>NC_135338.1:450000-1050000 GCF_023851605.1 Tamandua tetradactyla
GTGTGTGTGGTGTGGTGTGGTGTGTGTGGTGTGTGTGTGTGGTGTGGTGTGTGTGGTGTGGTGTGGTGTGTGTGGTGTGGTGTGGTGTGTGGTGTGTGTGGTGTGTGTGTGTGTGGAGTGTGTGTGGTGTGTGTGTGTGTGTGGTGTGGTGTGTGTGGTGTGTGTGTGTGGTGTGGTGTGTGTGGTGTGGTGTGTGTGGGTGTGGTGTGGTGTGTGTGGGTGTGGTGTGTGTGTGTGTGTGGGTGTGGTGTGTGTGGTGTGGTGTGTGTGGGTGTGGTGTGTGTGGTGTGCGTGTGGTGTGTGTGTGTGTGGTGTGGTGTGTGTGGTGTGTGTGTGTGTGGTGTGGTGTGTGTGGTGTGTGTGTGTGGTGTGGTGTGTGTGGTGTGTGTGGTGTGGTGTGTGTGTGGTGTGGTGTGTGTGGTGTGTGTGTGTGTGGTGTGGTGTGTGTGGTGTGGTGTGTGTGTGTGTGTGGTGTGTGTGTGTGTGTGTGGGTGTGGTGTGTGTGGTGTGGTGTGTGTGGTGTGGTGTGGTGTGTGTGTGTGTGTGTGGAGTGTGTGGTGTGGTGTGTGTGTGTGGTGTGTGTGTGGTGTGTGTGTGTGTGGTGTGGTGTGTGTGTGTGTGGAGTGTGTGTGGTGTGGTGTGTGTGTGTGTGTGGTGTGTGTGTGTGTGTGTGGGTGTGGTGTGTGTGGTGTGGTGTGTGTGGTGTGGTGTGTGTGGTGTGGTGTGTGTGTGTGTGGTGTGTGTGGTGTGGTGTGTGTGGTGTGGTGTGTGTGTGTGTGTGTGGAGTGTGTGGTGTGGTGTGTGTGTGTGTGGTGTGTGTGTGTGGTGTGTGTGTGTGGTGTGGTGTGTGTGTGTGTGGAGTGTGTGTGGTGTGGTGTGTGTGTGTGTGTGTGGGTGTGGTGTGTGTGGTGTGGTGTGTGTGGTGTGGTGTGTGTGGTGTGGTGTGTGTGTGTGTGGTGTGTGTGGTGTGGTGTGTGTGGTGTGGTGTGTGTGTGTGTGGTGTGGTGTGTGTGGTGTGGTGTGTGTGGTGTGCGTGTGGTGTGATGCGTGGTGTGGTGTGTGTGGTGTGGTGTGTGTGTGTGGTGTGGTGTGTGTGTGGTGTGTATGTGGTGTGTGTGGGTGTGGTGTGCGTGGTGTGTGTGTGTGGGTGTGGTGTGGTGTGTGTGGTGTGGTGTGTGTGGTGTGGTGTGTGTGGTGTGGTGTGTGTGTGTGTGGTGTGTGTGGTGTGCGTGTGGTGTGATGCGTGGTGTGGTGTGTGTGGTGTGGTGTGTGTGTGTGGTGTGGTGTGTGTGGTGTGCGTGGTGTGTGTGTGGTGTGTATGTGGTGTGTGTGGGTGTGGTGTGCGTGGTGTGTGTGTGTGTGTGGGTGTGGTGTGGTGTGTGTGGTGTGGTGTGTGTGTGGTGTGTATGGCATGCGTGGTGTGCTGTGCTGTGCTGCCGGGGTTGGGAGCCTCAGGTCTGACTGCACCAGGATCCACGGGGTCAGGGCCCTGGAATCTGCACTTTAACAACAGCCAAAAGCTGGGAACAACCCAAAAGTCCATCAACAAATGAACGGAAAAACAAAATGCGGCACCTACACAAAATGGGATGTCGTGAGACATGCTGCAGTTTTGAAGAACCTTGAAAATATTATACTCAGCGAAACAAGCAAGACATGAAAAGACAATACTGTATGAAATGGCTTGTAAGAGATGAAGAGAAATAGCAAATTCACACAGATAGAAAGTGGATTAGAGGTTACTGGGGGATGGGAGCGAGGAGGGCGGGAAAGAGGAGCATTTGTAGAAAAAAAAGATACCCTTTCCAAAAAGTGAATTTTGGAAAGTGCTTTATAAGCTTCAAAAATTTATATAAATATTTACAGTAATTACAGGCCAGGTGCCATCAGTAGAATAGCTTTTTTTCTTTTCTGCCAAGCCATATCGAGCCCCCAGACTCTGATAATATATTTCGTGAACTCTTCCTCCTGAAATGAGCCAACTGGCAGTCCACTTTCTTCTATACTGCTGGCCCCAGAGGCAGAGCACACCTCATTTTACATCACTTATGTTACTGCTGCTGCTTATAATCCTCCCAAAACAGCAACTGTTTTCATAATTCTGATTTGTCAGTATGGCATGTGTCTTTTTCACTGTGCTGACATTTGCACCGCTGATGAAAAAGGAAGCCTGGGTAAAACTTCTGGCACTTTGATATGAGTCAAGGCAGGGGCATCAACTGTATTAGTAGCTAATGGATGTTTCACGGACATGTAGTAAAAAAAAAGTGCGAATGTCACTTGAGAATGTCCTTGATGAATGTCTTTCTAACAGTCTGTGTGGCAAAATGAGAAGTATGCATAAAGCAGTATTGCTGCACAATGAAGTACAATGCTTGAGAAAAAGAACCTGTGCGATTGAGCTGCAAGCTGAACGAGTCATTTGTTTTCACAGGATACCACTTTTTTTCATCAGAAAAAAAAAAATCGGCAAATTAATTAAATGCTCTACTTAAAGATTTCTCCTGAAGGGACAGGTGGTGATATTAAGAAATGTGGCTTTTTGAAGTTGTCTGATGAAATGTGTTAACATTTGGAAGATCTGCGTAAGTCAATGAACGGCATTTTCTAAATGATCAAGTATGATGTTAGAAAACGGGTGGTCAGGAGTTCCATTCAAAGTGCAAGATCAATGGACTTTAATTTGGCAGAGTGTGAAAAGTTCACTGACATGGCTTCAGATTCCATTTTACAACTAACCTGTGAGTAAGTACCATTTATGGAATTTTAGTGTCGTTTTAAAGAAGATTAACTACAATTATTTCAAAGCCCATCTAAATATGCTAATTACATATCTGTGTAAGGTTGGATTGTCTTTATATATTTCAACAAAACTACATACTTCAATAGACTGAATGAAGACACAAATCAGTTGTCTATTAAGTCAGATATTAAAGAGATTTGTAAAAATTTTAAATGCCACTCTTCTCACTGCTTTTTTTTTCTTTTGCATGGGCAGGCACCGGGAATCAAACCTAAGTCTCCAGCGTGGCAGGTAAGAATTCTGCGACTGAGACACCGTTGTACTGCCCTCTCACTGCTTTTTATTTTGGAAAATAGTTATTTCCTTAAAAATATGTTACCTATATTAAAATAGAATGAGTTTATTGTTATTTTAAAATAAATGGAACAGATATTTTTAAATGTCTCAGCTTTAATTACTATGTGGATAGATATAAGCCATAAAGGCAAAAGCACTTTCGGGTCCATGATAACTTTTAAGCGCAAAGAGAGATTTGACATCTTTCCAATATGTGTCTTTAACATGGAGTTTACATTATTGAGCTCACCACTTACTAGCTGTGTCACCTTGGACTCCCTCTACTTCACCACAGACAGTCAGCAACTTGCTCTTGGTTACAAAGCTAGCAAGTGATGTGACCTTGCTTTGAACACCATTATCAATTGCCTGTCTATGACAACTTGATGGCAGGAAAAAAGTAGCTTTCCCACTATTCTTGGCTTACCATCAGGTTTCTTTCATTTATAGAAGTATTGATTCAAAAACAGAGACCAAAAAACTTGCAATAGAGGATTAACCTGTAAACCATTATAACTGGTTCCACAGGACACTGTTAATTCTGGCATAACCAATGAGACATGGAAATACTGCTCAGTATATGGAACTCTTCATTATAACAGTGTTAAAGGTCTTCACCTCTAAAGCCCAGACTGCCCCCTATCCGAGAAAGCTAGTCAGAAAGTCAGGTGGTCCAGATATTGTACATTATAGCAGTTTCTTTGGTTTCAGAGAAAATCCAGAAAAAGGAAAAAAAAACCAAAATGCACCAAGTTAAGGCTAAATGCATTTGAAGGGCCCTCCATTAAGGAAGCAGGTGTGGTAAGCTTGCTCTAGTTCCTGGGGTTAGGAATTCCTAGCTGCACCAGTTTGAAAGGTTTATGTACCCCAGAAAAGCCATGTTTTAATGCGGATCCAATCTTGTGGGAGCAGCGTTTCTTTTAATCCTGATCTCTACTGTAGGTTGGAAACTTGATTAGATTGTCTCCACAGAGATGTGGCACACCTAACTGTGGGTGTGACCTTTTGAGTACATGGAGATGTGACTCCACTCGTTCCAGGTGGGTCCTGATTGGTGTACTGGAACCCTTCAAAAGAGGAAAGAGAATCAGAAACCACAGAGCCTCAGAGCCAACAGCAACTTCAAAGCAGAAGCTGACACAGATGTGGACACATGGCAAACACTGACACAGATGTCTGGAGATGCTTGGAGCCCAGCAGCCATCGCCATTCGATGTGAAGCAAGCCAGAATCTGGAGACAACCAACAGAAGCCAAAAGATGAAAGCCAGCCCTGGGAAAATAAGCAGAGGAGGCCCCACAGAACAGAGGCTGAAAGCAAAGGAGCTCAGAAGCAAGGGACCAGCAGACGCCAGCCACATGACTGCCCAGCTGGCAGAGCTGTTCTGACCCATCGGCCTTTCTTGAATGAAGGTAACCTCTTGTTGGTGCCTTAATTTGGACACTTTTACTTCTTTAGAACTGTAAACTTGTAACTTATTAAATTTCCCTTTTTAAAAGCCATTCCAGCTGTGGTATATTGTGTTCTGTCAGCTTGCAAACTAACACATCAGTCTACAAAGATATATGGTTTCTCTGAACTAAACCTCAGGGGGCTAAAATTTTATCATTTTTAATTATGATAATTATAAGCTATTTTATGAAATAGGAGTAGAAAGGAAATGAATACAGAAAATACCTTCATTTGAAGAGATAAGTAGGAGATACATTGCATCACCACAGTGGCTTCTCAACACCAAGGGCTTAGATGTTGAATGAATGAATGATAAATGAATGAAACAAACATACCTGTACTTGGGACAGGTTGGCAACTTGTTCTGGTGACATACGTTCAAGGGAGAACTCAGCTGAATAATTATTTAAGATCTGTTGCAAGTTTTCTATTTCTTCATCATATTCATTGGTCTGTTTAATAACTAACTATAAAAATATAAAAAAAAAAAAAACCAAAATTTTTATCAGAAGGATTCAGGACTAGATTAGCGACCCATGCCCATTGTCTGTCCCTCTCAGAACTTGCTGTCAGTTACAGCAAATAGGCGCTCATACAGATTTCAAGAGGAAGTGGCAGCCAAAACATAGAAACCATTGTTGCAAAGCTGGCACCTGACTTTTTACTCTACTAGATGCAAAAAACACATGCAGTGCTGCTGTACAGAGCCTAATTAGACACTTCTCCCTCTTAATTATTTCCACTCTAAGGAATTTATCCTGGGAAGCATTTTATGGCATGCTAACACTAAGTTTTTGCTGAGTTTTATGAAATTACTGCTATTTCAATACAGCATTTGAATATATATTTCATATGGAGATTTCCACATTGGCAGGTGGTATTACTGGCTTGGGATGAAAAGGGCATGTAATTTGAGTCATTCTGACAGCAGTGATGATGGCTGTTTCCAGTCCAGCATTGATCAATCACCTGGTACCCTGTGCGATCTTACAAGTCAGAAGCTGAGGAATTGAGAGTAGTCTTGAGTTTGCAGACAAACTAACCAGTATAGTACCTGGAATTTAGTGTTAAGGAACTGGTAGAGATCAAAACTACTTGTGGACTAAATTATATGATCAAAGTGTGATGAAAGATGATAAAGAAACTGACTTCCAAGGGGAGTCTAGATACTTCCTTGATATGCTTCATGAAGTAAAATGCCCTTTACAACTACAAAGTTTCTGGCCAAGGCAGGATTCTTCTCTGTATTTTCTTTAATATTTAACCACAATTTTAGCTGCAGGCTGGAAATGAATAACCATGTTAACTGCACACACCCGTTCCCCAGCCCTCAAAAATGAGCTCTACCCCCTCATTCCCCCCCCAAATAATTTGTCTTATTTTCCATGAGGACATTTACAATATCTAAAGTCGGAGCCATAAGAAATGTACCTTATATATATGTTACCATAATAATTTTTTTTAAAGAAATGTACTGTATTCTAATGATTTACTTTTTTCTAGCTTCCTTAGTTTTGAAGTGTCTGAGGGACATTGTGATTTCCACAAACACAACACAATGGAAAATTCTAGCAACACAGTTTGATACCTAACTTGGCACAAAATATAATTTTCTCTGCTTCTTCCCCTTTCATCTTATGAAGAAGCCACTTTGAAGCATAGCTAGGGTGGTTATTTTCTTTGCCTGACCAGGAGATGAATAAAGACCAAAAAGTTTAAAAATAATAGACAAATGATCTATTTTCCCACTTTTCTTCTCCTAAAAACATAGTACCCTGAGTGTCAGAAATTTCTTCTTTCTGTAGGTGTTAGGAAATGAGGTCAGCTTAGCAGCAGCCAGGCAAGGGAACCTGTATGAGCTAAGACTCAACCACAGAGCAAAGGTGTCCTCAAACCTCAGGACAACAGAGTGGCCAGCTAAATCCTGAAAGAAATTTAAGAGATAGAAAGATGTGGTCATTTTCCTCTTATAACCAGGAGGTAGCTGGGAAGGGAGGCAAAAATTCCATCTAAATTGACCCATCTACTCAGAAAAAGCAGGATGGAGGAAGTCTACCAGGACTGAAAAGCCTGCGATTTAAGGCTCTCAGCAACTTTCTGTCCTTAGAGGAATGGATTGTGATACAGAAACGCAACATATAGAAATTCAAACCAAAGTAAAATGCAAATTCTGTCTAATGGTGACTCCTGTCTTGAGGCTGGCAATCAAACAAAAGCTAAGGATGAAGCCCCTTGGGGAGAGTCTAGAGGGTATCATTAATGAGAAGGAAGAGGCCCCTGATAACGAGAACAATCCCAGAAGTCTAGAAACTCTCATTCTTGTCTTATCTGTACTCCTACTAACTGTCAGCAAATCATTTAACCCTCTGACATGAATCTCAACATACCTGCCCTACCTGCATCGCATATTTGAACATAAGATGAGATGGTTAAAATGAAAAAGACTGTTGTGCTAATGATTACTGTAAAGGTCTATTGTGCCTCGTGAGATTGCAAATGCCTTGTTCAGGTTTGAATCTCGTCCGACAGCACCTTACCCAAGTATATCTTCAATAACTGTGGGATGGAATGGAACAGACCCTAACTATGCTTCAATGTCTTCAACCAGAGCAAGAGTACAAACTGAGAGAAAATAACCTCAGTTTCATTTGAGCAAGAGGATATGCTCTTATATTAAATGTCACCTCCTAGATAATGAAGATGGAAGAGACCAAAAGAATCAACATAAGCAGCATCTTATCATCATGGGAATTGGATCTACCCATCCATCAAAACTGAAAACAAAACCAGCTTTTGCTGAATATTTCATCCAGTAAGTTGGAAGGCATGGTAAACTTCTCACCTTTAATAACTCATTTTGTTCTTGAGTCACATGTTCCAACAGTTTTACATCTTGTAAAAGCTGATTTGTCCGCTGAAACACAGGCAGAGGTTTCACTCCCGTCTGAGGCAATCTCAGTTTCATTTGGTAAGGGACAATCTCGGCAATGGTTTTCTTAATGGGATGTATATTTTCAAGTATCACCTTAATTGTATAAGATAAACATGGTACATAAGCAAAAAATGGGTAATGTTCAATTTAATTATTCGAAATTAAAATACTCTCTAATTTCGTCTTTATAGTTGTGATTTTTTAAAACATTTCCTTAGCTCAGATTCAAAAGAACTGTTATATTATTTGTGATCTCGTAGTTAAAAGTTTCACAAAAGGATGCCTGCGGCAAAAGTTACCCTACTAGCACTCAATTAGCCATTTGTAAGGAATCATCCATTCTTCCTTACTTCCCTCCCTCTTCCTCTGAAGAACTGTTTGCTTTGTGCATTGTCAGAAAGCAATGAGCCATGCAGAAGCTACTGTATCTTATCCACCTCTGTAGCAGCAGCACCCAGCATGAGGCCTCACACATAGTAGGGCTTCACATAAATGCTTCTGAATTAAACAGAACTGTCCTGCCAAATTTCACAAGCCCCAGAAGTATGTAATTAAATTTCGCTTTCACAACATCTGACCCACAGAAATCTGGATTGACACAACCAGTAAATTAGAAGCGATGACTTACTTTACTAAACACTTCATTTATGTCATTTTATTTCATCTTCACAACAACCCTAGGAGGTAGGTAGCATTTCATAGGCAAGGAAAACTGAGTTCACAGAAGTGAGAAGACCCAGGCAAGGTCAGGCTCCTTTTTACTCAGTGGACTGAGGGAAAATCACTGCTTGTCGGTTGCTTATCATGTCCCAGCTTCTGTGTCCTTTATACAGTGTAACTGTTCATTTACAGAAATGTAAGTGAATCCTAGAAAAGTTAACTAATTGCTCAAAGTCACACTGTCGGTAAAGAGCAGGGTGGCACCAGAATCCCTGCTATGCCTGGCTTGGACACTCAAGCTTTGGGATTTTACTTGAAGTCAAAACTTCCAAACTTTGAAGGTTTAGGAAGAAATAAAACAAAAAAATAACCTATAGGAAAATTACCTTTATATGGATATCATATGACTATAACTTAAAATAAATTTATAGTCATTCAAAACTATGTCCAACCTTATTTTGCTGTTACTCTAGCAAGACTAAAGGGTTTTATCACAGCACATTTTTACATATTTTAAAACAGATAGAAAAGTATTTTGAGAAACTATTTTAAGTAATGAGCCATGCTTACCTCCCCATGCTTAAGATGCTCTTCAGGTGAAAAATCAAATATTTCTTTTGATAACAGGGCAGTTTTGATTTTTGAAACTTTTTTCTCTATTGATTTTACTTCAGTTTCAATAGCAACCACATCCTAGAATTTAAGAAACAATAAAATTCTCGTGCAGTATACTAATAATTGGTAAACCACAATTTAATGCCATTCACTCTATTTCCATATTTAACTAAACATGTTTCCACTTACTCCTCTTAAGAACTCACCAAGCACTACATAATGTTGATTATTTCAATAAAAATTTGATTCTATTAATAGCATACCACACGACAAAGCATTGTTTATACTTCGATGGATTAAATATCCTCACATGGCCAATTTTCAATACTCACACTATGAGAATAGAAGCAGTATGAATCCAAACCTGCTTTTTAAAATAAGCTCTCAACTACTACAGTCTCTTTAGATATATCTTTGGAATGTGTTTAAACACTTGAGCACAAGTGGGTCTGACATTAAAAAATTCCACCCCCTTTAAGTAAAAGAATAAAGTCACCCTTGGGAAACCAACTTAGAAGGAACTGGAAAATGGATAGGATTTTCTTGCCAATTTCCTAATGAACGGTCACCATGCAGAGTTACTAAATTACTTTATAACCTATTTACATTAATTTTAAAAAATGGATCATTTATCCAGTAATCATTTTTTCATCAACCTCCAGAAACCTGGCTAAGATTCTTAAAGTGAAAATGCTGCCAAAATAAGTTAAACTATTTTTGTAAAAGCTGAAAAATCTACAGTCACTTTATAAGAGAGTCTTTGGATTTTTTACTTTAAAAGCCCACTGCAAGTACACTGTGGCGATAAGAAGTAACAGCTAATAATGGAAGGAATAAAAATTAATAGACTGGGCAGGCCACGGTGGCTCAGTGGCAGAGTTCTTGCCTGCCATGCAGGAGACCCAGGTTCAATTCCCTGTGCCTGCCCATGCAAAAAGAAAAAAAACAACTAATAGAGCAAGGGTTTCAAATAATGGCAGTTTTAAGTCATTCAATATAGGAACAAAATGTTCCTTTATAGGCCTGAGGCAACGGAAGCAGCAAGTACATATAGTAACTGTTTATACCGATATCTATAAATTATGAAGAAAAGTTAAATTACATTGAAACTAATTTCTGCATCTTGTATTTAAGAAGGTATTTAAACATATACATTGTATTTTAGGTGTTTTTCATAAAAAAATTGTAGAAGCATATTAAAAGTTTAGGATAGACTTCAATAACCAAGAATATTTATTTTAAATATTTCCCTGAAGTTACATGATGTTGTAGGATATGTAACTGAGAAACAAGAGATAAATAATTAAGAACTAACTGTACTTGCCTTTGTTATGTGACTCCTTAAATAAATACCTAACAGGTTTCAAGCAAAAATAAGTAAACATATTTTAAAAATCCAGTGGCTGGCACAGAGCAGGCCCTCAATAAACATTTGCTACTGGCGAAGGAAGACCTGGGAAGTGATGTCTTAATTCTCTTTTTGCTAATCCATGCTTCTAGACCAACTATATTACCTCCCTGACAAAGAGAACAAGTTGAACTTACATGACCCAGATTGCTCTCTCCAAAAAAACCACTTGTGGATCAAGAATAGGAATTGACTTTTCATTTTGGCAGCTCTCAGTGTTACAAAGTCAAGTAACATATAATTCAATAAATAAGAATATAAATGACAACTTTACCAGATCATTTTGCCTTCACATGATTAGAAGTTGATTAGTGCTTTAACCGTAATTTACTAAATGAAAAATAATTTTAAAATAGGAACTCACATGTTCCCAATGCAAACTTACATCAGCCATTTGCTGAATCTGTGGAAGGTTTTCCATTATTTTTTGTTGTAAAGTTGTTACTTGACTACTTAACTGTTGTACAGAATGGGCTAAATCATCTATTTCAAAAATTGTTGACAAGCCTTCTAGATCCATGAAAATCGAATGCAGAAGATTGTGTTTCTGTTCTGAGTCTTCTAGAGCCATCTAGACGACGAGAAAAGGGGAGAAAAACATGCCGGGATACAGAGACTGCTCATTAAAATTTAAATCAGAAAAAAATTTAAATGTGCTCAACGTTTCCAAATCTATAGTAATCTGCTCATTTCCAGTTTCATCAGGAAAACACTGGATGTTCTCCATTGTCAATGACAGTGGATGACTCTAGAGTGTCTACTTCTTATCCGCCCCTATTTCCAGCAATTTCATACGACGTGGCCTTGCTCCCCCAGCCATCACCCACGGGACCAGAAGCACCTGACCGCAGCCCAGTATCTGTAACTGGGAACTGGGGCCAAGCCTTGTAATTTGGGGAACGATGGTTTTATGAAAATAGATAAGTAAAGCAGGGATGAGAAATAAAGAGGAAAACTCGTAGCTTGCCAGAACTGGTGTCAGTGCCACACTACATGGTACCACTAGGTCCCGTGAGATAACCCTATAGGTTTGTGACAAATTCCTTAAAGGTCAGGTAGAATAACATGATAACACACGAGTTCTATGTGGTATGACAAAATAAAAGTGAAAATTTTGTTTATTTTTAAAATTTCTTAGACATCCCTCCTTAAAATGTCTTTTCCTTTTTTCTCTTAAACAATAATTATAGTGTATGAGCTTTTAAACTTAAGATTTCAAAATGTCTCTCAGCCACCTAACCTCAGCTTTCAACCTGCTAATACACAGTCTTCAGGTAATCCATAAAATATAACTTACATGAGAAAGAATATTTACTTATACAACCAGAATTCTAGTCATGAGTCCCTAAAATGGATCAGGTTATTAAGAATCTTATGTTGGCCTTACTCAAAATCTTAGAGACAACTTTTGAGAAAATAAGACAAATGTCTTTTATCAATAAAACTATTTATACAACATCAAAAAACATATAGTACTTTGGGGAAAATTTAACAATGAACTACACTGGAAATTGCAAAACACTGCTGAGAAAGATATATCATGTTCCCGTATTGGAACAGTCAATATGTTTAAGATGTCAATTCTCCTTCAATGGATCTAAAGATTTAATGCAATCTCAATTAAAATTCCAACAGATCTTAACATGGAAATTGACAACCTGATGCTCAGATTTACAAATGATTTTCATAAGACCTAGATTCGTCAAAACAATATGGAAAAAGAAGAATGAAGTTGTAGGACTTACCCTACTTGATTTCAAGACTTACTGCAAAGCTATAGTTATCAAGATAGTGTTGCACTGGTGAAAAATTAGATACACAAATCAACAGAATAAAGAGTCCAGAAATAGACCCAAATAGATACGATCAATTCATTTTCAATAAGGTGCCAAGATAATTCAGTGGAGAAAAGGAGAGTCTTTTCAAGTAGTACAGGAAAAACTGGCTATCCGTATGAAGAAAGACGAAACTCAACTCTTACTACACACAATATGCAAAAATTAACTCAAATCACAGACCTATGTATAGGAATTAAAAACTTTAAATATCCAAAAGAAAACATAAGAAATCTGGGGCCCCGGGTTAAGCAAAGGTTTCTTTGACAAGACAAAAAAAAACCATGAACCATATAAGAAAAAATGATAAATTGGATTTCATCAAAATCACAAAATTCTACTTTTCAAAATCTACTGATAAGGAAATGACAGTGCCACAGACTGAGAGATTATATTTCCAGAACATATATCCAGAATATATAAAGTACATTTATAACTCAATAAAAAGATAACAAACAGCCAACAAAAAATGGACAAAAAAAAAATGTGAACAGATACTTCACAAAGGAAATATGCAAATAATAAATTAGCCCATGAATAGGTGCTCAAAATCTTTAGTCACTAGAGAAACACAAATGTGCTGGTTTGAAATGACGTATGTACCCTAGAAAAGCCATGTTTTAATTCTAATCTCATTTTGTAAAGGCAGCCATTTCTTCTAATCCCTATTCAGTATTGTATGTTTGAAACTGTAATTAGATCATCTCCCTGGGGATGTGATTTAATCAAGAGTGGTTGTTAAACTGGATTTATAGTTGATGACATGCCTCCACCCATTTGGTTGGGTCTTGATTAGTTTCTGAAGTCTTATAAAAGAGGAAACATTTTAAAGAATGAAGGAGATTCAGAGAGAGCAGAGCAGAACAACATAGCCATGAGAGCAGAGAGCCCACAAGCCAGCGACCTTTGGAGATGAAGAGGGAAAATACCTTCCAGGGAGCTTCATGAAACAGGAAGCCAGGAGGGAAAACTAGCAGATGACGCCATGTTCACCATGTCCCCTTCCAGCTGAGAGAGAAGCCCTCACTGTGTTCACCACATGCCTTCTCACTGAGAGAGAAACCCTGAACTTCATCGGCCTTCTAGAACCAAGGTACCTTTCCCTGGATGCCTTAGATTGGACATTTCAATAGACTTGCTTAAATTGGGACATTTTCTTGGTCTTGGAACTATAAACTAGCATCTGATTAAATTCCCCTTTTTAAAAGCCATTCCGTTTCTGGTATATTGCATTCTGGCAGCTAGGAAACTAGAACAGCAAATTAAAACCATAATGAGTTCTGATGACTGTAGAAATTGTTAAAAAAACAAACAAACAAAAAAAAAACTTTCCCTAAGTTATTCTTTTTCATAGCTGAAAAATATAAAAGAAGGGAAATAAGTACAGCTTCACAATAAAACTCAAGTCAGTACTCAGTATCTGGAAGATCTCTTGCAGTCATAGCTCTGAGCAGGAAAATGCTTTTATTTCTTTCATCTTTATAAGCAAGCATGGAGACACACGGCACCAGTGGTGTTCCAGGAAGGAGAAGAAATTTGAAATCAAGTTTTCTATTAGCTGTGTAATCAATCAGCAGAAACTTAATGGCTTAAGAAAATTGTATTATCTCACCATTTCCCAGCTTAGGTGGGCCCTCTGCTCAGGTTCTCACAAAGCTGCAATCAAAGTGTTGCCAGGCTACATTTTCACCTGGAATGGTTCTCTACTAAGCTCATTAGGGTTCTTGGCAGAATTCAGCTGTAGGACTAAATTCCCTGTCTCCCTCATGGCTGTTGACTGGGCAGTTACAGCTTCTAGAGGCCACCGTGTCCTAGCCACATGGCCTTCTTACAACATGGCAGCTTCAAAGCCAGCAAGAGACTCTCCAGGCTGCTACAGGAAGTCTTACACCAAGTACCATAATCATAGAAGTGCCTAAGGAGTTACCTTTACCATGTAACATAACCTAACTAGTGGAGTGACCATCACATCATATTCATTTTCCTGCCCATACTCAAGGGGAAGAGATGATACAGGTTCTATAACCAAGTGGATGGAAATCTTGGGGCCATCTTAGAATTGTGTCTACCAACACTGTCAACATCATCCAGTACCACATTCTTACATCATAGATGGGGAAACTGAGGCCCATGAAGGCTCCGCCAAATTCACCCAGCTCATGAAGTAGGTATCAGGACAGAGAGAACTGGACTCTGGTCCCCCAAATCTCTGTCTAGTGCCTTCCCCTCTTCACAGCTTCCTTCTGCCAAATGCCATGTTGGAGGCAAGGTTGTTTTTCAGGAAGGAAGGAAAAAAATCACCATGATGGTCAGCGAAGCCCCTAATCACTAGTAATAGAAGTGATGAGGAGTAGAAGTAGAACCCAGAAGACATAGAACACTTACCTGAAGGGTGCTAGCATGATGACTCAGAGCCCTTGCAGAATCATAGTCTGCAGGACTGGCCAGCAAACAAATGGTATTTTCTATCCAAGCCTCAGTGCTCTTCAAATGGTCACTGTACTCCTCCATCTTAATCGTGGCCTGTCAGAGAGAGGCAGTATCCCACTTAGCCGGATGCCTTTGTACTTGAGATGAATGAGTCTCGGATGTAGAATCAGTGTCAGTGCTGTGTCAGGCCTGGCAGGACCCCTCTTTCTGGGGCTGAGGCCACTTGACCACCCCGTCCAGGTTTTCTCCACCTGACAAGACTAATTCTAGCCAAAGGTGGAAAGGATTTGAGACTTAAACTCCAACACTATGAACCTCAGCAAGGGTTCTGAGTTAGCCTTGCAGCTGGCCTGGTTCCCCTGTCAATGCTTCATTCAGACAACTGGACTTGTATTTTGTCCTTAATAGCCCAATTTCCCAGGATCCTGCCTTGCTATTGCGTGATCATATACACGACTCACCCCCTGGCAGCCCCTATTTGTAAAGTGAGGGGTGGGGAGGTATCTTGTTCAAATGGCAGTCTTTCTTACTACTGGCTCACTCCCTGGACTCCTGAAAGTACCTGCCCTAAATTCCCATTCCTGGTCTCTGTTGGGAAGCCCCGGGTTTTCCTTTGGCTTCCTCAATGCCCTGTGTTTGCCTGAGCCTCTGCTGTGGTCTGACTTTCGGACACTTAATTTTACCTGCCCAATTAGACCACCTTCCTATACCAGCAGGAAATTCTAGCTTCAGGTTCTAAAACCAACAATTCCAAGCAAAGTGACCGCCTCTGAATATATTTCTGTTTTGTTTTAAACCCATCTCAATGCCTCGGCATTTGCAGGCATCGCGTTACAGCCGCACCTTATTTAACTGCGAGGTTCTGGATTCTGCTCTCTGTGACACTTGCTGATACTGCTGAAAGGGAATCATTAAGTTGTCCATCCATTCTTGAGCCTGGTCTGGGGCCTGTTCGACCACGTCCTGAACTTCAGAATCCAGTTCATTCAGCCTGGAGTGCCAGAGATCGAGCTCATCCCACATTTTCTAGAGGAGGAAATCATAAGTCAACTTGAATAGAGATACCATGGTTTATTGCGTTAATTCCTACTTTTCACACAGTATTCTCACTTGTAAATGCTACCAGGCAGCATCCGTTATTCATTTATACCCAGTAACAACTTACGATTCAAACTGGAAAACTCTTCTTCGGAGGGAGCTGTCTTGCTCTGCATTCCTTTCAGTGTGAATTAGCTATACAGAGTGGAAGGACCTGGGATTTCCAGAGATGAATGACAAGTGACAAGCTCCACACAGCCCTGCCCTCTCAAGAGTAATGAGTTTCAAGAGCAAACATAAACGTTACGTTTAAAAAGGATTTGGGTAAACATCTGAACCGGTTTAGACCAGTATGTATGTGCTTAATCTAGAAGACAATTTTTACTAAGCATAAAAAGAAAATGAATATAAAGAAAATATCTGTTCTGACTCGGAATTAATGCAATGGCAGAAAGTTCTAGCTACCTGTATTAGCAGCAACAACTTTGACTCAGGAAGTCAAGGTTGGATTCAAATCTGAACTTGTTTCAGCAGAGGAAATCTCATAGGTAAAATACTCAATTCTTAAAAAATAATTTTTAAATGTAAAAATGCAATTTTTTAAAACTTATTTATTATGTACAAAAAAGCAATAAATTTCCAACTACATTTTAACAAGTAGTTATACAGCAGATTTTAAAGTTTGGTATAGGTTACAGGTCCACAATTTTTTGTTTTTTCTTTTCATTGCTCTAAGACACTGGAGACCAACAGAAATATCAAATTAATGATTCAGCAGTTATACTCATTTGTGAAATCTTATCTTCTCTGTTATATTCCTCTTCTTGTTAAATAACATATATACATAAAAGCAATACATTTCAAAGTACATCGCAACAATTAGTTGTAGAACAGATTTCAGAGTTTGGTATGGGTTAAATTCTACAGTTTTAGATTTTTATTTCTAGCTGCTCTAAGGTACCAGAGGCTCAAAGAAATATCAGTAAAATGATTCAGCAATCATACTCACTTGTTAAACTGACCTTTTCTGTATAACTCCACAATCACCTTTGATCTTTCTCCCACTCTTTAGGGGTATTTGGGCTATGCCTATTCTAACTTTTTCAGGTTGGAAGGGGCTGTCGTTAATATGGGGTAGGGGGATGGAACTAGTTTGTCCTGGAAGGACTGGCCCTCTGCATTTCAGGACTCATCTGGTTCAGGCACCCATCTGGAGTTTGTAGGTTTTGGAAATCTATCCAAGTCTAGCTATTCTTTTTACTTTAAATTAGACATTAAATTTTAAAGAAAATTATGGGAAAATCTGACTTTACTTTGATTTCTCTGCTTAAGAATCCAAGATTTTGTCTAAGAGTAAGCCATATCCTGACCTCTTTTTAAATTATAATAGTTCCTAAAAATTTAGATTAGAATAAAAATATTTTCCACATTTATGAGTTTACATGGAAATTAAGAGGTAAAATTTTATGTTTATGTACAGATTTACCTAGAAAAGCTAATACTTCTCATATCCTATTGAATTATTTTTTATGTCAGGGTTATGAAGATAATATTCCTTACTTTTCTTTATATGTGAAAAGGCTAGTCCATACAATACACTCTCAGGAGTCAGGGCCTATTCCCACTATGGAAAGACTGAGAACAATTCTTTTTTTTTTTTTGGAGGGGGGGCGGGGGTGCATCCGGGAATCGAACTGGGTCTCCTGCATGAATGGCGAATTCTACCACGAACCACCCGTGCACCCTTCTCCCACCCAGAACAATTCTCGAATGCGTCATTGTCTACAAAGCCTCTGTAGGGTGGTTCTCTCAGTAATGGCATGCCTAGTGGGTCTGGTCTAAGGTCTCTATGCTTCAGATTTTCCAAAGAGCATAGCCTGTAGTGCTTGATGCACCGGGGAAAGGAAAGACAGAAACACCAAGTGCTGAACGGAGTTGAAGGACATGTTACCTTTTGAATTTCTTGAGCTTTTTCAATATTTTTGCTTTTCTGCTGCAACATCTTTTCAACATTATGAAGCCCATTATTAATTTCTTCTATTTTTCTGCTCATTGCATATGATGGTGAACTTTTCAAGACTTCATTGCTAATCTGTAACAAAGGAAGAAAGACGCATTTGGTTTAGAGGTAGTTTGTGTACTCTAAAAGCTAAGGGAGTAGCTACCCTGCATGCTATTTGAGCTATAAAAGCGGTTTAAGGATTGGAGGAAAAATTCCAAACCATAGTGGTTAATGAATTAATGTGCATGTGAATAAGTAGAGCAATATATGGTGGCTGAGCTGAGCTGACCTTTTAAATTCAATCCAAATAAAGAAAACAAACAAGTAAATGAATACATGAAAATTCATTGAATATAATCCAGGATAAATACTGCAGGTAAGTGCCATCTTGGCCAAAACTACTGCATGGACTGTTGGAAACACCAAGACACCAACTAAGTAAGACCTCAGCTGTTTCCCCTGTTCTGCTCTGCTGCCCTCACTTTCCTTGCCTGGGAGCACTTCAATTAATAGTGTGCAACTGAATCTCTTTCTCAGGCTTAGCTCCTAGGGAACAAATGCTAAAATAAATTTAGTTTGAAATGCTAGTGATCAATGAAAGCGAGGGGTAAGGGGTATGGTAGGTATAATCTTTTTTCTCTTTTCTGTATTCATTTTATTTCTTTTTCTGTTGTCTTTTTATTTCTTTTTCTGAATTGATGCAAATGTTCTAAGAAATGATGGATATGCAAATTAAGTGATGATATTGTGAATTACTGATTATATATGTTGATGTTTTATTTGGTTTGTTAATTTTTTAAATTAATAAATAAATTTTTTTTAAAGTAAAAAAAAATAATACTACTTCTCAAATTGACTAAAGAACATGTAATTCCTACTTAATACAGACTTGGGTAAAATAATCTTCGAAAACTAGCTTTTTCAATTTTGTGAAGATGCTGAGAGCTTAATTTTTCTCCATGTGAAAGTTTCTAGTTTGCGTATTCACAGCAATCAGATATCTAGCTGCTGAGCAGTGTAATTTTTTTTATCTGAATGATTTTCTTAAGAAATAACTTGTGCTAGGAAAGATAAATGAATATTGAATGTATCATTTTTCAAATACCTGAATAGTTTGTGTCCTTGTTTTTTTTCCAAGCTATGTTGTTAAGGCTTTCTCTAAGCAGCCACTAAATAAGCAGGTACTACTTCATGCTTTTGTGTAATCCTTATGAATCTCTAAAGAACCACTACATCTGTACAGTCATTGAGGCTAAAACCATTCTATTTAGATAATACACAGATGCAGAAAGCAAACCACAGGCTAAATGGCTTGTTAAGGTCACATGTCGACGTAGTGGTTGAACTTGTCCCGAGAAGTGGGAAGTCTCCAGACTCCAAGGTCCAGGCTGTTCATAACATCAGGCTCTTGATATTTTTATATCACGTTTTTGTTCCAAAGATCATTTCACACTTAAGCTCACTCAAAAATAAATAAATAAATTTCTACTTCGATCCTGTATTAGTTTTCTACTGCTATATCACAAATGACCACAAAATGAAGTTTTCTGATATTGCAGATTATTCTTCTTCCAGTAGAAAGAAATATCATTTAAATCCATTAGGCAAGATCATGATGTGGGAAGAATAAGGAACCATCTGAATTAAACAGATGGCACTGCGTCTGCTGCCGAATTCTTGACTTCCCTTTAGATACATCAAAAAGTAAAAATCATTGGTCTTTGTTACAAATATACAAGTTACAGCTAAATTTTCAGCTCCAAATCTGAAAGACTGATTTTGATGATTAATTCACTTTGTTAGGGATTTTCACATGACATGTTTATGAGAACGGCGTTTAGTTTCTCTCAAAATATTTAAGATAAAATCAGTACAATGTGATCCTTGAGGTACCTCATCACAAATTTTCTTGTGTGCAGTCTAAAAGATTTGTTATGGATATGTATTAGGAGTTTACATGTTTTTTACAACAAGGGTTAGATTGTCCTAAGAAATCTTTCACTGCTGTTAATGATGGATTCTAGCAAGTAAGTTTGAAATTCAATTATTTTGTGTGCATTTACAACCTATTTTATCAAGTTATAGGTATTTCCAGGTTTCAAGTACAAAAATCTTTTGACGGATGCTGGACTAAATAGAACTTTTGTTCAGTTGGATTTGGGCTGCCTTTTTAAAATTCAATAAAATTATCTTGCTAAGCTCCTATCCCTTTAATACCATTATTTTCCAACCTTTTTTCAAATCTGGAATTTGGGTATAAAGATCTGTCCAGGTGTGCTTTGTCAGGTTTGTGTTATCATCATTAAATGCTATTCCTACTGAGCTATGAAATTTGTATTCTTATTGTTCTTTGTTGCAATTTCAAAATGTTCCCAGAATATATGTTTTTAAGGAAAGTACTATTCATATCCAAAATTTTTAAGTGGTTCTTCAGTTAAAAAAAAGCTAAGATAAGGATATTGTATAATTTTAAAATGTAAGAAAAGAAAACTAAGCATTTTGAAAACTAAAAATACACAAATTATCTGATTCCATTATCAATACACAAAATTGTCACAACTAAATTCTATCAAAACAGTCATAACTGAAACCAGGGTAAATGAAAGTATGATATTAATGAGATTTCCTTCTATAATCATTCAACTCCATGCATAATAACACCAGTACAAACGTTATTATTACCTTCTCATCTATGTCTTCTAAAGTTTTTCGGCATTCGTCCATCTGAGATTCAATCTCTGCAGGGACTATGGTATACATTTCAGAATACTTGATTCGCAGTTTTTCCATAATATTCTCAAAAGTTAGCTTCTCTTTCTCAAGAACACTTTGAAGCTCCTAAAAACATCAAGAGAGTTTCAATACTCACAGGACAGGG
The DNA here is from genome assembly GCF_023851605.1 of Tamandua tetradactyla. Lineage (NCBI taxonomy): Eukaryota > Metazoa > Chordata > Mammalia > Pilosa > Myrmecophagidae > Tamandua > Tamandua tetradactyla. The sequence continues at coordinate 470,330 of NC_135338.1, forward strand.
AAAAAGTTTAAAAAATGAAAACAGCTTTCCAGCACATCCTTCTGATTTAAATGAGCCAACTTTGCATGACAAAACTTCACGATTGATACAAGTCGATTAAGCCTGAGAGATACTTCATTTAGTCAGATGATGCCTTTTAAAGTGTAAGAGTTAAACCTGATCTCTCTTCATAGTGTCAAACCATTGTTGTGAAAGGACATTACAACATCTCCTTCTTCTAAAGTATCTCTATGATTTAACCGTATCTCAGTTACAGTCCTGGTCTAAAAAGCTGCAAGTAGCAAAAAGTTTCAAAGAACTTTTTTTTTGTTATTAACTTGTTGCCATTTCTGCTTCATCCTACATTATCATCACAATGGTTCAAGGCCACTAAAAGCCCTATGGCTGAAGCAGAAGTGTCTACTTTCATGTAATTAGACAGCCCAGCAGAACTGCACTTCTTTCAAAAGGGAGGGTTCCAGTTCCATGCAAAGAATTTAGGCTTCAGGAGATAAAAGAAACCTGAATAAATAGTCTATTGGTTGTGGCCTAGAAACAGAATCTGATCTACGTTCTCCTGTAGTAATTATAAAGGACAAACTCATTTGTTTGGGAAAGTTTCCCAAAGACCAAGTGGAAAAATACTTCTTGACTTTGTTGTATTTTTTTTTTTTTTAACAGTATCTGTTCAGTAGCATTGTTTGTGTTAATGGATCCAGTCACTAAACTGAAGAACGATTTCAATTTTAAATGACTCAGTCCTGTGTCACTGTTTTCCTTTTCTTAATTCTCAGCAGAGAGCAGATCTATAGAGGGAAAGTTAAAGAACGAGGCCATTCAGACAAAAATGAGGTTTGAGATATAAATTTGATCCTGTTTTATCTAGATGTAGTCCAAGACTTCAAGTTTTCATTCGAAGCTATACAAAGACGCCATAAAGATTGCTTTTGTGAGTAAGTTTCCTTTTTTAATATTTAGTGACCCAAAAGTTCTCATTAAGAACAACATACAATTTATGAATAAACGTTCAAATATAATTTTTGGTTTCTACCATTGGATACGAATGAGAGAATAAACCATTCTAAAGAAACGAGTTTCTAAATGACCCTTAGCATGTGCATAGATCCCCTATTAGGGCTAAGATGTTAGTTCCTACTAAAGTGAGTACTCAAATATGCTACTCAAAAGTGGTCTGAGAGCCCTGTTAACCAAATGCAACTGAAATATGGTTGCTGAGTTCCTACTGACCTCTCAGCCTGGCCTCACTCTGCCCTTTGCACTCCAACCTCACTAATCTTCTTCCATTACTCTGCCCACATGAAGCCACAGGGCCTTAGCATAGCTTTCCTTTCTCCCTGGACCACTACACCTCACCCGAGGTGCTTAGTTACCTTTGGATTTTGTAAACAAAATTGTGAATCTTTATCAGTCACATTCACTAGTTCACTTTTCACTTACCTCAAACTGTTCTGCCTTTTCAGGGTGGTCCTGTAATGCCAAATTTTGGAAAGAAGTTGTAGTCTGCTGAAATAAATTCTTCAAAGCAATGATTTCCTTTATCAAGGAATGTCTTTCTTGGATTTCAGTCTGTATCAACTCCTTATTTTTCTGAGCTTTATGAAAAAGTCTAAAATAACAGCATCAAAATAACAAATTGTTTCTCAAAAAAACAATTAATAAAATTTTTGCCTAGCTTACAAAAGATTTTTGTTCTTGAGAGAAAAGCACCGATTTTCAATGATTTATATGCATGCATACAAAGTTAAAATTCTGCCGCCCAACCAAAACCTTCTTTAAAACTTTCACCCCCAAGTATCCTCCTTTCACACTTTACATTCCAATTGCCATCTTAAGCTCCATTTTTTTCTTTCATTTAATTCCCAAGCCCAACCGAAAATAACCCCACTGGCGTTATTTATTTATTTATTTCCCACGTGGGCAGGCACCGGGAATCGAACATGGGTCTCTAGCATGATAGGCAAGAATTCTGCCACTGTGCCTCCGTTGGACTGCCCCCCTTGCCTTTTTAATCTTCATTGAACCCCATCTGCTGGGGATGTAGCCACCATGTCAGAAGAAGAGTTTAAGTGGATAAAATCTTTCCCGAAAGCTATTTGACAAGTATATTTAGTTGTAAACTTCTTATGCCCATATTAATCAAAGGGGCACAATGAATCCATTTCTGGACATTTTTTTCAATGAATCAATCACAGATGCAGAGAGATATTCTGGCATAAGAAAATTCACTGCAATGTTTTTATTTTTAGGAAAGAAAAAACTTAGCAATAATAGAAAGGATCTATATTAGGGCATACCCACCTGATGGAAAAATTAGGTAGCCAGGTTTATGAAGAACATTATGGCATAAGAAAACACACATGCTATGGTCATCATTCTCAGAACACAAAACAGTATAAGTAGTAGGATCTCAATTTGCTTAAAATTATAATCATAGACAAAAGATCACAATGAATAGAGAAAAAGGACTGGCAATGGTTGTTGCTGAGTGGTGAGATTAAAGATGGATATTTACATTCATCTTTATAATTTCTCACGTTCTCTTAATTTTCTGTAATGTCTATGTATTACTAAATAAGAAAAACAGCAAACGCACACACACACACAAAGATTAAACCTCAGTAATAACTAGGATGGAGAACATGTGCTTGTTCTTAATTATGATTATCCTTTCCATTCCTTTTTTATACCTGTCACCATTACTCCATAAAATTTTTGATATTTTTAAAATATAATATCTTCTCATTTTAAGTCATCAAGCACGTTTCCTTAAACAGATCTTACTTGTTACACCGTTCTTGCATAGCTGCAATCTCCTGAAACGCTGGAATTGTTTCCATAGACCCTAAGGCATCAGGAACATTCTGGATACGTTTTATGCGTTGAAGAAGTAGGGTCAGTATCAGCTGCTGCATCTCCACATTCTCTTTATATTGACATAAACAGTCTAGCAGCTCAGAGAGTTCCTCTGTGGTAGCTGCCTCTTTTGTTTTGGAAATTTCGGGCAACTCTTCTTGAAGATTATCTAAAATAATTGCTTCTCGTTCAATCTGATTAAATTAACAAAACAATAGAGTTAAAATAAGCAAAATATATTCTTTTCATTTCAGGACCTGACATAATACCTTGACAGTCATAATTTTTGCATACTGGTTGTTCAAAGGGTTCCCAATGTCACATCATAGCTCAGAGTAATGTTTGCTTTTCTATAGCTGCAAATATTATTCCTCTACATTCAGAATCCAGTAGTTCCAAACTATTGCTCATGTAGATGTATGATTAAAATGACATATTGTTGTAGTAAGGAAAGACTGTTGCAGATTTTCATAAATAATTTATTCCTCCTTCAGACTTCAACTGGAGAAAGCAATATTCCTCCTGAGATGATCAGAGGAAGTTAGAACGAGCTCCTCGTACTGCTTTCACTAAATATTAGTGGTTGGGTAACCACCAAATCTGCAAAGCTTTTCTTCATATCTCTTTTCTTTCACTTCTGATGCCTACATGCTCAAAAAGTAAGTCTGATGGATCTTTATTATTCTGACGTCTTCCAAAGGGAAAGCAGCCAAAATGGCTGAACCAAATATTTATCGTCCCCTACTACGTGCAGAATTCAGAAAAACATAACTTAAGACACTGTGTATCTGGAAACTGAAGTTTCACCAGCTCTGAACTCATACTGAAGATGAAGTAGAGTCTTAAGGTGCCCTTTGAGTCAGATCCTCCTTATGCCTCTCAAGTCCTCTGGCCCTCCTCTCAGCGACACAGCACAAACACCACGTTCTGTCCTAGAGCAATGCTGACTCTCCTGCTCTGCAGTAACAGAGCCAGGCATCTTGTTTTCTCGACACTGCAGAATAACACAGTGGTCAACTGCGATTATGGTATCATGCTCACTGAAATCATGGTGACAAAGGACCCGGGTGTCCAATAAGACGTGACAAAGGTGGGAAATAAAGCCTGTGAAAACTTAGGGGCCCCCAAATCAAGTAAGCTTCCAGGAGCCCAATGGTTTGGGGCATGCCAAACTTCTTCTTTAGGTAAAGGCCAAGTTGTTCGATCTTGTGCCTCTACCATTTAGACAGGCATAAAAGTCCCCTTGGGGGAATGGCAAGAAAGGGGGAAAATTCAACTTTCTTTTCTGGAGAATTACTGATATTCTCGTAAGCAGTGGGGACAACCAAATCAATAGGCCAAGCCCTCAATCTTGGGGTTTGTTCATATAAAGCTTACCCCCACAAAGGACAGGCTAAGTCTACTTAAAATTAGGCCTAAGAGTCACCCCCAGAGAACCTCTTTTGTTGCTCAGATGTGGCCTCTCTCTCTCAGCCAGCATGGCAAGTGAACTCACTGCCCTCCCCTTCTCTAGGTGGGACATGACTCCCAGGGGTGTGGACCTCCCTGGCAACAGGGGGCAGAAATCCTAGAATGAGCTGAGACTCAGCATCAAGGGATTGAGAAAACTTTCTAGACCAAAAGGGGGAAGAGAGAAATGAGACAAAATAAAGTGTCAGTGACTGAGAGATTTCAAACAGAGTCAAGAGGTTATCCTGGAGGTTAATTCTCACACATTATATAGATATCATCTTGTTGGTTAAGGCATAACAGAGAGGCTGGAGGGAACTGCCTGAAAATGTAGAGCTGTGTTCCAGTAGCCATGTGTGCTGATTTGAAAGGAAGCATGCCCCCTAGAAAAGCCATGTTTTAATCAAAATATCATTTCATGAAGGTAGAATAATTCCTACTCAATACTGTATGTTTGAAACTATAATCAGATCATCTCCCTGGATGATGTGATTTAGTCAAGAGTGGTTGTTAAACTGGATTAGGTGAAGACATGTCTCCACCCATTTGGGTGGGTCTTGATTGGTTTATTGGAGTCCTATAAAAGAGGAAACGTTTTGGAGAATGAGATTCAGAGAGTGCAGAGAATGCTGCAGCACCACGAAGCAGAGAGTCCACCAGCTCCAGTGACCTTTGGAGATGAAGAAAAACACCTCCTGGGGAGCTTCATGAAACCAGAAGCCAGGAGAGAAAGCTAGCAGATGACGCCGTGTTCGCCATGTGCCCTTCCAGCTGAGAGAGAAGCCCTGACTGTGTTCACCATGTGCCTTCTCACTTGAGAGAGAAACCCTGAACTTCATCGGCCTTCTTGAACCAAGGTATCTTTCCCTGGATGCCTTAGATTGGACATGTCTATAGACTTGTTTTAATTGGGACGTTTTCTCGGCCTTAGAACTGTAAACTAGCAACTCATTAAATTCTCCTTGTTAACTGTTTCTGGTATATTGCATTCCGGCAGCTAGCAAACTAGAACACCATGTTTCTTGCAGATGATTGCATAATGATAAAGCTTTTGCAAGGTGACTGTGTGATTGTGAAAACCTTGTGTCTGATGCTCCTTTTATCTATGGTATGGACAGATGAGTAAAACATATGGATTAAAAATAAATAAATAAGAGGGGGAACATATGTTAAAAATAATAATAGATGGATATACAGGGAAAAATGTACCTATTGCAAACTATAGACTATGGTTAAAAGTAATATTTTAATATTCTTTCATTAACAGCCAACAAATGTACCACACCAATACTATGGGTCAGTGGGGGTGGGGGTGGGGGGGATAAGGGATATGGGAGGATGTGGGTTTTATTTTTTATTTTTATTTCCTTTCTGGAGTAATGAAAATATTCCAAAATTGATCATGGGGATGAATGCACAACTACGTGATGACACTATGAACCAGTGATTGTGTATTTCAGATGGTTTGTGTGGTGTCTGAGTGTATCTCGATAAAACTGTATTAAAAAAAAAAAGAGGCATAGCACTGGCTTGGCCTATTTGGATTTGGGAGTCAGTATATACTAGAGCCTTGGATATTGTTCAGATTCATTTCTCAGAGTGCTGCCAATTCTGAGGGGAAGCCTGAAGAATGAAAGGCTCTGAAACAGGTGGGTTGTGGCACGAGTTGCCCTGCCTTTCGGGCCACATGAGCGAGTTGTGTCGCCAATTTCTAGAATACATGGGTGCAGAAACCAAGCGATACAGTTAGACTGGGTCTGCCCCAGAGAGCCAGTTACAGAACTCTTGCTGTTCATGACCTCAGGCCTAAGACTGGCTGGATTAGAAGTCCTAGTTCCTGGGAAGACAGCTACATTTCCACTAGGAAACAAGGTAAGGGTTCCCATGAATCTAAAGCTAACCTGCCTCTGGATTATTTTGGGTTTCCTTTCCAGAGAACCAGTATTCAAAGAAAGGAATTCCTATACTGGCGGAAACTGTACCGCGTGGGCTCCCAGTATGTATTTATACATTTAAATTACGGGTTACAACAATGACGTCTGAACCCAGAGGACTTAATGGAGCATCCAGAGGAATTACAGGTGCTTCCATGCATGATGAGAACCATAAATGGGCAACTGCAACAACCATGACCCAATATGAGTAAAGCAACGAAGGACTTGATTTCTCCAGTTTCAGTTCCCCACTTCTGTTCCAGGGATTGCTTTCCAAGATGAAGCACCTGCACAGAAGCCCATGTCTCAGGCTCTGCCGTCTGGGGGGAATGTAGGCCCCCCAAGTCAGTAAAATAGGTGCCACAAAAATTAAGCCTTCACTTTCCCACCCAGGAGAACCTCTGTAGCCCCTGGAAGATTTGCCTTCAATATAGAATTCTCATAAGATTGCTTACAAATTTTTTTGAAAATTTCTCACTTTAGAAAGGGAGAAGGAACCATAGTTGCACTATAAGCAAACATAGTGATGGATAAACAGGAACTGATAAAGAAATGACTGTTGGAGCTTTGGTACAAGGGGAATTAGTCAGCCTTATACTTTCAATCACACTTTAACTTTATTCTAACACATTATGATCATTAAAGCACAAAATAATGATTCTTAATAACCAAAAATAGATAACCACATGGGGCAAATTCTATTTTACAAAACAGACAGGTAAGATTTTAGGAAAAAAAAGTTAGATAAAAGTTTAAGTATGTTTTAGTTTTTCAATTTAAAGGGAATATGTAAATTTCTGTGTCCTAAAACATCTACTCTGCAGTCTAATTATTTCTGAAAGTTAGTAGACTTGTGTTACTACAGGCATTTGAAAAACATAAATTCACTGTCATACATAGAAAATACCAATTATGCTAACAGTATCAGATGTGTATAGATCTTTAAATGATGCAGGAATGGGTAAAACTATTTTAAAATCTCACATCAATTTGATATGTGTAAAATCACAGTGCGCTTAAATTGACAGTTTAATGGCTAACCACTAGTTTGAATGGCATCCTTCACCACTTACTGTGAATCTGGGCCTCACTTTCCTCACCTGTAACATGGGAATAACAAAATTTCTAAGCTTCTTGGGAGGATATATGAAATAGTACAGATAAAGTGCTTAGGACTGCGCCTGGCATGTAGTAAGAGCTCAATAAGCTGTTGTTGTTATTGTTACATGAGGACATTTATAGTTTTGTTTGTGCTACTACACTCTTGGAAAAATATTTTGTTACATATTGTCAAATGCTTGCATAAATAATTAGAAAAATGAATGGGATCTGAATTAACAAGACACGATTGTAAATGGGTATATATGAGAGACAATATGACAAAATAAAAAGAACAAAAGTTGAGAACCAGCAGGCCTGGGTTTGAATAAGGGCTGCCCCTTAACAAATTATTTCCTAAGCACTCACAAAGTACAAGGCGTTTGCCAGACTCTAAAGCGACAGTGGTAAGTGAGATGGACCCAGCCCTGGTCCACAGGAGCTTGAACTCTGTAGCTGGGTAACCTGTGCCGTGTCTTAATCGCTCCCTCCTTCAGTTTCCCCGTCTATGAATTGGTAGTAATATTCACCACATGAGGGTGATGCAAGGATCCGACCAGCTCCTGTGCGAAGTGCCTTCTCAGCACAGCAGGCTGCCTGGTGCAGGCACTCAACAAACGCTGCATTACGGAAGGGGAGAACTCCGTGCCAGCAGTCCAGGTAAAACTACCCATTTATAAAATTTAAATGTCCAAGGGACTATTCACTTATCAAACCATTTCAGTACCACCAAAATGATAGTCACTTTCAACAATACCAAGTTTTAAGCAGGATGATACGATACTGCTGAACATTTGGATTCCAAAGCACGTGACCTGATTTAATCAATTACTTATTTATTCATGCAATTTATCTCTCAAGTAAGTTTAGCAAGAATTTTTACATGAATAGGAAAGAAGGGTTTTTATTCATTGTTCTGATTCGTATCTCATACAGGCTTGCCCTTTGATGAAAGAATATCCTAAGATAATTTTATACTATTTTTAATTTTCTTTCTAAATATATGTGATGCCTAAGTTCTGAGCCAAGGTTAAATTAACATCTGTGAATGACATTTATTGTGGAGGTATTTTTCAGAATGAGCATCATACCTCACATTTTTGGGTCCATGATTAATAATTGTAGTTAATTTCCACAGTTAACAAATGTAGTTAACTTCAAAATTAGTTGGCTAAATATGCATTTTAGCTAATTCAAATATTTATATATGTAAAGAAGGTTATTGCTAAGAGGGTTTAACTTATCTGCATGGTATACACACACACACACACACACACACACACACACACACACACACACACACATATATACTTTTTTTTTTTTTTGCATGGGCAGGCACCAGGAACTGAACCCGCATCTCCGGCATGGCAGGTGAGAACTCTGCCCCCGAGCCACTGTCACACCATCACTGAGTCACCATTGCACTGCCCTGCATGATATTCTTAAGCTTAAAAAAGGAAGTGATCACTTATTTATAAGAATAGCGGATACCAAGAAAATGCCGCTATTGAGAGAGGATTTGAATAGTTTCTTGGGGATTATTTTAATAGGACCTGACCTCTATAAACATTTATGAGCAATACATAAGGGATATAAACAACAGGCACAGACTGAGGACTTATTTTATATAAAAACAAAATGAAAATAAAAAAACTTAAGCACATTTGTTTGGAAATCGTATGGCTTGTTGAACATGAGACACTCACTTCTTCACTGACAAATTTCCACTCTTGCTTTAGCTCTTCACACCACATCTCCCACTCTTCAGCAATTTCCAGCAAACTCAGCCATTTTTCCCACAGAGCCAGCACGGTCCTGTGCAAACCCACGCCATCATGTTCTGTGCACCTGGCTCTCAAGCGTCGGAGGAGCTGTCGCAGTTTCATTAAATCTTCTTCGGCCAGTATAAGATTTGAGACCAAAGGCTTAAGAAAGAAAAGAAACAGGAGTGACATAATGTCTATTATTTTTTCTGAAACAGATCAGCTATTTTAATCTTGAGAAACCAATGATTTTAAATCTCCCATAACATTTACTAGATCCATTTCTTAGTTCTTTTGGAGGTATATTTGTCAATTTGAGCTACATGACAATTATCTGTATATTATTGTGTTACCCATTAATTTGGGATTTGGGACCAATAATCAAGCCTTAAGCGAATTTTTCCAAGTAAGAATTTATCTTTAAAGGTACATATTCTGGAAGGACATTTCATCATTTAAACTTAACTTTCTTATTTGACTAGTTAGGGAATCTGCGTAATACTTACTCTATCGACCTCCCAGGCAATATCTGTGGGACTTTTGGTCAATGGGGATCTTAAGCAAGATGATTTAGGACGTCTCCAACCAAATTCTAATCCCATGGATTCTAACAGCGATAACTAAAATTGCTTAGTACCAGAGTTTAAGAAGTAAGCAGAATGTAGAGCTTACGATAGTGAATTCTCAATGGACAAAATATTCTGTTATTGATTCAGCGGCATCCAACCAAACAAGTTGACCCGTAAATCCTTAGAAGGAGCGCTCAGGAAGGACAGAGCACACTAGTCGGGAGAAGAGTGTCTTGGGAGCTCAGTTAATTAAATCTCTCAGAACCAGTGCTCCATTTTACTCATTGGCTTTTTTGCTTTGAAGAATTTTCTTGGGTGTACAACTCAGTTTGAAGATTTCTGTGGGTCATAAAAGAGCCACACGCTCTGGTGCCCTCACTCACATGCACTGGCCCATTTTTGCACAGACTGACTGGAGGCCTGGAGACACGGTACCTTGCTTTGCTCCAGGCGCTCCAAAGCCTCCTTGTACGACACTGGCAGCTGCGACATGGACTGCCCAAGCACCTTCTCCGCTTTGCTGAGGTCAGTGCAAACTTTCTCTTTAATTTTCCCGTAAGAGTCGTAATTCTTGAGACACCTATTGAAGCACAGATAGGGAAAAAAGTGATATTAAATTTTATGTAGTGCAATAAATTCTTAACTTTGCAGGATAACTTCTGCACAATTCATAAAAAAGAATATGATAATTCTGTATTTTGCTCTTGAGTTCATTTCAACCTATTTTTATTAACAATCTCCTCTAAAAAGAGATCTGCCTAAGTCTTTAAATATAAACCTTAATTGTCAGATAATGCCGTCCTCAAAACACCTAAATTGGAGAGTTAAAAATAAAAGTTCACTTTAATGAAGTGAAAATCACATTCTCAAACACTGCTAGTAAGGTGCAAAATGGTACAATTCTTGTAGAAAACTATTTTGGTTTTAAAATGTTCATATCTAGGTCCTGTCCTGATCAAGACAGAAGAGTGAGAGGCTTCAGGGCTCTGACCCCTACAGAAACTCTGAACAACTGGGAAGAACTAGGCAGAAATACCTTTCACAGAGAAGCAGAAAACAGTTAAAGGACTATAATACAGGCTGAGTGCCAAACGGAGGTCAAGGCTGCTAAAAAGCATCGGGCTCTCACAGCTGCTGGCTCCACCCGGTTCCCGGTCCCCCACCCACTCCCTCAACACCCAGGCAGGGAGCCAGAGCCCCCTCCCAGTGTGCAGCCCCCTGGTCTCACTTCCAGAGAGGCCAGCACAGCCTTGTGCACATACTGAGCCATGGAGGGCTGACCAATCTGTCCAGTGCTGGCCCTGACCTTGCCCTGGGTACAGAAGGCAGCTCACCCGAACTCTCCTGCATGACACTGTGGGACAGCAGTCAGGTGGCCGCCGGGTGCAAGAGACTGCTGGCTGTAGGTTCTGCAGCGCAGCGCTTGGCTCCTGAGGACCCTGCTTCCTATCACCTGACATGTGCATCCGTGTATAGGGTGGGGAATTCCCAGGGCCATTTTGGCCTTGAGCTATTCTCTAAAATCAAGGTATGGATGAACCCTAAAGGACGGCAACCCCACAGGTCAATCTGCCGAATCCAAGGAAAGATGTTTTCTTTTTCACCTTTTGTTGTTGTCGTTGGCTCCTGGCATTCAAGGAAAGCTCTGTCATAACAGTAGGTGGATACAAACTTAAGGAAAGGAGGGCTCAGAGTCTAAATTCCAGTATGAACCCATTAAAATACCAAAATGTCCAGGTTTCAGCAAAAGGTTACAAAGCATACAAAGAAACAGGAAGCAATAGCCCAGGCAAAGGAGAAAATAAAGCATTAGAAATGAGGAGGACCAGACCTGGGACACGTCAGACAAAGAATTTTTAAAAATGCTCCTTAATAGGAAAGTATGGATAAAGAACTAAAGAAAATCAGGAAAATGATAGATGAACACAAAAATAGTATTAATGGAGAGATAGACATTATAAAAAGGAAACACACAGAACTGAGAACACACTAATAGGAATTCAACGTTCCCTAGAGGACCTTGCCATGGATTGGAGCTAGCAGAAGAAAGAATCAGTGAGCATTAAGGTAAGACCATTGGAATCATCCAGTCTGAGGAGCAGAAGGAGGAAAGACTGAAGAAAAGTGAACAGAGCCCAAGGGACTCGTGTAACACCATTAAGTGTACCAATATACATTGTGGGAGTCCCAAAGGAAAAGAAAAAGAGAAAGGGGAGAAAATATTCAAAGAAGTAATGGCTGAAAACTTCCCAAATTTAATTAAAGACATGGATATACACATCCAAAACACTCAATGAACTCATAAACATAAATAGACCCACGTGGGGGTACCCAAAGATAAAAACAGAATTCAGAAAGCCACCAGAGAGACACATTGTATGACAAATAAGGAAGCCTCAATAAGATTAAGTGTCAATTTCCCATCAGAAACAATGTATGAAAGAAGACAGAGGGATATTTAAAGTGCTAAAAGCAAAAAACTGCCAACAAAGAATTCTATATCCAGCAAAATGTCTTTCAAAAACGAGGGAGAGATGGGACAGACAACAGTGGCTCAGCAGGCAGAGTTCTCACCTGCCATGCCAGGGACCTGGCTTCAATTCCCGGGGCCTGCCCATGCCAAAAAAAAAAAAAGAGGGATAGATGAAGACATTCCCAGATAAACAAAAGCTAAGGGACTCTGACACCACTAAACTGGCCCTACAAGAGAAGTTAAAGCATTCCACAGGTTGAAAGGAAAAGGCAACGAATGGACAATAGATCAAAGCTGCATGAAGAAATAAATATCTCTGTTAAGGGTAATGGCAGGAGCAAATATAAATGCAGTACTATGCTTATTTTGGTTGCAACTCCACTTTTTATTCCCCACAGCATCTAAAAGGCAAATGCATAAACCCCGGTGAGAAATAAGTGGTTTGTGACTTATGACGTATAACCATGTGTTTGTGACAGGACCTACATAACAGCTGGAGGACAGAAGAGGTGTGCGAACACAGCTCTGTGTTTACTACTGAGGTTTAGCTGGTATGAAGATAAATGAAAATGCTATAGATTTGGGATGTTAAATTTACGTGCCATGTTAACTATAAAGAATATATGGCTCGGCGCCTCGATGTCTCGGGTGTACCAGGAAGATAGAGGAGGAGGCAGTGCCTCCTTAAAACTGAAGATATACCCGACTTTCGGAGAAGATAGCGGCTTAGTAAGACGCGCGGATCTTAGTTCCTCCTCCAAAACAGCTACTAGGGGAGTAGAAACGATACAGAATAGCTCCCGGAGCCACAACAGAGATAAAAAAGACAGCGTACCCCATCCTGGAATGGCTGACTGGCTGAGAGAACCCACTTCGGTGAGATCGCCGAGGGGTGCGGGCTTCCCCGGGCGGGGTGGCAAGCAGCCAAAGTCCCTCCCTTCCTCCTTCCCAGGCCAGCTGGCAGAATTGGGCAGGTGGTCCCCTCAATCCGCGGCGGCTGGTGCCCCCACCACGCGCGGCCCCCCGGACCAACTGGGAGAATTGGATCGGAGATCCTCAGGCCGTGGAGAACGGTGACCGGGGTCCCTTCCAAACACGTGGCTTCCCGGTCCGGTCGGGAAAAGTGCACTCTCCCGGGCTGCGGCGGCTGGCGCCCTCCCGCCACGCTTGGTGTCCGGGGCCGACTAGGAAATTCAGACAGGCGCTCTCCTGGGCTGTGGCGGCCAGCGACCCTCCCTGCATTCGGACCCCTGGGCCGGCTGGCACTCTTCCAAGCCACTTCGGCTGACGAACACCCCCCACGGCGAGAGTTCTCCAAAGTTAAAGGACCCACAGCACCTTTTACTGGTGGGACCCGCAGACAAACGTGTGCCACGAGCGCCACCTACTGGGCAGGATAAGAAAAACAGAACCCAGAGATTTCACAGAAAAATCTTACAACCTTGTTGGGTCCGACACCCAGGGAAATCTGACTAAATGCCCAGACGCCAGCAGCAGAAGATAACTGTCCACACTCAGAAGATTGAGAATATGGCCCAGTCAAAGGATCAAACCAATAGTTCAAATGAGATACAGGAGATGAAACAACTAATGCTGAATATACGAACAGAAATGGAAAACCTCTTCAAAAACGAAATCAATAAATTGAAGGAGGACATGAAGAAGACATGGGCTGAACAAAAAGAAGAAATAGAAAAACTGAAAAAACAAATCACAGAACTTATGGAAGTGAAGGATAAAGTAGAAAAGATGGAAAAAACAATGGATACCTACAATGATAGATTTAAAGAGACAGAAAATAGAATTAGTGATTTGGAGGATGGAACATCTGAATTCCAAAAAGAAAACGAAACTATCGGGAAAAGAATGGAAAATTTTGAACAGGGTATCAGGGAACTCAAGGACAATATGAACCGCACAAATATACGTGTTGTGGGTGTCCCAGAAGGAGAAGAGAAGGGAAAAGGAGGAGAAAAACTAATGGAAGAAATTATCACTGAAAATCCCCCAACTCTTATGAAAGACCTAAAATGACAGATCCAAGAAGTGCAGAACACCCCAAAGAGATTAGACCCAAATAGGCGTTCTCCAAGACACTTACTAGTTAGAATGTCAGAGGTCAAAGACAAAGAGAGGATCTTGAAAGTAGCAAGAGAAAAACAATCCATCACATACAAGGGAAACCCAATAAGACTATGTGTAGATTTCTCAGCAGAAACCATGGAAGCTAGAAGACAGTAGGATGATATATTTAAATTACTAAAAGAGAAAAACTGCCAACCAATATTCCTATATTCAGCAAAATTGTCCTTCAAAAATGAGGGAGAAATTAAAACATTCTCAGACAAAAAGTCACTGAGAGAATTTGTGACCAAGAGACCAGCTCTGCAAGAAATACTAAAGGGAGCACTAGAGTCAGATACGAAAAGACAGAAGAGAGAGATATGGAAAAGAGTGTAGAAAGAAGGAAAATCAGATATGATATATATAATACAAAAGGCAAAATGGTAGAGGAAAATATTATCCAAACAGTAATAACACTAAATGTTAATGGACTGAATTCCCCAATCAAAAGACATAGACTGGCAGAATGGATTAAAAAACAGGATCCTTCTATATGTTGTGTACAGGAAACACATCTTAGACCCAAAGATAAACATAGGTTGAAAGTGAAAGGTTGGGAAAAGATATTTCATGCAAATAACAACCAGAAAAGAGCAGGAGTGGCTATACTAATATCCAACAAATTAGACTTCAAATGTAAAACAGTTAAAAGAGACAAAGAAGGACACTATATACTAATAAAAGGAACAATTCAACAAGAAGACATAACAATCATAAATATTTACGCACCGAACCAGAATGCCCCAAAATACGTGAGGACTACACTGCAAATACTGAAAAGGGAAATAGACACATATACCATAATAGTTGGAGACTTCAATTCACCACTCTCATCAATGGACAGAACATCTAGACAGAGGATCAATAAAGAAATAGAGAATCTGAATATTACTATAAAGGAGCTAGACTTAACAGACATTTATAGGACATTAAATCCCACAACAGCAGGATACACCTTTTTCTCAAGTGCTCATGGATCATTCTCAAAGATAGACCATATGCAGGGTCACAAAGCAAGTCTTAACAAATTTAAAAAGATTGAAATCATACACAACACTTTCTCGGATCATAAAGGAATGAAGTTGGAAATCAATAATAGGCGGAGTGCCAGAAAATTCACAAATACGTGGAGGCTCAACAACACACTCTTAAACAACGAGTGGGTCAAAGAAGAAATTGCAAGAGAAATTAGTAAATACCTCGAGGCGAATGAAAATGAAAACACAACATATCAAAACCTATGGGAGGCAGCAAAGGCAGTGCTAAGAGGGAAATTTATTGCCCTAAATGCCTATATCAGAAAAGAAGAAAAGGCAAAAATGCAGGAATTAACTGTCCACTTGGAAGAACTGGAGAAAGAACAGCAAACTAATCCCAAAGCAAGCAAAAGGAAAGACATAACAAAGATTAGAGCAGAAATAAATGAAACTGAAAACATGAAAACAATAGAGAAATCAATAAGGCCAGAAGTTGGTTCTATGAGAAAATCAATAAGATTGATGGGCCCTTAGCAAGATTGACAAAAAGAAGAAGAGAGAGGATGCAAATAAATAAGATCAGAAATGGAAGAGGAGACATAACTACTGACCTCACAGAAATAAAGGAGGTAATAACAGGATACTATGAACAACTTTACGCTAATAAATACAACAATTCAGAGGAAATGGACGGGTTCCTGGAAAGACATGAACAACCAACTTTGACTCAAGAAGACATAGATGACCTCAACAAACCAATCACAAGTAAAGAAATTGAATCAGTCATTCAAAAGCTTCCTAAAAAGAAAAGTCCAGGACCA
The DNA here is from genome assembly GCF_023851605.1 of Tamandua tetradactyla. NCBI lineage: Eukaryota > Metazoa > Chordata > Mammalia > Pilosa > Myrmecophagidae > Tamandua > Tamandua tetradactyla. The sequence goes on from NC_135338.1 coordinate 486,391, forward strand.
GACGGCTTCACATGTAAATTCTATCAAACATTCCAGAAAGAATTAGTACCAACTCTCCTCAAACTCTTCAACATAATCGAAGTGGAGGGAAAACTACCTAATTAATTCTATGAAGCCAACATCGCCCTCATACCAAAACCAGGCAAAGATATTACAAAAAAAGAAAACTACAGACCGATCTCTCTAATGAATATAGATGCAAAAATCCTCAATAAAATTCTAGCAAATCGTATCCAACAACACATTAAAAGAATTATACATCATGACCAAGTAGGATTCATCCCAGGTATGCAAGGATGGTTCAACATAAGAAAATCAATTAATGTAATACACCATATCAACAAATCAAAGCAGAAAAATCACATGATCATCTCAATTGATGCACAGAAGGCATTTGACAAGATTCAACAAACTTTCCTGTTGAAAACACTTCAAAAGATAGGAATACAAGGGAACTTCCTTAAAATGATAGAGGGAATATATGAAAAACCCACAGCTAATATCATCCTCAATGGGGAAAAATTGAAAACTTTCCCCCTAAGATCAGGAACAAGACAAGGATGTCCACTATCACCACTATTACTCAACACTGTGTTGGAGGTTCTAGCCAGAGCAATTAGACAAGAAAAATACAAGGCATCAAAATTGGAAAGGAAGAAGTAAAACTATCAATGTTTGCAGACGATATGATACTATACGTCAAAAACCCGGAAAAATCCACAACAAAACTACTAGTGCTAATAAATGAGTACAGCAAAGTAGCAGGTTACAAGGTCAACATTCAAAAATCTGTAGCATTTCTATACACTAGCAATGAACAAGCGGAGGGGGAAATCAAGAAACGAATCCCATTTACAATTGCAACTAAAAGAATGAAATACCTAGGAATAAATTTAACTAAAGAGACAAAAAACCTATATAAAGAAAACTACAAAAAATTGTTAAAAGAAATCACAGAAGACCTAAATAGATGGAAGGGCATACCGTGCTCATGGATTGGAAGACTAAATATAATTAAGATGTCAATCCTACCTAAATTGATCTACAGATTCAATGCAATACCAATCAAAATCCCAACAACTTATTTTTCAGAAATAGAAAACCAATAAGCAAATTTATCTGGGAGGGCAGGGTGCCCCGAATTGCTAAAAACATCATGAGGGAAAAAAACGAAGCTGGAGGTCTCGCGCTGCTGGACTTTAAGGCATATTATGAAGCCACAGTGGTCAAAACAGCATGGTATTGGCATAAAGATAGATATATCGACCAATGGAATCGAATAGAGTGCTCAGATATAGACCCTCTCATCTATGGACATTTGATCTTTGATAAGGCAGTCAAGCCAACTCACCTGGGACAGAACAGTCTCTTCAATAAATGGTGCCTAGAGAACTGGATATCCATATGCAAAAGAATGAAAGAAGACCCATATCTCACACCTTATACAAAAGTTAACTCAAAATGGATCAAAGATCTAAACATTAAGTCTAAGACCATAAAACAGTTAGAGGAAAATGTTGGGAGATATCTTATGAAACTTACAATTGGAGGTGGTTCTATGGACCTTAAACCTAAAGCAAGAGCACTGAAGAAGGAAATAAATAAATGGGAGCTCCTCAAAATTAAACACTTTTGTGCATCAAAGAACTTCATCAAGAAAGTAGAAAGACAGCCTACACAATGGGAGATAATATTTGGAAATGACATATCAGATAAAGGTCTAGTATCCAGAATTTATAAAGAGATTGTTCAACTCAACAACAACAAAAAGACAGCCAACCCAATTACAAAATGGGAAAAAGACTTGAACAGACACCTATCAGAAGAGGAAATACCAATGGCCAAAAGGCACATGAAGAGATGCTCAATGTCCCTGGCCATTAGAGAAATGCAAATCAAAACCACAATGAGATATCATCTCACACCCACCAAAATGGCCATTATCAACAAAACAGAAAATGACAAGTGCTGGAGAGGATGCGGAGAAAGAGGCACACTTACCCACTGTTGGTGGGAATGTCAAATGGTGCAACCACTGTGGAAGGCAGTTTGGCGGTTCCTCAAAAAGCTGAATATAGAATTGCCATACGACCCAGCAATACCATTGCTAGGTATCTACTCAAAGGACTTAAGGGCAAAGACACAAACAGACATTTGCACACCAATGTTTATAGCAGCGTTATTTACAATTGCAAAGAGATGGAAACAGCCAAAATGTCCATCAACAGATGAGTGGCTAAACAAACTGTGGTATATACATACGATGGAATATTATGCAGCTTTAAGACAGAATAAACTTATGAAGTATGTAATAACATGGATGGACCTAGAGAACACTATGCTGAGTGAATCTAGCCAAAAACTAAAGGACAAATACTGTATGGTCCCACTGATGTGAACTGACATTCGAGAATAAACTTGGAATATGTCATTGGTAACAGAGTCTAGCAGGAGTTAGAAACAGGGTAAGATAATGAGTAATTGGAGCTGAAGGGATACAGACTATGCAACAGGACTAGATACAAAAACTCAAAAATGGACAGCACAATAATACCTAATTGTAAAGTAATCATGTTAAAACACTGAATGAAGCTGCATCTGAGCTATAGGTTTTTTTGGGTTTTTTTTTACTATTATTATTACTTTTATTTTTTTTCCCTGTATTAACATTCTTTATCTTTTTCTGTTTTGTTGCTAGTTCTTCCAAACCGATGCAAATGTACTAAGAAACGATGATCATGCATCTATGTGATGATGTTAAGAATTACTGATTGTATATGTAGAATGATATGATTTCTAAATGTTGGGTTAATTTCTTTTTTTCCATTAATTAATAAAAAATAACAAACAGAAAACAAAACAAAGAAAAACTGAAGATATAATGGGGATCCAACCCTTTACCCAAACGTTCTAAAAACCAGCCTCCTAGTTCCTTGTCAGTCTCCCTGTAATACTCCTGTGCTGCCTGTAAAGTAGCCAAGTGGGACATACTGGTTAGAATAGCACCTTAGGGCTGTAAACAGCTCTGTCATTCCCCACACCCTTCAGTTCCCAACCCTTATTCCCTTTTTAACAGGATCCCTAGCTCGATCCTCTGGTTCTCAGTCCTTGAATTGAAAGATACCTTCTTCTGCATATCCCTACACATAAACTCCTTTTTTTTTTGCATTGGCTGGCACCAGGAAGCCAACCTGGGCAAACTCCCAATTTCTGTTTGCCTTTGAATGGCAGGGGACAGAGTATGCTACTCCACCCCACCTTACTTGGACAGTTTTACTTCAGAGATTTAGAGATAGCCCTCACCTTGTTGGAAATGCCTTAGCACAGGACTTAACCCACTTACACTTGAAGTCTAGCACATTTATTCATATGTAGATGATTTGCTGATACGCAGTCCCACTCAAGAAGCCTCACTAGTGGACACCATTACAACACTTAATTTTTTGACTGTACGAGAATATCAAGTTTCCACTACCAAAGCTCAGACTGCCTTAAATGAAAGGCTCTTTATCTTGGGGTTGTCCTTACCCCAGGGAAGTGCCCTTCGTCATCCAAGAGGGTCCAAGCCATACTCTCAGAATCTCCCCCTGGGACCAAAAAACAATAAGAAACTTCCTGAGAGTGGCAGGATATTACAGAATCTAGATACCTCATTCTGGAGAAATAGCACAGCCTCTATATGAAGCCTCTGGGGGGCTACACAGCACCACCTTGGGATGGGGAGCAGAGCAAGCTGCTGCCTGTACCATCCTTAAAAGAGCCCTTACCTGCCTGCCTGCCTTGGGCCTGCCAAACCTAGAGAAACCGTTTTACCTGTATGTTAACTGTGCCAGTTTGAAACTGTTGGGTACCCTTAATCCTCATTCAGTATTGTTGGGTGGGATCTTTTTGATTAAGTTGTTTCCATGGAGATTTGATCCACCCAAGTTGTGGGTAGGACCTTTTGATTAGGTGTTTTCCATGGAGATGTGTCTCCACCCATTCAAGGTAGCATTGTTTACTGGAGCCTTTAAGAGGGAACTATTTTGGAAAAAACTTCAGAACTGACAGAGAGAGATGTCTGGAGATGCAGAAAGAAACTACCCTTGAGGAAGCTGTTTGAAATGAGAAGCCAGGTGAGAAACCTAGTAGATGTCACCATGTCCCTTCCCAGCTGACAGAGAATCCTCGAACATCATCGACCCTTTTTTGAGTCAAGGTATCTTCTTCTGGATGCCTTAGTTTGGACATTTTTATGGCCTTACAACTGTAAACTTGCAATTTAATAAATTCTCTTTATACAAGCCAAAAAAAAAAAATAATAATATATGGAAGGATATGCAGGCTCACAGGAGCGGAAATGAGAGTTCAGGCTGTCAGGGACAGAAGGCAGGGGAAGTGGGGAGTTAATGCAAAATGGATGGAGGGTTTCTCTTTGGGGATATGGGGAAATTTTAGTAATAGAAGATGGTGAGGGTAACACAGCGAATGTGTTAACCCCACCAAACCGTGTGCCTGAGGGGCGTTGGGAAGGGATGATTTAGGTTGTACATACGTTCCTATAATGAAAAAAGAGAGAGAACAACTGAAGAGATAATGATAACTACAGGCCACACATGACCCTAGATGGGATAAACTAAGGGAGGAGAGAAGGCTCAAAAGGGCACTCCTGGGATGTGAAAAAACTGGCATATAGACTAAAATCTTTTTATTAATGTTAAATTTCTTGAGCTTAATAGCTGTTCTTAAGGTAGTTCCATACTAAATATACTTGTTCTTAGAAAACGTACATGACAGTATTAAGTGTTCAAGGAGTACAACCCACATTCAAGTGTTCAGAAAATGAACTGATAGATGGATAGACAGATGTACTGCAAAGTCGATGGAGAGAGTATGATATGGCAGATGTGACAACATGGTAAGATGGACGGATCTGGGTTATCTGCAGAGATATGGGTATGTTGGAATTCTCTGTGTGGGGTCTGTACTACTGTCTTTAAACTTTCCCGTAAGTTTGAAGGTATTTCATACTTAAAAAATTTTAACTTAAAAAAAAGTTCATATCTTTTGACTCATTTACTCAAATTCACCAATTTACCTGAAAGAATTAATCCTAAACATAAAATATTTACTCTAATATTAAAAAAAACTTTTATAAAAGAAAATCTTTTTATTCATTATAGTACCATAAAATGACAAATATTGGACCACCTTTAACGTCTAGTGAAAATTATGGTTAAGTAAATTACAACAATCCATTTGATAAAATACTGCATAGCAAGTACTTTTATGAAGTGTTTGTTAACACAAGGAAAAGAGCTCATATTATAATATAAAGAAAAAAAAGCAGGACATTCATCTACAATATAATGTTCTGATATATTTTCAAAACACTATGCACAAATAAGGAAAAAAAGAAAAAAAACACTGTGCACAAAACTATAGATACAAAATAGACACTGAATAAATCCTCCACTGAAAACAGTTTAAAATTCTGTATCAAATAGTTTTTAAAATAAAAAAGCAACTCTTTAAAAACAAATGAATGAACAGGCAAGGAATTAGAAATATTCAGCAGTCCCAAACCATGTAACAGTGAAAATACAGAGATATAAGCAAAACTCCAGAGTCAGTTTTTCATATTATGGGCACTTGCCAAGTTTCAACTTTCTTGGCCTCTTCCTGGAATCACTCTTCCTGTGGGATAAAGCCTGGAGTCCGCCCCAGGAGTGATATCTAAAAGGAGAAGTTTTCTAGAAAGATACTTACTACATATATATAACCACAAAGTACTGGACTCCAAAATATAAAACAAACCCCTACAAATCTTTAAGAAAAAGACACACAACTCAATAGAAATTGGATAAAGACTTAAACAGACATTCTACAGCGGAGGAAGTATGAACGAACAATAAACATTCAAAAAAGAGCTCAAACTCAGCAGCAGTAACAGAAATGCAAATGTAAACCACTTCTCACCCATCAGATTGGCAAAAATTAAGTCTCACAGTATCAGGTGTTGGCACTGATACGGGACAACTTGGAAAACTTTGAGGCTGCTTGAGCAGATATTGGTGAAATCATTTGGAGCTAAAAGTTTAAAGGGAGTGCACCCTTTGACCTAGAAAACACACTCCCACCTACAGACTGAAGGGAAGCTCCTGTATCTGAAAACGCTCCTAGCAGCCCTGTTTGAGAGGGCGAAACTGTAAATGACCCTAAGATTTATCACCAGTTTAGTGAATCCTACTGGAGGCAAGAACAGGTACAGACCTGAGGATGGCAATAACGAGCTTGAAACAAATCAAGTCACAGAAGAACGCACACACGACATGCGGGTTCAAAAACACGAAAACTAACATATTGTTTCAGGACAAAGACACGCAAGGGAATTGTAAACACAAAGACACAAAATTCAGGAGAATGGTTACTTTTGAGAGGAGTGGAGAGGAGCACATGAAAGAATTCAAAGGGAATGATGTTTATCTTTGAACACTTGGGTACTAAGATGCTTGTTTTTATCATTATTTTTTACAAATATTCTGGTGAATGTACCCAACATTAAGTAAGAAAAAAAAAAGAAAAAGAAATATAATAAACTATTCACCATATTTTTCTTTAGGTGGTGATTTTCTATACTTTCCAAATTATCTCTAATGAACACATTTATTATAAAGAGAAAAAAAAAAACCCTACATCTTGTTTTCATAAAGCCTTACCTTTATAAAGAAGAATTTACCTTTCAATTTCAGCTTCCTCTACTTTGGCTGCTTCCCTCACGGTTGAGCTCTTAGAAACCAATTCCTGTAAAGTACACTGAAGCTGGAGTTTGGCTTCAGGGCTGGAGATGGGTCCCAATTTCTCGGTGAGGGCTTGGACGTCTGCTATTGTGGATTCAAGTTCCTCTTGTTTCCTAGAAAGGATCTCCAGAGATTCTTCTGGACTATCCAGATCAACTTTTTGGGAGCTGATGATGGCTTCCAGGGCAGCAAGGATCCCCTGGGCTCTGGTGGCTGCGTCATTATAGCGTGTCATCGTTTCATAAGCATCATTCAGGACCGTCTGGTGAACAGGGGAGGAGAGGCTGTGACACATCGTCAAACTTTGGGGATTTTTGCCACTTTTGAATTTTCCTGGTGCATCCATAACATGCCTGCACATCTTAGCACATTATCATAAGCTAAGTTTGACAATATTACACGAGCACTTAAAAATGAGTAACTTCACAAAACTTGCTTCCAGATTTACTAAGAGATTTAACCTAAATTCAAAACTACATCTCATGAATCATGTCTAATGATGTAGCTACCTGCTCTGGAACTCTTGTACTAGACTATGAATTAACTAAAACAGTTGAGTATATTCAATATATATAACTTTAAAACGCAGACCTCTTGTGTTTTTAAATTAACGGCTGTGTGTGGTTTGGGGTACATCACTTAACTCTCTCCAGACCTCGGTCTTCTCATTAAAATACTAAGTAGTTGAAACAAATGACTTTAAAGGTCCCTTCCAGTCCAGTTCTAATCATATAATATAGGGGACTTACACATATTGTTTCCTGAAGAGAAAGCAAATCAAATTAAACCGACCAAATTAAAGCCAAGTACTCAATTTACTCAACATGTGTTAAGCACTTATTTAAAGAACATATGAAGGTTCATGATACGACTTCATATTTCTGTGGCATTTTGCACTTATCAAAATACTTCAAATAGATTGTCTAATGACACTTATAATTAGAGAGGGGAGTAATTTCCCCATTTTATAAATTCAATGTGACAATTGTGAAAATACAGGGTAAAGCACTGTGCTAAACATGGTGTGAATCCAGTGACCCTTAAGCTATGACCCTATTACCAGAAGGATTATTATCAGAAGGAGAGGAGGGAATGTGCTGGAGATGCTCTATAATAGGGAGTGGCAAACTTTTTCTGTAAAAGGTCAGATAGTAAATATTTTAGGCTGGGCAGGCCATGTGTTTCAACGCTGCTGTGCGGCAGGAAAGCAGGCAGAGAGGATGTACACGAATGGGGGTAACTGTTCCAATAACACCACCAGCTATGGATGCACAGTGGCTCAGTGGTTAGAATGCCCGCCTTCCATGCGAGAGACCCAAGTTCGATTTCCGAACCATGCACCAAAAACCAAAAAAAAAACATCAACCATATCTGGCCTGCGGCTGCAATTTTGTTAGTCTTGGCTCCGGAATCCCAGAGGCCTCAGCTTTTTTTTTTTCTTTTCTTTTTTTTTTTTACAGAGACCTCAATTTGAATCCTGATTCTGTTACTGTTGCAACACATGAGCAAATGATTGCTCTTTCTAAACTTCAATTTCCTTTTTTAAAAATGCAGGTAGTAACAGTGCCCACCTCAGAGAGCTACAATGAAGATACTATGTGAAGTCTTTAGCCCAATACCTAACATGTTATGAGCTCTAAGTAAATGTCAGCCATTATTTGGGATTCTTTCCTCTACGTCATACGTCTTCCCATATACCCTATTGTCTCTAAAAAAACTTTCTTTTGTGCTCAACTGGGGCTTTGAGGGAAATAGAAATAATGGTGTCAGACCTGCCTGTCTTCAGTATCACTGTATGCAGGTGTAGAATGAGTCGGGATTGTTTCCTTACCTGGATACAGCTTCTAAAATATGTTTCTAGGATCTAATGAAAAAATGGCCAAAAATAAATTACTATTCAATCTAGTCCACTGTAATTTTTTAAATGGCTCCTCTCATTAAATGCATGTATTTTCCTGAAGAACCTGTAACTTCTTTAGAAGTACAGATATTAACTAGAATAAAACACAAATTCATGAAATAAAAATAGATACCTTAACTGCCTAGCTTTTAAAAAAAAAACAAAAAAAACTTACCATGCGCCCAACAATGCTTGGGTTAAGCTGTGTTTGAAGATCTTCAATGTAATGTAATTTTGTTTCCATATCGCTAGCTTCGGAAGACTTTCCTTTTTCTTTTTGCTTCTCAGTAGCTGTCAAGGCTTTAATGGTATAAATTTCTGCCTGAATTTGTTCTTGAAATACTTCACAATTATCCTTTTCATTCTGAATATGTTTAATTCCCAAATTTGTAAGCAAAGGCTGCTGTAACTTTGATTTTATCTGATTTAAAACAGATAAGGAATTTCCTAGTTTGTCCTGAAGAGCCTTTTCATCCATTTCTTTCAGTTGGAATTCTAGCACCATGTCTTGGAGAACCTTCTGTAACTTACGATTTTCTTCTACGTACAGCTTTATTTGTAGTATTTCTTTCTCTTTGAATGACTCATCAAAGGCCTTATTTTTGCTTAATTTCTTTATCATCTCATGATATAAGCACATGGCTTTTTCAATTCTCTGATTTAAAATGTGAGCATTGAGCAGACTGCTTTCTGCATTAGGAGTTTTTAGCACTGCTTCAGCATCTTTCTTAATTTGTGAAGCCACAGCCCTTACTTTATTTAGTGATGCTTGATACTTGTCATGTTCTGCCACAAATGTGTCCCACTGCTTAATTTTCTCTTCAAGTTGCTTTTCTTTTTCAAATACTTGGGTCTGTAACTGGTCAAGCTGTGAACAATCCCAGTTTAGTCCTATAAAGTCAAACACATCTTTGAATTTCAATACTTGTAAGATACTAGACTGAATAACCATGAGTCTGTCTTTAAGACTACAGAACTCCTCTTTAACGCCTGGATTTATTTCTTGATTTAGTAGTTCGTTGCACTGCATATTGTCAATCTCCTTCTGAAGCAAAGATGTTTTTTCATGGAATTCTCTGTAAAATTTTATTTTGTGTTCCACACCATCACATTTTTTCTGAACGAATCTTTGTGTTCTGTCAACTTTAGTCTTAAGACTTTTCAACTGATCAGCCAGAAATAATCTTTCAAACACAGTTAGATCCTTACAGAAGTCCGTTAGTTCCTGAAGATGTGTTGAAATTACACTTTCAGCTTCTTCCAGCTCCTTCTGAGATGCCTTCAAGGTGACATGCTGTCGTTCCAGTTCAGCTTCTGTGGTGGGTGTTTCCATGTTGGGAATTATCAGTATTTCATTTCCTTGAAGACAAAGGTGAACCTTCCCTACTGTTGCCAAAAACTTGTGTCTTTCCTCCAATTTAGATTCTAACTGCTGTGATCTTTGAGTAGATTTTAAAACTAGCATTTGGTATTGCTTCTGTAAATCCTGTAGGAGGTTATTCAAATCATCAGTCTCATATCCTGCAAGATTAGGAATATTATCTTTGACTTCTTCAACCAAAGACTGTACAACCTGGCTCTTATCTAGAATGCCATCGTGTGTCACCTTGCACTTTCTGATCTGTGAAAGAACGCCATCTGGGAGAAGGGAAATGGTGTGAACGAGTTCACCCAGCAGAGTCTTGACCCATAAAATAGTTTCTTTCATCTTATATTTTATTTCACACTTCCTGATCTGATTTTCCACCTCGAGGTTTAATGGTTCCAATGCTTCCAATTGCGTCTGCAAATTATTTACTGCATCTTCCAAAGTCTTCTTATCTTTCTCCCCCCAAATCCTCTTCATCTGAATTTCAGCTCGCCTCTTTAAAACGGAAAATCTGTGCCTGAGAGCCTGGAATTCAGTGGCCAAGGAAACTACACTTTGGCTTCTTCCTTCTTCTCCTCCTGGAGAGTTCAGCCTTAATTGTAAATCTTGCTGCTGTTGCTGCAGAGAAATCTCAATGTCCTGGATCGTCTTCATGAGGGACGTCAGTTCATCATATTCCATCACTTGCTGAGAATACTTTTTTTGAACCAGTTGTTGCAGTCGTTCCCAGCCAAGCTCAAGTTGCCTAACCCGCCTTCCCAACAACTTCTTATCCATGTCAGTCACATGCGTGGACAGAGTCTCCCATTCGATTGTCAGCTCATTTAAAGAACCTTTCTCTCTTTCTGTTGATGCCAAGAAGTTTTTAATTTTATCTAGATAGGCTGCGCTGTCCAGTGGCCCCCTGGAAAAGAAAAATTAAAATGGAGCTTAATATGTATTAACATGCAGTTAGATGCCATTAAAAGAAATTAACTCTGCTTTGAATTCCCAGAAAAGAAGATTAAATTGTCTACAAAAGTGCTCTTTTCCTTAAAATAAATATCAGAATCTTGTCCACTGTGGCTTTCAATGTGTGCAACAAGGTAGAAAGCTCACCTGCAAAATGAGTATGATAAAAGTACAGAACCACGGGGAAGGAATGCAAGAAGTTGAAGGTATAATATACGTCAAAACACCATGTAAACTGTAAAGTACATATAAAAAGTTTAGTCTGAGACTGAGAGAATTTACTCTCAACGTCCAACTGGTTTATTGTCAAGGCTTTCCAACAATAATGATAATATTGACTAAAAAGCTGCAATCATCAGGATAATCATTTAAATTTCCTCAAAGGCCCTCACTGAAAGTGAAGCCATTTAGCCATAAATAGAAGATAACTTTCAATAACAGAGAAATGTTTATACATAAAGACTACATCTATAGAAGAAAGGACTATAGGGAAATGGCAGAGTAGAAAGCTCCAGAAATCAGTTCCTCCACCGAAACAACCATTGAACAGGCAGGACCTGTCTGAATCAATTATTTTAAAACTCTAACAGAATACTGGGCAGCATCCTGGGAAGAGCTGGAGGAAGAGGCTGGTAAATCGTCACCGATATTGATGAATTTCACGCCCCATGCAGCATGAACGAGTGCATCAGCATGTCACCTTGAAGGCATCTCAGAAGGAAGTGTAAGAAAAAAAGGTACTGCCTCTGTAAGACTCCTCTGTCGGTTTTGCCTGAGTTAGAACGGTGGGCTGGGACACTGGCTGTCCTGAGAGCTGGACCCCAGGGATCTGAGGCAGCTAATCGAAAGCAGTGATCAGCAATCAGGACCAAACACCCCCAGATTTGGGGGGACTAGGCTCTTACAGCCCTTTGTAATGACATCTGCAAGCTGCACCAAGCGCCCAGGCTTCAGTCCCGCTGTGCTGCCATGTGGCTGAGAGATGGGAAGTTGTGGTAATGGATGGTGGGGAGAGTAGCACAGCATTACATACATTGTGTAATGAATTTTATACTTGTAAGTGGTTGAACAATTAATACTAGGTTGTAGAAATGTTACCAGAATAAAAAAAAGAATGTAATAACTCATAGATGTACACCAGGAAAAAAATGAACCCTAGGGTAAACTATGGAACACAGTTAATATAATCATAATACTATTGTTTCTTCAATTGCAACAAAGGTACCACACTAATGTAAAATGCTTATAATAGGGGAAACTGGAGGTCGGTGGGTGGGAGTTCATGAGAACTCTGTGGAACTGCATATTTTCTGTAGGCTACAATTGTTCTAATAAAAGATAAAAAAATTTTAAAGGCCATATCTACAACCATTTATCATCATTTTCAAAGCCAAAAGGAATGCAAGTATTTCAATAGACATTATTACCATACGTTTCAGATTATCCAATGTGTATCAAATTATTTAAACCAATTACGTTGACACCAATCAACTGCATGTTTCTCTCTGCCACCATCCCCACACTTGAGAATGAAATTCTTGACCAACAGAATATTGAATTCAATGGAACTTAAAATCTATTTTGCAGATATTTATGATTTGAACTAACTGTATGAAAAAATTATTGGTAAAATGTACTCAATAATATAAATTTTCTGCATGAAACTAACAGAGCTTCCTTAAATGGTTTCCATATAGGATTGATTTTCATATTGTAATTTTAAAATCTCAATATCGTCTCACAGTATAAACATGGAAAATCCTACGCCTGTCCAGGGTAGTAGAGGCCATGCTTTATAAAACACACGCGAATCTGAAATTGATGTACTTACACTTTCAGACTTTCCTTTTCTGTCAGCAAGGCTTTCACCGAGGATTCAGCTGTGGTGAGGTGCTCCAGAAAACCTTCAAGGAGGCAATATTGACTGTCCTTATTTTTTTTCAAGGTAACAAGTGTCTGAAGCAGATTGTCCAAGTGACGCACCGAACATCTTATATTTTGGATAACCAAGGCATCTGTTTCTGTTTCATTGAGATTTTCCGTTTGTTCCAGTGACTCAATGGCTGCTTTCTTTGCTTCCAACTGGGTATATAATTTCTGAAAAGAAGTCAAGCAAATCATTAAATATGTATTCACTCATTCATTCTTTCTTTCCCTTCTTCTGGAAAACACATTCTATTATATACTTCGTAATCTGCACACAGAGAAACTAAGGCTCTGACATTTAAGAGGGTTTCCCACTAGAATCATGTTAAAATCTAGGCTAAAACTCACCACTGATTCAGCATTTAATAACAACCAGATTATCCTATTGTGCTAAAATGTTCTACAATATCTAAAGGAAGATTTATCCATATTTATTATTTAGATGCATCAACTCTCTTTCCTATTTTAGATACATGTTTACTGTTACGTAAATTTAGTCAAAACCATAGGAGTCATTTATAGTTAGATTTTTTAGAACATGCTCAAGTATTAGAATTTTAGACTTATTTACATAGCCATAAGTACATAACTATATAAACATGGCTATGTAAACTCAGCTGTAAAAACAAATATTGATAAGGAAAAAAGAACACATATGCCTAAGAAAAAGAATGACAACAAGGCAGAATGTCCAAATTTCTTACTGAATAAGTAAGTTTTTTGGAACTTTGTGAAACAGAAAGAAGACTAATGTTCATGAAACTCTTCTACCTTTTAAATGGAAAGATTTATACAACTTACTGATTAGTACATAATTATATAGTTACCAAATTGGTCATCAGGCAAAGGTTAAATAAGACTTTTCACTCTGTGCAAACAAGTTTTTGGTAATTAAAATATATTATATTTCACTGGGTAAATGAAGCAATCATGTTGTCAGTGTTTTTCATGTTTCCATACCTCTATCTCCTTTAATTGTCCATTTCTTAGCACAATATCTAATTCTAAAGGTTGATTTTGTAGCTCATTGACTTTCTGCTCATCTTCAGCATTTTTCATGCTTTCTTGAACATGGGGAGAAAGTTGTTTTGACAAAACCATTTCCACAGCTGAATTCTGAAAACATAAAAAGATTAATTGCTGAATAATCTACCTTCCAAATAATTTTTAGTTTTCTTGATGAAAAATTCCAATTTCTTTTACTTGTTTGCATTAAAGACCTTTTAAAAAGTATATTTGGACACTACCAAAGATTATTTTTCCATATGCTATTTAATAATTAAATTGGTATTACAAAAAATGAAATTTTTTTACAAGACAATACAGGATCTATCATTGCTCAGTTATATACTGAAGCATAACCTATAATACTGAAGAAAGAAAACAGATGAGGAAAAAGCAAAAGTTCCACAGTATATACTTTGTATTTGCCATGATGCCCACGGCAGGGCAAAGAAGAAGCATTCAAGATTAACTTTTAGAAATTTGAAATAAAAAATGGACAGATGGAGGAAACATCAAGGTTTCATGATACTAGGAGTACACTATGCCTTAAATCAATTAGCAGTAAGATTTCCAACAGGTTATCTGTGGAGTAATACGATCTTTTCTCGAGAACCTGAGGTTCCCTATTAGATACACAGAGACAGGGTAATTGCTTTAATGTATTCATTCTTTACACAAATATTTGTTGAATATTTACATGTATAAGCACCTTGCCAGTAACTTTCAAAGATTTCTACTGTTTTGCTAAAATATTAGCTTGTATTTTCAGGTTACCTTAAAAATGACACAAATTTTTTTTTTTTTTTTGCCACTTAACTTTCATGTCAGTAAACTGTTTCAAGCCATCCAATATGAATAAAATGGGTGCACATCCCCAAACAAAGTAGAAATTGCTGTCTTAAAAATACTGCCTGGGGCGGGATGCACAGGTGGTTCAGTGGAAGAATGCTCGACTTCCAGACTATGCACCCCGCCAGAAAAATAAAAAACAAACAAAAAAATCTGCCTGGATAGAAATGTTAAGATGATAACAATAGGGGAAACTGATAAGTATTATTAGGAACTATCTTTGCAAATTCACTGTAAATCCAAAATTGTTTCAAAATTGAACATTTATTTAAATTATATATTAAAAATGCCATCTGGAGCTTCACCAATTCTAACTGGTCAGGAAATTCATCTGTCCAATGCTAATGATTCTGAAGCACTCAGTGGGCACTTAGCAGGAGTCATTTCTTTGAAAAGGTTGAAAATGATTGAAATTATAGATTTTGCAAACTTCCTCCAGTTCCAAAAGTTTATTCCTGGGAATGTTGGCTAACCTCTCCATCAGGGGCAGCACCCCAGGGGAATGAAACAGGCGGGCAGCAAGAAGCAACAGAGAGAGAGCCACGCCGCAGGCTGCATCGGACAATGGGCGCTTGCTGGGCTCGCTGCCGCGGCCGTAGGAAGTAAATACCAGCCTCTTTTCCACCTGACAGACACTGAGAAAATGAGAGGCCTATTTCGTAGAGCACCCCCCCAAATCCATCTGTGCACAACAGAGCCTCAACTAAACGCACGGATTCTAGATTCCAGGGAAGACTTTATTACTCATCATCTTCTAAGGGAATTCTGAGCCTTTGGTTTGCCTTACCTGATGAACACGTGACCTGACGACTATTTTTCACGTGGGACATTTGCAACATTTGTCCTGGCTGCTTTGTGTGGTCAGAGAAAATATCCCCAAAGGCCTCAAACCCCCAAACACCATTTGTTTACCAACCCCAAAGGCCGTGCTTCTATCTTGGCAGAAAATCCAACAGAATCTCTCAAACCAACATTTCAAATTTAAAACATAGCATTCCTCTGCACATGCCAGACAGATGAGAACACCTGGGCTCAAGGACCTGATAAGCTACTG
Source organism: Tamandua tetradactyla (assembly GCF_023851605.1). Lineage (NCBI taxonomy): Eukaryota > Metazoa > Chordata > Mammalia > Pilosa > Myrmecophagidae > Tamandua > Tamandua tetradactyla. The sequence goes on from NC_135338.1 coordinate 502,224, forward strand.
GAAAGACTCTTCAAATAACCAGCCATCCTTTGCTTACTACCATTCGTTTTATTGTGTATTGATTTTGCAAGCTCATTTAAAACACTTTATTTTAAATTAGAAAATATTTCAAGCAAACATAAAAGAACAAAAATAAATAAAGTCATTGACTATAATACAGATTTAAATGATATAATTTTCCATATTAAAAAATAATATAGGGGTAAGGAAGATAGTGTCTAAAAATCTTAGAATAATACATACTCCGAAACCAAAGGAACAAAGGTAAATTTGCTCTGAAACTGAAATTTTCTGTAGCGCATAATCTAACTCAATTTATCTGTATAGCTCATTTGAACAATTGAACACAGGGAGCCCAGAATAAGAAAGAGGTCCTTTAATCCTGTATAGATTAATGTAATGCCTAGATACATCCTAGAGTATATTAAGCAGATAATCAAAAAGATTTGGTAAAGTCCCTTGAGGGATGGGAGAAAGAATATGGAACTATTAAACCTTACCATCAGGGAATCCCTGATACTGTGTCAAACTTTAGGGACACCCAAATCAATAGGCCATGCCTTTGATCCTGAGGCTTCTGAAGCTTATGTAGGTAGCGGAGAAGTTTAGACTACCTATCTAAACCTATCAGTATGCATAAGAGTTACTACTGGAGGACCTCTTTTGTTGCTCAGATGTGGCCTCACTCTCTCTAAGCCCAACTCTGCAAGTGAAATCATTGCCCAACCCCCTACATGGGACATGACATCCTGGGGTGAAAGTCTCCCTGGCGACATGGGACATGACTCCCAGTGATGAATCTGGCCCTGACAACATGGGATCAACAATTTCATCCAGACCAAAAGGGAGAAAAGAAGTATAACTAATAAAGTATCAGTGGCAAAGAGAATTCAAATAGAGTTGAGAGGCTACTCTGGAGGTTGCTCTTATGCAAGCTTCAGGTAGACCTTGCTACCTATCATAACCAGCCAACCCCCAACCAGGACCATTCCAGCCCATCCTAAAGAACACCTAGGGCAATATATAAGATTCCACAATGGTTCCATGCACTAGAGAAACTTTCCAGAAACCTGCAACCTCCAGATGGGTCCCTGGACCATACAAATCCTGAAACCTAGAGGGCCCAGTCTCTCCAGACCATCAGACAGTTCCATCTCCCTACCCCATATTAGTGACAGTCCCTTCCAACATGAAAAACTTAGAATGGCCATAGCCCCAACAACCCTAAAGAGAAGGATGGAAAGATCAAAGGTGATAGTGGAGCTATACAGAGAAGACAGGATTTAACAAATGAATATGAATACTGAATCATTAAATTGATATCTCTCTTAGTCTCCAGTATTTTAGAGCAGCATGAAGTAAAAACCTAAAATTGTGAAATTGTAACCCACGTCAAAGTCTGAAATGTGTTCTACAACTAATTGTGATTCTGTGCTTAGAAAATTATAGCTTTTTTGTAGACATGTTATTATTCATGAAAAAAAGAAGGAAAAAAGTTGATTGTGGTGATAAAAAATATTTAAGCCTTCTAGCCTCCTATATTCTGGAGCAGCTAGAAGGAAAAATCTGAGAGGATCGTATGGTAGCCCATGACAAACTCTGGGATCTGTCCTGTAACCACTTTTTGAAGAGGGCTTCGAAAACTATTGCTTTTTTATTTCTTTGCTTTGTATATATGTTATACTATACAATTAAAAAGTTAAACAAAAATAATAATATAGGGGGTGTAAGGATGGATCATAAGCACCCATACCCTTCAAACTGCATTTACAACTTCATTTGCCTCTAGACTTGCCCTAACAATTCTGATATTACAAAAAAGGTGAGCAAAGGGTCCAGGTCTAAAATACTCCTTAAAGTTCATCTAAAATGAAATTTTCATCATTGGACTTAAATATATACATGGTAAAATGGCAATTTTTGGAAAAGAATAATCACATTTTCAATAGTATGCTGAGATAAAATGAAAGTTTTTTAAAGAAAAAAGTTTAAAAAAATTTAATTTTCTAAAAATTCTTCTGGAGACTATCTTAAATAATCTCATCAAAACTCCTGTAGACTCCATGAAGACATGCAAAATATTAATTGGATATTTAATTAGTGTTGGATTTTAAGTTGTGACAAACTGTTTCCCCACATTCAAGTGGAATGACTGTCACAAAAGAGGTCAAAAAATGTTTATGAATTAAGTGCTTATTTTCACTATCACAGTAGGTTCAGATTAATCAGATTTATAATTTGGTAAATTGTGCTTTTGGGTGCTTTATGAATTCAGTATATTAGATCTTGTAATTAAGTAGTCTCACTGGCATATAGCACTTGTCACATTATACTCGCATCTTATTTGCATACATATGCTCTCTTTTACTCACTGTTTAACTTTAAAGTTTCTCTTCACCATAATAACTTAATGCTATACAGAATAAAGTAAATATGGCAAATTCTTAGTATAGAAAAAAGAAGCAGATTCAGAAAAACATTCGTGACAAAAGAGTAGAAATAAAATGTTACTAGAAAATTAAAATTAGCTTTGTCTCATCCAGATTTGTAAAAATAATCTGATGATTTATGAAGCCCCTCCATCTTCTCTGAAAAAAAATCATTTTAACGAAGTATCATAAATGATCAAAAACTCATCATTCAAGTTAAAGTAAAATCTTGATGAATTCTTAAAATTCTTATTATAGGACTTTGACCTTTATGTAGTTTTCAGTATACTCTATTGAGTTTTTAGGTTTGCCGTAGAGATGGATCTGAGAAGCCAATTTAGAAGTTGTTCGGCCACTACTTTAACAACGAATACCACGCACGAGGGCTGGGTCCCATCTTACAACCTCTCTCAGAGAAGCCACTCAGATATTTTTCCTCTTTTACTGTCCATTGCTCTTTAAATATTTAAGAAAGTTTCTTTTACACATACAAGCCTAAGAGTCTCATCCACTGACTCCTTAATCATTTGAGACATATATTCTTAGCAAGAGCTAACAGTCTTTGAGATTCATAAGAAGACTTTTCTAATAGCCAGAGAGATGTTTCCTTGGCATTTAACCTTGACTTAGACATTTCTAAAAAATCCTAACTATTCCTTTAATTCTCCATGTTTTCTGTTCCAGGAAGACAACAGAAGTTCAAGTTCTCCTGATTACTTTTGAGTAAGTATTCAAGGAAAAGAGCTTTTGGGAACTCATATCTCAATGGTCTAACCTTTGCTACTGTCCCACTGGACCTTGGATTGTGTCAGGTTGCCTGCCAGGGAGGCTCTTTCAAATATACTTCACTGGATGGCTCTTTGGACTTTTTCCATTTCAATTTCTAACCTATGAGGAAGAACTTTAAGAGGCACAGCAAAATGTACCTAACTGGTTGTTCAGAGTGAAAACAAACAAACAAAAAACCAGTCATCTTTCTCCTCCCTAGGGAGAGTTATATTCTCACACTCAACGATTTGACAGCAGTTAAGAATACATTTGCAGTAGCGACATTATCAGAAGGAAAAAAAAACCTCTCCTTTTAAACATTCTGATTTCATTTAAAAATCAGCCCCCCAAAATAGGACTCTTGGATTTATTTTTCCTTTCTTTTACCTTTTCTAATTTGCCTTTGCGCTCTTGACCCAGGAAACTGTGTCTGATTACACAAAGAGAACAATAAACCTAAATTGATGCGTGGTATTTTAACAGAATGAACAGCAGTATTTCCTTACCGCTGAAATCCTGGACAGTTTTCCAAGGACTCTTTACAAGTGGACTTTATAAGCAAGCACATTGAGGGAATAATTAATGAAATCAGAATGCTTGATTCACGACCCTCTTTTCAGAGCCCAACAACTTTTGATCTTCAAACTCAGTGTCTTGGAGAATATGATCATAAGTGCTTACCTTGTTTATTTCCCAGTATTCATCCAGTTTTTCCCCTGCAGCCGAATCCGGCGTATCAGAAGTAACCTGCTTCTCTCTGTCCGGCAGAGTCAACTTTTCTTTCTTTTCAGTTGAGCATTCTGATTTGAGAATGCTATCAAGGCAATTTTCTGTCTTCTGCTTAACAGAGTTAAGTTTGTTTTCCAGATCTTTTTGTTTACACTTAAGTGATTTTATGTCATCAATAATAATCTTCTGTCCCGCTGTAGATGTATTTTGCTTGACGGATTCTGCTAAGGCTAAAATCTTTTCTAATGCTTCCTCTTGTAAATGTAGTCTATTCTCTAGTTCCTGAGAGTAGAGAAAAAAGTATCACCATTCAATCGTCACAAGAATTAATTGATTTTTGTAAATTACTGGGTATTCTGCTTCACTAGAGGAAAATATGCAAAACTTATTTAGTAATTCATATAAAAAAGAAGAAATTTGGGGCAAAATTTAAACCAATGTAGCATCCTATATGAAATTCTTAAACCAATTTAATAAGAGATTAGAAGCTTACAAAAGGAAATGCAAAAAATTTGTAAGGCAGAGTTCTTAGAATATAGAAGGCAACCAATAGATATTTGTTTAATACATGTTTTGTTCAAGAGACAGCCTTTTTACACAATCAAAACACTAAACTGTAAGTAAAATCTGAAAAGAATGAAAGATTTTAGAACACACCCACATGAATCTAGGGCTAATGTTTAAAATTCAGAGCAAAGCTTCGTGGGTGATGAAAAAAATCAAATTAATGTAATATCTTAAATAACGTAAGAACTCAGTCAATGTTTACTGAATATATGAATGAATGAAGCTAATTTGATAACTCTGAAGGTAAAAGGAATTTGAGGTATATTTGCTATTGATGTTACTATTGAAATATAATAAACCTTAAAGTTACTAGGTGAACTACGTAGGTTTTGTTAGTCACTACTCTAATTGGACCACACAATAAATATTCATTCACCCTTTCAATCAACAGCCAAGTACTAAGCTAGGTTCTGAAGTTAGAGAGATAAGTAAAATATTGTCCCTTCCAGTCCCTATGGCCCAGTGGGAAAGACACAGAAGTAAACAATCATAATAAAACGTGAACATAAGTACGCCAAGAAACACACACATACTACAGTCCAAGGACAGGGTCAAAACCCAACGTCAGTATGGGGAAGGCTTTTCGGGAAAGCCTTCTAGAGGAACTGAGTCTTGCAAGACAAACAGAAGTTAGCCAGGTGATGAAAGGGCAGGAGGGCAAAACATTAGACAGAAAAAAAAATAATGAAGAAAGGTAAAGAGGCAGGGGTTCAAATAGGGTATTTTAGGAAACTAGAGGTTAGGTTTAATACGGCATCGCCTGTGAATAGGGGAAGCTGTGGAAGGTGGTAGAGCTGGTGAGGTGGGCTGGGCCTACGCAAAGGGACCTCGTAGGACGGGCCAAGAACTCTGAGTATTAATGTGGAGCCAGAGGCTGTGGGTTAGGGTGGAGTGGGGTGAGGAAGGTCACAGAGACATTTTGAAGTGGAAGAAGGGAATTTCAAGAGTAATGGCCTGATCAGATTTGTGTTCTGGGAAGAGGCATCACAGAAGGTGGCACTACAGAGACCCACTGGGAAGTCTAACGAGGGGCTCATGAGATGAAGCCCTGTTCTCAGACAGCTGTATGGGAATGAGGAGGGAGGGACAAGTTAGAGAGATATTTCAGAGGTGAAGGAGGCTCCACGTGGTATCTGACGAGATGGGACTGTCCAGGAAGGGAAGTCTGGAAAAAGTTATCCAGATTTCCATCTTAGAAGCACGGAGACATGGTAGGGATAGTCAATGAGCCAGAGACTGTAGGAGAAAAAGCAGGCTCATGGGTGGGGCGCTGGGAGAGAAAGGGAGAGGAGATGACGCAGTAACCTAAGTGGAGATGTCCAGCTGGGAGTTAGAAAAAGCACTGGCCAGACTGCACTAGAAGACCCAAGTTTTAGCCTTAGCCTGGGCTCTGATGTTTAACCTGGGGCCCTGAAAGTCCCTCCCTCTCAGGAACTCAACTTACCATGTCAGAACTTGATGGCCACTGAGGTCCCTTCGAGCTGTGGCTAAAGGCTATATCTTAAGTTCTCAAAAAGAATCCTGAGTTCTCAGAATCAGGTTTTCTTCCTCTGTCTCCATGGCACCCACACAGTGCTTTGTATATGATAAGCTCTCAACATTTGCCAAAATACCTTCACTAAAAAAAGGAGGCAGCCATGCCTTAATTCCTGGCATATTTGTCAAATTATCACCACTAAGAAAGCAGGCAGGCCTATCTCCCATGTCAGGCCATTCTAGAGAAGTCTTACTTGATCCCCAAATCCCTGAAAGGAAGAGATGAAAAATCCCAAACTCTTGCTAGCAGTGCTGTGCCATGAGACATGGCTCACAAAATCACCAGTCAAGGAACTGTGAAAGGAGTAGCTGAGAAAATGCTCTGCTCTGCTTTCTCACAGAGGCTACCACTCTGGCTTGTTTATGTTTGCTATGCAAACAGTGAGAATCCAAGACATGGTTTCTGAGGATTTGGATAAAGGGCTGCAATTCTCACTGCACAAGACAAGGTGTTGTGGGAGTGAGGGCGAAAATCCTAGAAGCTTGACATATGGACAGAGCTCTAAGTCCATGAGTGTAAAAATTAAAAAGGTAAAAATTACTCAACTCCATTTGCCCTTGATGAAGAATGCAAAAATAAAACATTTACCCTAGGTCTTGTTGAGCTAGATGCCTCCTCTGATCACCCAGCATCCCCTGGAATCAGTGGAATCTCAGAAACCAAGGTCTCCAAGAGCTACAGACTGGCCTCTTGTGGAGAGTAAAATTCAACCCAAAGTATAAACGATTTGGTCACTAAAGAATAATATTCCCATTTTTTATGACTGGGCAGAGCTTTAATTATCTAATAGTCATTAGAATAGCACTTGAATTTCTGACAGAAGACATGGATTCTGTCAAAATCTGACAAAAGTCTGTAAAACTGACGCTTTTTTTTTTTTTAAATGTCTATCATGTCTGAAAGTTGTTTAATACCTGTAATTTCTGCAATTCTTCCTCAGCTGCTCTTTGATCCACAGGCTTATCCGGATAACAGAAAAGTTCCTTGGAGAAACTGTCCAGTGCGGTATTCAGGTCTGTGAGGCAAACTTGGTAGGAATGGTGTTCTTGGACATGGCCTTCCAATTTCTGCACAGAGTCCTAAAAATAAGGGCATGGGCAACTTACAATTTATTTCTCTCTGAATCTTTTCACTCAGAAAAAATTAGATTGCTTGTAAATATTTATTTTACAAGGTCTCATCTCGATACAGGAATATGACCATAAATCATCCAGAGTTCTTAAGCAAATGTTCCAGTGTTTGAGATATTTCCTTATAAATTCTATGGCCCTGCCCCCCCAAAATCATTTTTGCTGAAACCACATTTATTTCCTCCAGGCTTCTCTGCCTTGACAATTTTATCTGTCAAATGGTTTAAAAAGCGAATGGCTACCAATTATATAATCAAATCACAAACATCATAATAAAGCAGCTCCCTTAATGATCATTCTTATTAAAATGAAGCAGCTCAACTTGGAAATGAGATTATGTAAGAGCAACCTAACCCCAGATCCCTTTCTTAAGAATCAAGCTCCAAAACTATGTTAGGAAAAGGCAATCCTAACTCAAATGCAAAACCTTCTTTGGGTTCCCAACCCAGGATAAGAAAATGAAGTGGCCATGCCTGATCAGAAAAGCGGCGACTATTAAACTATAAATAGCTCACAGGCACGGCGGTATATAGTCACCCCCGCCCACTCCTGTGATCCTGATTTCTTGCCCAGGTAATTCTTTCACTGGATTGGGCATTCAGTGCTGCAAAGAATTGTGAATGGTTCTTTGAAGAAAGCAGACTTTCTCTTAACTCTTACTCCAGAACAGCGGAAAGAGCCAGAGACGGACACTGATTAAAGTGTGTACAGAATAACCAATACTAAACTTAAGAGCAGAACTCAATGAGAGACAACCAAACTACCATCAAGTAATAGCATCCCTGGCAGAACTGATGGATTGATCCCTCCATCCTGGGAGTCAGCATTTTACTCTAAAAATGATAAATTTTGAAAGCTTTTGGGTTGCCAACAGAACACAAGATAGCTCCATATATAAATCTCCCTATAAATTAGTATGCGCCACGATGGTAACCATCTATGAATCTCCCTATAAATTAGCATGTACCATTATAGTAACCATCTATGAATCTCCCTATAAGTTAGCATGCACCATTATAGTAACCATCTATGAATCTCCCTATATTAGTATGCACCATTATAGTAACCATCTATGAATCTCCCTATAAGTTAGTATGCACCACGATGGTAACCATCTATGAATCTCCCTATAAGTTAGCATGCACCATTATAGTAACCATCTATGAATCTCCCTATAAGTTAGCATGCACCATTATAGTAACCATCTATGAATCTCCCTATAAGTTAGCATGCACCATTATAGTAACCATCTATGAATCTCCCTATAAGTTAGCATGCACCATTATAGTAACCATCTATGAATCTCCCTATAAGTTAGCATGCACCATTATAGTAACCATCTATGAATCTCCCTATATTAGTATGCACCATTATAGTAACCATCTATGAATCTCCCTATAAGTTAGCATGCACCATTATAGTAACCATCTATGAATCTCCCTATAAGTTAGCATGCACCATTATAGTAACCATCTATGAATCTCCCTATAAGTTAGCATGCACCATTATAGTAACCATCTATGAATCTCCCTATAAGTTAGCATGCACCATTATAGTAACCATCTATGAATCTCCCTATATTAGTATGCACCATTATAGTAACCATCTATGAATCTCCCTATAAGTTAGTATGCACCACGATGGTAACCATCTATGAATCTCCCTATAAGTTAGCATGCACCATTATAGTAACCATCTATGACTCTCCCTATAAGTTAGCATGCACCATTATAGTAACCATCTATGAATCTCCCTATAAGTTAGCATGCACCATTATAGTAACCATCTATGAATCTCCCTATAAGTTAGCATGCACCATTATAGTAACCATCTATGAATCTCCCTATAAGTTAGCATGCACCATTATAGTAACCATCTATGAATCTCCCTATAAGTTAGCATGCACCATTATAGTAACCATATATGAATCTCCCTATAAGTTAGCATGCACCACGATGGTAACCATCTATGAATCTCCCTATAAATTAGCATGCACCATTATAGTAACCATCTATGAATCTCCCTATAAGTTAGCATGCACCATTATAGTAACCATCTATGAATCTCCCTATATTAGTATGCACCATTATAGTAACCATATATGAATCTCCCTATAAGTTAGCATGCACCACGATGGTAACCATCTATGAATCTCCCTATAAATTAGCATGCACCATTATAGTAACCATCTATGAATCTCCCTATAAGTTAGCATGCACCATTATAGTAACCATCTATGAATCTCCCTATAAGTTAGCATGCACCATTATAGTAACCATCTATGAATCTCCCTATAAGTTAGCATGCACCATTATAGTAACCATCTATGAATCTCCCTATAAGTTAGCATGCACCATTATAGTAACCATCTATGAATCTCCCTATAAGTTAGCATGCACCATTATAGTAACCATCTATGAATCTCCCTATAAGTTAGCATGCACCATTATAGTAACCATCTATGAATCTCCCTATAAGTTAGCATGCACCATTATAGTAACCATCTATGAATCTCCCTATAAGTTAGCATGCACCATTATAGTAACCATCTATGAATCTCCCTATAAGTTAGCATGCACCATTATAGTAACCATCTATGAATCTCCCTATAAGTTAGCATGCACCATTATAGTAACCATCTATGACTCTCCCTATAAATTAGCATGCACCATTATAGTAACCATCTATGAATCTCCCTATAAGTTAGCATGCACCATTATAGTAACCATCTATGAATCTCCCTATAAGTTAGCATGCACCATTATAGTAACCATCTATGAATCTCCCTATAAGTTAGTATACACCATGATAGTAACCATTTAAATGCACCTCACCTGTAATTGCTGAAGGAGACTTTCATGCAGACGCTTTATTTCCAGACAAGGCTCTTCACTGAAATTGGGATTTTTAGTGCACTCCAAGAGGTAATTTCCTTGGGATTTTAATTCCTTTAGCAAGGATGTCAAATCTTGTGCTTTCTGGAGGAATTTCTTATAAATTTTTAACTGAGCTTTTTTCTCCTGCAAACCATGTTGTAGAGCAAAGCCTGCTTCTTGTTTCTTCCTTAATTCTGTGAGCATCAACCTCAGATCCTCCTTACTTTGCAAATACTTCTCTCCTTCTAGCAAAAGCTTTTCTTGATGGCTAAATTAAATCAAATATTTTGTAACTGAAATGACATTTAGCAAAATGGAGTAGCATTTTGCATATTATAATGCAATATATTATAATGCATACATGCAATATGCATTATAATAAAAAAACTTTAAAATAAGATTCACATAGATTATTTCTAAGAGACTCTTTGGGAATTATAACATTATGAATAGCACTGAGTTTAGCTTAGAAATCAAGATAGAAATTATTTGCAGGTATTGCTAGTTTTTTGTTACATACAATTTAAACTGAGAATAAATACTTAGTAATTTAGATTCCAAACTAGTCCTACCAGTTCATTTTATATACAAATTTATTATAATTGTTATTTTATTTTTTCTTATCAGTAACATGATATACTGAGTATAATGACCAACTAATTAGTTTATGCCTTCTTCCTATAGCTTAAATGTAATTTATAGTGCTTTTTCGGAAAAATATAGACATCATCAGACATTAAATGTATGATTTAAGACATGGGATATGAACTAAAGATTTTCACCAGAATAATGTCAACTGAACTCAGCCAACACTTATCAATGTTTATACATTCACGAAACTCTTAGAATATAGATTTAGAAGCATAAGTTATTTTACAGAGATACCATGTAGACACACTGAGGTTGCTCGGGGGAAGGGAGTTGTGGTGTAGAAGGAGGGTACTGAGGGTGGAACGAGAAGACAATGCTAATTTGTTGGCTAAGCACCCATGGTGATGGACAGCTAGACTAACACAGGCTCGGACCCAGGAGAGAGTTTCTGTATATCTGATCTGGAGAAATATTCCTCTTTGTTTCTGCCCCTGACACTGTGGATGGCCCTGACATCGCTGACTTTCTCTCCAGTAGATAATTACATCCAACTCCAGGAGGCAGACAAAACATCCTTGTTATGGCTTCGCTGTGCAAAGACAAACGATGAAGCTGATAAAGGCATGCCCTTTACCTTAGATATGTGTTGGCTAAATGGAGCGTGTTATCCCACTGACTCTGGATATCAGTAAGTGTTTCCTGAGCCAATTCCGCCTTACTGCTCTCAGCCTGGCGCATGACGGTGTGTATTCTGGCGTCCCCTTCAGGCTTTAGTAAAATGATTTCCTGAATTAAAGTAAGAAAGATTTTACCATTTCATTCATAGTACTTAGGTACATTACTTAGGGTCTCTTTTTATTTATAAATTTTATACTGTGATTGTAACTGCAGAGTAAATTTCAAAATTACCCTTTATTTTTCACGTATTCTCTAAAGACAAAGGTTTAAGCCATGTTTTACAGAGAATCTGGTCTCAATAAACATTTGTTACTTTGACTTGACTGCATTCTGGCTTTCCCCTTGAGACTCAACTACCTTCAAATAAATTATATGCCAATAAAAACTGCCAGATTCTCCTTCCTACCCAGTCAATTATTTATAGATGACAAGTTAGAATAGCCTCCCAAACCAAGGCCTTTTTGACTTATGGTTTCCCATGGGAACACGCAGTGTCCCTCATGTCAACTCTTGTCTCTCTGTTACGGCATAATCTCATTCCCTTTTCTTCTCTTTCCTTCCTTCGTTTTGTCAATCATTTCTTCTCTTCTTGGAAACATTACTTAAGATTCCGATTACTGGAGGATCCAAGATGGCGGCTTAGTAAGGTACATGCGTCTTAGTTCCTCCGACTCCAAATCAACTAATAGGTGAACAGAAACAGTACAGAACAGCTCCCGGGGCTACAGCAGGGAATGGACACACAGCATAACCCAATCTGGACTGGCTAGTCTGACTGCGTAACTCGGCTGCGGTGAGATCCCCGAGCGGTGCGCAATTTCCCGAGCAGCCGCAGCTGCGGCGGTCCGAGCTAATCCCTCCCTCCTTCCCGGGCTGGCTGAGAGACTCGGAGAGGCAAGCTTCCTAGCCAAGGCGGCCGGCGCCACACTTTTGCAGGCGGCTTCGAGTCTCGGCTTTGAGTCCGTGGCTACGAAACTCGGAATAGAGTGCTATCCAAAGTCTGGACTGGCTAGTCTGACTGCGAGACTCGGCTGCTGTGGTGAGATCCCCGAGCGGTGCGCAATTTCCCGAGCAGCCGCAGCTGCGGCGGTCCGAGCTACTCCCTCCCTCCTTCCCGGGCCGGCTGAGAGTCTCAGAGAGGCAAGTTTCCCAAGCCGTGACAGCCGGCGCCCCTCTTTTGCGGGTGGCTTCGAGTCTCGGCTTCGAGTCCGCGGCTACGAGTTTCGGATCGGAGGGCTATCCAAGCCGCGGTGGGCCCCCCCAACGCGGGAGGTTTCCTGGTCTGGTGGGGAATCCCCCAGGCCCGCTGCGGCCCACGACCAGCCACAGGGTCCCCTCAAGCCGCGGCAGCTGACGCCCCCACCACGCGCGGCCCCTGAACCAACAGAGAGAATTGGATCCGAAATCCCCAGGCCACGGAGATCGGTGACTGGGGGGATCCCTTCCAAACACATGAGACAAACGTGTGCCATGTGCGCCACCTACTGGGCAAGATAAGAAAAACAGATCCCAGAGATTGCACAGAAAAATCTTACAACCTTGTTGGGTCCGACACCCAGAGAAAGCTGAATAAATGCTCAGACGCCAGCAGCAGAAGATAACGGTCCACGCTCAAAAGATTGAGAATATGGCTCAGTCAAAGGAACAAACCAATAGCTCAAATGAGATACAGGAGCTGAGACAACTAATGCTGAATATACGAACAGAAATGGAAAACCTCTTCAAAAAGGAAATCGATAAATTGAGGGAGGACATGAAGAAGACATGGGCTGAACATAAAGAAGAAATAGAAAAACTGAAAAAACAAATCATAGAACTTATGGAAGTGAAGGATAAAGTAGAAAAGATGGAAAAAACAATGGATACCTACAATGATAGATTTAAAGAGACAGAAGATAGAATTAGTGATTTGGAGGATGGAACATCTGAATTCCAAAAAGAAACAGAAACTATCTGGAAAAGAATGGAAAAATTTGAACAGGGTATCAGGGAACTCAAGGACAATATGAACCGCACAAATATACGTGTTGTGGGTGTCCCAGAAGGAGAAGAGAAGGGAAAAGGAGGAGAAAAACTAATGGAAGAAATTTTCACTGAAAATTTCCCAACTCTTATGAAAGACCTAAAATTACAGATTCAAGAAGTGCAGCGGACCCCAAAGAGATTAGACCCAAATAGGCGTTCTCCAAGACACTTACTAGTTAGAATGTCAGAGGTCAAAGAGAAAGAGAGGATCTTGAAAGCAGCAAGAGAAAAACAATCCATCACATACAAGGGAAACCCAATAAGACTATGTGTAGATTTCTCAGCAGAAACCATGGAAGCTAGAAGACAGTGGGATGATATATTTAAAATACTAAAAGAGAAATACTGCCAACCAAGAATCCTATATCCAGCAAAATTGTCCTTCAAAAATGAGGGAGAAATTAAAACATTCTCAGACAAAAAGTCACTGAGAGAATTTGTGACCAAGAGACCAGCTCTGCAAGAAATACTAAAGGGAGCACTAGAGTCAGATACAAAAAGACAGAAGAGAGAGATATGGAGAAGAGTGTAGAAAGAAGGAAAATCAGATATGATATATATAATACAAAAGGCAAAATGGTAGAGGAAAATATTATCCAAACAGTAATAACACTAAATGTCAATGGACTGAATTCCCCAATCAAAAGACATAGATTGGCAGAATGGATTAAAAAACAGGATCCTTCTATATGCTGTCTACAGGAAACACATCTTAGACCCAAAGATAAACATAGATTGAAAGTGAAAGGTTGGGAAAAGATATTTCATGCAAAAAACAACCAGAAAAGAGCAGGAGTGGCTATACTAATATCCAACAAATTAGCCTTCAAATGTAAAACAGTTAAAAGAGACAAAGAAGGACACTATATACTAATAAAAGGAACAATTAAACAAGAAGACATAACAATCATAAATATTTATGCACCGAACCAGAATGCCCCAAAATACGTGAGGACTACACTGCAAACACTGAAAAGGGAAATAGACTCATATACCATAATAGTTGGAGACTTCAACTCACCACTCTCATCAATGGACAGAACATCTAGACAGAGGATCAACAAAGAAATAGAGAATCTGAATATTACTATAAATGAACTAGACTTAATAGACATTTATAGGACATTACATCCCACAACAGCAGGATACACCTTTTTCTCAAGTGCTCGTGGATCATTCTCAAAGATAGACCATATGCTGGGTCACAAAGCAAGTCTTAACAAATTTAAAAAGACTGAAATCATATACAACACTTTCTCGGACCATAAAGGAATGATGTTGGAAATCAATAATAGGCAGAGTGCCAGAAAATTCACAAATACGTGGAGGCTCAACAACACACTCCTAAACAAGTGGGTCAAAGAAGAAATTGCTAGAGAAATTAGCAAATACCTCGAGGTGAATGAAAATGAAAACACAACATATCAAAACTTATGGGACGCAGCAAAGGCAGTGCTAAGAGGGAAATTTATTGCTCTAAATGCCTTATATCAGAAAAGAAGAAAAGGCAAAAATTCAGGAATTAACTATCCTTTTGAAAGAACTGGAGAAAGAACAGCAAGCTAACCCCAAAGCAAACAAAAGGAAAGAAATAACAAAGATTAGAGCAGAAATAAATGAAATTGAAAACATGAAAACAATAGAGAAAATCAATAAGGCCAGAAGTTGGTTCTATGAGAAAATCAATAAGATTGATGGGCCCTTAGCAAGATTGAGAAAAAGAAGAAGAGAGAGGATGCAAATAAATAAAATCAGAAATGGAAGAGGAGACATAACTACTGACCTCACAGAAATAAAGGAGGTAATAACAGGATACTATGAACAACTTTACGCTAATAAATACAACAATTTAGATGAAATGGACGGGTTCCTGGAAATACATGAATAACCAACTTTGACTCAAGAAGACATAGATGACCTCAACAAACCAATTACAAGTAAAGAAATTGAATCAGTCATTCAAAAGCTTCCTAAAAAGAAAAGTCCAGGACCAGACGGCTTCACATGTGAATTCTATCAAACATTCCAGAAAGAATTAGTACCAACTCTCCTCAAACTCTTCAACATAATCGAAGTGGAGGGAAAACTACCTAATTCATTCTATGAAGCCAACATCACCCTCATACCAAAACCAGGCAAAGATATTACAAAAAAAGAAAACTACAGACCAATCTCTCTAATGAATATAGATGCAAAAATCCTCAATAAAATTCTAGCAAATCGTATCCAACAACACATTAAAAGAATTATACATCATGACCAAGTAGGATTCATCCCAGGTATGCAAGGATGGTTCAACATAAGAAAATCAATTAATGTAATACACCATATCAACAAATCAAAGCAGAAAAATCACATGATCATCTCAATTGATGCAGAGAAGGCATTTGACAAGATTCAACATCCTTTCCTGTTGAAAACACTTCAAAGGATAGGAATACAAGGGAACTTCCTTAAAATGATAGAGGGAATATATGAAAAACCCACAGCTAATATCATCCTTAATGGGGAAAAATTGAAAACTTTCCCCCTAAGATCAGGAACAAGACAAGGATGTCCACTATCACCACTATTATTCAACATTGTGTTGGAGGTTCTAGCCAGAGCAATTAGACAAGAAAAAGAAATACAAGGCATCAAAATTGGAAAGGAAGAAGTAAAACTATCACTGTTTGCAGACGATATGATACTATACGTTGAAAACCTGGAAAAATCCACAACAAAACTAATAGAGCTAATAAATGAGTACAGCAAAGTAGCAGGTTACAAGATCAACATTCAAAAATCTGTAGCATTTCTATACACTAGCAATGAACAAGCGGAGGGGGAAATCAAGAAACGAATCCCATTTACAATTGCAACTAAAAGAATAAAATACCTAGGAATAAATTTAACTAAAGAGACAAAAAACCTATATAAAGAAAACTACAAAAAACTGCTAAAAGAAATCACAGAAGACCTAAACAGATGGAAGGGCATACCGTGTTCATGGATTGGAAGACTAAATATAGTTAAGATGTCAATCCTACCTAAATTGATTTACAGATTCAATGCAATACCAATCAAAATCCCAACAACTTATTTTTCAGAAATAGAAAAACCAATAAGCAAATTTATCTGGAAGGGCAAGTTGCCCCGAATTGCTAAAAACATCTTGAGGAAAAAAAACGAAGCTGGAGGTCTTGCACTGCCTGACTTTAAGGCATATTATGAAGCCACAGTGGTCAAAACAGCATGGTATTGGCATAAAGATAGATATATCGACCAATGGAATCGAATAGAGTGCTCAGATATAGACCCTCTCATCTATGGACATTTGATCTTTGATAAGGCAGTCAAGCCAACTCACCTGGGACAGAACAGTCTCTTCAATAAATGGTGCCTAGAGAACTGGATATCCATATGCAAAAGAATGAAAGAAGACCCATATCTCACACCCTACACAAAAGTTAACTCAAAATGGATCAAAGATCTAAACATTAGGTCTAAGACCATAGAACAGTTAGAGGAAAATGTAGGGAGATATCTTATGAATCTTACAACTGGAGGCGGTTTTATGGACCTTAAACCTAAAGCAAGAGCACTGAAGAAAGAAAGAAATAAATGGGAACTCCTCAAACTTAAACACTTTTGTGCATCAAAGAACTTCATCAAGAAAGTAGAAAGACAGCCTACACAATGGGAATCAATATTTGGAAACGACATATCAGATAAAGGTCTAGTATCCAGAATTTATAATGAGATTGTTCAACTCAACAACAAAAAGATAGCCAACCCAATTACAAAATGGGAAAAAGACTTGAATAGACACTTCTCAGAGGAGGAAATACAAATGGCCAAAAGACACATGAAGAGATGCTCAATGTCCCTGGCCATTAGAGAAATGCAAATCAAAACCACAATGAGATATCATCTCACACCCACCAGAATGGCCATTATCAACAAAACAGAAAATGACAAGTGCTGGAGAGGATGCGGAGAAAGAGGCACACTTATCCACTGTTGGTGGGAATGTCAAAGGGTGCAACCACTGTGGAAGGCAGTTTGGCGGTTCCTCAAAAAGCTGAATATAGAATTGCCATACGACCCAGCAATACCATTGCTGGGTATCTACTCAAAGAACTTAAGGGCAAAAACTCAGACATTTGCACACCAATGTTTATAGCAGCGTTATTTACAATTGCAAAGAGATGGAAACAGCCAAAATGTCCATCAACAGACGAGTGGCTAAACAAACTGTGGTATATACATACAATGGAATATTATGCAGCTTTAAGGCAGGATAAACTTATGAAGCATGTAATAACATGGATGGACCTAGAGAACATTATGCTGAGTGAGTCTAGCCAAAAACCAAAAGACAAATATTGTATGGTCCCAATGATGTGAATCGACACTCGAGAATAAACTTGGAATATGTCATAGGTAACAGAGTTCAGCAGGAGTTAGAAACAGGGTAAGATAATGGGTAATTGGAGCTGATGGAATACAGACTGTGCAACAGGACCAGATACAAAAACTCAAAAATGGACAGCACAATAATACCTAATTGTAAAGTAATCATGTTAAAATACTGAATGAAGCTGCATCCGAGCTATAGGTTTGTTTTGTTTTGTTTTGTTTGTTTTGTTCTTACTATTATTACTTTTATTTTTTTCTCTATATCAACATTCTATATCTTTTTTGGTTATATTGCTAGTTCTTCTAAACCGATGCAAATGTACTAAGAAACGATGATTATGCATCTATGTGATGATGTTAAGAATTACTGATTGCATATGTAGAATGGTATGATTTCTAAAAAAAAAAAAAAAAAAAAAAAAAGGTCAGCACAATACTGCCTAACTGTAATGTAATTATGTTGGAACGCTGAATGAAGCTGCATCTGAGCTATAGTTTTTTTTTTTTTCTCTAATATATTTTTGTACTTTTTATTTTTAGTTTTGTTTTCTCTCTGTGTTATCACTTTATTTCTTTTTCTGTTTTCGTGCTATTTCTTTCTCTAAATCGATGCATATGTACTGAGAAATGATGACCATACACCTATGTGATGATATTAAGAATTACTGATTGCATATGTAGAACGGAATGATTTCTAAATGTTGTGTTGGTTAATTTTTTTAATTAATAAAAAAATTTAAAAAAAAAGATTCCGATTACTTTAACATTTAAAAATTTTAACTTATGTGTGAGATTAAAGCAAAAAATGTTTATTTGGTACAAAATTTATATTTTGACAAGTGCAATTCCTAACACAACTTCTATAGACAACTTAATTGTACACCATAAGTACATAAGTACATGGAACCTTGAGTAGGGCATGAGATTTTGCAGATTTTTCCAGAGTGATGCCCCAATAAATCCCAGAGTGATTTAAACAGTGAGTAAAAAGTATTTGCAAAGTCCCCTTCGGTGAATGATGAGAAAGGGGGAAAATTCAACTTCCCCAAGTGGAGAATTCTTGATATTCTCACAAGCAGTGGGGACAACCAAAGCAACAGGCTGAGTCCCCAATCTTGGGGTTTGTTCATATGAAATTTATCCCCACAAAGTATAGGTCAAGCCTACTTAAAATTAGGCTTAAGAGTCACCCCCAAGAGAACCTCTTCTGTTGCTCAGATGTGGCCTCTCTCTCCAGGCAACACAACAAGCAAACTCACCGCCCTCCCCCTGTCTGCGTGGGACATGACTCCCAGGGGTGTGGACCTTCCTGGCAACATGGGACAGAAATCCTAGAATGAGCTGAGACTCAGCATCAAGGGATTGAGAAAACCTTCTCGACCAAGGGGGAAGAGTGAAATGAGACAAAATAAAGTGTCAATGGCTGAGAGATTCCAGAGTCGAAAGGTTATCCTGGAGGTTAATTTTTACGCATTAAATACATATCACCTTGTTAGTCAAGATGTAATGGAGAGGCTAGAGGGAATTGCCTGGAAATGTAGAGCCGTGTTCCAGGAGCCATGTTTCTTGAAGATGACTGTATAACGATATAGCTTTCACAATGTGACTGTGTGATTGTGAAAACCTTGTGTCTGATGCTTTTATCTACCTTAGATGAGTAAAACATATGGCATAAAAATAAATAACAGGGAGAACAAATATTAAAATAAATTTAGTAGATTGAAATGCTAGTGATTAATGAAAGGGAGGGGTAAGGGGTATGGTATGCATGAATTTTTTTCTGTTGTCTTTTTATTTCTTTTTCTGAATTGATGCAAATGTTCTAAGAAATGATCATGATGATGAATATGCAACTATGTGATGATTTTGGGAATTACTGATTATATATGTACAACGGAATGATCATACGTTAAGAATGTTTGTGCTTGTTGTTATATATTATTAAATTTAAAAATTAATAAAAAATAAATAAATAAGAACAAACAAACAAAAATTCAACAAATGGTGCTTCAATAATGGGATATTCACATGGAAAGAGAATGAAAGGTGACCCCGCCACACAGCATACAAGAAAAAATTATATATATATATATATATATATACACACACACATATATATGTAGAGAGAGAGAGAGAGAGAGAGATTGAGAGTGATTAAGAAAATGTGGCAAACTGATAACAACGGGTAGACCTAGAGGGAGAGTATATGGGAGTTCATGGTCATAGTCTTGAAACCCTCTATGAATTTAACTTTTTTCCAAATAATTTTAATTTTCTTAAAATGCAGGCTCTAGAATCAGAGAGCCTGAGTTGAGTGTCATCTGTGCTATTCAAATAGATAGAACGCATGTGAGTGTCATCAATGCCACTAATTGCATGGAGTGTTTGGGATCAGAAATTTTAGGTTGTATGTATGGTACCAAATTAAAAAGAGAGAGAAAGACTGAGGAGACAATGACCATTAAATACAATACATAATCTTAGACAAGATCTTATAATGGAGAAGACAACTAAAAGGACATTTTTGGGACAATTAAAATATTGGAATATAGACTGTAAGCTTCATATCAATGCTAAGTTTCTTGAATTTGATGATTGTACTTAATGTGGTTACATAAGTGAATATCCTCATTCTTAGGAAATAGACATGGAAGTATTAGATATTAGAAGAGCATGTAGAATGGAATGCACTACCAAATGATTAGAAAACAGAATGACAGATGGAGATAGACGAGAGATTAGATAGAGGATAAACGCATAGATGAATGGATAGAACAATATAGTAAGTGTGGCAAAGTTTTAAAAGTTGGTAAACCAAGGTATCTGGTTTTTTTAGTTCTCTGTTTTGTTATTGAATTATTTTTGTAACTTGCTTGTAAGTTTCAAATTATTTCAAAACAAAAAGTTAAAGAAAATTAGTTATGCCAAGAAAAAAAAAAGATTCCAATTACTTTAGTACTACCAACCCTAATACCACACTATTTTTGACCCTTTCTTCCTTTAACAATGCTTGGAGTAATGTGCTTTCAATTCTTCTGTGATGCCTTTTACGTACAAGTGCTTTAACTCCTGTCTTTTACCTAGCAATGTTAATTTAATATCTCTTAGATGAGAAAGTGAGCTCAGGGTAGTGGAGACTACCTCTCCCTCCGCAATTCCTAATAAATATCTGACAGCCTTATGAACCACACATATCTACTCTGGGGGAGAATTCTGCTCCATCCCTCCCTTGATATTGCTGAGACCTCTGCTGAACTGTTTCTATTTAGCATCTTTATTTCAATTCTTCTGCACTCACTGAAGATGGACAACTGGGCCTTTTCCTCTCAAGAACACATACGTTCTCTCTTTCATATGCATTAAAATAGTTTCAGACACATCTTAATTCTTTTATTTTGTGAGCCCGATGATCTGAATTTCTGCAATCTAATGATTCAATCTGCCATTAATAAACAATTTTTTTCAGCTTTCCTTTCTTTTCAAAATTAGAATTCACTCCAACCTTTGAAGTTTAGATTCCACGGTTGTACCTTTATTTTTTGTATTCTTTCTTCCAGCGGCATTTTGCCTTCCGATGAATTCAATACCATCAGGGATTCCTTAATCCCTGTTATCCAGTGGACTACGTCATGTGCAAGACCATTAAAGCTCTGGTCCTCAGCAGGAGGTGACTTATCCTCTTCCTCAATTTCGCATATTTGTTTCAAGAACGTCTGATATTTATCATTCAAATGGGTTGATTCCGTTATTAATTCTTCTTCAGCAAGCCCATATTCCTTCAACGAGTCATTTAACTGGTTCAGAGATTCAAATTGTTCCCTGTAAATTCCAAATGCCATTGAAAGTTTATAGAAGCCACTACACCATGAAAGAAACCATATTCCCAGGAAACATATTTCACACAAGATCAGCTATACCTCTTCCTAGCCAATGCTTGGTAAAATAGCTCAGTTTTCTCTCCTGATTCTTCTGTTTCTTTCCACTTCTCTTCTTGATTACTCAGCCACTCACTCAAGTTTCTGTGGTCATCCTGGAGTCTAAAAGAAGATTGCATGTTAGAATATAAAATAAGCAAAGAGTGCAAAAAATTTATAATGTGATGGAATTCCTTTATAACACTGGCACTACAGAGGCTGACATAAACCTTGTGTGTAAACCAGGTTTTATTATTATACAAAGAAAATTTAACTTCTGGTATATCAAAATCAGTCATGAATAATAACCTGAATTATTGTGGGGTTTGATAGTATTAAAGGAAGAAGAAGCCACACAAAGGTGTCATGAAGGACAGAAAACATTTTTGGACTCCTTCCTAAATCTTTGCCATATTAGATAACTTGAAGAATTCTCCTAATTTCTGCGTTCCTTGAGCCAAACCTGGATTTCAAAAGTATCTCTATTTTATTTGTAAAATGTTTGTTTACTGTGCATCCTAGTGTTTGCTGTACTAACGGAGGAGACATAAAGGAATATAAAGGAATTTAGATAACATGTTATTTGCGCATCACCTTTACTTCCTACCTCAGTAGCTGCTGTAAGCAGTCCCCAAGTTCCTTTGCTCGCACCTGGCACAGGGACTCCATTTTCTCTAATTCAAATTCTTGACTTGCAATCCAACTGTTAAGTTCTTTAACACATGCTTTAGGCAGATGTTTTTTCACCTGATTCAGTACAGTTTTTACCTGCTGGATTTTACTGTCTCTTCCTTCAAGAGTCAAGAAATCCTTAGGAGAGACCAAAAGGTCAGTTGCATACTACTCGCAAGTCTAAGTATTGTCTCTTTTAGCCACTCCCCATGGAACATTTCCCAACCAATCCATGACATGCCAACCTTCTTATCATTCCATACAAAAAAGGGCTCTGGTTAGCTCCAATGGCAAATGATCAAAAGAGGATTTATATTAGTGCTAGAATGTGTACGTGCATTCGCATTTGTGTATGAATTCCTGGGAACTGCATGAAGCTAAAGAACGTAGTGCCACTGAGGAGGGGCCGGCCACAGGTTGGCCAGGAAACTACATTTCCCTACCCTAGTTCTCCTCAACTTCTCCTAAATATTAACTTCTTTCTGGCAATCAAAACATAAAGCTAAACAGCCTATTCTCTATTTACCCTTCCCCCAAATCAGAATTCTTTTTTGATATTTTTGTATCAAGGTTTAAGTGTTAATGGCTGAGGACCATGCAAAAAACAAAGTTAAAAGGGGGAAAAAAGCTGGGACTTTCAACTAAAAAACAGAAAAGAACAGAGATTCTATCAATAAAGAATGGCACCATCAAAGCAAGAAATTAAAAAGAGAACATTTAGTGCCATTGATAAGACTGAGAGCATAATTTACTATGAAAACATTAAAATATTAGATAATCCATCCTAAAATGATCAAGATTTGAGAATGCAGTATGCATTTTAAATACATCCATGCATTTGGCTATTTATTTCTTTTTAATTTTTTTATTGATGCGTAATATATTTTCACACACCATGTAATCATCCAAACTGTACAATCAATCGTTCACAATATCATATAGCTGTGCATTTATCATCACAATTGACTTTTCCTTTTTTTGTGAAAAATAAAATATATACAAAAAAGCAATAAATTTCAAAGTGCATCGCAACAATTAGTTGTAAAACAGATTTCAGAGTTTTGTGTGGTTTACAATTTCAGAATTTTAGGTTTTTACTTCTAGCTGCTCTAAGATACTGGAGTCTAAAAGAAATATCAGTATAATGATTCAGCAGTCATACTCATTTGTTAAACCCTACCTTCTCTGTATAGCTCCACCATCACCTTCGATCTTCTTCCCTCTCTTTAGGGGTATTTGGGCTATGGCCATTCTAACTTTTTCATGTTGGAAGGGGCCGTCAATAATACGGGATAGGGGGATAGAAATAGTTTATGTTCTGGAAAGGCTGCCCCTCTGCATTTCAACACTTATCTGGTCCAGGGACTATCTGGAGGTTGTAGGTTTCTGGTAAGTTACCCCAGCTTGTGTAAGGGTGACCTCCAGAGTAGCCCCTGGACTCTATTTGAACTCTCTCAGCCACTGATACCTTATCTGTTACACTTCTTTCCTCCTTTTTGGTCAGGATGGCATTGTAGAGCCCATAGTGCCAGAGCCAGGCTCATCCCTGGGAGTCATCTCCCACTCCGCCAGGGAGAACTTTCACCCCTGAATGTCATGTCCCACATGGGGGGAGGGCAATGATTTCACTTGCAGAGTTGCTTAGAGAGAGATAGGCCACATCTGAGCAACAAAAGAGGTCCGCTGGAGGTGACTCTTAGGCACACCCATAGATAAGCTAAACTTCTCCAGCACATACAGAAGTTTTACAAAAGCAACTGGCCATTTACTTTAGGTGACCTTCCACTCTAATGCCCTACGTGGGGGCAGTGACTTGTCTGTTTTGGGGCATTGCTGCTTGGCACAGAACAGGCTTTCAAAAATGTATGCTGAATAATACTGTAATAATACTGAATATAGCAAGGGCACTGTGCCAGGGCTACGTGTTAACAAACAGGGAACATGAGAGACAGGTATAGATTCTTTGCGGAAAAAAGGAAATGTCTTCATATAGATCATGGTGGTGAAGGCATGTCTATTTGCTGTGGTTGGATTGTATGACGTGCAAATAAAATTGCTTAAAAATGAACAGAGAGAAACAAGCACTAGAAAAAATGTGGAAAGAGATGCACCTATTCACTGTTGGCAGGGAAGCTGAGAGGTGCAGCCCCTCCAGAGGGCAGTGTGGTGGCTGCACAGGAGGCTAAGGGTAGGGGTACTATATGCTCCTGCAAACCCACTGTCAGGTGTATACCTGGAGGAACTGAGAGTGGGGACAAGAATGCACATTTGCACACTCGTGTTTATGGCAGCAGTGTTCATGATTCCCAATGGATGGAGGTGGCCTAAGGGTACCATGACTGAGGTAAGGAAAGGGGCACTATGGTGCATGCATACAATGCACTGCTGAGCAGATGCAAGAAGGAATAAAGGTGTGAGGCATGCAACTAGGTGAATGAACCTTAAGGAGAGTATGTGGAATGAAATGTAGGAAAGAAAAAGACAAATATCATTATGCCTCACTCATATGGACTAACTATAATTCCCAAACTCAGAGAATTGAAGTCGAGAGCATGGGTTATCAGGTTGGGTCCTAGATTGTAAACTCTTCCAGCAACCATATACGTTCAGGAGTTGCAAATGATATTTCTGAACTCTGAGATACTGAGCTATTTGTATATAATTTGGTCACTCCCAGAAACTTCACGTATTTCTGCGCTACCTGAGACTCAGAGTTAGAGAACTGAAACTATGAAAGCTACCCCATCCAGCAACTGTTCAAAAAAGAGAAAAAGCGATGAGACTTCATCTAGAGATATGAGTGAAGTTGTTCTGGATAGGACTAAGGTAAATCAGAATACTGGGAAAAGGATGACATGACCATATTTTCAAACTTCACCCTCTCTGTGAGACCAAAGTGAGAGATGTTTATTTGGTGTTTGGGCAGTACGTTATCTAATTTAATTTGTATGGCCAGTTTACTTGAACAGCATAAGTACATGGACTTTTGAATAGGGCACGAGATCTTGTTGGTTTATATAAGTTAATGTGATGCCCTAATATATCCCAGAGTAATCTGGGCAGAGAATAATAAAAGTGTTCGCAAAGTCTCCTTGGGGACAGGGGAGAAAGGAGGAAACATTCAACTTCCCATCTGGGGAATTCCTGATATTCTCACAAGCAGTGGGGACAATTTATTCAATAGGCTGAGCCCCAATCTTGGGGCTTGCCCCTATGATGTTTATTCCTGCAAAGGAGAAGCTAACCCTACTGATAGTTAGGCCTAGGAGTCACCCCCAGAGAGCCTGTTTGGTTGCTCAGATGTGGCCTCTCTAAGACAACTTGGCATGACTCCCAGGGGTGTAAATCTCCCTGGCAATGTGGGACCTGACACCTGGAGATTCTCCGGGACCCAGCATGAAGGGATTGAGATAGTCTTCTTGACCAAATGGGGAAGAGAGAAATGAGACAAAATAAAATCTCAGTGCCTGAGAGATTTCAAACAGAATCAAGAGTTATTCTGAAAGTTATTCTGATACATTATATAGACATCCCTTTTTAGTTCATGGTATATTGGAGTGGCTGGAGGGAAGTACCTGAATCTGTTGAGCTGTGTTCCAGTAGCCTTGATTCTTGAAGATGATTGTGTAAAGATATAACTTTTGCAATGTGACTGTGTGATAGTGAAAACTTTGTGTCTGATGCCCCTTTTATCCAGGGTATGGACAGGTGAGTAAAAAAATTTAAAAAGAAGGATAAAAATAAAAAATAGGAGGAGACGAAGGGTAAAAATTGGGTAGATTGAAATACTATGGTCAATGAGAGGGCCGGGTAAGGGGTATAAGAGGTATGAGTTCTTTTTCCTCTTTTTATTTCTTTTTCTGGAGTGATGTAAACGATCATGGTAAAGAATACACAACTATGTGATGATACTGTGAGCCACTGATTATATAATACGGTTAGACTGTATGTATGTAGATATTTCTCAATAAATATACTTTATATATATATGTTAAATAAATGGTTGATGGAATAAACATTCCCATTGCAATTTTTTAAATTAGAAATTAATCTTCCTTTCGGAAAAGATACCACATTCACATAATTTCAAAATCACTAACTATAAAAAGACAAAGTGAAAAGGGTACCGCCGACCTGTCTCCCAGTTCCCACATGGTCCCCGGTATAGGTAACGACTATAATTAGTTTGTTCTGTATCCTTCAGAGATTTTTTTTAATGCATATAACAAGCAGACATGAAAATATCTTCTTCCCCTTCCCGTTATTTTAGTGTGCTTTTAGCACCATAATATAAACACTGTCTGTACCTGGCCGTTTTCACTTAATATATCACTGATCTTTCGAATATGATTTCATAGACCTTCCTCATTTTGTTTTAACAGTTCTCCATTATTCCATGTACGGCTGTACTACAATTTACTTAAACTAACTGTTACAGATGCTTAGGTTATTTTCAAACTTTTACTACTACAAACAATAATAAACAGCCCTATGTAAACATCATTTCACAAAATGTAAGTGTTATGGTAGCATAAGTTCCTGGAAGTGGAAATGACTGGATCAGAAGGTACAAATATCCTTATTTTGACAGGCACTGTCAAATTGCTGTATGGCTATTTAGAAAGTCTAATTCACACTCTGAAAACAGTGTACTGAAGTTCAACTGAAATTTTTAAAAGCAATCTAACTGGAAAAGGACCTCTAAAAAGTCACAAGACTTCTCTCAAGAAAGTATAGGGATTTCAAAGTCCAATGTACAGGGGGTCTTTATTTTTTAATGAACTATTTCAACAAACTGAATTTACCAGTAGACACTAAATTAAACACCTTCTTAGAATGGGTGTGAAAGTAGAATTCATTTAAAACCCAACAACCCTTAGCCAATAAATCAAGAGTTTCAAAATACTTGGGAAATAGCTAGATTATTTGGAAATATCTCCTAAAATAAAAGGAAAAAAATAGTTGATCTGGATAGGACTAAGGTAAATCAGAATACTGGGAAAAGGATGACATCGCCATATGTTCAAACTTCACCCTCTCTGTGAAACCAAAGCAAGAGATGTTTATTTGGTGTAAAATGTATATTTTAGGCAGTGCATTATCTAATTTAACTTGTATGGCCAAGTTTATTTCAGTACAGTTCTGTGACTTCAGTATTTTAGTTTTGATAAATTTTGATTAAAATTTATGCATAACTTACAGAAAGTTTTTGTAGCTTTTGTTCCACACTCTTTTTGGTCTCTGATATTTCAAAACAGTCCTTAAGGTTCATTTTGATGTTGCTGAACCAGTCATTAAAGTTCTTGCACTGATCTGCAGGAGAATGTAAAAACGAAAGAAAGAACACTGTATTCATTCAAGAGAGCCTTCATACACCCTGTTAAATGAGAGGTTTTAAACATGCTTCCCCCACCAGTGGACCAGCATAGTGTAAAGTGGTTCTGTACGTTAAAACCCAATTTTGAGGGCTAATAGCACCTAGAAAGTAACTGTGGATTATTTTCTACTCCAAATCTCCATTCCATGCGTGCCCCCCCTCTTCCCCCACCTCCTCCAGAAAAGAAAGATTTATCTAAATATTCTTTCCTTAAGTATGGACTGTACAACCATCTCTAAGTTCAGGATTGGAATAGCCTTTGTGTTCACAGTACTATATTCATAGTTTAAAATTCCCAGAAGCCCAGTAAGATAATCACTGCACTCACCATTCAACAAATTAGAAAAGTGATCTTGCAAAACATTTTTTTTGGTATTAAATAAATCACTGACACTTTCATATTGCTTCTTCAATTCAGAGAGTTCAGGAGTCAGACAACCTATTTGATTCTCAAGTAATATCATACTGTGCTTTTGCTGTAGAATTTGCTGCTGTATCTCCTAAATAAATAAACAACAACCATTCAGTCTTTACACAGGCTCAATTCACACAAAGCACATCAGATCTCAATTGGTTTTGCAAGGACATCCAGATGATCTTCTATTGAATAGATGGACTTTCACTGTGCTGGAAAATGCATAAGGCAATGCCGTTTAAGATCAAATAAACAAATGTCCACAAAGCAATTCAAAGTTGAAAATGCTAAATATGCACGAACTGCTTGTTTTTATGAGGGTTCCTTCTCTAGATCTTCTTTGATGCACTTAAACAGGTCAAGACCACCTGAGAAGAAAGTGGGTGGCCATACCTCTAGTTTAGTAAAGATCTCCAAGCTGTCGGAAGGAGACAGTGCTTTCAGGAGGGATTCAGTCATTCCAATCTGAGTCTTGGCTTGGTCGAGATCCTCCCTTAGCTCAGCTGTGCTGCCACCGAGCCTGCTGTGGGTGGCTTCACCGCTTAGCCGCATTTTCACGTGATCCATTTTGTTCAAAACAGAGGTCTCCATGACCTGAAATCATGAAACATAGGCAATACCACAGCAGACGTGATCAACTAGGTTTCAAGACTACTGCATTGCTAGAGAATGAGGTGAGACTTTGCTTCACTTCCAAGTGAAATAGATTCTTCTGTGCATCTAATTCTTCCTTACATCACTGATAACGACTAGTTGCTGCCTTCGATGGAAAAAGAGTAACATGGAAAAAACTGACACTGACATCCCGACTTCTTTTTTCTAAGAACCTGATTTGTGTCCTTTCTCCTAAGATGAGTTTTCTATCATAGCACGCATACCAACTGAGGTGTGGCGCATTTGAAAATATATTAAAATATAAAGAAAAAATAAATCGCGGGCATTTATTTAGTGTTTATTTTGCACATGGCATAAAGTAGAGACTTAAGCAGATTAGGTATCTCGAACAAGATCACCAAGTCAGGAGAGGGCCAGAACGGGCCACCATCCACAAAGCCTGGCTCCAGAACTAACGTTCCACCTGCGTGCACTTTGATCTAAATAAAACTGCAGCTAGGCAGGTCACAAAGCAGAAAATCACACTGGGGGCAATCTCCCCGACTCTCATAAAAAATCCCTATTACTCTGCATGGGCCCCAGACAACGCTGCTTCCTCCACACAAGAAGCCAATGAAATGAGGAAAAAAGAATGCAAACCTATAATATTAATAAACTTAAAAGTGGAGCAAATATAATAAGCAATTCCAAATAATTCTCAGTGGACTCAATATAGGAACCCAATAAAGGTGAATTATATTTTTCAATTTGTATCTTTTATAATTTATAATCATATATTAACTTTTATTTTCGGTTTACAAATTAGAATCTATGGTTTATGAATTAACTGTAGAGGACATAGAGAAACTTCAACTGGGACTTTTCAATAAAAATCCTCTTACCTGCAATTCAAGAGGCATTTCACTGCTCTGAATCAAAAACTGTATTTCTGCTGCTTTTCTACAAAATTCTGATGATTTTTGTTCTTGGACTTGTAACTCTTCCTAAAATACATAATTTTAAAGGAAAATTTATTTTTTTATTTTACAACCTATTTTCTGGTTCCTCTGATTATGATGATTGTTAATGTATAGGAACTTCAAGAGATTTTAAAATTTTCCATTATGTTTTTTTTGAAGATATCACTATTTTATTTTTCTTTGTTCTTTTTTTTGTATTAGTATTATTCATTTTTTTTCATTTTTCCTATTTTTTTTAAACTTTTTTGTTGTATGGTATAAAATATATATACAAAGCACAGAAAGGAAAAAGCAATAGTTTCAAAGCACTCTTCAACAAGTAGTTACAGGACAGATCCCAGAGTTTCTCACACATGATCCTCTCACACATTCCCTAGAAAGAAAGCTAGAGGACAAATATTTTTTTTATCATCACAATTGACTTTTATCCTTCTTGTTTTGTGAAAAATAACATATATACAAAGAAGCTATAAATTTCAAAGCACAGTACCACAATTAGTTGTAGAACATATTTCAGAGTTTGACAAGGGTTACAATTCCACAATTTTAGGTTTTTACTTCTAGCTGCTCTGAAACACTGGAGACTGAAAGAGATGCCAATTAAATGATTCAGCATTCATAGTCATTTGTTAAATCCTACCTTCTCTGTATAACTCCACCATCACCTTTGATCTTTCCATCCCTCTCTTTATGGGTGTTTGGGCCATGGCAATTCTAAATTTCTCATACTGGAAGGGTCTGTCACTAATATGGCTAGGGAATGGAACTATCTGATGTTCTGGAGAGGCTGGACCCTCTGCATTTCAGTACTTATCTGGACCAGGGACCCATCTGGAGGTTGTAGGTTTCTGGAAAGTTACTCTAGTACCTGGGACCCTTGTGGAATCATGTATTGTCCTAAGTGTTCTTTAGGATTGGCTGGACTGGTCCTGGTTGGGGGTTGGCAGGTTATGTAGGTAGCAAGGTCTACCTGAAGCTTGCGTAAAAGAGTAGCCCCTCGACTATGTGAACTCTCTCCATTATCAGTTATTTTTTGATAGCATTCCGGGGGTTAGAAATCCAAGTGTCTTCAGGGTTCAGGCAAAAGTTATGTTGGACTGAAGCATTTGGCTATAAGCAATAGAGAGAGGCGAGACCTGTGCTAAATGAGAACGCATGCCTTGCTTAAAGGCATTTAACTTTATAGACCTGTATACAAAAACGGTGTCACCACAAACACACACACCCTTTGGTAGAATCTGGCTCATAAACTACTAGTTCGCAAACCTTAACTTCAGATCTTTAAATATCCTGTATTTCAGGACAAACTTAAGAGACTCAGTAATGATTCATCTATACTTACAAAAATCATACTTTCACTTCGTAACTATCATTATATACCCAGAAAATTGAGAAATCTCCACTCATTTTGAGAACTTTTCTCCAAATGCAGAAGAACGGATATGTGAAATAAGAAGTGAATAAAATAGGAAGAATTAGTAAAATATGAGGTTTGAAGCAGTAGCCCTGGCACACTGTGAAGCCTTCACCCCTCCATCCCCACAGATAACATGTTTATATTATCTTGAGCCAGATTTGAACCAGCATTTGGCTATTTTCTGACCTACTACAATGGCAATTTTTTAATCATCCAGACTAATAATATGCAAGTAAGCAATTAGAAATCATTCTCCCTAGAATTAAAAATGATAACTTCGACTCTTTCCAAATTCCAAAACCTATGCTTGCAGTTTAAAAAACTAGACTTTGGAAGGTCCATAACAATGTTGATACTCAACCTTGTGTTATTTATGGTTGTTGTGAATGACCGCCTAAGTGAAATTATGAATGAGGTTTCCTGTCATCACGGCATAGATCATGGGTTGGAAAACTACAAACTGCAGGCTGGCAGGCTGTTTTTATAAATACAGGGCTTTGGAACCCGCCTATAGTCATATGTGTTACTATTTTCTGTGACTGCTTTCATGCTGCGACGGCAGGGGCAGGTAGCGTAATAAAGACCCAATGGGGTCGTGGGCCTAAAAGTTATTTACTTTCTGGCCCTTTAGGAAAGAGCTCGCTAACCCCTGAGGTCTAGACTGACAATCACGGAACAATTCTGCATTCTGCTGGCGCCTCTGCTAGGAGTTCGTCATCTTTTCTGTACCAAGAACCTATTTAGCAATATGGAGAAGTCTATGGACCCCTTGTCAGATTGCTGTTTGAAAATTAAAACATAAAATAAATTAGGACTGCAAAGGAAAACTATTAAACCAAGCTGCAATTGTCAAAATAAAAAATGAACAATTTGTAATATAATACTATATTTAATACTATATTTGTTTCTCTATTATACCTTAAATAATAAGACCTAGCAATAGACGACTAAACACCATCATTTTAAAGCAGCGACAAGGGTAATAGTTCTAACAATTGAATTATGATCCAAAAATATATACGATTTCTTTTAGTAACAAAGTCACATATAATGCTCATGCTGCTTGTCACCTATGTTCATAAATGAAAGACATGTTACATTTTAGTTAAACATTTGTGAAAAGAAAGACATAATTTTTTTTTCCCCAGCTGTGCTGGTTTGAAATTATGTATACACTCTAGAAAAACCATGTTTTAATCCCAATCCCGTTTTGTAAAGGCAGCCACTTCTTCCAACCCCTACTCAGCACTGTATGTTGGAAACTGTAATGAGATCATCTCCCTGGAGATGTGAGTTAATCAAGAGTGGTTGTTAAGCTGGATTAGGTAGAGGCGCGTCTCCACCCATTTGGGTGGGTCTCGATTGGTTTACCGAAGTCCTATAAAAGAGAAAACATTCTGGAGAATAAGAGATTCTGAGACAGCTGAGAAGAACGACATAGCCACGAGAAGCAGAGAGCCCCAAGCCAGCGACCTTTGGAGATGAAAAAGGAAAACGCCTCCCAGAGAGCTTCATGAAACAGGAAGCCAGGAGAGAAAGCTAGCAGATGACACTGTGCTTGCTATGTGCCCTTCCAGCTGAAGGAGAAATTGTGACTGTGTTCACCACGTGCCTTCTCACTTGAGAGAGAAACCCTGAACTTCATCGGCCTTCTTGAACCAAGGTATCTTTCCCTGGATGCCTTAGATTGGACATTTCTATAGACTTGTTGTAATCAGGACATTTTCTCGGCCTTAGAACTGTAAACTAGCAACTTATTAAATAACCCTTTTTAAAAGCCATTCTGTTTCTGGTATATTGCATTCTGGCAGCTAGCAAAGTAGAACACCATCCAAGGTCATTTATTCATGAAATCCCTTGAGTATCTGTGGACTCTGCGTTAAGAAGACCTGCTAGCATCTCCATGGATGATATATGATAAAGAGAAAGAAATGTCCTTGTGATTTATCTACCCTATTCCAAGAAATCAAATTCAATATGAGCATATATTTTCTCTCTGTTACATTACCTTCAACCTTTCTCTTTCATCTTCAGTCACATGATGTAATTCAACTTTTCGAAGGACTTTTTCAGTCCACTCATCAATGACATTTTTTAAGTTAAAAAGTTTGTCCCACAAAGCTAGAGCTCGACCAAGATTCTCATAGTATTCTTCTGTCTTCTCATTTATCTACCATAATTAAAAGATAGAAATAATATATTTAGAGATAAAAAGTATGAATAACATTGTTGCAGGTAAACATGACTTAAAATTTCAGCTTACCATTACTGGCTAAATGATTTGCTTTATTCGCCAAAAAAAGATTTTGCCTTTAGCCTATCATGTAGCACTTTCATCTCCAAAAGGAAAAAACATTTTAGCTGATTTTCCACAGCTTTATGCAAGTGAAAGCATTAGACTTCCTAATTTCTAAAGCACAATAAAAACATGTTCTTTTAAAACCAAGGTGAAGGTAAATACAGACAAATCCTTTATCTGTAATTGATTATAAAAATACCCTGCACTACTTGGCCAAAAATGTGTTAAGTAAATAAATATGTGACATCAAGGTCCTACATGAGTGTGTTATAAATTAATCAATGTCAAATAAAATGAGTGTGTATTTATATATCTACAAGATTTGTGAGTAGTGTCTAACTCTGGGGGTGAGATTACTTCCTAATCATAAATCTTATGTTGTCTGAATGATTAACATTTTGGAATTAGATACAAACACTAAAGATACATGCAGAAAGATCAGTTTAATTGCAATAAAACAGACAGAAATTTCAGTCAATTAAACTATCACATACGTCAAGCCATCTATCCACGATAATATTAGCCTCTTTCTCAAAAGGGGGCTCTTCAAAGGTCCTCATTTTATTTAGATGGAATTGCAGGTTTTTGCAGATCTGGTTTATCTTGTCTACGTCTTCTAAATGTTCATTAAATTCTTCTTTGACAATTTCAATCTGTAAAAAAGATATGAAACGTGTTTTTGGCATACTGATATAAACAAACTGATAAGAACCACAGTTTTATAATTGGCCGTTCAGTTTTTTTTTAAAACATTTTTTATTGTTAAATATAACATAGATGCAAAGAAAAGGAAAAAAGCAATGATTGCTTTTTTGGTCATTTTTGGGGGGGGAAGGTGCATGGTTTGGGAATTGAACCTGGGTCTCCCACATGAAAGAGCAATGATTTTCAAAGTATACTTCAACAAGCAGTTACAGAACAGATTTTAGAATTTGCTATGGGTCACCATTCCACTATTTCAGATTTTTTCTTCTAGCTGCTCCAAAACACTGGAGAAATTTTTTTTTCTTATGAAAAATAACAAAAATACAAAAAAGCAATACATTTCAAAGCACACTGTAATACTTAGATGTAGAATCGATTTCAGAGTTTGGTATGGGTTACAATTCCACAATTTTAGATTTTTACTTCTGGCTGCTTTAAGATACTAGAGATTAAAAGAAATATCAATATAATAATTCAGCAATCATTCTCATTTGTTAAACCCTACCTTCTCTGTACAACTCCACCATCACCTCTGATCTTTATCCCACTCTTTAGGGGTATCTGGGCTATGTCCATTCTAACTTTTTCACATTGGAAGGGGCTGTTGATAATACGGGGTAGGGAGATGGAACTAGTTGATGTTCTGGAGAGGCTGGGCCCTGTAGGTTTCAGGACTTATCTGGACCAGGGACCCATCTGGAGGTTGCAGGTTTCTGGAAAGTTACTCTAGTGCCTGGAACCTTTGTAGAATCTTATAAACACCCCAGGTGTTCTTTAGGATTGGCAGGAATGGTTCTGGTTGGGGTTGGCTGTTCAGTTTTAAAACAATTTCATAACAAAGAACAATTTCTTACATTTATTCTTTAAAACAGGTTTTTATTGTTGCACTTTTTTAGTGGAAATTTCTAGACTTCTATCTGATACAATGTAAAGCCTAGATGCAAATTTCTTCCCACTTTGCACAATAAAATATTTATAATGATCTAAAGCCATGTTTCCTTTTTTTAATTAAAAGAAAATTTTTTTTAAGTACCAAAACACACCAAACAAATGCAAACATTTGTAACTTTTGATTATTCTGTTCTACATATATAATCAGTAGTTCACACTACCATCACATAGTTACATATTCACCATCATGATCATTTCTTGGAACACTTGCCTCTATTAAGAAAAAGAAATAAAAAGAAAACAGAAAAAAATTCATACATACCATACCCCCACCCCTCCCCCTCACTGATCATCAGCATTTCAATATAAATTTATTTTAACATTTTAAAACCATGTTTCTTGACAAAGTGAAATAAGATTCTAAAACAAGCAAAGAAAAAATCACACCTCCAATCAAAGTAAAAAAAAGACACTTCCAAGATTACCTTAGAAGGAAACATCTTTGTATTGGCTAAGAACCTGAGGGCTCATTGAATAAAAACAGACAAACAACTAAAACATTTTTAATATTACTTCTAGTTTAATCTTCCATGACTCCAAATCTACTATCAGTTCTAACATGGAAAGTGAAATTTTTCTTTATCAAAAGACCAATGGCCTTAAGTTACAAAATAAAAGTTGGGTTTAACTAATGTAATTTTAATGTTTCACTTAATTTATTCACACAAGAATTCATAACAATTATCAGCTCCCAAAGAATATAGTAATTAGATCTGCAGGTTTTTTCTCTGCCTCTGATATCCCAGGTTGAGTTTACATGAAAAACTCCCAAATAAAAACCTGTTTTTTCTAGACAAGGAAAGAGCCAGTCTGACAAGACAGAAAACATTTAGAAAATAATTGCTAACTTCAGCCAAATAATACAGAAAAACTGTGTCCAATCCTCACCACCCATGTCAGCAAAGTAAGGAGCCCAGACTTTCACCATCACCAGGCTTTAAAGGAAGCCCAGGGTGAAAGCCAGTAGAAAGCTGCGACTTCCAACCCCACTGGGCAGGTACAAGGCACTCTCCTTCATGGGGGCAGTGGAGGACACTTGGGAAGCAGCAATAGGGCAGCTGGCAAGGGCTATCACTGGAAGCCTACTGGGAAGCCAGCATTCTCACCCTCACCCTGTCATAATAAGGAGGCCCCCTTGGGTTTAAACAAGGGTTGAGCAGAGAAACTGAACTTCTACCTCCACCTGGCAGTAATAAGGTGGCAACAAGCATTCCCCTGCTCAGACAGTGTCACTGAAAGCTAAAAAGAATTAAATAAAATCTAGAATCTCAAAACATATTAAGCAAAATAACCACATTTCAAAAGGAAATCTCTTGTCATACCAAGAACCATGAAGAACTCAACTAAATGAAAGAATATAATCAATAGATGCCAGCACCAAGATAATTGAGATACTGGATTACCTGACAGATTTTCAAGCTGTGAAGTGAGCATAAAAATTCTTCTGTGAACTATGAGCTAGTTCAAATGTGTTTATTTTATTTTATTTTTTGCATGGGCAGGCACCAGGAATTCAATCCGCAGGCGAGAATTCTGCCACTGAGACATCATTGCACCATCCTCAAATGTGTTTTAAACAAATAATAAAAAATAGATAGGGCA
The DNA here is from genome assembly GCF_023851605.1 of Tamandua tetradactyla. Lineage (NCBI taxonomy): Eukaryota > Metazoa > Chordata > Mammalia > Pilosa > Myrmecophagidae > Tamandua > Tamandua tetradactyla. Next base: position 538,881 of record NC_135338.1, read on the forward strand.
GGCCATGGTGGCTCAGCTGGCAGAGTTCTCACTTGCCAAGCTGGAAACCTGGGTTCGATTCTTGGTGCCTGTCCATGTTAAAAAAGATAGCCCCAGCAAAGAAATAGAAAGTACCAGTAAAGAAAGAGAAGTTATGAAAAAACAACCAAGTTTTGGTTATAAGTAAATGTTAGAATTGAAAATATAATAACTGAAATAAAAACTCAGTGGATGAGCTCAATAGCAAAATGGAAGAAACAGAGGAAATAATAAGTGAATTTGAAGATAAAACAATAGAAACTGCCCACTCTGAAAAATAGGATAACAAGACAAAAAAAAAAAAAAAAAAAAAAAAAAAGACAAGCTCAGGAATCTGAAGGACTACAAAAAAAAAAAAAAGATCTAACATGTCATCAGAGTCCCAGATGAGAAGAGAAGGAGAGTGGGGCTGAAAAAGTACTCAAAGAAATAATGGCTGAAACTTCTCAAATTTGGCCAAAAAAATAAAATAAAATAAACCAACAGATTCAAGAAGCTGAGTGGACTCCAGACAGGACAAAACCAAAGAAATCTACACTAAGACACAGTCAAACTTCTGAAAACTAAAAACATACAAAGATTCTTGAAAGTAGTCAGAGAAAGGACACTTTATTTCTTAATTAGAATGACAAAAGATTTCTCATCAGAAACCAAAGATGTTAAAAGAAAAAGGCACATTTTCAAATGCTAAAAAGAAAGAAATGCCAACTGAGAATCTTATATCCAGGGAAAGTATACTTAGAAATGAAGGAGAATTCAAGATATTCTTGGATGAAGGAAAACAGAGAAACTATTCCCAGCAGACCTACCCTAAAAAACTGACTTAGGAGGTTTTCTGAACATAAAGGAAATGATCACAGAAGGTGTCCTGGACAATCAGGAAGAAAGAAAGAACTTCTTGAGTCTTCTAAATTACGTACAAGTACTGAAGCAAAAATTGTAATTTTCTGATTTGGTGATAAACATATGTAGAGGAAAATTTTAAGACAATTACATCATAAACTGAGGAGAGTAAAGAGATGTAAAGGAAGGTGTGGCTTCTATCTTTCACTTGAACTAGAAAAATGATGACACCAGTAGACTGTGACACACTATGCCTAGGTACTGTCCTATCTAACCAACCTCCCCCCAGAAAAGCTATATGAAAAGATATTCTTAAAATACGATCAATATGAAAAATGCAACCTAAAAAATAATATTCAAATAATCCACAAGAAAGCAGATAAATAAAAGAGAATTAACAGAAGAACAAAACAAAAGGCAGGATTAAGCCTAATCTATCAAAATTTATATTAAGTGTAAATGGTCTAAATATACAAACTGAAATATAGAGATTGGCAGAGTGAATTGAAAATATGATGCAACTATATGCTGTCTACAAAATCTCACTTCAAATATAACAGTAAAAGCAAGCTGAAAGTAAAGGAATAGAATTATCTAAGAGAACTCAGGAATGGCTACATTAGTATCAAATAAAGTAAACTTCAGATCAAAGAAAATTACCAAAGATAGAGAGGCACATTATATTCATTAAAAGGATCAATTCAGGCACTTCCGGGTCAAGATGGTGACTTAACAACGTAAGCATTTTAGTTCATCCTCCAGAACAACTACTACATAACCAGAAACAGTACAGAACAGCTCCTGGGGCCACGTCAGTGACCGGACACACAGCGTACCCCAGTCTGGACCAGCTGGACCGGCTGCGAGCACCCCCAGAACCGTGAGTTCCCAAAGCTGCGGCGGCCAGCGCCCCTCCCCCACAGGTCACTTCCCAGAGGGGAAAGGAAAGGACTTTATCAGCAGTAGGGACTGGGCACAATCAAACGCGAATTGTGGAACTAATTAACAAATTCGGACTACTAAAAATAGGCCCCCAGCTTAGGTGAACCTGATCAAAGCGGAGATTGTTCATTTTTGCCCCGGCGCCAAGGGGGCAGGACTGACAGAAAAAGGGTGAAAAAAAAAAAGAAGGAAACACAGGTTTTTGTGGCTGTGTATCTACAAAGGCTTGACTGCCTCTGGATAAAGCGGCAGGACTTTTCAGGCTGCAACTGCCCCAGGCATAGGCAGAAGTGAGCTCTTTTGGGGGCTTGTTTGGGGCCTGTGCCTTCCCCAGGGGAGGGGTGAAGCCCAACCCAGGTGGAATCCCTCCATCAAGGGATTCAGACACCAGGGCTTGGTGATTTGAAGCCATTAAAACCAGCCTACAACTTCTCCTCTGTCTCCACCACGCCCCCGGCAGGGAGAGTCTGCCAAAGTTAAAGATACCACATCATCCTATGCTGCTGGGACCTGCAGTCAGACAAGCCACACACACAGGGGAGGATAAGAAAAACAGAGTCCAGAGACTTCACAGGAAAGTCTTTCAACCTGCTGGGTCTCACCCTCAGGGAAAACCGACACAGGTGACTCTTTCCTCCTGATAGGAGGCCAGTTTGGTGGGAAAATCTGGCTGAGGTCTATAATATCTAAGTAGACCCTCCTAAGTGTGTGTGGGGGGAAAGGCACCACACAAGCAGAGCAAGAAACAAGAAAACAAGAACTGAAAAACTCTCCTCTGTTAAACAAAACTTAAGCTAAAGGTCCAGATAAAGCTGACCAGAATGTCAAAGAACAGATAGACAACAAATTCATCCAGCAAGAAAACTCTAGATAAAAGAAGTGAAAGCAATCTCCAGAATAAACTAATTAAGGTAATTAAATGCCTAGACGCCACCAAAAAATAACAAATCACACTAGGAAAATTGAAGATATGGCCCAGTCAAAGGAACAAACCAACAATTCAAATGACATACAGGAGCTGAAACAATTAATTCAGAATGCACGAACAGACATGGAAAACCTCATCAAAAACCAAATCAATGAATTGAGGGAGGATATAAAGAAGGCAAGGAAAGAACAAAAAGAAGAAACTGAAAGTCTGAAAAAACAAATCACAGAACTTATGGGAATGAAAGACACAGTAGAAGAGATGAAAAAAACAATGGAAACCTACAATGGCAGATTTCGAGAGACAGAACATAGGATTTCAAAACTGGAGGATGGAACATCTGAAATCCGACAAGAAACAGAAACTATAGGAAAAAAATGGAAAAATATGAGAGGGACTCAGGGAATTGAAAGACAAGATGAAGCGCAGAAATATACGTGTTGCGGGTGTCCCAGAAGGAGAAGAGAAGGGAAAAGGAGGAGAAAAACTAATGGAGGAAATTATCACTGAAAATTTTCCAACTCTTATGAAAGACTTAAAATTACAGATCCAAGAAGTGCAGCATACCCCAAAGAGAATAGATCCAAATAGACATACTCCAAGACTTACTAATCAGAATGTCAGAGGTCAAGAGAAAGAGAGGATCTTGAAAGCAGCAAGAGAAAAGCAATCCATCACATACAAGGGAAGCCCAATAAGACTATATGCAGATTTCTCAGCAGAAACCATGGAGGCGAGAAGACAGTGGGATAATATATTTAAATTATTAAAAGAGAAAAACTGCCAACCAAGAATTCTATATCCAGCAAAACTGTCCTTCAAAAATGAGGGAGAAATTAAAACATTTTCAGACAAAAAGTCACTGAGAGAATTTGTGACCAAGAGACCAGCTCTGCAAGAAATACTAAAGGGAACACTAGAGACAGATACGAAGGCAGAAGAGAGAGATGTGGAAAAGAGTGTAGAAAGGAAGACTATGAGTAAAGGCAAAAAGAAGGAAAATTAGATATGACTTATAAAATCCAGAAGGCAAAATAGTAGAAGAAAGTACTACCCATGCAGTAATAACACTGAATGTTAATGGATTAAACTCTCCAATCAAAAGACATAGTCTGGCAGAATGGATTAAAAAACAGGACCCATCTATATGCTGTCTCTACTCAAAGGACACAAGGCCATGGACACAAATGGACATTTATACACCAATGTTTATAGCAGCATTATTAACAATTACCAAGAGATGGAAATGCCAAAATGTCCATCAACAGACAGTTGACTAAACTGTGACATTTACATAAGATGGAATATTATGCAGCTGTAAGACAGAATAAAGTTATGAAGTATGTAACAACATGAATGGACCTTAAGGACATTATGCTGAGTGTGATTAGCCAGAAACAAAAGGACAAATACTGTATGGTCTCACTGATATGAGCTGACATTAATAAATAAACTTGGAATATTTTCTTGGTAACAGAGACCATCAGGAGATAGAAATAGGGTGAGATATTGGGTAATTGGAGCTGAAGGGATACAGATTGTGCAACAGGACTGAATATAAAAACTCAGAAATTGACAGCACAATACTACCTAACTGTAATGTAATTATGTTAAAACACTGAATGAAGCTGCACGTGAGAATGATAGAGGGAGGAGGGCTGGGGACATAAATGAAATTAGAAAGAAAGATAGATGGTAAAGATTGAGATGGTATAATCTAGGAATCCCTAGAGTGTATAATAATAGTGAAATGTACAATGTACAAATTTTAAAAATGTTTTTGCATGAGGAAAAACAAAGGAATGTCATTATTGCAGGGTGCTGAAAAAAGATGATAATTAATACGTTAAAATGTCACCTTATGTGTGAGACTAAAGCAAAAAATGTTTGTTACAAAATTTATATTTTGACTAAAGCATTTCCTAATATAACTCATATAGATAGTTTGATTGAATGTCATAAGTACTTGGAATCTCAGGTAGGACATGAGATTTTGTTGGTTTGTCCAGAGTGATGCCCCGATGAATCCCAGAGTGATTTGATCCATGACTGGAAAAATATTTGCAAGCCCGCTTCGGGGAATGGTGAGAGTGGGGAGAAATTCAACTTCCCCAAGTTGAATTCTTGATCTTCTCACAAGCAGTGTGGACAACCAAAGCTATAGGCTGAGCCCCCAGTCTTGGGGTTTGTTCATATGAAACATAACCCCACAAAGGATAGGTCAAGTCTACTTAAAATTTAGGCCTAAGAGTCACCCCCAAGAGAGCCTCTTTTGTTGCTCAGATGTGGCCTCTCTCTCCAGCCAACATGATGAGCAGTCTCACCACCCTCCCCTCTCTGCGTGGGGCATGACTCCCAGGGGTGTGGACCTTCCTGGCAATGTGGGACAGAGATCCCGGAATGAGCTGAGACTCAGCATCAAGGGACTGAGAAAAACCCTAGAATGAGCTGAGAATTAACATCAAGGGATTGAGAGAACCTTCTCGACCAAAGGGGGAAGAGTGAAATGAGACTAAGTGTCAATGGCTAAGAGATTCCAAACAGAGTTGAGAGATTATCCTGGAGGTTATTCTTACGCATTAAGTAGATATCACCTTGTTGTTCAAAATGTAGCGGAGAGGCTGGAGGGAACTGCCTGAAAATGTAGAGCTGTGTTCCAGTAGCCACGTTTCTTGAGGATGATTGAGCAATGATATAGCTTTCACAATGAGACTCTGTGAATGTGAAAACCTTGTGTCTGATGCTCCTTTTAGCTACTATATCAACAGAAGAGTAGAACACATGGAATAAAAATAAATAATAGGGGGAACAAATGTTAAAATCAATTTAGTTTGAAATGCTAGTGGTAAATGAAAGCAAGGGGTAAGGGGTATGGTATGTATAATCTTTTTTTTCTCTGTTATCGTTTTATTTCTTTTTCTGTTGTCTTTTTATTTCTTTTTCTAAATCGATGCAAATGTTCTAAGAAATGATGAATATGCAACTATGTGATGATATTAAGAATTACTGATTGTATATGTAGAATGGAATGATATCTTAATGTTTTGTTTAATTTTTTTTAATTAATAAAAAAAGTTAAAAGAAATAAAAAAAAGGATCAATTCCCCCAAGATGATATAGCAATCCTACATGTGTATGCACATAAAGCTGCAAAATATGTGAAGCAAAAACTGAAGGGAGAAATGGAGAAATTCAGAATTATACTTGGAAACTTCAACACTCTTAATATTTGATAGAACTAGATAGAAAATCAGCAAGGATACAGAAGAACCTAACAACAGCAACATTCAATAGAGTCTAATCAATATTTACACAACACTCCATCCAACAACAGAATACACATTTTCAAGGTTTCATAAAAATTTCAAGATAGACTACATGCATTATGCCATGTATATGCAGCACATCAAAACTGTGGGGCAAAGCTAAAATAGTGCTGAGAGGGAAACTGGTAGCACTAAATGCGTATATTAGAAAACAGGAAAAGTCTGAAAACAATAATCTAAGCTCCCACATCAAGAACCTAGAAAAAAAAATGCAGAATAAACCCAAAGCAAGCAGAAAGAAGGAAATAATAAGTAAAAACAATCAGTGAAATTGAGAACAGAAAAACAACAGAGAAAATCAATGAAACACAGAGTTGATTCTTTAAAAATATCAATAAAATTGACAGACCCATAGTTAGACTGACAAAGCAAAAAAGAGGGAAGACACAAATTACCAGTATCAGGAATGAAACAGGGAATATCACTACAGACCCTTTGGATATCAAATGGATAATAATGGAATACTACAAACAACTCTACACATATAAATTTCACAACTTAGATGACATGGATCAATACTTGAAAATTCACTAACTACCATAGCTCACCCAATATAAAACAGATAATTTGAAAAGCCCTATAGCTACTAAGAAAATTGAATTTACAACTTTAAAACTGTCAAAAAGAAATTTCCAGGTTTAGATGGTTTCACTGGAGAGTTCTTCCAAGCACCTAAAGAGCACTTAACACCAATTCTACACTATCACTTCAAAAAAATAGAGGGGGAGGAAGCACCTCCCAATCTATTTTATGGGAAACCAAAACCAAAAACAGTACAAAAAAGAATACTACAAATATATACCATCTATGAATACAGACACTGCAATCCTTAACAAAATACTAGCACATAAAATTCAGCAATATATTATACCATGATACCGTGACCAAATGGGATTTATTCCAAGAATGCAAGGCTGGTTCAATATTCAAAAATCAATTAAGGGGTGCAGGGGTAATTTCGGTGGTAAAATTCTCACCTACCACACAGAATCTGGGTTTGATTCCTGGCCCATGTACCCCTCAACAAAACAAAACAAAAATTCCCTATGATATACATATCACATTTCTGTCTCTGTGTGTCCTGAATGTATATATATAGATATACATTTACGTAGGGAGACAAATCAGTCAATGTAACTCAACATATTAAAAGCCTAACCAAGAAAAGTCAAACAATCATATCAATTGATGCAGAACAAAACCATTTGACAAAATGAAACATCCATTTATAATAAAAACTCTCAAAAAAATAAGAACAGAGGCACAGAAGCTAGGGATGGGTGAATGGTTAGCTAATGAGTTGAACTTAAATGTAAAGGGAATGCATAGAATTGAAGGCAGTTCATTAGTGGGTTTATAAGTAATGTTGCTATATTGAAGGTGAACATGATTGAAAGTGTTCATACAAAGTCACGTATCCTACCAATTAATACTATAAATATACATGTAAGCTCTTGCATGAACAATTTTAAAGGTATGCATCTTGTAGAAAGAGTTAATAATAGAGGGGTATAGGGAGGAAACTAGTGTTGCGTGCTATGATCTACATTTAACGGGAAGACATCAACATTATCACGGCAATACCAGGGGTAAATGATTGGGGGTGGGGAGGACTAGAGTTAAGGGAAATTTTGGATTTTCTATTCGATGAGGGTATGTTTATCTGTTATTTTTCTCTTTGGACCTGTGTGATACCTAAGACTCAGAGTTTGTGTTTTATAGCTCTGAAAGTCAGCATTGCTATGTACAAAAACTGTTAAAGAAACCAAAAAAAGAAATGAGACTTCAATCACAGATAAGAGTGAAGCCCACTTCACTAAGGTAAACCAGAATACGGAGGTAAGGATGGCATTGTCTCTGTTTTAAAACTTCACCTACTCTGTGAGACCAAAGAAGAGAGGTTTATTTTGTCTAAAACCTTAATTTGCTGTAGCACATAATCTAACTCAACCTGTCTGGATAGCTCATTTAAACGACCCAAACACATGGAGCCCAGAATGGGAGTGAGGGTCTGTAATTCTGCATAACTTAATGTAATATCTGGATTCATCCCAGAGATTCTGGCAAAGTCTCTTGAGGAACAGAGAATAAATATGGAACATTAAGCTTTACCACTGGGAAACCCTGGATACTGTCTCAAACATTAGGGAGTTGCCATTAGGCCAAGCACTTGACCTTGAGGCTCACTATTGTGAAGTATATTTCTATAGTGGAGAAGCTAAGCCTACCTATAGTTATACCTAGGAGTTACTACCAGAAAACCTCTTTTGTTGCTCAGATGTGGTCTCTCTCTATATAAGCCCAGCTCTGCAAGTAAAATCACTATCCTCACCCCTTACATGGGACATGACATCCAGGGGTGAAAGTCTCCCTGGCAATGTAGGACATGATTCCCAGGCATGAGCCTAGTCCTGGCACCTTGGCATTGACAACACCTTCCTGACCAAAAGGGGTAAAAGAAATGGAACAAAGATAAGTTATCAGTGGCTAAGAGAGTTCAAATAGAGCTGAGAGGCTATTCTAGAGGCTACCCTTAATGCAAGCTTCAGCTAGATATTGCTAATTACCAGGGTTTGCTAAACCTCAACCAAAACCATTCCAGTCAACCTTAAAGAACACCTAGGGCTCTATCTGAGATTCTACAAAAGTTTCACGCACTAAGATTACTTCCAGAAACCTCCAGATGAGTTCCTAGGCCAGATAAGTCCTGAAATGCAGAGAGGTCAGCCTCTGCAAGAAAAGCAACTAGTTTCATCCCTAATCCTACATTATCGACAGCCCTTTACAACATGGAAAAGTTAGAATAATCACAGCCCAAAGACCCTTAAAGATTGAGAGAAGGATCATAGGAGAAGGAGGATTTATAACAGAGAAGACAGGATTTAACAATTGTGTAAGACTGCTGACTCTTTATACCATCATTTCTTTTGGTCTCCTGTGTCTTAGAGCAGCTAGAAGGAAAAACCAAAAATTATAGACCTGTAACCCATACCAAACTCTGAAATCTGTTCTATAACTACTTGTTACAATATACTTTTAAATTTATTGCTTTTTTTGTACATGTTATATTTCCTAATAAAAAAATGCTTAAAAAAAAAGAACAGAGGGGATGTTCCTCAACTTGATAAAGAGCATCTACAGAAAAACCTACAGCTACCATTATAAATACACTTTCTCCCTAATATTGGAAACAAGATAAGTTTGTATGCTCTCATCACTCTTAATCAAAAAAACCTCATAAACAAAGTTCTAGGCAGGGCAATAAGGCAAGAAAAAGAAATGAAAAGCACAGCAATTAGAAATGAAGAAATGCAACTGTCCTTCTCCACAGATGACACTGTTTTTCATGCACAAAATGACAAGGAATCTACAAAAAATCCTAGAATGAATAAGTGAGTTCAGCAAGGTTGCAATATATATGATAAAAGCACAAAAATCAATTGCATTTCTATGTATTTGCAATAAAGACATAGATACTGAAGTTAACTATACAATGCAGTCTAAAATCACTCAAAAAAATGCAACAATTTTGTGATGGTTAGGGTTATGTGTCAACTTCAGGTGATGGTGTCCAGTTGTCTGGTCGAACACACACTAGCCTAACCATTACTGCGAGGACTTAAATCTTCAGCCAGCTGTTTGCATCTATGGGTGATTACATCTATGATCAATTTAGGGGAATGTTTTCTACAATGAGAGGATCTAATCAGTTGAAGACTTTTAAGGGAAAGGCGATGAATTCAGCAGTGAGGAGAGAGAACTTTTGCCTCGACTTCAGCCAGCCAGCCTCTCCTGAGGAATTCACTGAAGATCTTCAATGCTGCGACCAGCTTGCTGGCTGCTCTACGGAATTTGGAATTGTGCATCACTGCAGTTGCATGAGACACTTTTATAAAATGTCATATTTACAGATATCTCCTGTTGGTTCTGTTTTCCTAGAGAACCCTAACTAATACAAGGTGTAAATATGACAAAACATGTATAAGACCTGTATGCTGAAAACTACAAAACGCTGATAAAAGAAATCAAAGTTCTAAATCAATGAAGAGACACATCAAGTTCATAAATCGGTAAACTTAACATAGTGAAGTTGTCAATTCTACCCAAACTGATACACAAAATTAATGCAGTTACTATCAAAATCTCAGAAAGACTTTTTGTAGAAAAGATTATCCTAAATTTTATATGCAAAGACAAACAAACAAAAAAACACAACTAAACAAAGGGGAAAACATTTGAAAAAGAAGAATAAAATGGGAGGAATCAATGTACCTGATTTCAAGATCTATTATACTGTGACAGTAATAAAAATTATGTAATATTGGCAGAGGGATAGGCATATAGATAAACAGAACAGAAGAGAAAGCAGAGGTAAACCCACACAAATATGCTCACTGATTTATTACAAAGGTGCAGAAGTAACTCAATGGAGGAAAGGCAGACTTTTCAACAAGTGGTATTGTAGCAACTGGACATTCATAAACAAAACAAAACAACTCAAGTCTCACACCTTACCAAAATAAAAACTCAAAATGGGCCACAGACTTAAATGTATACCATAAAATTATAAAACCTTTAAGAAAAAATGGAAGAAATATTTGGGACTTAGCATTAGGTAAAGAGTTCTTAGACTTGATACCAAAAGCATAACCCACGAAAGGAAACGATGATAAAATGGACTTCATCAAAATTTTAAAATTTTGATCTAAGACCCTATAAACAGGATGAAAAGACATGCTATGTTTTGGAGAAAATATTTGCAAATCACATATCTGACAAAGGACTAGTATCTAGAATATATAAAGAACACTCAAAACTCAACAGTAAAAAAACAACCCAATTAGAGAATGGGCAAAAGACATTTCACCAAAGAGGAAATAAATGAGACAAATAAGCACGAATAAAGAGCACAAGTATAAACCAGCCTTAGCTACCAGGGAAATGCAAGTTAAAACCATAAGATGCTTTTCCCCTAAGATTGGGGGAATACGTATCTGTATGACTAAAATAAAAAAAAATAGGACACCATGAAATGACGGTAAAGATGTGTAAAATCTAGATACTCACATACATTGCCGGTGGAATTGTAAAATGGTAAAACTACCCTGGAAGAAAACAGTTCGGCAGTTTCTTTAAAACTAAACATATAAATAACATAACACAAGTCAGTTTACTGCACTCTTAGACATTTATTCCTGAAAAATGGGAACATATGTTCACACAAAATGTCTACATGAATGTTTATAGCAGATTTATTCATAATAGCCAAAATAGAAAATACCCGACGTCCTTCAGTGAGTGAGTAATTAAACTGCGGTATACCCACCCATGCTGAGTAGTAACTCAGCTATAAAAGGAGTGACATTGTAATACATGTGACAACCTGGGTGTACCTCCAGAGAACTACGCTGAGTGAAGAGTCAATCCAAAAAGTTTACACACTGAAATGACTCCATTTATATGACATTTTTTAAATGACAACATTTTAATAATGGAGATCAGATTAGTGGTTGGCAGGGGTTTTAAGCAAGGAGTGAGCCTGTGAAACTGGGTGTGTCAATAAAAGAGAACATGAGGGATCTCTGGGGTGATGGAAATGCTGCTTCTTGACTCTATCACTGCCAGTATCCTGGTTGTGACATCACGCTACAGACTCGAGTAGTGGTGGTGTTTCTGACAATTTTATTGAGATTTATTCACACAGCATACTGTGCGACAGTTGTTAATACACACATACCTACACATAGTTCTTCTTTATTAGAGAAGTTGTAGGTTTATAGAAAAATCATGCAGAAAGTAGAGTTCCCATATATTCCCCTTACACGTACAGTTTTCCCTGTTTTAACACTTTGCATTAGTATGTTGCCCTTGTTACAGTTGATGAAAGAATATTATAATTGTACTATTAACTATAGTTTTGAAAGATATTACCATTGGGAGAAACTCAATATAGGGTTACTAAAATCTTTTTGTACTATTTCTTATAAAACTGCACGTGAGGCGGGCCGCGGTGGCTCAGCGGGCAAAGTGCTTGCCTGCTATGCCGGAGGACCTCGGTTCGATTCCCGGCCCCAGCCCATGTAACAAAAACAAAGAAACGGAATACAATAAAACAAGAAAACGTTTAAAGATGTTTCCCTTTCTTCCTTCCTTCCTTCCTTCTATCCTTCCTTCCTTCTCTCTGTCTTTCCTTTAAAAAAAAAAAAAAAAAAAAAAAAAAAAAAAAAAAAAAACTGCACGTGAATCTGCAATTATTTCAAAATTAAAAGCATAAATAAACAAAACAAGCTTATTAAAATGGGAATAAAAAACCCGGGGGGGTGGGGTAGGGTTTCCATCTCCCGAAGGGACCCTGCTTGCTAATGGCGGAGCTAGGACAGAAACCGCTGGTCTGAATCAGTTACACACCAGAAAAGCCTCTGTTCTTTCAAGCCACCCCCGTGGGCGCGGGCCTGTTGTGGGCAGGACCTTTTGCTGAGGTTGTTTCCATGGAGATGTGACCCAGCCCACTGCAGGTGGGCATCAATCCCCTTGCTAGAGTCCCTTATGGGAGGATAAAAGGCAGAGACATTTTGGAGCGAGTTCAGAGAAGTTGAGAGAGAAATGCCCAGAGACATTTTGGAGAGAAGGACCAGCAGATGCCGCCACGGGCCTTCTCATGTGACAGAGGAACCTCAGATGCCAGTAGCCTTTCCTGAGGGAAGGTATTTTCCTCTTGATGCCTTACTTTGGATATTTTCATGGCCTTGGGAACTGGAGATTTGTAACCTAATGAATCCCCTTTGTAAGAGCCACCCCATTTCTGGTATACTGCATTCTGGCAGCTTCAGCAAACCCAAACAGAAGCCCAGGTCTTCTTTCTCCTGATTCAAGCTCTTTGAATTGGGCCATAATAAATGTCTGCTCAATTAAATGAAAAAAAAAACTACATATACAATCATAACTTTTTTTTTATATGGAAAGAGCTTTGTGGTGACATTCACACAAGCTACTACTGAGTGAAAAGGGGCAGGAGAGGTTAACTTTTTAGCATAGACAGGAATGATGGGTTTTGTTCTACAATGAATGGAAGGAGTAAAATAAAAGAAACAAGGCCTACTGTGACATTTCCCAAACTTTACTAGTCCCCTGGTATTCCTGCTTTCTAGTTTTTATGTTTACTCTTCTCTCTTTCATTAAAGAGAGTGGAAATTTGTTACCATATCCCAGATAACCATCCAGGTTTCTATGGTTTTGAAGGACAGAAGTTCTCAGTGGTATCATATTTCAACTGCTGGTGCCAAGCATCATGAATATATCAATACCACTGGAATTGACTGTTTCCAAAGACAGTACTTATATCACCACAAAATTAACCAAGTTATGTTAACAGGTATACTAAAATTTGCTTTTTACTATCATTACTATACCGTTCATTCAAAATGATTTATTTTAGCGAATTTATAAAATGCACATATGCTAAATAAGATACCAGATACATAACCGAGCACAATAAGGAAAGGCTAGACTTTTATACATTTCTTAAAGGCAATTACAGTTGTCATTTTATTACTTTCAAAAATACCTTTCGTGGGAAAGCCTTCACAGTTGAGTAATGGGTTTAGACAAAGCAAATTTAGCCAGTTTGTACTTCTGCCTTATATATATTTCAAATATGCTTTCAGGACAAGGCAGTATTCATGATTGAAACATGAATTTGAAACTAGATAAGCCTGGGTTTAAATAACGATTCTGCTACTTATTAGCCATGTAATTTTGGGAAAGTTACTTAATCTCTATCTGTACTTTTTTTCACAGAAGGAAGCTGTGAATTTGACTGTCCAGATTCCAAGACATAAACTGGACTACATTTATTAGTAGGCGAGATCATTGCACATGAAAAATCCAGTAAGTGGATATGGCTCTTTTTTGTGCTTCAAGTTGCTTCCTTTTTGTTCAATACGTAAGGTGACTCCCAACTTTGGAACCAGCATTTTGGACCTATGTTCTCCGCTCACGTATGCTGAAGGAACCAGGTCATTGTTTAATATCTGAGCTATTCTAAAGAGAGATAAGATCCTAGGATGTAGATTTAGATCTGCAAGTGATAAAGGCCTTACAGGTATTTAGGCTGGGCAATGCTTTGAGCTATCTCTTACCAGAGAACTTGCTGCAGACTGGGCATTTGTTTAGATAATAATAAAGCAGGACCATTTGGTATATTCTTTGAGTACATATCTCCCTTGCCAATCCCATAGGAAAGCAGGAAAACTGGCAGGCAGGATTGGGAATTCTTTGTTTCCTATCCATAATATCATCTTAATTACACCAAAACCCCTGTATTTACTTCCAAAACTCTCTATAGCTCAGTTTTCTCACTAGTATAATGGGAAAAATATTATTTATTTTAGAGGGTTAGAACGAGAACAAAATGATATAATAATATGCAAAGTACCTGGCACATATCGACCAAGCCAACAATAGGAGAGGTTATTATTATATTATTATCATCATCACATTATGATTACTTAAAATTTCAAGGCCATATGATAATCCTATTTGGAAATAAACTTATTTTTCTAGCTTCAGGGTGTTTTGGTTTATGAGTAAATCTTTTAGTGGGGGGGGTGGTGAAGGGACAGAATCAGACCAATAATGAAAGGAAATTAGTAAATTTGTAAAGTTCTGCAATGAACATCTTTGGTATTGAGCATTTTCCATATTTAATATTATTTCCTTAGAATAGATTACTATTGAAGTATTAGGTCAAACATTAGAAAGATTTTCAATGGTCATGAATCATTTTGTTAAACTCTTTTCCAAAGGGTATTACCAATTTACTTTTCCACCAGTAATGCAAAGAGTGCTCATTCCATTGACTATCAAAAGCTTTGACAATACTAAGGGCAAGAAAAGGTATCCTCACGTAGTTTCAGTTTCCATAGTGAGGTTGAACTATGTCCTCTATCTTTTACCAACTGTCAAATTATTTCAAGCGTCAAATAATTGGATGAGCCATTAGTTTTTGCTCAAAAAATGAAGATAAAGTCAGCAAATATTTAAATGTCAATTTCCATATCTTTATGTTAAATCTATTCTCATTCTATATTCTGTAATCATGTGAAGATGGGTTTCTGCCTAAACCTATCCACTAAAAAAAGGGAAAGAGGATGCGGAGAAAGAGGCACACTTATCCACTGTTGGTGGAAATGTCAAATGGTGCAACCGCTGTGGAAGGCAGTTTGGCGGTTCCTCAAAAAACTGAATATAGAATTGCCATACGACCCAGCAATATCATTGCTGGGTATCTACTCAAAGGACTTAAGGGCAAAGACACAAACGGACATTTGCACACCAATGTTTATAGCAGCGTTATTTACAATTGCAAAGAGATGGAAACAGCCAAAATGTCCATCAACAGACGAGTGGCTAAACAAACTGTGGTATATACATATGATGGAATATTATGCAGCTTTAAGACAGAATAAACTTATGAAGCATGTAATAACATGGATGGACCTAGAGAACATTATGCTGAGTGAGTCTATCCAAAAACTAAAGGACAAATACTGTATGGTCCCACTGATGTGAACCGACATTCGAGAATAAACTTGGAATATGTCATTGGTAACAGAGACCAGCAGGAGTTAGAAACAGAGTAAGATAATGGGTAATTGGAGCTGAAGGAATACAGACTGTGCAACAGGACTAGATACAAAAACTAAAAAATGGACAGCACAATAACACCTAATTATAATGTAATTATGTTAAAACACTGAATGAAGCTGCATCTGAGTTATAGTTTTTTTGTTTGTTTGTGTCTTTTGTTTTTTCTTTTTCCTTTTTTATATATATATTTTTTTTATTTTTTATTATTATTATTATTTTTATTTTTTTCTCTATATTTACATTCTATATCTTTTTCTGTTGTTTTGCTAGTTCTTTTCCTAAATCGATGCAAATGTACTAAGAAATGATGATCATACATCTATGTGATGATATTAAGAATTACTGATTGCATATGTAGAATGGAATGATTTCTAAATGTTGTGTTAATTTCTTTTTTTTAATTAATTTAAAAAAAGGGAAAGAATGTTTCTGTAATATTTAGAGGTTTAGTTAAATAGTTATATTCCAAGAACTGTTGACCTATATACTTGAGACAACGTATATTTGTTATAAGAGACAACACCTGTTAGTATATAGTTTATTTTTTCAGTGATATGTAAAAAAATTCTGATATTGTATGTGTCTTTCAATTAATGACACCACAAGTGTTAACTATTCTTTTACATTTTATATCATAAATTGAGAAGCACCTTATAATTGATAAATTCTTAGACTGAATGAAATATATATATTTGTCACTGGAGGTGACCTTGATCAGGAGGTTTGTGATAACCATGTCTGTGATCTTACAGATCTTGTTATAATTAGATAAGCAGAATTTATTGTTAACTTAACAACTGTTTTTGAAAACATTTTTCTCCTTTGCATAAAATCTATGGACTAAAAGTTGTCTCAAACTATTTTAAAATACATTGCAAGATCCTTTTGTTTCGCAAATGAACAAACATACAGAAAAAATCATAATGTTAAAGGGAATGGACAGAACTCAAAACTGTAGATACATAATACGCAGTAGTAATTGTTACAAGACACCTAGCGAAGAGCTTTAATTTTTAGTTTACATTTTCTTTATTTTATTTTACTATTTGACTAGACTAATAAAAAACTAGAAGAAAATAACCACAACCTAGACTTCTAGTTTAACATGATATGCTGACTATACATATCGCTCTGCTCTCTTCCCAAACACCACTATAATAATTATAATGACAGTAAAGGGATAAAAACAGTACAAGCCCACAAGTACGAAGAGAACAGAGGATGAGAGATGGGAAGTTGGGAGCTGGAAAGCTGAAGGAGGAGTTGCGAGGTGGGAAAGGTGAAATCTCAGCTTAGAAGGTGAGGGGTGGGGGGCAGGTTAAAAGGAAAAGCCAAAAGAAGTCAGTCCACTTGTGCTGCAGAATCTCAAGACAGCCTAGAAGGTTTCTGGTACCCATGTGGGCAGACGTACAAGGTCAGTTACAGACAGGAAGAGGGGATGACATTTGTAAAGATGACACTGATTAGATCCCAGGTCTTCTCCCAGGTTACATGGCCCGGTAGAAAGTGGGGGGCTGGCTATCTGGAGAGGCTGGGGACTTGGAGCTGCAGGACGGGCAGAGAGCGGGGTGCAGTCTGTGATGATGGCCACGGAGAAGTTAAAGGTGGCAGGAGGGCCAAGCCCGGGACGCAGACACCCGGTGATGGGAAGAGTTGGGATTAGATATCTCAATTATCTAGAAAGCCCCATTTGAGTAGTACAGTCATGGGGGAGTGGGAAGTGCTCAGGTACTTGGGAAAAGGGAGCACGTGGCAGTGCAGACAAAGTGTATACAGGGTGGAGCACCGTGACTGATGTTCAGTAAGGTGTGTACTAAGTCCCAGGTACCCAGCCAGGCACTTTACAGGTGCTATCTCCCATGACCAGGGACGGCTTCCTGCGGGTAGCAGGTTCCCACTTAACTGGGCGAAAGTATTAATGAAGAAAAGCAGCAAGCCAATCAGAAATAGTTCTCTGGACAGATTCCAAGGCAGGGATTCAGGGTCTATGAATGAAGTAGACTCTGTTCTTGAAACAAGAGTACTGGGTTGGAACTTGGTGTCAGGGGCACAGCAGAAGGGAAGTCATGAGAATTGGGGGATATTGTAAAGCTGAACATGCTGGATTCTCTGAGAAGGGAAGTAGAGCTTCTTAAATCCACTGTAATAGCAGGATTCCCCTAGTCATGCCAACCCCCGGGGCTGCCTCTGCTGGAAGAAGCCTGTGCCAGTTTGAAAATATTATTTATCCCAGAAAAGCCATGTTTTAATCTGATCCAATCTGGTGAGAGCAGCCATTTATTTTAATCCCAATTCAACAATGTGGGCCACTCACCCAATTTGGGGTGTGAGCTTTGATTAGACAGAGGTGTGACTCCACCCATTCTAGGTGGGTCTTGATTAGTTTACTGGAATCCTTCAAAAGAAGAAACATTTTGGAGAGAGATAGAAACAACAGAGAGAGATAGAAAGAGAGAGCAGAAACACAGATGTTTGGAGATGCTTGGAGCCCAGCAGACGTTGTTACATGCCTTCCTTGAGTTAAGATGTTAGCCAAGCCAGAACCTGGAGAGAACCAAGGGAAGCCAAGAGATGAAAGCCAGCCCTGGAGAAGCAAAGTGAGGAACCCCTACGGAACAGAGGCTGAAGGCAATGGAGCCCAAGAAGAAGGGACCAGCAGATGCCAGCCACACGGGGAACAGAGGCTGAAGGCAACGGGGCCCAAGAAGAAGGGACCAGCAGATGCCAGCCACACGGCTACCCAAACCCAACTGAGAGAGAGGTTCCTGACCCATTGGTCTTGAGTGAAGGTGACCTTTTGTTGGCGCCTTAATTTGGACACTTTCACTTCCTTGGAACTGTAAACTTGTAACTTATTCCCCATTTATAAAAGCCGTTCCATTTCTGGTATATCACAGTCTGGCAGCTTGCAAACTAACACAAAGCCAGACAAGCTGTATCTGGGCAACTCCAACTGACCGTCATAATCTGGGTAACCTCCTCCAATGAAGTCTGATAAGCCTGTACAGAGTCACACACGATACAACCGGCATCCAAACAGAGGTTCTTTACGGCTGGTCAGGGCACGAAGCCGAGTCTGAGGAAGCACTTCCCAAACGGGACACTCCTGACGTGTGGTAATAACCGTGTGTCTGCACTCTGGAATAGGCAAGGCTGGTAACAAAGGCTCTACATAAAGACTCCGCTGTCTACAGGAAGCTGTTCTACTGCAGCTTCCACCAACGTTCTGCACTGCAGCTGGGAAACTTAACAAAATTGCTTCCTAACAACAGATGTATCGAGTAGATGATACTGTACACCTGCTGTTGACAATCTGTCCGCACATGAGCCCAGTACTCATGGAACCAGTGAGGAAAACAACTTCCTGGTGTAGTCACACAGTGCGGCGCGTTGTATTCTTTTCTATCGATTCTGTACCTGTCACTGGCTGACAATCACATGAAATCATAGAGAAGAATGACATCTAGTGTCCAAAAATAAATATTCTTCTTCTAACACAAGATGAAGTTCTGAGTGCTGAGGCTATGCAACACACATGTGGAACAACTTAGAAACCCACACATCTTCACAGAAAGTCAACAAATTAAAACCTAAGTTTTCCTTTGTCCACTAACAACAGGGGATTTTCCTACTACAAGTATCTTCCCTCAAGCCTGCCACGAAGCTGCAGGCTCCTTGCAGATGGGATGTCAGTACAAAGGCTTTCCCAACCTTACAGAGAGAGTGGGTGCCAGTGACCCACATGCTCTCCTCCAGTCCCAAAGAGAAGCAACCCAGCATCAGCTGGCAGCCTCATTTTTTTCAAGCTCTGGTGGTAAATTCAATAAATTCTTAGGTATCTGGTAAAACACAGTCACTATTAACTTCTTTTAAACCAAATTTTGAAAACGACTCCATTTATAATACCCTCTTTACTTTCAGGGATTGTTAAGCAAGATGGCTTTGTAGAGTATCTTTTGGAGCTTGGACTCACCTCTGCTATCCTTTTCTTCAGGTTCTCCTTTCCCATGTATGAAGCCTGAAGTGAGATGGCATTCTCTTCTTTTTGAATCAAAGTTGTCAGAATACTTTTAATGTTCTGATATTGTTTTAAAAGCTCCAAAACTCTTTCACACTGTTCAAGGCTATGAAGAGAAATAAGGGCAAACAGCTACGTGTCTGCAAACAACAAACGAGTCTCTTACCTTGCAAATATCCTACGAGCGAACACTAAGTTTTAGGATTTTTCCTCTTTGAAAAGGAGGAAAATCCTTTTCCTCTTTGATTTATAATATTAATTTCCCAATTTTAGCTAAGAACAGTTTACCAGCAGACACACGGTGGAAATAATTACTGGCTTGATGTTCTCACCTGGCATAAGCTCCTAGAAAGAAGTACAAGACTTATAATCTTAAGGAATCAACATCTCAGTTTTTATCCTTAACAAAAGACAGTCAGGAAAATATTGCTTCCTTAGCATTGCTCTTGGAGATTATTGCGATAACGATTCGCCAAACCATAGGTTGTTTACAGGTATGTCTATTATCTCATTCTAAATTCAGTCTTTTCAAAAAAGTAAAGTAATCTAGACAATGTGCAATTAGAACATCTGATTTCTAGCACTGGCTGGACACAAAATAGTTAAGGGACCTTTAATAAGTTACTTTAGACTCTTTAGAACTTAATTTTCTTCTGTAAAATTGGATGGTACACTAGATCAAATGCAACAAACTGCCCTTACCTTGGGGTTCTGGTAAGAAACGGGACGGTGTACTAAGATAGAATTCTGAGGAGAAAATAGTGAAAGGACCCCTGATAAAAATGTCGGCAGAGTTAAAGGAAACTGCCAGGGACACAGAGGTACCCAGGGACCGGCCACAGGAGAAACATGCCACACCCCTAGGCCCCAAGGAGAAAGACCAACCCCAACCCTCTTCCCTCTGCCCTCCCACATCCTACCCACAACAGAAACCTTGGCCTGCATGGTGGGGTCTGCAGGGAGTGGCCTTCCCCACCACACCACATCCCTCTGCAGAGAGTAAAGGCAGACGGAATGGATGGAGAATATTCCGCAAATCTGCCAACTGAGACTGATGGGTAATGGCTTTCAAAACGCAGGTAAGAAAATCTCTGAGGCCTTGCTGAGGCTGTGTAGGAATAACTACAGTAATCCTCAGGCAACACCTGCCATGCAAGTGGGATGGTGAGCTAGGGAGAATAACGGTCCCCAAAACATGTTTGCGTCCTAATCCCTGGATTGGTCCTTTACACAGCAAAAGGGACTTTGCAGGTGAGGTCAGAGTATGGATCTTGAAGATAAAGAGATTATCCGGGATTACCTGATTAGGCCCATTGGAACTACAAGGGTCTTTATAAGAGGGATGCAGGAGAGTCAAAGTCAGAGAAGGAGATGTGCGGAGAAAAACAGATCAGTCAGTCAGAGAGAGATAGAGACAGAGATTTGAGGAGGCTACACTGCTGGCTTGAAAGATGGAAGAAAGGGCCATGAACCAAGGAGTGCAGGCGGCCTCCAGAGATGGACAAGTCAAGGGAACAGAACCTCCCCTAGGACCTTCTTCCAGAAGGAAAGCAGCCTTGCCTGACTGTAGGACTTCTGGCCTCCATAACTGCAAGATAATAAACCTGTGTTGTTTTTAAGTCACTGAGTTTATAGTAATTTGTTACGGCAGCCACAGAGAAGTGAATACCAGTGGTGTAACGGTAGTTATAAAAAAGCTGTGATGTGTTATCCCTGGTAGATAAACTCTTGTGTGCCTACCCGCCTACATCTAAGCTTCCAGGTTCTGACCCAGACACTGGCCCACTGAGCTTCTAGTGTGAAACCCTGTGCTTGAGCCCCCTTGAGTGCACGGGGATGTTTTCATCAACATCAAAATTTCAGAAAGTGAATCGTACCACAGACCATTCTTTAGATTCCGGAGGGATTTTTTTCCTTACCTTTCAGTGACCGAAGCTTTTGTATTCTCCCACAAAAGTACTGTATTTTGGCACTGTTGATTCAGAGTGTGTTCTCTGCCACCTCTGCATTGCCGAAGAGAGTTAACCATTTCTTGTAAGCATTTTTTTTCTTTTTCATATTCATCTAGGTCCTTATCCAGTGTGATTAATGACTTTTTCCTTCATTACACAAGAGAGAAGTTTGAAAGCCAATCATTAACCAATCTGATTTGACACAAATATGGAAAATCTGGGAGAGCACACTGACTTCAGTTGTCCTCATGGGTTTCATATCAAAATTATACATTCACATTACAGAGCTCAGGAGGCTCTGCATTTTCAGAATACTAACTGGGTGTTTTAAATATAACAAATATACAAAATCACAAGCTGTAATGTTTTTCTCTGAAGGCACACCTGTAAAAGGTATGTATGTGCATAGGAGAATAAGTTGAGGGATTTAGAGAACTAAAGAGCCTCAAGAAACCATTGAGCTTGAGGGAGTAGAGGTTGGCAGAGGAAAAGACAGAAAATAGGAGAAAGATTTAGAAACGGGAGCAGAGTTTCACAAAAGTGATTCTTGCTAACATTTTCATTTTCAGAACCTGGAAGCCACACTCTGAAATGCCAGAGTTAATATCAACACTCATTATAGAAACCACTCAACTTCAGTTTACACAGTTCTGCTCAGCCTCCAAAACGAAGTCTGACCATAGCTCACCTCTTTGAGTCCCACGCCCTCCCATTCAATCCTCACCCTATTCCTGCAGGGAGGAGAGGAGGAGACCAAATAAGTAAGGAGGAAATAGAGACAAAAATGTGGCATATGCACTTTCTACCACTCTCTATTATCAAATGTATGGAATTTGCCAGTTCTTCCCCCATCTACAGAATGCCACAATAAACACAGCAGTACAAGGGATGTTGAAGTAATTCATATATTTTATACATATCTTACTTCACACTCCTTTGTCTGTGAGAACGCACACTTTAGAGAGAGAAAAAATGACGTAACATTTGTTAAGGTGCAATATCAACAAAAAGGAAGCTTGCTTGAAAAGTCTTTCCACAGAAAAGAATGCTCGGAGTGCTGAATAAAGTAGGATGGAATAGAAGTAAAAGGCAGAGAGAGTGTTTGCTTCATTTAATAGATATAGAAAAGTGTCTACAGAAGACATAGAAAAGCATCATCTTGGGTGAAGTGCACGGAGGCAACACTGACCTCTGTACTACAGCTGGAATGGTTGGGTCCTTCAGGCCAACTTTACTGATTCGATCCTGCACGTGCTGCGTATTTTTAAGGAGTTCATTATTTTTGGAAATGCAAGCCTCCAGCAATTTGTTTTCCTCACTGAGCTCCCCAAGTCCACCAAAGCCATGTTCCTCGAATAACTTCATTGACAAAACATCAACAAGTTTTTCACAGGAGGTGCTTTCACCTCGTTCAGCATCTTTCATGGTTATATTGAGCATCTTCAAATGTTTGTCCATTTGTCTGGCCTTGTCCTTCATGAGATGAATTTTTCCCTCTTTATTTTCTATTGTAAAAGAATTTTCTGGTACCAGCCGTGTTTTTGAGGCTGAAGGCTCTGTAACGGGCTCACCAGAGAGCGCCGCTGTGCTTAAGGGCTCCAGGAAATCTTGCAAGGCTCTGAGGGCGACTTCGGCCCCCTGTACCCTGCAGCTCATCTCTTCCAGCTGTGCTCTGCGTTTCAGGACGATGCTCTGGACTGCACGAAGATCAAACGGATGCAGCTCCTTCAGCGCAACATTGTCGGACTGTCCCAAATCGTTACATAGTCCCATCTGATTCACTATGGAATCTTGGATATTCTAAAATAAAGGTCAGAAAAGCTAAAACACTAAGGCAGAAGGAAGGTGGCACTATAGGAACTAAACCCAAACCATGCGACTAGGTTTTAACTGGAAAAACAGTCCTGAGCGTGATTCAGGATGACCAGACGGCCCAGCTGTTTTATTTTCTGATACACTTTCTGATGTCCCAATCCCAAAAGGAAAACAGATTAATCTATTGTTTCCCTGTAAACAACTGGACGTTACAGAAACAGAGACCTGTTTCTACAAGCTGAAAAAATATGTTTCGCTTTTAAGATGGAATTTGGAATAAGTGAACTACAGAATATTTTTGCCAATTTTAGCGTGAGTCTACAAAATACTTAGGAATTCAGTCATTGGAGAGGGCATTCATAGCAAGGCTTTATTTTGAATTCAAAGAAAATAACCGATTTTGTACTCCCTTATTACTTCCCTTCATGTCTGCAAAGAATTAAAGGGTTGAGAAATAAATAACAAGTCTAAATTATAGAATAAATTTCCTGTCATGGCCTTTTATTTGATATAGACATTGTCAGTGCATCATTAAAATCCATAAACACCTCTAAATCTCTGAAGAATTGGTGATTCTGTAACTATACCGGAAAACGTGTATTTACCATCAGTCTCTGATAAATGCCGTCAGCATCAGGCAGACGGAATTCCCGAATGGCTACTTCACAGAGGAGCGAGTCCAAGTCACCGGGAAGTGGTTCCGTCTCCACCTGTAACCCAATCTGTAGTGCGGTCTCTAAAGACTCCATTCTGGGTGAAAAACAAACCAGACGTGAGGGAAAAGTACAGCAGAAAGGTATCCTATGAAACATATTTAATCAAAAACAAGACAGTAATCACCCAATAAGTACATATTCAATGACATGTACAGATCACCACATTGAAACCCAATCCCAGCGATCCACAATGCCAAAGGATGAGTTGTTTGCTATATCCAAGTCTTCATAATAGCTTAACGGATATCACATGGAATGGAAAATTGTTCTAAAACATACTAAGCAGTGCCCTCTCTTTTGAGTATAAAAATCTGAATGTAACTTAAGTTTGCCTTCATGGACTAAAAAGCTTTATGATTTTATTAGTGAAAATATCATGGGTTGCAAAGAATAAGCTTATCGACTATAAAATGAGACTCTAGATAAAGAACATAGAGACTCTGGGCCTCAGTTTCCATTAACATAATTTTTTAATTTTTTAAATGAGGCAGTCAGGACCCAGAGAGATTATGTAAAATGGCCAAATTCATTCCCAAAGGGAGAGAGAAGAGTGTGTGCTGTGGAACTCAACCCATCTTCAGTTCTACGTAAGTCTTGGGCTAGTGCTGTGGTTGGATTACATTACTTATCCTCTTTGAGCAGCAGTTTCCTCATCTGTGAAATAACAATCATAATGGTAGCCTTTCTTAGGATTGTAGTGAAGATAAAATAAAATAAAATTAGTGTAGTACTAATATAGGTTAGAATGACCTTTTAAAAATTTAATAAATGTAGTAAGTTCACAGTTAATACATCTCAGAATTATACCTGGCATGAAGAATCATCTGGAACTCTCTTTCTTTTCCTTTTAGTCTGTCTCTTGCCTTAGCTATAACAGGCTTCTTTATGTCACTTACAATATTTTCCAACTTCAGTGAAATTATTTCAAATTCTTTCCAGCAAGTGTCAGTTTCATTTTTTAAGACCTAGATACAATGCAAGAATTAAAATATCCACTAATGGGCTAATAGACACTATTATTATTCTATGCTTACAAAAGGAAACATCCACCAATAGTGGGAGCAAACACAAAGTTTCACATGAAAATGCATAAAAAATTATCTTGCAACCATCTACAAATGAGCTATCCGCTAGGGAACAATGCTGCCAACTCTGCTCCCACAGGACGCATTCAGTGATGTCAAGGGAGTTAACAATACGGCTTTCAAAGGTATTAAACTCTCTTCCCCTGAGTTAGATACACAGAACACAACTCAGAAAGACACACACAGATGTAAGAAGAGAAATTTTACTTCTTCTAGATAATAAACCTGTGTTACTTCTCAAACCAAAAGGAAATTGGAGTGAAACAAAATTGTTCCTACACATGAGAAGCGAGTG
Organism: Tamandua tetradactyla; assembly: GCF_023851605.1. Lineage (NCBI taxonomy): Eukaryota > Metazoa > Chordata > Mammalia > Pilosa > Myrmecophagidae > Tamandua > Tamandua tetradactyla. Next base: position 564,467 of record NC_135338.1, read on the forward strand.
AAATTAATTTATGATTTATAATTAAACATCTATAATTTCATATATTCCAGATTCTTACCTTGTTGTTTTTTTAAGGCACTGCTACAAAATCCTACTGAGTGCTCATCAGTATAACTTATTCCTCACTCTCCCTAAGGATTAAGGGTTGGTATCTCTAAACTCCTTATTCAGTTACTGGGAAAAAGGTCTCCAGACAATTTCTTAATTATGATGAAAAGGTATTAAATCTATTACTTGAACAACAGAGATTTTAACACATATATTTGCTTATTCCAATGGAAAATAGAAAGGAGCCAGATGATAGAGTATGGTTCAGGAACTGCCATTAAAAAAAGGAAGGAAACTAGAAAATAAGGAGGGCACAGCAGGAACCACCCCTGGCCCTCATCTCCATATGATGGGTTTTCAGTGAAGATTCATTCTAACATACTGCCAAGTTTGCAACAAGATTATTGTACTGCAATGCACAGATGATCTTCAAAATAAGGAAGACATTTACTTGCACTGCTTACAATTCATGTGCCCACCACTAGACAGACTGATTTTTCTGTAGCTCCTGAGTCAAATTTAATGTTTCCTGTAAAGGCTATCAGCAAGATCAGCCACGATTTAGAGGGAAAACCTCCTTACTCACTGCCCATTCCACATTGCCCAATATCTGGTAACCAACAATTGATGTACAGCAATTTAAACATTGTGACAATTTGGTCAAGAAGGATGAAAGCAAATATTCTGTTACTGGCCGTGCCAGTTTGAAACTATTATGTACCCCAGAAAAGCCACGTTTTAATCCCGATTAAATTTTATGGGGTGTTCCAGTTTGCTAGCTGCCAGAATGCAACACACCAGAGACATTTTAATGGTCTTAGAACTGTAAACTTGTAACTTAATAAATTCCCTTTTTAAAAGCTGTTCCATTTCTGGTATAGTGCATTCCAGCAGCATTAACAAACCAAAACACTGGCTTTTCATATACGGTCAATTTTGGAGTACCAAAGAAGCAGTGTTGGTTGAAACTGCCTTCAAAGACATTGTTTATGACCAAATCGTCGGAAGCATCCAAACCCAACCAAAGCACAACTGAGACTCTGCAATCCACAACACCTGCAGTAATTGATTACAGCATGACCAATAAATGAGATTCTTGAACTAAAATCTTTCCTAGGTTTTCGTACCTGAATGCAAATGAATTTCCAGAATAGGGTCACATTAAAAATGCCATCCAAAAGAGAGAGCTCTTTGAAAACACGTAGTATATATAATATGAACCCCCCCAAAACAGTCAAGTCTATACTCACAGTATTCTCTAATAAAAGAAATAACTAGAGAAACCGTATTCTTCAGAAATTACCTGTAGATCAGTCCATTTATCCTGCAGGCAGTTACTTCTCCTTTCCTTATCACTAGAGAAATCTGAAGTAATCCTCAATGTGTTATTTTGCAGGTGTTGTTCAAGAATCTCTCTGTGTGTATCATATCTCAAAAAAAAAAAGGCAACAGTAAAAATTTTAAAAATAAGGCAAAAAAGGAACATTTTAGAAATTACTATCAATTATGCATGAGGAAATCTTATGGAAATTCTAAGTTACCAGACCTCATGTAAAAATTACAACCAAAGAAAAATAAAAACTTGTTAAAGTATAATATTTGCATTGATGAAAGATTTCTAGTAGATTCTCCAGTGGTTTGAAAGAATTTACCTCTCCAGTAACCTATTTATAGCTGCATTGTGATCTTTTTCATACTTCTCCATAATTTTTTCTTCATTTGGAGGCTTTAACTCTGACTCCAAGCTAAAATCCTTCATTGGTTCCTTGGCCTAAGCAAATATGCAAAACAGTAAACATATTTTTAATATATTTAGTTATACAGAAAAGAGAAATACTTGATGCTACTAAGATTTACCACTGACTCTTCACAGCCTAAACCAAGAGATAATACAGTCTATTTGAGGTTTCTCTGCTCAGGGGAAGGTCTTCCCGTAACACAGAGGAGATTTATCAGACTGGGCTTCACCTTCTAATTGGTATGACAGCATAGTAAGGAAAATACTCCCAGCTCCTCAGTGCTGTTTCTAGCATTGACTATGCAGCTGTAGTCAAAAGCAGACACAAGTAGAGAACTAAAAACAAATACACCGCATTCCTTCCCCACACGTTCTGGCTGGCAGTCTGGGCATTGTTATACAGTCAAGGCCCACTTACCTAGAATTCAAGAATCTGGAGACCTCAATTTCCAAGGCATGTAAAATATATTACCATGAGAAAAAACAAATGACAAATGAACTAGTTCGTCTTAATGAAGCTGAGACATGTATATAAATTAAGCTCAACCTCCTGGACCCTCAAAAGCAATGTACCACTGAAAACATATATGCATAATCATCAAAATGGTCTATTTCTGCAAGAATTTTTCAGATAATCAGAGAAAGATTAAGTTATGCTTGTGATAGCTTTGGTTCATTGTATTGATCTTCTGAAAGGCAGTTATTCCCACATATTGTGAAGGAATTTTAAGTTAATCAAAATCAGATTATTAAAACCAAAAATTAATGGGAAGTGGATTACTGTATATTTGGCCTTTTACTTGGGATTTACTTCTAAACTTTACTGTCCACCAACAATACCTTTTCTGCTGATGGCTTATCATCTGATTTTTCAAATGGTACCTCAGGGTGGGAATTCCTTCCTCCATCCTCAGATGTGTTCACGGTCCCCCTAGGAAGGAATCCAAATCTCATATTAAAACAGAGGGAGAAAAATGAAATCTAAAAGAGGATGAATGCACGTACTTAGTCATGTAAAAGTTTTCATCTAATTTTTCCCTGAAGAGGTAGGATTCTCACGATGTACTAACTTGCTTTTAGATATGCCTCCCGCCATAGGTTGCAGCGTCTTATGAATCTCGGAAGCAGATTTCCTAAGTTTTTCTATCTTTTGTTCATAATCTTTGAGTACTCGCTTCATTTCTTGTTGACTCTTCTGTGAAGTCAGCTCTTCACACAGCTCCCTCAGGACACTCATGTGTTGATCGAGCTGGTACAGACTGTCTTCCTCAGAAAAGCAAGTCTAATGAAAGAAATAAAGCAGGAAATGGGTTCCAAATGAGTTTACACGACTACTCCACAAGGATTAGAAACGAACAGATGTCTGTGACTTTGGCAATACGAGCTTTAATAGACCCTCTGTAGCGTGCCTGGTACAGTCATAGGCACGGGTGATCCAAAAATGAGGGAGTCAGTCCTCAAGGGACTCAGAGTCCAGTTACATGCACAAACAAGTAATTAGAACACTGTCAGATGTGTAACGATCAAGCCAACGCATCCACCTTCAAGAGTCAAGGAAAGTCTATTTCACTAGAGGGAACCATCTGAGCTAGACAGAGGATGAGTATGGCGCTCTCCAAGTCAGAAGGGAAAAAGGTCATTCAGCGAGTGGATGAAAAGCACCGGATGCTCTGGAAAGACAAGGGGTCTAGTGTGGGGCGGGCACAGCATAGCAGGAGGGAGCTAAAGAGGTATCCTGGGGCCAGATGGCAAAGGAACCCCCTGGCCTTCTAAGAGTATGAAGTTGTCCTGGGATAACCGTGAGCTGGTGAGGACTGCAGCGAAGGATTACTCTGTCGGTGGGTGTGGAAGGTGACACCGCAGGAGGGAGCGGTGGACTCGGCTAAGGAAGTGGCCACGCCAACGGAAAGGAAGGGAGAGAAAAAGCTGTTCTGAAGAACAACAGATGGGACACAGCAACTGATTCATTTAGGTCAGAGTGGGGAGAAAAAGAAGGAAAGGAAAGGGTGTGACTGAGAAAGCCGTGCCTACTTTTCATAACCAGGATGCAGAAAATAAGAGGAATAAAAATTTAAGAGGAAATATTTTGGGCTCAGTTTTGGACACGCTGAGTGTGTGATCTCCAAGGTGGACTGGTGATACCTGCTGGTCAGTCAGAAATAAAATGCGGCAGGGGACAGGACTCAGCTGGAAATAAGGATTTAGGGGCTGCTGTTCCAGAGGGGGTAGTTAGAACCCCAGAATGGATGAAATTTCCCAGGGGATACACAAAAGTAGGCAAAAGTGGAGTTTCCCCAAACCAAAACATTAATATAACAGAATAAAAAAGAGAAATTTGTGGAGAACACTAAAAAGAAACTGAAAAATTATGAGGAGAAGCAAGGAAGTCTGATATTGGGAGAGCAAAGGCAAGAGACAGTTTTGAAAAATGAAACAGTAGTCCAAGCCAGCAAGCACATGCAAGCAATCCAGTATTGCAAATCAGACTAAAGGGTAAAGGATGGTACTGGAGTGTTTCAAAACTTCATCTTTCGTGTGAGACCAAAGGAAGAGATGTTTATTTGGTACAAAATTTATATTTTCGGTAGCACACTAATTAATTTAACCTGAATAGTCAGTTTATTCAAACCCTATAATTACATGGAACCTTGAATAGGGCGTGAGATCTCGTTGGTTTGTACAGATTAGTGTGATCCCAGAGTAATCTGAGCAGAAAACAATAAAGCATTAGTAAAGTCCCCTGGAGGGACTGGGGGAAAATGTGGAAATATTAAACTTCCCCACCTGGGGAATTCCTGATATTCTCACAAGCATTGGGCAGTATGAATTTAATAGGCCGAGCCCTCAGTCTGACTGCCCTTATGAATCTCATTCCAGCAAAGGAGGTGCTAAGTCTACTGAATTACACCTGAGTCACCCCAGAGAACCTCTTGTTGCTCAGACGTGGCCTCTCTCTACGCCAACTGGGCAGGTGAACTCACTGCTCTCCCCCACATAAGGGACATGACTTCCAGGGGTGTAAACCTCTCTGACAACGTGGGACATGATTCCCAGGGATGGGGCTGGCCCTGGCATCCTGAGAGTGAGAAAGCCTTCTTAACCAAAAGGGGGAAGAGAAATGAAACAAAACAGAGTTTCAGTGGCTGAGAGATTTCAAATAGAGCCGAGTGGTCATTCTGGAGATTATTCTTATGCATTATATAGATATTTCTTTTTAGTTTTTAGTGTCTTAGAACAGCGAAAAGGAAATACCTGAGACCCGTTAACTGTAATCCAGTAGCTCTGACTCTTAAAGATGATTGTGTAACTGTACAGCTTCTAAGGTGTGACCATGTGATTGTGAAAACCTTGTGACTGATACTCCCTTTATCCCGATGGGTAAGAAAACAAGGACAAAAAATAAATAAATAAAGGGGGGGTAGAAAGGACATGGGATGTTTTGGGTATTCATTTATTTTTAATTTTAAAATAAAAGTTTTAGTTTTGGGGTAAAGAAAATGTTCAAAAATGGATTGTGGTGATAAATGCACATCAATATGATGATGCTGTGAACCACTGATTGCACACTTTGAATGAATTTATGGTATATGAATATATCTCAATAGAATTACATTTTTTTGTAAAAGCAATTCAATGGGATGGGGACCAAAAGTGATCATCTGATTTTCCCCAACTGTTTGCTCCTTATATTCTCATTTGCCATCTTTCACCAAAGCTACGTTTCTGAGGACATGGTGTCCTGACGCAACTCGGGGGCACCAGCAACAGAAGACGCATTGGCAACCAGAGTCTTAAGGACAGAAACCACCAAAAGATATCAAAGGAAATTAGAGAATATTACCTCAATACTGAATTTCTCTCACTTCTCAACACATAAGAAGCACAGGCTCTAGTTAAGATTTGAACTGCCTACGTGATAATTCCCAGGGGAAAAGAAGGCCACACACGACCATTTCAGACAAGCCCCAAAACGATGGCAAAATTTAAATGGGAACAGATTATTTTACCTCATGTTCCTTGAAGAGACCCTTGGTCCTTCCTCTACGAATTAGTTTCTTTTCTTTATTTATTTGCTTTTCAAGTTTTGAAATACTGTCATTAAGCTTTCCTTTTTCAATGTCTATTTTTAATTGTTGAATATATAAAGACATTTCATGATGAATAGACTGCAAAGAAAAAAAGGCACATATTAACCAGGGGAACAGAACATACTGAAAAAGTTTTCATTAAAAACACAACAAAAATGTTCATAGCAATAAACATAAAAAGCTTAAATGATATTCTGATTCATTTCATATCTTTGCAGTGGATGTTTTAAAACATTCCAGACCCATTGATGCTTTTTTCCCTCCTTGTTAACAATTAAAATTATGCTTTCACTGTGAAAGACATTTGTTATGGGGATGAAAAGACAAATCACAGACTGCAAGAAAATATTTGCAAATACACACCCAATAAAGGACTTGTATCCAAAATATAAAGAGCTCATAAAACACAACAATAAGAAAGCAAACAACTCAGTTAAAAACTGGGAAAAAGACATGAACAGAACCTCACCAAAGAAGATACACAAGTAGCAACGAGGCATATGAAAAGATGCCGAACGCCGTTTGTCTTTAGGGAACTGTAAATTAAAGCAGCAGTGAGATTCCACTACACACCTATCAGAATAGCTAAAATCCCCCCCCCAAAACTGACAATACCAAGTGCTGACAAGGATGCAGAGCAAAAGAAACTCTCATTCACTTCTGGTGGGAATGCAAACTGATACAGTCACTTGGAAGACATTCGGCAGTTTCTTACAAAACTAAGTGTGATCATATCAGATGATTCAACAATTGTGCTCCTGGGTGTTTACTCAAATGACTTGAAAACTTATGTCCACAAAACACCTGCACATGATATATTTATGGTGGCTTTATTCATAATTGCCCCAAACTGGAAGCAACCAGGACATTCTTCAACAGGTGAGTGGATAAAAATGAGCTCAAAACCAAAAACACAGTGATGGGACCACGTCAAAGGAACATGGGCACCAACCGAAAGAGTTTCCAATGTTCAATGCATTAAAATGGTATTGTATGTAATCCAAAGTATAAAACAAAATTCAATGACTCCTCATTCACATAAATGATTGAACAGATAATAAATAGGAGACACATCTGCTATGCAGAAGAATTCCAAAAAATGTATGTAGATACTCCACCCACAAGGAGGGGCAACATAACCTCCCGCTTGTTAGTTGTGGCCTGAATTTGGTGACTTCCTTCCAAAGAGTGCAGTACAGAAAAAGAAGACAAAAAAATAACTGTAGAGTGGAGAAACCTGTCAAACTACCTCGAGTTAGGTGACCGAGTTTAAGGTCAACAGTGATAAATCATGTTGATAGCATGCATCCTTGACATGACGGGACGAGAATGGAATTTTAGCTCTCTGGTCTTCCTGGTAAAAGCACATAGCCTTTGCTAAACATGAGAAAAATATCAGACAAATCCCAATTATCAGATATTCTACAAAATTCTAACTAATAACCCTCAAAACTGTCACGGTCATAAAAAAACCAAGAACCTAAGGAGACATAATAACTAAATGTAAAGTGGTATCTTAGATGGAATCATGGAACAGAAAAGAACATTTGAGAAAACCTGTGGAAATCTGAATAAAGTCTGAACTTCAGTTAATAATGTATCAGTATTGGTTCATCGATTGTGACAAATGTTCTATGGGAAGTTTATGTACTATCTTCTTGATTTTTCCAAAAATCTCAAACTGTTCTAAAATTAAAATTTTGTTTTCAAAAAACGTGTTTTAGGAGGATCTTTAACAGAAGAAATCAACTCAATCACATTATTCTCTCTCTCTCTCTCTTTACATATATATATTTAATAACAATCTCTGTGGTAGGTACTTTCTATAAATCATCACTAATCCTTACAATAATCCTGCCAAGGAGGCAGTATACTCCTGTTTTATCACTGAGGCTCCCAGGTGTTAAATAACTTGCAACTTGGCCATGATCACAGTTGCTGAGTCCAGGTTTGTCTGACAGCAAAACCAATGTCTACTTCACCAGGAAACTTTGTGCATGTATACATGTGTTATTTTGCTATCTCGGTCAGGATCCAACCAGAAAACACTTTAAATATTTAAAGCAGAAAGGGTCAACTGCAGGGAATTGATTACACAAGAGATGAAAGAATAGAGAAGTCAAACAGGGGACAGTAGGACCATCCAGAGATTGGCAATGGCAGAGAGCTGCTATGACCCTGGGGCTGGAGAGATTGCCTGGAGCCCAGGAACATGGGGTGCCCATCGGAAACTGGAACATGGCAGGCCCATCTTCTAGAAGCTGGAGTCACGGGAGATATAGACACTGCCAAACGCTGCCCAAAAGAGGAAAGAAGAAATCCTTTGAACTCTCTCTCTCACCAACTCCAATCTCCCTTTCATCTACAAAGGACAGTGTTTTCCCTGACTAAATGCAGACAGAACTCAGAAGATGAGGAGCCTGGAAATCACAGCCTGGAGGAAATCAGCTCCTCTGGATATGGGGTGAATGGGGACACAGGAATCAAACACAGCAAAGAGGCCCAGGAGCAGATCTCATACGAACACATGCATGTGCTTACCTCCCATTTTGCACAGACATCTTTACTTTTTTCTTCCAGAGACAGCTTTACATCTTCAGCTACATTCTTTTTCAGTTCTTCAACAGCTTTCAAATACTTGGTCAGACTTTTAGTATTGAAAATTATTAGTGCTTCCTATTAAACATAAGTACAAGCAAGAACATGGAAACCTCATTATATTGCCAAATCCTCAAGGTTAATTTTGGTTTTTAACAGATAGAACTAGGAAGGTCCTCTCTGAAGGCTGAGGATTTAGGGGAGACTTTTCTTTGTAAACTGAGGATGACATGCCTTTTGCATCTCCTGAAGTCTTTCAAAGAGAAATGTCAATTATTCAATATTCAAGTGCAGATACACATGAGGCCAAATGAAAGCCTCTTCATGATATCCAAAATTATTTTTGTTTCCCCTCTGATGAAAAATGAAAGGCTATAGTGCAATGTTTCCTCTAAACTCTTAAGTAATGAGCTGACATCAATCTCATAAACAATATAATACGAAGAATATACCAGTGTGTATCAGGAATTGGTATTGCAATAAGATAAAGTTCATAATAACAAGGTTAAGAAGTCAAATATTTAATGATATGCATATGCATTGGTATGCTTCAGGGAGGCAACACTCCCTTAACAACTTCAAAATTTTGCCCAGTGCCAATCACGTTGGCAGCCCCTATTCAATCCCAACCTCCCCAGCAAAGGAGTAGCGTGAAGAAGGGAGGAAGACTTCCTTCCCAGGAATGCGTCTGCTCCTTACGTGGAGATACTCTATGACAACAGAAAACTGGTTAATTAGGTAATGCATGATAGAACAAAATATAGGGTGGGGCCTGTGATAGAGGCAGGAAAACTATAGGTGACAAGAAGTAATTCTGTGGGAGAATGCAATTAAGCAGGGTAGGGAGTCACCCACTCACTCACTACAGACATGAAGGGTCAACTGCAGATAAGAAACAATGCTGAGCACCAGGGACCTTCTCCAGAGTCTCTCTGAGGAATGCTAGATTAATGACCAAGGCAGTGAACACTAACCTTATAAGCTGGCCAGGAGCTCCTACTGCCCAGTGCCCCTTGAGTCCCAGGGATCTCAGGGCAATACCTGGCAGGGCAGGAGTTTTGTTTCTGCTATAAAAGTTATCCACTTCACTAGATTCCAGAGACAAAGGGAAGATCCCTGGCCTCAGATTCCAAAAAGATGGTCAAAGAGAAGAAGATGCAAGAACTCACACCTAGAACTCTCCTCCCTGATAGAGAAGTTGACGAGAGACCTTTGCTTTGCTTGATGTTTTTTTTTTTTTTTGACCCTCCCTCCTTATTCGGCAGACCAAATTAGCTCTCCTGACACTCAATCCTGCTAATACTGACTGTTAAGGTCCACTCAGCAGCCTGAGATTCAAAAGTGGGAAACGAAGACAATGGGAACTGGTCAAAGTTGGTGGCTAGTAAAGTACAAAAAGCTTAAAACCAAGGAGGGCAGAGCTTTTAAGGTCTTGGGAAAAGCCATGTTAAAATGGTTGAAAGTGGATTCAGTCTGGTTGACAATCCAGAAAGCCAAAATAAGGTGAAGTCCAGAAGAAAGGAATTCGCCACAATGCACACAAAGACCAGCTCCCTAAAGAGGTGGAGGAGACCTTACTTCATCTCCCCACAACGCCAACCTCATCGTCAGCGTTCGTGGAGTGAGCTGCAGGTTGAACGAATAAATGGACAAAAGTGCATGTGTCACGCTACCTCTCCAGGGGACTGAAGGTGAGAGATCCTGGGCTACCTTTGCTTCTTCCCCCAAGCACCTCTCATTTCGTTTCAGGTTTGGTTGATACGAAGGTGCAACAACTGCCCATTAAACCAGGAAAAACCAACCTGAAACTGTCTCCATGAAAATGCAGCATTATTTGGATCTTTACTGATAAGTACGCCTCCCAAAAGAACTTTTATCAAAGTATTTGAATAATAGCGTTATTTTATACATTCAGAGAATTTTAACTATTTAAAGTGCCTTCACACACCTTACTTTTCTTTAAAGCCTCACAACAAAATCTTGTAGCTGGATAAGACTGGAATTATTAGACCCATTTTACAAATGAAAAAGCCAGAGAAATTAAATTATTGTTCGATGCATAAACTTGGCTGTACTTTTTACCCTATTTCAGTGTGTGCAGTACATTCGGGGGGGTACAATATAATTTGAATTTTAAGATGATTCGTTTGAATGTCTATTCTTAACAATAGCCTCAGAGAAACAATACATAACACTCGGAGATGTTTTCAAGTTACTGTAACTTTGTGGTATAATTGCAGTGATGGAAATACCTTGATTTTGAAAGAGATAGGTAGCTGATAGTAAATACCCTACATTTGAGGGTTAAAAAAAAATCCCCACCTTGTATTGTGAAATCAGCGCACGGGGGCTCTCTCTTTGCCCAAGTAACTGCTGAGCCCTTGTGATATATGACTCAAGTTCCTTCTGTGATTCTTCCACCTTCATCCTGACATCCAATGCTGGTGAAGCATCAGTGAAGTTCTTCAACACTGAATCTAACTTCAGCACATTGATCTGTGAAGACAAAAAAATTCTTCATTTAAACTTGGCCCAAATTCTTAGCGAATTCATAAATTAAAGAATATATTCTTTGAGTAGCAACTCATATTTTCCCACTAGACATAAGAAAAACCATTTTGTTATATTTATACTTTCCTATATTCTCTACTTTAAAGAAATAAAATAAATGCAAAAAAAAAGAATATTTTTACAAAACATATCCAAGCAAACTACCCCCCCACTGATCACCCAGTTTTAAAAACTAAATTCACTAAATGGGAAATATCATAAACCTGGACTTTCTCTTTAGCTTCTTGAATCTTTGCCTGAAGCCCAGCTGTGACAACATGCTGGAGGGACTCTTGGCTTGACATATTCTGCACATCCATTTGTAAAGTGTCTTCAGTTCTAGATATGAGCTCTTCGTACATTGATCCTTTCGCAATAAGATGCTATTAAAACAAATCAAGCAAGATCATGATAAACATTCTGATACGTTAAACAGCAACTTTAACAATCTCATTAAAAACTTTAAAAGTAAGTTAATAAGAAAAGTAAGTTAACCAAAATCAGTCAAATTTGTATTCCCCAAAAAAATGTTATTTTAAAGATTGAATTTTTATATTAATATCATCAGATTCTCTGCAACCTGCTCTTTTATCCAGCATTCTTTATACAATAAGTACTTCAATAAAACACAAAAACCTTCTATGCAAATCAAATAAAGAGTTTAAAAGAACTTTTAAAAATATTTGCCACAGAATATTTACTGTAAAAATATCTGCGACAGAAATAAAAATGAATTGAGATTTTAAAAGTCTACAAAATTCACCAAGAAAAATACCAGGATCCCAAAGAAAACTCAGAAAAAACAAGAACAGATAATTTACAGGAAATAAAACAGGCCCATTAAAATGTAAAAGACGGTACAATCTTACATGTAAGAACTGAAAGTTGAAACAATAAAGAGATACCACTTGTCAGTTATCCAGTTAGTAAGTAAAATGCTTTCATTAAAACCGAAGGGTGTCATGGATATTATAAAACAGAAACTGCACTAGTGAAAACAACTGTATGTTGAAATTTATCTTAGGACAGTAGATTATAGTAATCTTTATTTTCTTTTTATACTATTTTGCATTTTAAAATTTTCTGACATGAATACATTCATTCATAATTTCAAAATGTTTCCTTTTAATTACAAAAGTAACAACAGCTTATGTAAAACACCCAACAAGAATAGAAGGTATAGCATGTAAAGAAAAACTTTCTCTACTTCCCCATCCCTACCTTAGTTCTCATTCAATCAGTAAGTCATATATCCATTCAAAAATACTTATTTTATGCCTACTATGTGCCAAGAACTGTGCATAGTAATCCTGAGCACACCGGAGGATTACGATAGACAGTTATTTGTATATCCTTACAGACATTTTTCAATCGATGTAAAGGTATAAAGTATTAAAAAGCAACTCTTTTTTAAGTGCTGGAAGCATTGGGGGATGGGGTGAGCTTTGATCATTAGGCTGTATGCACAACCACATGATTTTACTGTGAACCAGTGATTATGTACCTTGGATGATTTTTACGCTGTGTGAATATATATCAATAAAATCTCTGCAAAAAAAAATAAAACCTAAATGTGTGCACTTATAAACAACGTTGTGATCAACATACTTGTAATTAAATTCTTGTGCAGAACTTAAAAAAAAAAAACACCCTACTTTTCAGCATCTTTCATTTCTTACAATGTATCTTGATGCGATATCTTGATCCAAAAGCAATCTACTTAATCCTTTCTTAACAGAAGTGTATTTCATCATGTTTGTGTTTTCACTGTTAATCAGAGGGATCATTTTTACCGTTTCAAAATACTTTTAAAATAATGTTTAAAATATTGAATTTCTATCTCATTTCTTTCACTCAGATACAGCACATAAATAAATACAAAAATAAAATTAGAAAAGCATTGTCAGATGGCAAGGGTACGTTTATATGATATTTTCAAAACAGTAAAGATCATCACTCATAATTAATGAAAACACAAAATGCTAAAATATCCACCTTTCAGAAGTGAAAATTTAGAAGGTTTACATAAGTGTTCCTTTATTCCAGGAACTTTCTAATTTTTTTTTCTGTAACTTATGATGTGCACTGTAGTTTTTATAGCTGAGCTGGAATTCAGTAAAAACCTCAATCATAACTTCTTTCCTAGGAGAACTGAGTGATGTTAAAACACACTCTCGCCTCACTGCTTTTCAGGGAGTTGACTGTCTGGGAATAAAGAGAGAGCAGAGAGCTGATGGCATCAGTCACCCTCCGTGCATGAAGTAAGGAGGGAAAAGTGGCTTAATGAGTGGGTGAGTCTTTAAAGCATGGATTGTAGCATCTCACAGCCACGCTTCTGTATCCACTGAACCATCTTAGACTGGACTTGCTTACTCATCTCTTTGTTACCCTCCAATGCAAGGGAATATTTTAATTCTCATTCTACAGCTGGGAAAATCTGTTCAAGGGCTTAGACGCATAAGATATTAGCAGCACACATTAGGAGACTACTACAACTAATACCTTATGAGTCTAAGCCCTTGAACATAGCAAATGATCCAGGGGTGGGGATCCATACAATTTTTTAAACTTCCAACAAAGAAAATTGAGACTTCAGTTTTTTTTCTATTTACTTTAAAGCTATTTATTCATTTTAAAATATAAGTCCACACCCATAAAAACAGTCCCTTTAATACGTTCCGACCCATACCTGCAAAGATTCTTTCACTGAGGTGTCCACACCCTCCTGATCCCTCAGAAGACCCAGGATAGTTTTGGTTTCTGCCTCCCAGATTTCCACTTGTCCAATGAGGTTTTCAACCTCTCCAATCACTTTTAGTTGCCCTGTTAATCCTTCATTTTCTTTTCCATGTTCCTCTCCAGCCTACAACATTCAACAGCATTACCAAGTAAAATGACAACTTTTATGTTATAAAAGTATTTTCAACTTAAAGAATTTAAACATCTTTTAACATCTTTTTAATGATGTAAGACTAGTTTGTCCACAAACTATAAAGGAATATATATCACATTCCAGATTAAAAAGTTTTCCCACACATGCTTTCTTATGTACTTATGGTATCATTTCTATCAGTTAGACACTATTATCTTCATTTTACAGACAAGAAGACTAAAGCTTATAAAATTAGGGTACTGGCTCTATAAACATATTTTTAAAAGTTGCATATAACTGAACTCAAAGATAGTTATTAACAATAGTAGTGAAATCATCAAAAAGAGTCTGAGGATCAAATTTTGACAAAATTCAGTCTTTTCCCATTAATAACCTCTCTGCATTCTATAAGTTGTTACACTATCATGTATCCACTATCATGTATCCACATGATAGATACATTCTTGAAGTTGTTTATAATCAGATAAGATTCTCAACGTATCAGAAGAATATTATATTTTGAGGCATACTGCACAAAATCAGACCTCTCAGATTTCCCCTGATTGGATCTTCTTATAGTGGCAAACAGAAGCACTTCATCAGGGTAACTGGCCAAAGACAGCTAACAATTACCTTCTTAAATTAAGCTGCATAAATTGTTATTCAGATGGAGACACATTTCCAAAACCACAGGCATCATACCTTACATGTATATGATTTTTAATTTATTCTTTGTTCCTTTTCCATATTCCTTTCCATAATCTAAACTGAGCCTCACAATTACCCAAACAGCAAGGAAGATTCCATTTTCTCCATCTTACAGAAAGGCACCAAGACACAAAGAGGTCAGGGCCTTACCTAAGACCAGACAAGTTCTGAGCATTCATCAGAAACAATCTGAAGAAAATACCAACTTTAGAAACAGTTCAGAAGTCCTGACTAGTGAACACCTGTCAAATTAGGGTATAGAGGAGTCAGTAATGGACAGACACAAGATTTCAATGCTAAATACATGAAACGGAACTAGTTCATGAACGGAACCAGTTAAGCATTTCCTTGGAAAATAATATTTTAAATGTTACCTAGCAACCCACATATTTACTAATGCCTCAACAGTATGGTATTTTTTTAAAAAAAAAAAAAAAGATAGCAAGCTGAATAATTTCTATAAGCATGTGAAATACCCAAAGTGTAACTATTTTACCTTTAAATTATGATTGTGATTTTCAGAAGGTTCAACTGACATATCTGCTGACAAATCAACAGTTGAATTTTCTTCTGTAGCTAGTTGAATATTTCCAGAATTGTCAAGAATAGGCTGATTTTGATTCTGTTTTTTAACAAGTGGCATGTTCATTTCCTACAAAAAATTAATAACATGAAATGTAACACATAGTTTTTACTGTCATGCTAATATATTCTAAACAATAAGTAAATATGATACACTCAAATGCATTTTTAGGATGCATCAATTAATAACAATGTTACAAAATATGGACAATTCCCATAAATATGCCTAAGTCTCAAACTGTTATGAATAGGAAATAAGCTAAAAAAATATTTATTGAAGGTCTGATTGTAAGAGGCACTATGCTAACTTAGAAGATAAAGTTCAGTGTATTTTTTCAAGGAGCTTAAATTTAGCAAGGCAAAACAATATTTATGTTATTCTTTAATAGAAATGAATTTCAACTAGACAATTCTGCATTTCAACAATGTACAGCTTTCCAAGAGAAATGAAAACATGTCCACACAAAAACCTGCACATGAATTTTCATAGCAGCATTATTCATAATAGCCAAAAAAGTGGAAAGAATCCAAATGTGCATCAACTGATGAATGGATAAATAAAATATGGTGTATCCACACAATAGAAAAATATTCAACAATAAAAAGAATGCAGTTTTTATACATGCTACAAACATGTATGGACCTTGAAAACATTGCGTTAAGTGAAAGCCAGTCATAAAAGACCATTTCGTTTATGTGAAAATTTCCAGAATATGCAAATCTAGAGAGGCAGGAAATAGATTAGCGGTTGCCTAGGGCTGGGGAGGGGAGTGACTGCTAACTCCTAGAGGGCTTCTCTGTAGGGTGGTGAAAATGCTCTAAAATCGATGGTAGGGATGGGTGAATGAATAGCTTGAAAGACCCTGAACTGTATACTTTAAATGAGTAAATTGCATCACATGTGAATTATATGTCAGCAGAGCTGTTACAAAAAAAAAAGAACTTACAAGCTGTGTCTTTGTAATAAATTTTCTCCATCGTTTGTTCAACCTCCTCAGTTCTTTGGAAATCGATGATCCAACTTCATCATTGCTGACTTCAATTAAGAAATTCCCCACTTCATTTAAAGTAGTGTGCTCTAAATTCCACTGGGACAGTGTCTCAAAGGGAACCTACGTAACATACAAATAACATAACATATTTGCTTTTCTATTATTCATAATAGATCTTTACCAAGCTAAGTCTCAGCAAAAACGAGCACAGGGCGGGCCAGAGTGGCTCAGTGGCAGAGTTCTCAACGGCCACGCCAGAGACTCAGGTTCAATTCCCGGAGGCTGCCCATGTAATTAAAAGAAAAAAAATGAGTGTGAAGTTTTTACAGAGACTCTGACCCCCTCCTTTTGGAGGCCTCCCCAGCCCCTGTCCATCCAACAAATCATCCCTCACTGCATCTGATATTCTATCTTTCTAAGGAGACTGATGAGCCTAGAACAGGAACTTTTTTAGTTTATGGTGTCTTTAATATCTCAATAATTTTTCCATGGCTTCCCTGGGCCAGAAGAATTATCTAGCAGCCCCATAATTAGCAATTAGATCCAAAAAACTTAATAGTAGTATCTGTCCAACAGATAGAGGTTGTTGGACAGGTAAAATATCTTGCATATTCTCTTTGGCAGCCTAGGGTATCTCAGCACAGACTGGAAATTGTAAACTTACAGGGCTATATATTTCTAATAGTGATGGACAGGAGTAGATTTTTAAAGACAGAAGAACTGCTGAAGGCCAAACATTTGAATTTCTAGCATCAGTAGAGGTGAAAAGAAGTGATAACCTTCAAATGCTTTTCTTTGAACTTGCACACTTACCACAAATTTTAGGTTCTTACTAAGATCTATTTTCTGTTGAGTAATTTTAATTTCTATTTGGAAAATCTTTAGCCTGAAAGGCTATCTATATTCATTTGCAACAGAGATAAACAAATGAAAGAAAGAAAAATTACCTCGGAGAATGATCACAAAGCAGACCACATGACTAGCAAATGAAAACAATAACAAATTACATTTTTCCACATTTCTCTAAATAAATAAAAGATTTTTTGTTTTCCCTCTTCTAGAAACTCAAAAACGTCTTAGAGCTGAAAGATTTCATCCAAATGGAAAAACAAAACTTTTAAAAACAGCGATTCATTTTAATGTGTCTATAAAGCATTCCAGTATTTCAAGTCTTTTATTTCCCCTCAAAAGAACTTAGCAATATATCTTCCAAGGCTATCCTGAGGACGCAAATCATACCTCAATAAAGCTGTATGTCTGTGTATGTATGTGAGTATATGTATGTATTATACTGAGGAGAAAATTTCCTTTTGGAAATTATATTGGGAAGAAACCAAACACTCTCCAGGACATCTGACAACTTTTCCACACATGCAAACTCTTCCCTTGCCTCTCATCTTTGGATTGAAAAATGAGGCTCCCCAAACAGAACAGAAACCTCAAAAAAGTAAAATTGGACACATAGCAATTGACAGCAAATACCTCTTTAATTTGTTCCTTCTTTGTCTCCTCAAAGCAAGCCTTTAGTAAGCAAAGATTTTCCACATAAGTAGCCCAGCAATCCAGAACCTTCTGTAGAATGGACTTCACATTATATATAATTTTTCTATACAAACAAATATCATATTCCATCATCATATATTTTTTACTAATGGTTTTATGTTCTCCAGCTACAAGGTTAAGAAAACAAGAAAACAATCTTAGAAAACAGTTCTTTCTTAACAAAATAATACTGTTAAAATCATCTTCATATTGATGGGCATGGCAAAATAAATATGTACTTGGACAATATGAAGCGTGAAAACAAGAATTTTCCAAGGAAAAAAGTGTATATAAAACTAATTCCTAAAACATTAAAGTATAAAGAAAGCAAAGCAAATGAAATGCCATTTTTAAGTGACTATCATTCCATTGAGAAGTATTAACTATATTACTTTACCCAAATGCTTATTCACTTCTTCACATTTTTGAAGAGAAGCTTCAAGTTGAGTTAGGAACTCTTTTTCTTCAATGAATTTCTGGAAGGAAAAAAGGAATAAAAACAAACTGACAGTTTCTACTTTTAAAAATGTGCCAATGTGCCCCTAATCTTGGGGTTCATTCATATGAAAATTAACCCCACAGGGGATAGGTCAAGTCTACTTAAAATTAGGCCTAAGAGTCACCCCCAAGAGAGCCTCTTTTGTTAGTCAGAGTGGCCTCTCTCTCCAGCCAACACAACAAGCAAACTCACCACCCTCCCCCTGTCTATGTGGGACATGACTCCCAGGGGTGTGAACCTTCCTGGCAACGTGGGACAGAAATCCTAGAATGAGCTGAGACTCAGCATCAGGGGATTGAGAAAACTTTCTCCACCAAAAGGGGGAAGAGTGAAATGAGACAGAATAAGTGTCAATGGCTGAGAGATTCCAAACAGAGTCAAGAAGTTATCCTGGAGGTTATTCTTATGCATTAAATAGATATCACATTGTTAGTTAAGATGTAGTGGAGAGGCTGGAGGGAACTGCCTGAAAATGTAGAGCTGTGTTCCAGTAGCCATGTTTCTTGAAGATGGTTGTATAATGATATAGCTTTCACAACGTGACTGTGTGATTGTGAAAACCTTGTGTCTGATGCTCCTTTTATCTACCATGTCAACAGACGAGTAAAACATATGGAATAAAGATGAATAATAGGAGAGAATAAACGTTAAAATAAATTTAGATTGAAATGCTGGTGATCGGTGAGGGGTGGGGGGTATGATATGTACGAATTTTTTTGTTTTCTTTTTATTTTTTTCTGAATAGATGCAAATGTTCCAAGAAACGATCATGATGATGAATATGCAACTATGTAATGATATTGTGAATTACTGATTATGTATGTAGAACGGAATGATAAAAAATTATGAATGTTTGCATTTGGTATTTTTTAGTATTTAAAAAAAATTTTTTTAATATAAAAGAAAATAAATATGACAAAAAAAATGTGCCAAGGAATACAAATAGTGACCTACAAACACTAATGAAGCACTTAGGTGCCAAGATTTTTTTAACGCTTTGATATCGCAAATTTCGGCAGGAAAAGAGGAAGAGCAGTTGATGGAGATGGATAGTTAAGGTCTAGAAAATAGATAATAGCGTGAATAATATATATTTAGGAGACCTGACAAAGTTATGGAGTAATATAGTTCTACAACAGCTTTCTTTGAATGGGAAAAAGCAAGTAAAGCATTTATAGCAATTTCAAAATCTCCTACTTCACTTATTTTATCAACATTGAATAATTTTTTTTGTCATGGGCAGGAACTGGGAATCGAACCCAGGTCTCTGGCATGGCGGGTGAGAACTCTGCCTCTTGGGCCACTGTGGCCTGCCCAACATTGAATAAATTTTAATTAACTAAATTAGAGTACACTATAAATAAATATCATCAACCACAGAAAATCACTTGAGAAGCAACATTAATCAAATTCTTACATGACACATACAAGCAAATTCTATGGAAAAATATGAGCTAATTCAACTCTGTATTTATTGTATGCATAATATGTACCCATGATATCATTATTTAAATGGGAAAATGAAAAATCAAAGAAGACAAAAGGAATAAAAATATTCAAAATCTAGTCTATTTCAGAATGCTGCTTCCAATTTAGAAATGTACAGTGTTTAAATCATAAATCATGTTTTTCAATTTTTTCACCAAAATTTGCAGCCTTGGATTTTTCTTTTTGGTCTCATTTCCAAAAACAGGAAAAAGAAAGAAAGATTTTAAGGCCTAGCTTAGGCCTTAAAATTAGATTAGAAATATCACGTAGAAATGATATTTCTGTGATGTTTTTAGTTTATAGTTTAGTTTAGTTTTAGTTTTTTACCTTCAAAGTGATCATATGATTTAAATATGAATATGATCACTTTGAAGGTAAAAAACTAAAACTAAACTAAACTATAAACTAAAAACATCATAGAAATATCATTTCTATTTAGAATGATTTCTAAATGTTGTGTTAGTTAATTTTTTTTTAATTAATAAAAAAAAAAAAATCAGCCTTGCTTCCCCACAGCCTAGTACTATGTCTTATATACTTAATAAATGTTGGTTGAATGAATGAAAAAAAAAAAAATCACTTGCAACATTTTTTCTATCAATTGAAAGAATTAAAAGAAAAAGGCTCAAGACAAAAACAGAAAATGCAAAAAATGTATTGCTTTTCCCTCTCCTAAAACTTAGGAAAGGCTATAATTTCAAGTTAAGTATAAGTAGGAATTTTTTATGGAAATGACTCTGATGTCTTTTCAAACTAGTAGGTTAATTCACCTGGTTAACTCTTAATCTCCATGGGGTTGGTAAAGGAAGGCGTTTTCCTTACTCTTCGCTGACACTTCCTATTTGACTACCTATAGTTCTTTCTTCTCAGCAACATTTAAGCTAATGAAAGTTATCAAGAAAACTCATCTGAAAAACTGAAGGGGGGGGTGGGCCACGGTGGCTCAGCAGGCAGAGTTCTCGCCTGCCATGTGGGAGACCTGGGTTCCTTTCCCAGTACCTGCCCATGCAAAAAAAAAAAAAAAAAAAGAAAAGAAAAGAAAAAGAAAACTGAAGAGGTAATGGGAAATTGTACCAAGGAAAAATGCAAAACCCAGAGCCCAGGGGTACAGAATAGCTGCCCCAAACCCAAAATAAAACAGCTTACATGCCAGTCTTCCAGCAATAACTCCACAGATTCTTTGCTCCCATATTTGATGTTCCATGTATCCAATTTTGATTTCATTTCATCTAGCAAACCAAGAACTGGGCACATACGATAATGAAATTCTAGATGTGGAATGCAATTTTCCCCCAAAATGTTGATTCTGGAAAATAATGCAGGTTTTAGAATTCAACTTAAAAATAATGAGATATTAACTTTTTCTTTTAAACACACGGAATTCAGATGCATCCTCAAGTTCTTTTTTCTTTTTTAAACAAAGTAAAGCAAACATTGTAGCTAAACTAAAACAACCATTTCTAAGGTTAATACTAACAGTGCCTAACAGAACATTTTCTGTAGAAACTATAACCATGAGAAATCCTGTATTAGAACTGCTGCTCTCCAAAATATTTAACTAAATTTGAATACTTCTGCATAACTCCATTGCAACTATAATTTAAATTTTTATATATCAAAGCGATTTTCATTATTAAGACTAAAACCCTCTTATCACCATTCTAATAAGTTGCTTATGAATAACAAGAAAGGAGATGATGTGGATAGCCATCAATTAAATAATCCAAATGTTTATTGCATTTTATAGTTTATAAAGTGCTTTCATATACCTTCTCCAATTTGACCCACTATCCCCATGAGACAGGCAGGACAACTGTCATTATATTACATTTACAAATGCAAATGCTGAGAAATACTGAGTAACTTGGCCAAAACCAACAGCTCAGCTTCTAAGTCCAGAACTTTTCCATCACCCTATTCTATTATTGAACAAAAAAGGAGGTATCTTAGCATGATACAATGTTACTATTATGTAAAGCATGAAGGTATTGTTATCAAGATTTAAAGGCGAATGTTCCTCAGAAATTATCTAAAAATCTATATTTTGTGGTCCCTATACCACCACTTGAGTGCTGAAATATGAATAGCAGCCGCAGTTGTGAAATAGTAATGTTACCTACCGTCTTTTCATTTCTTCTAATTTCTGAGGTGGTATCAAAGGCAAATGCTTTTCATCTCTGTTTTCAAATGCCAGGAGGGTATTTGAATGACAGTCAATTTTATCCATCAGACTCTGAAAAGAAATTTCACAGGACATGGCCCAGATTTACTACCAAAAACTATATAATTAAGAATTTGTTAGTCTCGCTTACTCTGTGTGTGCATTACATCTTCAAAAAAAATTGTGAAGGTCTTCTTTTATTAGGAATAAACTTTTGTGAGTAAATAGCTCATCATAAATGTTTTAAACTAGAACATTTTACAGAGAGGCAAATTGCAACCTCTTTGGAAAAAGCATTAGCAAGATCTTTTGTTTCCTGGCATATTTTTCCATTCTTTTGTGGGCTCAAATGCTATAAATCTCATATATCAAATTCTTTTATATCACATATAGTACAAATTCAATCTCCCACATTTTAAACCAATCTCCCCCTTTTTTGTCAGACTTCACAGCTGGTTTAAAACTTACTGGAGTTGATTCTTATTGTTTTAACCTTAAACTAGTACAACCCTTTTATGATGAATGTGAAGCATCTTCCAGGTCCCAAAAATGCCGAGGAAAATAATTCCAAACCATTCTCAAATATCCACTATATTTCCTTCTTTCTAGGGCAAAGGCATCTTCAAGAATAGCCCCTAAGGAGGCACAGATTTTCCCACATCTCCTTCTTTTCTAACCTTGAATAAAGCCATTTTCTTTTGCTTTAGAGTCATAGCTTCAGAGTAATCCTGGGAAGCTGGCAAATCTTCATCAACAAGCTTCTCTACCTCCTGGAGCCAAGCTTCGATTTGATTGAGGGGTGAAGGCAAGACATAATTCAGCTTTGTTTTCCACTCATTAATCTGGAAAAAGAATAGAAGACATTCTTCGGTAGAATTTTTCTAGTTTATTTCTTCACACATAGTAAGTATAATCATAAAAGTTTCTCTGAAGGCTAAGACCTATAAATGTGGTCCCTTAATCAAGGAAATATTTACCAATGGGTAAACTTCTTAGTTCTATCTGTCATTTAACTGCTTGCTAATAGGGAAGACAATTTGCTCCAAAAGTAGGAGAAGACACAATGCAAACTCTTTGATAAATCCATAATAATTTTTAAACATTAGAGCCCCCTACCCCTTTAAGCAAGGATGGACTGCTGTGTTGAATGACCATATTTGAAATGTTGTGTGCTCTTGTACTCGCTGACATTACAACTGTGCCTCGCAGGCAGATTTCTGGATGATGTTCCGCGTTAGCCCGAATTGCACATGTCTACCATACCTGCCAAATACCTGATCTTCTCCAAAGTCCCCCACAATCCAGGCAGACCTCCCTCCTACGTCTTCCCATAATTCTCCACATATCAGTGACACAAACTCTGACTACCTGTTTCCCCAACCTAAGTACCATCAAAACTCATTCACTCATACAATCGTCCGTTTGTTCATTGAGCAAACATTCACATATCAACCACCGTGCTAGGAGTTGGGGAGAAATACATAGAAAGCATATCGTCTAGAGTGGAGAGAAGACAAGAGGTGGATGCACACTTCATAGCACTAAGCAGCAGTTAGAAGTAGATTAGACATACACGGGACACCAGTGACGCATCTGAACACATTGTGGGGTGGGCCATGGTAGCTCAGTGGCAGAGCTCTCGCCTGCCATGCAGGAGACCTGGGTTCAATTCCTGGTGCCTGCTCATGCAAAAAAAAAATACATTGTGTTCAAAAACACAAAAAACAGAATAAGAAGTTACAATGGTATGACTTAAAAATACATGTATTATGCTATATTGTTGAATTGTGGGAAGATGACAAAGTAGGAAGCTCCAGGAATCAATTCCACCAACAAAACAGCTATTGAACTGGCAGAATCTGTCCAAATCAACTATTTCGAAACTCCAGAGTCCAAAGTAACAATAAGCAGTATCCGGGCAGGAGCAGGAAGGAGGCTGTCCAATTGATGAGTGCCAATGAGTGTTACCCTCCCGACGATGACCACCATACCCCTTCCCCAGCCTCCTGGCAGGCAGCAACAGGTACTGACTGCAGCGTGGGCTCCTTTACACCCACAGCTTGCTGCTGCCAAGGTGGGATGTAAAGACCTAGTTCTCCAAACTCCAGAGGTGTGTGGCCTGATCACAGATCAATACTTTGATCAGCTACTTCAGATTGCTGGGGGCCAGCTCTGAGGGCAGCCATTGCTAGAACCACTCTTGAGCAAAGCTGGCAAAGAAATCTTCAAGATAATAATCTTCCTCCAAACTAGAGTAAACAACTAAAGAGCTGCATTAACTGGGCAAGTGCTGAATCAAGAGAATGCAGCTTCAAAAGCATAGAAGAAGCCCCTGGTACCCTTGTTGGCCTTTCCCCCCTCCCCCCACAGCTCAGAGCAGGTCTGTGCTCCCATTGTGGGACCCTGGCCCTGCTCCAGGGGGAGTAGAATGGTCCCTATGCCCGGTTGGGGTGCATATATCTCAGCGCCAATCTAACGTGCGGAGAGAGTAAGCCAGGAAACTCGCTGGGGCTTGCCTTCCTAGAGACTGTATGGAGGGCAGAGACCTGGTTCCAGACAGCTGGGACTGTGTGAAAAGCAATGAACTTGAAGGGGCCTCGGGCAAAGGACTACCTGCATGAAGTCCATCAAGAGAGTAACCAGGAGGGAACAAAAGTCCATTTCAATGCGAGAAGACAGGGCACTCGCTGGAAATCCAAAACAGGGAATTCCGAAGGCTCAACAATCACAAGCCCCAAGGCTCCACGTAAGTTGAGATAAGACAGAGAGGATCTTCTATTTTGCATGAGCCTCAAGTGGACCCTCTTGATGGGGAGCTGAAGGAGACGACCAGCTACGGCAGCGCCAGTCGGCAAAGACAGCGAAAGGCGCTTTTGGCTTTGGTTGGTTCATTCTGATGAGCTTCTGGCATTCACTTAGCTGGAAGTAAACTTAAGGAGCAGACACTACAGGGATTAAATCCCAGAATTAACGCTTGAATAGATTAAAAGGTACACAGTGCATCAATTGATTTCAAAACAAAGAAACCAGAAATGATGACCCATCCAAAAGAACAACATAAAAATCCAAGAACATAAGCTAAGAGGACTAGACTTACATGACAGAGACGTTTAAAAACATGATCCTCAATACGCTCAAGGAGACAAAGGAAAACATGGAGAAAGAACAAAAGGATACGAGGCAATGAATGGATAATATGGGACTCTTTTTTTACATTCTCAGAAGGAATCATACAGATATGTTGAAGGTAAAGAATACAATAACTGTAACGAAAAAATTCCCTAGCCGGTTTCAACAGCAGATTGAAGGTGAAAGGAGAAAAAAATCCATGATCTTGAAGACAAGACAATTGAAATGATTCAGGCAGAGGAGCAAAAATAAATAAATAAGCAAATAAAGAAGAAAACAAACAAATAAAAAAAAAAGACTAGCACCTAAGACACCTGTGGGACACCGTCAGGCAAACCAATACATGCATTATGGGATCCCACAGGAGAAGAGAGTATGGCGCAGGAGGAATATTTAAAGAAGTAATGGCAGAAATAGTCCAAATTTAACAAAAGACATGAACATGCACATTCAAGAAGTGCAATGAACCCCACAAACAGGACAAACTAAATGAAAACCATGCTTACGCACAAAGTAATCAAATTTCCAAATGCCAAAGACAAGAAGAGAGTTCAAAAGCTTCAAGAGAAAAGATACGAGCTATGTACAGGGAAATTCAAAGAATTTCAAGTGTGAATTTCTCATCAGACAGCATGGAGGCAAGAAGGCAGTAGTACGAAATATTTAAAGTGCAGAAAGAAATCAATTTAAGGGCCAGGTGACAATTCCAGCAATCAGGAGAGAGAACATTCGTCTCTGCTTCAGCAGGCCAGCCTCTCCTGGGGAACTCATGGAAGACCTTCATCACTGTTGCCAGCCAGCGGCCTGCCCTACAGAATCTGGAACTCGTGCATTCTAACAGTTGTGTGAGACACTTTCATAAAATCTCATTTTTACAGGTATCTCCTGTTGGTTCTGTTTCCGTAGAGAACCCAAACAAGTACAACTGCCAACCAAGAATTTTATATCTGGCAAGACTTTACTTAAAAAGTGAAAGAGAGATTAAAACATTCTCAGATAAATAAAAGCTCAGGGAATTCATTACCACTAAACCTGCCTGACAAGCAATACTAAATGGAGTCCTACAGACTGAAAGAAAAGGACACTGGACAATGTATCAAACAGAAAAAAGAAATAAAGACCTACAGTAAAGGAAATTATATGATTAATTATAAATGCCAGTACTACTGTATTTTATTTTTTGGTATGTAACTCCACTTCTTACATTTCTGAGGTACACAAAGGGCAAATACATAAAAAAGTTATGATAAATCTATTGCACTGAACAAACAATGTACAAAGATAAAATCTGTAAATATTACTCAAAAAAAGTGGGGTGATGGTAGGACATAGGAATAATATATGTAATATGCTACTGAAGATAAGTTGGTATCAAATCAAATGTGACCCTGATAGATTATAGGATGTTAAAACCCCATGGTAATCACAAAGAAAATACATGCAAAATATATTCAGAAAAAAATGGGAAGGGACTCAACATGGTATAACATAAAATTCCAAATAAATATGGATGGAGACATTAACAGTAAAAGTAAGGGTCAAAAAATATATAAAATGTGTAAAGGCATAACAACAAAAAGGCAGAAAAAGTATTGCATCATTAATAGTTACCTTAAATGTAAATTGATTAAACTTTCCAGTCAAAAAGCAGGAATTGCAGAATGGATAAAAACGCATGACCTAAATAAAGATCTTGTTTACAAGACACTCACCTTAAATTCAAAGAAATAAGTAGGTTTAAAGTGAAAGGATGGAAAAAATACATACCATGAAAATAACCAAAACAGAGCCAAGGTAGCTATACTAATATCAGATAAAGTCGATTTTAAGTCAAAAACTGTTATAAAGAACAAAGAAATTAAAAAAAAAAAACAGAAGGAGAACAGTAAAATTAACAAATATGTGGAAATCAATGAATTCTTAAATGACCAATGATCAAAGAAGAAATAACAAGAGAAATTAGGAAATATCTTGAGTCGTGAAAATGAAAACAAACATACCAACACATGGGCTGCAGCAAAGACAAAGGGAAATTTATAGCTCCAAATGCTTATATTTAAAAATAAGTAAGATCTCAAATCAGAGACCTAACCTCAAAACTGGAAGATCTAGGGAAAAAAGAGCAAACTAAACACAAATCAAGCAAAAGGAAGGAAATAAATACAAGAACAGAGATAAATGAAATAGAAAATAAAACACTTTAGAGATCATGAAGAACTATGTGCCAACAAACTAGACAACTTAGATGAAATGCACAAATTCCTGGAAACACACAAATAAGCTACACTGACTCTGGAAGAAACAGAAACTCTCAACAAACCAATCGCAAGTAAAGCAGTCTTCAAAAATCTTCCTACAAAAAAAAAGCCCAGTGTTCGATGGTTTCATAGGGGAATTTTATCAAACATTCCAAAAAGAACTAAAACCAATCCTGCTCAAACTTTTCCAAAACACTGAGGAAAAAGGAAGACTACCTAACTCATTTCATGAAGCTATCATCACTTTAATACCAAAACATGGTAAAAAGATGCTACAAGAAAAGAAAACTACAGCCCAATCTCACTAATGAACATAGATGTAAAAATTCACAACAAAATATTAGCAAATCGTATCCAACAGCACATTAAAAGAATTACATACCACAATCAAGTGGGGTTTATACCAGGAATGCAAGGATGGTTCAACATAAGAAAATCAGTTAATGTAATACAGTACATTATGAAATCGAAAGGGAAAAAATCATACGATCATCTTGATTGATGCTGATAAAGCTGAATTTGATGAAATCTAACATCCTTTTCTGATAAAAACATTTCCAAAGGTAGGAATCAAGGATAACTTCCTCAATATGAGAAAGGGCATATATGAAAAACTGTAATCAGCATTGTATTCAATGGAAAGAGACTGAAAGCTTTTTCCTTAAGATTAGGAATGAGACAAGGATGCCCTCTGACACCAGTATTATTCAACATTGTACCTGAAGTTCTAGTGAGAGCAACCAGACAGGAAAAAGAAATAAAAGGCAATCAAATTGCAAAAAGTAAAGCTTTCATTATTTGTAGATGATATGCTACTAAGAAAATAATGAGAAATCTTCAACAAAGTTACTTGGGGCTTATAAACAAATTCAGCAAAGTGGCAGGTTATAAAATTAATGTGCAAAAATCAGTAGTTTGTATACATAAGCAAAAGCTTAACCAAGGAGTCAATTAAGGAAAAAATTCCATTCAAAATAGCAACTAAAAGAATCAAGTATCTAGGAATGAACTTAACTAAGAATATAAAGGATTTGTACAGAGAGAACTACTTAACATTGCTAAAAGAAATCAGAGACGATCTAAATAGGTGGAAAGACATTCCATGCTCCTGAACAGGAAAGTTAAATGTAGTTAAGAGGTCTATTCTACCCAAATTGATCTACAGATTCAACACAGTAACAATCAAAATTCCAACAGCCTACTTTGAAGATTTGGAAAAGCTAGTTACCAGACTCATCTGTAAGGGAAGGAGACCCCGAATATCTAAAAGCATCCTAAAAAAAGAAGAATGAAGTGGGAGGATTAACACTCCCTAATTTTAAAACTTATTATAAAGCTGCAGTGGTCAAAACAGCATGGTACGGGCACAAAGATAGAAGTATTGGTCAATGAAAATGAATCAAGAGTTCAGAAACAGAATACTTAATCTATGGTAAAGTGATTTCGACAAAGCTCCCAAATCCACTGAACTGAGACAAAATAGTCTTTTCAATAAATAGGCAAGGGTGAAAAGGATATCAATAGCCAGAAGAATGAAAAAGGACCCTTACCTTACATCATAAACAAAAATTAACTCAAATTGGCTCAAACACCTAAATATAAGGACCAGTACCATAAAGTTCCAAGAAGAAAATATAGGGAAACGTCTTCAGGACATAGTAATAGGAGGAAGCTTCCTAAACTTTACACACAAAGCACAAGCAACAACAACTACAAAAAGACAGATTAAGTGGGAAGTCCTCAAAATCAAATGCTTCTGCAGCTCAGAAGACTTTACTAAGAAGGTGAAGAGGCAGCCAACTCAATAGGAGAAAATATTTGGAAATCACACTTCGGACATAGGTTTGATATCCTGTGTACATAAAGAAATCACACTACTTAACAACAAAAGAACAAAAAACATAACTATAAAATGGGCTAAAGATATGTATAAATCTTTTTCTGAAGAGCAAATACAGATGGCTAAAAAGCACATGAAGAGATGCGCATTCTCACTGGCTATAAGGGAAATGCAGATCAAGACTACAATAAGGTACCACCTCATACATATAAGAATGGTTGCTATTAAAAAAAAAGAGGAAACCACAAATGTTGCAGAGGATGCGGAGAAATTGGCACACTTATGCACTGCTGGTGGGAATGTACAATAATGGTACAGCTACTATGGAAGACAGTCTGGCATTTCCCCAGAAAATTAAATATTGAGTTGTCCTATGATACCGGCAATACCCCTACTCAGTATATACCCAGAAGAGATGAAAGCAGTGACACAAACAGATTTGCACACCAATGTTCACAGCAGCATTATTTACAATTGCCAAAAGATAGAAACAATCCAAGTGCCCAACAACAGATAAGTGGATTAACAAGATGTGGCATATACATACAATGGAATATTATGCAGCAATAAGGCGAAATGACATCCTGAAGTATGTGATGAGATGGATGAGCCTTGAGGACATAATGCTGAGTGAAATAAGCCATACACAAAAGGAGAGATACTCTATGATTCCACTTTCAGGACCAGGTAAAGGTAAAATCAGAGGCTTATAATACAGAATACAGGGAACCTAGAGATGAACAATTAGCTAATGAGTTGCACTTAATTGTAAAAGAATAGATAGAGGTGAAGGTGGTTCACTAGTGGGTCTATAGTAATATTACCATATTAAAGATGAACATGATTGAAAGGGGTTGTATAGACTTATGTGTCCCACTGATTAACACTACAAATCTTTGTAAGCTCTTGCATGACCTCTGCAAATGTATGACTCTTGTACAAAGAGTGTATAATTTCAGGGTGTAGGGGAAAAACTGCTATTGCATGCTATGGGCCATGTTTAACAGGAAAACATCAACCGTACTACAGCAGTACCAGCAGTACCTAATGGGGGGAGGGATAAGAGTTACAGGAAGTTTGGATTTTCTATTTGGTGAGGGTGTGTTTATCAGTTGTCTTTCTCTTGGGAACAATGAAATTATCTAAAATTGAGAGTGTTGATGGACTGTTGACTTTGGCTGTTATACATGTGGCCCAGCAGATGGAGGCGGCTGAAAGATACACTGACTGAGAAGCAGACTGGCGAACGATCGTGTATACATATGATCAAATATTGTGATGTTACAAAAAAGAACGAAGTTGTGTGGCATGCAACGATGTGAAGGAACCTGTGGAACATTTGGTGAGGCAAAATAAGCCAGAAACAAAAGAGTAAATGTTATATGATCTCATTTAGAAAACACTTATAAGAAAATTGGGGATTCGATTGTAACCTCTTAAAGCACTCACACTTAGTCCAGAGCAGTAATTGTTATTTCTGGATTTTGAGAGGCTGTTCATATACATATAATCCAGTATTCAGAGACAACAATGAAGTCAATCAGGCTGGGATTCGGGTAATTGAAAATACAGAGGTAAGGAAGACATTGTCTATATTTTAGAAGTTCACCTAATCTTTGAAACCAAAGGAAGAAAGGTTTATTTTGTCCAGAACCTAAATTTTCTGTAGCACATAATCTAACTCAACCTGTCTGGATAGCTCATTTAAACAATCCAAACACAGGGAGCCCAGAATAAGCATGAGGGCCTTTAATCCTGCATAGATTAATGTAATGCCTCAATACACCCCAGAGTATATTAAGCAGATAATCAAAAAGTTTGGCAAAGCCCCTTGAGGGATGGGAGAAAAAATATGGAACTATTAAACTTTATTACCAGGGAAACCTTGGATGCTGTGTCAAACATTAGGGACACCCAATTCAACAGGCCAAGTCCTTGATCTTAAGGCTGGTAAGTTTACGTATGTAGTGGAAAAACTTAGCCTACTATAAGTGTGCCTAAGAGTCACATCTGGAGGGTCTCTTTTGTTGCTCAGATGTGGACTCTCAATCTCTAAGCCCAACTCTTCAAGTGAAACCATTGCCCTCCCTGCTACAAGGGATATAACATCCAGGGCTGAACGTCTTCCTGGTGGCATGGGAGATGACTCCCAGGGATGAGCCTGGCCTTGGCACTGTGGGATCAACAATTCCATTCTGACCAAAAGTGTTATCAGTGGCTGAGAGTTCAGAGAGTTGAGAGGCTACTCTGGAAGTCATTCTTATGCAAGCCTCAGTTAGACACTGCTACCTATCATAATTTGCCAAACCCCAACCAAAACCATTCCTGCCAATCCTAAAGAATACCTAGGGCATTATATAAGATTCTACAAAGGTTCTGTGCACTAGGGTAACTTTCAAGAAACCTACAACCTCCAGATGTGTCCCTGGACCAGATAAGTACTGAAATGCAGAGAAGCCAGCCTCTCTCGAACATCAATTAGTTCCATCCCCGTAGCCCATATTATCGACAGCCCCTTCCAACATGAAAAAGTTAGAATGGGCATAGCACAAATACCCCTAAAGAGTGGGAGAAACATCAAAGGTATTGGTGGAATTATACAGAGAAGGTAGGGTTTAAGAAATGAGTATGAGTGCTGAATCATTATGTTATATTCCTTTTTGTCTCCAGCACCTTAGAGCAGTAGAAGTAAAAACCTAAAATTGTGGAATTGCAACCCATACCAAACTCTGAAATCTGTTCTACAACTAATTGTTGCAATGCACTTTGAAATTTATTGCTTTTTTGTACATGCTATTTTTCACAAAAAAGAAAAAAAAAGAGAAGGAGAAATATAACAGAGAAGAGAGGATTTAACAAATGAGTATGACTGCTGAATCATTATATTGATATTTCTTTTAGTCTCCAATGTTTTTGGAACAGCTAGAAGAAAAATGAAAAATTGTGGAATGTAACACATATCAAACTTTAAAATCTGTTCTATAACTACTTGTTAAAATGTACTTAGAAATTTATTGCTTTTTTATATATATGTTATATTTCACTATAAAAAAATTTTTAAAGTACAACAGAGAGAATCAACAAAACCAAAAGTTGCTTCTTTGAAAAATATCAATAAAATTAACAAACCTTTAACTAGACTGACAGAAAAAAAGAGACAACATGAAAAAAGGAGCACTATTACCTACCCAACTGAAAGAAAAAGGACTATAAGAGAATACTATGAAGAACTGAATGCTAACAAATTAAACAACATAGATGAAATGAAAAAATTCTTAGAAACATACAAACAACTTACACTGACTCTAGAAGAAACAGAAGACCTCAACAGACCAATTGCAAGTAAAGAAATTACAAAAACCTCCCCAAAAAAGAAAACACCAGAACAAGATTGCTTCACAGACGAATTTACCAAATATTCCAAGAATTAACACCAATCTGCCCAAACTTTCAAAAAATTGGAGAGAAGTGAACACCCTCTAACTCTTAAGGTCAACATCACCCTCATACCAAAGCCAGATAAAGATACCACGGAAAAGAAAATTACAGACCAATATTTCTTATGAATATTGATGCAAATATCCTCAAAATAACTAGCAAACTAAATTCAAACACACATTAAAAGAATTACACACCAAGATCGAGTAGGATTTATCCTTGATATGCAAGAATGGTTCAGCATAAGAAAGTCAATTAATGTAGCACAAACATTACCAGAGCAAAGGGGAAAAACCACGTGATCATCTCACTGACACAGAAAAGGCATCTGACAATATCTAGTACCCCTTCCTGATACACTTAGAAAAACGGGAATGAAAGGAAACCTCCTCAGCATGATAAAGGGGGAAAACCCATGGTTAACAGCCTACTTAATGGCAAAAGACTGAAAGTTTTCCCTCTAAGATAAGTAACAAGAGGATGCCCACTGGCACCACTATTATTCAACATTGTACTGGAAGTTCTTGCCAGCGCAATTAGGTAAGAAAAAGAAAATAAAGATTTCCATCCAAATTCTAAAGGAAGAAGTGAAAGTTTGTCTATTTGCTGATGACATGAACCTACATACAGAAATCCCTGAAAAAGTCCACAACAAAGCTCACAGCGCTAAAAATCACAAGTGTTTTCACACATGAGTAATGAACAATCAAGAAGAAGAAATCACGAAAAAAAAAGGCCATTACAATAGCAATTAAAATTATCGAACATCTAGAAATAAATTTAACCAAAGACATAAAGGATTTATGCACAGAAAACCGCAAAACATTGCTAAGAGAAATCAAAGAAGGCCTAAATAAGTGGAAGGAAATTTGTGTTTATAGACTGGAAGACTAAATATTGTTAAGATGTCAGTTCTAACCACGGCGATGTATAGTTCTGATGCAATCCTAACAAAATTCCAACAGCCTCCTTTGCAGAAATGGAAAAGCTAATGATCAAATTTATACGGAAGGATAAGGGGCCCCAAATAAAAAGTCTTGAAAATGAAGACTAAAGTTGTAGGACTCACTTTCCTATCTTATAACTTATTACAAAGCCACAGTAATTAAAACAGCATGATACTGGCACAAGCACAGACATACAGATCAATGGAATTGAATCGAGAGCTCAGAAATCAATCCCCACATTTATGATGAACTGATTTTTGGCAAGGGGGCAAAACACACAATTAGACACAAACAGTCTCTTCAAAAAGAGACTGGGGTGGTGGGATGAGCAGCTGTAGGGCTGAAGGACTTTCCGGTGGGCGGGCTGAGCTGCACCGCTGAGGCTGGACTGGGCCGAGTTGAGTCGTGGAGCACTGCGGATGCAGGGGGCACCCTGCCCAGGCCACAGTGCCCAGACTCAGGCAGCATCAAGGAGGGGAGGCAGCAGGGGCCCCAAGGACAGCCAGGCCCACTGCCATCTTGGCTGCCTACCCCCCAACATGCAGCCTCAGCTGCAGAGGTGACAGTCCCGGGTCTAAGCTTCTGCCACCACTATCACCACCACTAAAGAACAGGAGGCACTGGACTCCATCATGAAAGAGCTTGTGGACTTCCAGAGGCGCTGACATCCCAACTGCCTGCGTATGAGGCCATGAAGAACTAGGACACAGGACACCCAAACAGGCAGAGTGGTGTCTCCATGGACATGAAGCGGGGAGCATAAGGTAACACCGGCATTTGGGCAGCCTCGCAATCTACACGACATGAACAATGAGCTGTCCATCCTGCTGAAAGACCAAGATGATCTTGATAAAGCATGTGGCATTTTGGATAGAAGCTCAAACATGAAAAGCCTCAGGATACTGTTGCTGTCCCAGGACAGAGATCAGCTGTTTTCCCCAACCTGGGGTAGGGGGTCCAGGTAGGTGCAGGTCAAGGTGTCCCAGTCCACGGGAGATACAAATACCATCCACCAGCACCCCAACCCGGAAGCAGACACTACGTGCCTCAGTGGCGGCAGCACATTGCCCAGCTGGGGTCCTACACGGGCATCGACAGTGGCAGGGAGTTCATCTCGGAGTCCAGTGGGCAGCGCGTGCCGGATCCCCTGAGCAGCACTGAAATCCCCAGTCAGGAAGCTGCCAATTCCTTGAACAGGTCAGCAGAGAGCCCATCCTTCCAGACATCACGAGTGTCCCAAACCCAGAGCTTCCCAGACAACAGGCATAAGTATTCGGATTCAGAAACTCAGCTCTATGACAAAGGAGTCCAAGGAGGGACCTACCCCCCTCCCTGACCCCCTTCCCGGCGCTACCACGTGTCTGTGCACCAAGAGAACTACAACTGTGTTAGAAGGACATCTGCACGAATACGCATCATCCATGCAACTTATTCACCCTTGTCCCCTCCAACCGCAACTTGGGCACAAATGCCCAGAGCCTGGGTCTGGCTGTGCAATATCTGGATCCCCGTGGCTGCTTCCAGATGTGAACTGCGAGAATGCCCTCTCTGTGCAGGACAGGGATGTGCCAACCACATCTCCTAGTGTCCCCGACAACTGGCACCAGGAAGAGTTCCCAGGCCCGGCTGCCTTCGGCCAGGTCCATCTGTGCTATGACGAGGACATGGGCTGTGAACCTGGGTCCAATCTGACCCAGACTTGGTAAGCAAGGAGGTGAATGCTCTGGAGTGCAAAATCCAGCTGCTGAAGAACTAGCAACATGAGCACACTGTACAATTCAGAACAGCACTGTGGGGTCTGCGGGACTGTGCTGAGAACTCTGACTGTCTTCGTGGCGTACATGCCGGGGGCTCAGTGAAAGAGCAGCTGCAGACCCATGGAGCTCTGACACAGAGTGTGACCCAAAAGCACACCCCGCAGATTCTGGGGGGCATGTCTGGAGGGCATGTCTACATGCACAGCAACAGGACAGCTCACCAGGACAACAAGGGAACCAACATCCTCCAAAGCTCCACTGGGAAAGGGACGCTGGGGGTGCTTTGGAGCCAGCAGGCACCTGCAGACAATCGGCATTTCAGGGACGGGTATGTGCTCAGTCACCAGCATACCACACTGGATGAGTCCTGCAGTGACGAGTGGTGAGGGCTTAGAAGGAAGGCAGCCACCCTGAGCCCAGGCTGCACTGTGTTGCAGACACTGACGGAGAAGCCACTGTAGGCTGATGAAGCCATGGCCGCTGTTTCCAAGATAACCACCCAGCACCCCAATCCTCAGTTCCCCTCGCACACCTCTGAACACAGTTGGGACTTCCTAATGTGCATTTTTGCAGCAGCCCACCAGAGACCTTCACTGAGGAGCTGTTCCCACACCACTTTGCACGGCTTGTGGACTGATTTCTCAAGGCCACGCTGCTGCTGGCCGCCCCCCTGCTGCATGGGCAAGGGGCTGCTGGGAGCTCAGCAAAGTTGCTGCTTCTCCCAGGCAAGGCTGAGGGACCCTACAGCTGCAGTCCGGTTTGTGTGTGCCCCCTTCTACCGCTGCGGCTCAGAGCCAGGGTGGGGCACAGCAGGCTTAAGGACGCGGCCTCCACCCTGCCAGACCAGAGGACACCAGTGTCCTAAGCTCAGCATACGGGGGAAGGAGCCCCACCCTTAGGGCTGTGCCCTGACACTGCAATCACCAAGGCCCACAGGGTTTGGGGGCTGAGGACTGGGGCAGAGGGTGAATAGTGTTATTTTGCTTCGCCTCCCAATGTCTGATGAGCCCATGCAAGCCTGGGGCAAAGATCCCAGCATCCTCCCACCCAATGGAGGGCAGAGAGCTGGGCTGCCTTCTCCTTTAGAGCTCCCAGGCCAGCGTTGCCAGTCCTCATCCTACGGGATAAAGACATGCTGCCTACTCAGAGAAGGAAGAGCCTGTCCTGCCCTCATGACCATGCTCACCCCCACCCCCTGCCAGCAGGAGCCCGAGGTTTGAAACTGCCTCCACTGAGAGGGGAGACCTAGTTTCGTCAGCGCAGGTTTCTGTGTCTACCAAGTCGGAGTTACCCTTACACTGTACCCATTTCCTCAGCTGGAGACTCTTGACGCCCTCTGGCTCCAGGTTCCCCTGCTGTGGGCTTGAGCCTTGGGCTGGACTGGAAAGAAGCTGAAGGTAATGGCTTGTGCTCCTGAACTGGCATCTGTTCCCTTGGAGCAGAAGGGAAGATGGATGACACGTGAGGGCATCTGAGCTGAGGCTGCCCTGACTCCTGCGTGGGCATTTCGTACAGTCAAGGGCATGGCACCAAGGTGGCTGTGAATCGTTCCCCATTGGGCTAGAGCCCTCTCCAACTGGTAGAGGGGGAAGCCCAGGTGCTGCCACCAACTGCGTCCAAAACGGCAGCTCTGTTCTTCCTTAGCCAGCCTTACCCATTCCTTTCCTTTACTGCCCCTTCCCCAGGAAGGGGTGGCAATAGGGGTGGGAGATAGAGCATCTCCAAACAGCTGAGAGCTGGCCATATCTACCTCAGCCTAGGCACCTCCTTCTGGCCCTTTCTCTCCAGAATGCCCATTGCTAAAGCTCCTGCCTCTCAACGCCACTTCCTTGGGAGTTGTCATTAAAGAGAAAAGCCAGAGCCCAGGGATGGGCGCCTCCAGGGAGCTGGGGGACTTGTGCCAGGCAGCTCCCTGCCAGCCATGCCAACTTTCCATGGGCACCAGAATAAGCCAAAGCTTTCATTGCATGTGGACAATGCCCTTTTAGGAATGTAGTTTCTATCACTGTTTTTAGCCTTATCACATCATGCAATGTGAAGCCTTCAACTTATTAATTTATATCTCAGATCATTTTTTTTTTTAATGGTGCTGGGAAAACTGGATCTCCATAAGCCAAAATAAAGGAGAACCTCTACCTCACACCTTATGCAAAAACCAACTTAAAATAGATCAAGGATCTAAATATAAGAGCCAGAACTATCAAATATCTAGAAAAAACATCAGGAAGCATCTTTACAACCTCATGTTAGGCAATGGTTTTTTAGACTCTATAACCAGAGCACAAACAACAAGAGAAAAAATACATAAATGGGACCTCATCAAAATTAAAAAGTATTGTGTCTCAAAGGACTTTATTATGAAAGTAAAACAATAATCTACACAACAGGAGAAAATACTTGGAAACCATATATCCTATAAAGGGTTAATATCCAGCACGTACAAAGAAATCCTTTACCTTAGCAACAAAATATTAAACAACCCAACTAAAAAAGGAACAAAAGACTTGACTAGACAGCTCTTCAAAGAAGATGTACAAAAGACCAGAAAGCACATGAAAAGATAGTCAACATCATTAGCCATCATGGAAATGCAAATAAAAACGACAATGAGATACCATTTCACACCCACTAGAATGGCTGTTATTAAAAAAAAGACTAGTTGTTGGAGAGGATGTGGAGAAGCAGGAACATTCATTCATTGTACATTGAAATGTAAGGTGGCGCAGCTGCTGTGGAAGGCAGTTTGGAAGTTCCTCAGAAAGTTCAATATAGAATTACCTTACAACCTGACTCTCCCACTTCTAGGTATATACCCAAAAGAACTGAAAGCAAGGATTTTAACAGATACCTGGACACAGATATTCATAGAGGCATTACTCACAATTGCCAAAAGATGGAAGTAACCTAAGTCCCATTAACCGATGAATGGATAAACAAAATGTGTATATAACATACAATGGAATATTACTCAGTCATAAAAAGGAATGAAGTTCTGATATATGTGACAACATGGATGAGCCTTGAAGACATCATGTTGAATGAAATGAGCCAAACTGAAAATGACAAATTATGTATGATCTCACAGATATGAAATAATTGGAATAAGCAAACTCAAGGAGTCAAAATCCAGAACACAGGTTACCAGGAGTGGGGACAGGCAATGAGGAGCAAATGTTCAAATTTTATCAAGTTTCTCTTTGGGTTGATTGTAAAGTTTTGGTAATGGATGGCAGCGATGGTAGCACAAATTGTGAATGTATTAACTGCACTGAATTATATATTTGAATGTGGTTAAAAGGGGAAATTTTTGGTTGTATATATGTTACTAGATATATATTTTTTAATCCATAGGACCAGATAACACAGTGAACCCTATTGTTAATGATAGACTGTACTTAATAGTACAATTATAAAAATGTTCCTTCATGTTTTTCATGAATTGCAATATATGTACCACACTAATGCAAGGTATTAATAATAGGGCGGTATTTGGGAACTCGGTACTTTATGCTTGATTTTTCTGTAAACCTAGGAACATATAAAACAAAAAGACATTAAATTATCAAAATAGTGCCCTTAGGAAAAAGGGTAATGGAAGTGGGGTATGCATATAAAAGGAAATAAACACACAGTTAAACTAGTAAATAAAAACATGAGGGGTGCAAGCCTAGCTCAGCGGTAGAATTCTCGCCTGCCACGTGGGAGACCCGGGTTTGATTCCCGGCCCATGCACTTCCCAAACAAACAAACAAACAAAATTCAACAAATGGTGCTGCGTAAAGGGCTATTCACAAGGGAAAAGAATGAAATGTGACCCGCCATACAGCATACAAAAAAAAACCCAGAGTAAAACAAGAGTAGGGCCTTGCCTGGACCCATGTGCCACGAACTGAACAATCTGAAGAGTATTATCTGTATAATATTGCGTTAAACTTACATATACTCATAATAAACAAAAGCCACAGCTCCTGTCTGAACCACCTGGTAGGGGAAGCAGGTAGGTGCAGTTACTGCAGCCCTGGAATGATACCTTAAGCACAATAAAAATTTCCAGCTCCAAAGCCAACTCCTTTCCTGCTGAACCCATTAAGAATGTGGCTTTTTAAAAACATTTCTGAACTTGTATAAGCTTTTTATCATTTTTGTAGCATTTGCATTCCCAAGATACCCCTATAAAGATCAAACACAAGTCAACATTTGTTTCACTCAAATGACTTCCTCTAATGAAAATATGTTTTTAAAATTGATTCTTTTTCTCTTTTCATGATCTAGTTCTACTAAATTACTTGTCACTATTCTTAGAGTTAAATTGCTTTTTTAAATAGGAGAACGAACAGGCAAAACTTATATGGGTCATTTTCATTTGTCATTAATTCATTCAGAAACATATATTGAATTCCCACTATATGCAAGACAAATACCTAATTTTAAAAGACATGTAACCATCTACCCAGGTATACAAAATGAGGACAAAGTTAGACAGTCAAATGGAACTGTTCATAAAACAGAAGCATTAAATATTGCAATTTCTCCACTTTGCTTTACATTTTTTGCCTTGCAGCTATAATTATTTTCTCAGAAGGAACAAGGCAAAGACAAACACTACAATAGTACATTCATTAACTATATGTCATTAAGTCACCAGCTGGAAAAGACTGAAAACGTTTTCATCATTATAAATTTTAATACACACAAGTTAGCATGTGCTCTTATTACATCTTAATGACTTGAGCATTTACCAAAAAATTATAAATAAATCAAAAAATTGATAAATGACAGAGTTAAAGAGAGGCTATGAACAATACCTCTAATTCAACTATTCTTTTCACAATTAAATAATGTATGTATTTTGAATGAAGCCAAACCTGTGCTTTCTGTCTTAGAGCTATGCTCAAGGCAGCAGGCAGAAGAGGCAGGGGAGAGGTGATCTGTACCTTTTATTCCTCTCCTTTCCCATTTAATATAGAAACCTCATCCCACACTTCCTTTTTCAATGCTGAACAATTACTATAAAATTTAGCTAAAAATTCATACAAGATCTTGTCAGGGGAAAATAACATAATGTTGCTATTTTGTAAAGTAGGTTTAGAAATGAACCATTTACTATGATGTTCTGAGAAACCATGTTCTCAAGCTACTGAACCAGAAACTGTCTAGTGGCATTAACTTTTACATATCTGATGACTTTTAAATTAACGTGTTTCACCTTGCCACACTGAGAAAATGAGTTAAGGAACAGATTTCCAAGATACTATCAACTTGCAGCATTTAATCTTGCAAAATAGTCCTTTCTATGAATTTTCTCATTATTTGGGGTAATTTTTCCAAATTGTATTCAACAAAATTAGGCCAGGTCTCTGCGGCCTGGAACAGTCTGAACTACAGAAACAGCAGCTTCTCCTCTACTTCCATTCTGTGGAGTCTTGTCACAGACAGCTCTTGCCCTTCACAAAAGTCAATTTCAAAACTAAGATCAGGACATGAGCTAATGCAATGAGCATTGCCACTCGACGGAATTTTTCTGGAGCTGCAATAGTTCTTCAAAATTAGGTACTCTCAAAAGGTGGCTCTTTTAAGCCACACTAGACTACGGCTTAATACATTCAGCAAATGGTGTGAAAAATGTATACCAAAAATAGACTGTCATTCCTGACAGCCAAGAGACTCAAGCAGGGATCAGAAAACTTAAACTGTACAAGACCAGAAAGCAAGTATTTTATTTTTTTATTTTTTGCATGGGCAGGCACCGGGAAAAAAAGCAAATATTTTTTTACTTTGTGGGCCACATAATCTCCACTGTAACACTGAATTTACTAAAAATCATTTAATTATCCACTTAAAAAAAGTGAATTTTATGTGGTAAGTTATACCACAAAAAAGTTGTTAAAAAAAAAACAATGAAGGCAAAATAAAGGCATTTAGAAATAAAACAAAAAATATATTATATGCATTATAAGGTTAATGAAGTTTTTCAGGCTGAATGGAGATGAGTTCGGATAAAAACCCAAATCATCAGGAAAGAACGAAGAACATTGGAAATGGTAAATATCTCAATAAATACAAAAGACTAATATCTTCCTCTTAATTTCTTTAAAATATATGACTAGAACAAAAATTATTACATATTTTTGGGGTTTTTAAAACATAAAGATATACAAATATAACACATGTATAGAAACAAATATAGCATAAAAGAACGGGAGGTAAATGGATCAATTTGATTGTTAGATTTCTACATTTTACAAGATGTACAATCAATTAGTAGTTGTCCAACTCTAAGTGGAGTGTAAAAAATTTTAGAATGCATATTGTCATCGCTACAGCAAACTCTAAAAATATGATCTAAAGAGTTAGGGCCAACAGCCAACTTAAAATAGGAATTCTAAAAAAAATATTTTCAAATAATCCTAAACAAGGCAGGAAAGAGAGGGACAGATACAAAAAACAGGGGAATAAAATGAAAACAATGTTAAAATGGTATACTTAAAATGAACCATATCAGTAATCAAATGTCCCAATTAAACATTCCAATTAAAGTTTTGAGATGTCAAAATAGATTAAAAAAAAAAAGCAAGATCTTCTTTACAAAAGATATACTCTAAATATAAAGACTCAAATAAGTTGAGAGTAGCTGGAGGAAAAAGATGTGCCTACAAACATCAGCTAAGAAACCTAGAATGACTATTAAGATTGAGATACCAAGAAAACCAATTTTATCTGAGATCAATAAGAATATTTCATAATGGTACAAATGTCAATCCAACCAGAAGACACAACATTCATACGTGTGTACACACCTAATGACAAAAGTTTTAAAATAACCAACAAGTGGCAGAATTAACAGTCATCATTGCAGATATCAATACCCTTCTCTCCATCAACTGACACAACAACTGGATAAAATACCAGTCAAACACAGAGAATTTGGACAATACGACTAACATTTTTTCTTAATTGATATTTATATTGCACTATATGCAATAACTGCAGGATTCGCGTTATGTTCAATTGCACATGGCATGTGCAGTAAGATACACCATATGCTGGGTTAAAAGCCAAGTCTTAATAAATGGAAAAGGATCAAAATCATACAGATGTATTCAGACATGCACAATGTATTCATTCCTACATTCACTCTCTTCGTACCTAACCCCTGCAAGCATCTCTGACGCTGACACCAAATACTGGTTGGTGGTGGAAAGGACGATGCATGTCATCAAATACAGATTTTCTACTTAATTTA
This sequence comes from Tamandua tetradactyla, assembly GCF_023851605.1. NCBI lineage: Eukaryota > Metazoa > Chordata > Mammalia > Pilosa > Myrmecophagidae > Tamandua > Tamandua tetradactyla. The sequence continues at coordinate 606,945 of NC_135338.1, forward strand.
CTGTAGCAAATTAAGAATTGATGGCAAAAAAAAAAACACTTTGGATAATCTTACAGTTTCTCAAAACAGAATGTTATAAATTTGTTTGTATTTAAATTCAACCACTACTCAAATGAGGCCATGGAGAAAAAATAAGGAAAACACTATCCACTTTCTGATGAAGTATCTACCCCAGAAGTCCCAAGTAAGGTCCTCATCAGCCAACCCAAGCTTCCCCGTTAAACGCTCTTCTCATCAACCTCACGTAGTCACCTGGAGGTTCAGGCTTTCCCAGGTTTTCCCCAACTGTAACTGATCTCCACTCAGCTCGTCCGGGTTCCTTTCCACCGACAGAACATCCAAAAACGGTTTTTTCCCCTCATTGAACGACTCCAAGAAGGACAGCAGGCTCTACAATTAGAAGAGAGGCTTAAAGACTGAAACCTTTAGTTTCACTTTTATACACTGTAATCTGCCATTTTAAGGTCTACATCTACAGTTCATGTTTACATTTTTACTTAGAAACGGTAAAAATCCTGAATTCAGTGTCCTCCCATGAGCACCCTTCTCAGTGCATTTGGGTGTGTCGCAGTGACAAGAGTCATGGCTCATGCGTTTTGGCGGCACTGCTGGGTTCCTACCAGAAAAGAGCAGATCGTGAGGCTGCACACTGATCGTGCGTTTTTTTGACCTCCCTAAATATGTGTTCACAACAAAATTAAAAAGAGTGGAAGTGAGAATTATCTAACAGCAGTCCTCATGTATAAATGAATTTCTAAGTGTTTGTGATTAACCAAGCTTGAGCCAATTCTTTCTGATATAGACATGAGAAAACACTTTATCCTTGCCCTCAAAAATTTAATACAGCTCTTTCTGGTTCACATTTGTGTGCCCTGAAAAATTTAATAAAGCTCTTTTCGGTTCACATTTGTGTGAAATATTCATGTTTAAAAGTCATCAACTCAATAAATACTTTAAACATTTATCCATAATTACTGATATCATTGTTCATTACATTTTATCAATATCCCAGGGGGTAATTAATTTATTTTTAATTCTTTCTGGTAATGAATAACTTCATAAAGCCTCCATTTTAGGTAGGTGGTACATTTCTAAATAAAAGATACATGTGAGAAAAAAGGCTCTTCCAGTGAACACTGAACATCTTTTCAATGGAAAAAAAATCTCAATCCAGAGCCAAGGCGGAAGAAGCAGAAGAGGCCTACACGGCTGAGCCCAAGGGCAGATAAAATGTTTGGCCCCTCCTCTCCCAGATGGCTCCAAACAGATCAAACAATGTGACCCGCAAGCCACACAATCCACTGAATGTTGGAACTGGACAGGCTGGGACATTCAACCGCCTCATTAAACAACTAGGGAGACGGAAGACGAGGGATGCCACGTGCTTTGTAGGCACATGGCAGTTTCTGCACCTTATTCAGGTTAGGAACAGGATGCAAAAAGAGCTAGGGCTTTGGAGCGAGACTCGATTCAGATCCCACCTCTACTTTTCACTAGCTAAGTTAACCTGAGATAAGCTATTTCGTAGCGCTAAGCCCTGGTGTCCTCATCTAACTGAAATAACAATACCTGCTTCAATGCACAGCAGACGTTCAGAATGCAGTGATAATAACTGTTATCACTATCCCCCAAAGAGCACCTTGGTCCAGACTCTGTGTTGTCATTCTGAGACAGCATCATCTGACGACCTCTGCATTGGAACCCTCTTACTCAAAGGTGCCCAGGGGCCAGCAGCATCAGCACCAGCTTATCAGCTTAGCAGAAATGCAGAATCTCAGCCCCCACCCAGATGGACAAGATGCCCAGGTGATCTGCACACATATTAAAATTTGAGAAGCATTGTCCCAGAATCCAGCCCTAAAACTTGGAGTTAATTTAGTACTTAAAAAATCAACTCTGAAAGTGTCTTTTAAAGACTTATGACTCTTTCCTAAAAGAGTAAACTACAAATAAACTGCTGTTTAAAGTCATACTTACTTCGTATTCTTTAAAGTAGGTCTCATTTTCTGAATCCTTTAGCACAGTCTGTAGCTTTTTCTCTTGGAGAGTTAACCAGATGACAGCATCTTTCACCTTTCCCTGTCATTTGAAAAAATAAAAACACCTGTAAAACTAGATCCTAAATAGACCTGATGTTTGCTTTTAGCAACATTAACAACTTCAAACGTTAGTGAAATAATGCAACCACTGCACACCAGTGACTGGCAGAGAGATTCTGCTTATTCACAAGACTCCTGAAATTTCTAAATAGATTGAGGTTAGCATCTGAACGTGCCGAGAAACCTTTTCTGGGCTTATCCATTACCAACCTTCTTCAATTTTAGAAGAGTATTAGCCTAAATCACTTCTTTATAGCGGCATTTCAGAAGACAACCTTTCAATAAACCCAAATACGAGGTAATTCAAGAGATATCTACACCTAGCAAAAACACTGACATCAAAAATATCTTAAACATTTTCCTGAAATAGCACTCTGAAGATTCTGCTTATGCTATCATAGGAGGTGAGCAACAATTATTTTTTCTTAGATTCTTGCTTGGGTGGTATGTTTATCTTCATTTGAAAGCAGATTTTACTGCTAGAGGATAAAGTATAAGTAGTATGCTTATTTCCATTCTCCCTTAACCTTCATTTACTTTTATTTTCTATTAAATAAGACTATCTTCCAATATTTTTGCATTTAAATTCCTAAATAGTAGAATTTTTACTTTTACCTTTGAATATGGGAGTTACCTAGGAAAGAGTAGCTCCTCAGCAGGTCAGTAATAAGTGAATGTAACCGTGAGACTGAGTCTCGGCTTGCGTCTCCTTTCCAGAGCCAGCCACAATCTTAGTGCTCCAGAATAAAATGTGAAAACATAGGCCTAATTTATCAAATCAAATATGACGGCATTTAAACATGTCTGAGAAGGTAGTTTAAAATAAATTTGAAAATAATACTCATAAATATTTTACTCAATTCACAGCAATTATTTCAAAGAAGCAAAATAAGTGTTCCCTTTCAACTCAGTGATTTTTATGAAATTTCCACGTATAATTTTTTGTGTAACTGACTAACTTAGAAAAATTGAATAATCCAGTGGCAGTCTGATGGTAATTGAAGGATATTCTAAGTAAACAAGGATTAAGAGCACAACACTGTGAAACACAGTTAACAGAATGAATTATATATTTGGATATAGTTAAAAGGGGGAAATCTAAGGTTGTGCCTATGTTACTAGAATAAAAGTTACTGTAAAAACCATAGGACTGTACAACATAAACAGTGAACCCTAATGTAAGCCATGGAATATAGTTAATAGTACAAGTTTAATAATTTTTTTTCATCAGTTGTAACAAATGTACCACAGTAATGCAAAGTATTAATAATTGCAGGAGTATCTAGGGCAAAAAAAAAAATAAGACCCAAGGTAGTATATGATTATATTTATAAGAAATTAAAGAGTGTATGTACATGGTTTCTTCTGGGTTAATGTAAAATATTCTAAAATTAGATTGTAGTGATAGTTTCACAAGTCTGAGAATATACTAAAAACCACTCAATTGTATATTTTAAATGGGTAAATTTTATGGTATGTGAATTATATCTCAATAAAGGTGTTAAAAATTACAACAGACAAAAACTGGTATTGCTAGATGTTTTTTTTAATTCGGCTTACCTCATTTGTTCCTTAGAGTGCCTAAACAGATGTTTTAGATGAGTCAGCAAAGTTTAATAAATTATCACTTTTACTTTAAAAAAAAAAAGAGGAGGCAAAGCTAACCTATGGTGAAAGGAATTGCCAGGCTGGTTGCCTGTGGTGGGGAGTTACAGATTAGAAACGGGTATGATGGAATGTTCTGGGCAATCGAAATATTTTATATCATGATTGGAGTACAGCTTAAATGAGTGTATACATTTGGTAACACTCAAAAACCTGTATACTTACGATCAGTATATTTTACTCTATGTAAATTACACCTCACTTTAAAAATTAAATAATTAGTAGGGTACGACAAAAATGAGCTTGACCTGAACTTCTACAAACATACCTCAGCCTGGTCTCCAGTTCCAGGTGTATCCTTTGAATATTTCAGAAACTCTGCTACATAAGTCATGATCGACTTTTCATCAGGATCAATAACATCTACATCTGTAAGACAGGCAGAACATCTATTTATTAGCTATGGATGTGATTTATTATAATTATTACTCAAGAACAGGCTATGCCATAGGGGAGCTGTGAAATGCACCAAAGTCCCTGGTTTCCCTGGTCCAGTGTGCAGTTAAGAGTTTAAATCTAGATTCAGGCAGATCTGGGCTGAATTCTGACACCAGTACTTTATAGGGAGGCATCCAGTCTCCCTACAATGATGCGTTGCTGTGCATGCTCTATGTATGAGGGCATAGTAAACAGGACGAGGTAGACAGAAGAAATTAAAACATTTCTCTTCCTGGAGATAGGGTGCAGAAACTTTCAGAAGTGCTGGATCATAAAATAACTGGAATCCACTGCTGACACACAGGTTTCAGCATTTGTGCAATAAAGCATTTCCAAAAATACATGTTGTGTGGAAGACTTGTTCAAGACATTCACAAAACTTTACTCATGTATTCACAGAACAATTTATTGAGCGCCTTCTATGTGCCAGGCTTTGTGCTAGCTACCGATGGAATAGAGTCTATCAGGTATTAAATTAACGGAGTCCATGCTTAAATAAGTTTGGAAAATGCTGAATTAAACAAAGCTTACAAGAATCAGAAATTTCTTAAATGCAGAATTTCCATGGGCATATAATAAAGTGTACCACAAAATCAAAAAGAGGAGGATATAATATATCATAGATAAACTGAACACACATCATTTTGGGAAGTCTCTTGGTATGTTGCCAAAAGAACCACTAAAGATTCTTGAAAAGTAAATCTTCTCTGTTCATTTATTAATTCAGTTAAACCCAATTCATCAAATGTTTACAGGGTACCCACAAATGCAGGTCACAGACAGAGGTTGCAATGATATATAAGGCACAGTCCTTGTCCTCAGAATATTACGTTTCATCCCTTTGTTCCTTCAACAAATAGATGCTAGATGCCCAAAATGAGGACATACCTCTGCCCCTCAAGGAGCTTCAGAAAAACGCGAGGAGAAAAACAAACAATAATCATACCAACATACTACGCATGTTTTAGTGAACTTGTTCCTGGGACCAATGGGGACTCTGTCTGATGAGGGAACAAGTGAATCTAATCCATATGCAAATAATAGAATTCAAGGCAGCAACCATGCAAAAGGTATAAATAAAAAGCTGGGTTTCAAAAGAGGAAGGGTCCTTAAGAGTTGAGCTATTCTTTTACTGAAAAAGGTATAAATATAAGGAGATACATAAAATAATATTGACTTAACTAGTTATTTTCTTTTAAAACAAACTTCCCGTTTATGAAGTTTTGCATCATGATTGAATGTTTTGAAAAATTATGTCCAAGGATAATTCCCTTAATCAAATATAAATACATTTGGTTTGCATCAGTAATCATGATGTATTTCAAATTTCAGAGCTATTATTTATTTAAGCTATTTATAATGAATATGGCCAACCATTTATAACATGGAAATTTGCCTTTATTATACAGCCTATTCCCTTGGTTGCTTAATTATCTGCAGATATTATAAATTATCTAAATTTATCCTAAAATAAATTATTTTACACTAATAATAAAGCCTTAGATGATCATAATATGAGAGAAGTATGAAAAAAAAAAGAACAATTATCAGAAACAGGGTGAGAAAAAAAAAGTATGGTGAGAAATAAAGAAAAGACAAAAAAAAGATGAGGAAAATTGAAAAAAAGAGAGAGAGAAGGCAAGAATTGGATAAAAAGAAGAAAGGGAGAAAAAACAAGGAGAAGGAAAAAAGTTAACAAGAAAGATTAGTAACAAGCAACATCAAATGAAGCCATACCAATGACAAAAGCTAAAGTGAACTGGAAATAACCACCTAATTCAATTTTGGGGGAGAGAGAAAAAGAAAACAAACTGAAGTTCAAAAAGCTCAATTATTTGTTGCAGTGAGTATATCTAGTGCCCAGATCTCTGTTTCTAATACCACTCTCCAGTAAAAGGAACCACAGCTCTTTAGAGAAATGGCTGATTGTAGGACAGGGGCAGGAAACACACAAGATGAGCTTGGGGCAAACCAACAAAACTCACTTTACAGAGTTGTCAAAGGAGTACAGGAGCCTTCACAAAGTGACTGTGTGATTGTGAAAACCTTGTTCTGATGCTCTTTCTATCTATGGTAAGGACAGATGAGTAAAAGATATGGATTAAAAATAAATAAATAGGGGCGGGCCGCGGTGGCTCAGCGGGCAAAGTGCTTGCCTGCTATGCCGGAGGACCTCGGTTCGATTCCCGGCCCCAGCCCATGTAACAAAAACGGAGAAACAGAATACAATAAAACAAGAAAATGTTTAAAAATGTTTCCCTTTCTTCCTTCCTTCCTTCCTTCTATCCTTCCTTCCTTCTCTCTGTCTTTCCTTTAAAAAAAAAATAAATAAATAAATAAATAAATAAATAAATAAATAAATAAATAACAGGGGGAACAAATGTAAAAATAAATTGGGTGGAGGGAAATACTAGTGGTCAATGAGAGGGAGGGGTGGGGGGTATGGTATGTATGAGTTTTTTTCTCTTTTCTTTTTATTGCTTTTTCCAGAGTGATGTAAATGTTCTGAGAAATGGTCATAGCGATGGCTATACAACTATGTGATAATATTGTGAGCCAGTGATTGCACACAAAGCACGGGATGTTCATACATTAAGAATGTTCGTGTTGTATGTGCATTGGTTTTATTTAAAAAAAATATTTCACCACGTTGTGGGGGAAATATCCATTTAATTTGAAGAAACTTAGCTCCAAGATTAAAAAAAAAATCTGAAAACAAAAAAAAGGAGTACAGGAACCAACTGAAACAGCTCTCAATGGCCAAACTAGAACCATTTGAACAACAAAACAAACAAGCTATACTGGATTATAATGAAAAGTGGAAAAATAAATATCCATGAGTCCATACTGATATAAATGATTGAACAATTAAATAAGTGGAGAAGAGATAAATCCCCTATGCAGAAGGATTCCAAATAGTTTGTGTAAATAACTTGCTCTCAAAGAACAGAAGCATAACTTTTCACTCCCTTAAGTGTGAAAGCCACTTCTTTCCAAAGGGTAGAGATGAAAGGGAAGGTGGGGAGAGTAATTAGTAATTTAACAGAGGAGAAACCTGGCAATATCACCTCAGCCAGGTGATCACGGTCAACATGAACAGTGATAAGTCATTTTGATAGATATCATATGTTATATTTTGATATAATGCAATAAGAATGGCTCTTTGCTTCTACAGACTTCCTCCCGCAAACCCATAATTTCCAGTCTAACCATGAGAAAAAACATCATACAAATTCCAGTGAAGGCACTTATTACAAAACACATAACTGGTGCTCCTCAAAACTGTCAAGGTTATTAATAATAAAGAAAAGAAAGTCAGAGAAATTCTTACAGCCAAGAGAACACTTAGGAGACATGACAACTAAACATAATGTGGGATCCTGGACGGGTCCTGGAACAGGGAAAGATTATTATGTAAATACTAAGGAAATCTGAATAAAGTTATGTATTTTATACTAACATCAATATGATTCATTAATTATAACAAATGTACCATAACTAATGTAAGATCTCAACAGTGGGGAAAACTGGATACTGAGTATTTAGGAACTCTGTACTATCTTGCCAATTTTTCTGTGAATCCAAAACTGTAGTAAAAAAATAAAATCTATTAAAAACTAATGAAGTATTGATACATGCTACAACAAGAAGTAACCTTGATAACATTATGCTAATTTAAAGAAGCCAGTCACAAAAGAACACATATTGTGTGGCTCCATTTATATAAATGGAGAATCGGCAAAAACTAAAGAGACAGAAAATACATGAGTGGTTGCCTGGGGGTGGGAGTGAGGGTGGGGGAGTGGGGAATCCCTATTAATAGGTATGGGGTTTCCTTCCAATGGAACCAAAATGTTCTAAAATTGATTGTGGTGATGGCTGCACAACTCTGTGAATATACTGGAAAACACCCAATTGCACACTTAATTGTACTATATGTGACTTGTATCTCAATAAAGCTGTTTAAAACACAAAGGTTAAGTGACTGTGACAGGGCCACGGTGGCTCAGCAGGTAAGAATGCTTGCCTGCCATGCCCGAGGACCCGTGTTCGATTCCTGGTGCCTGCCCATGTAAAAAAAAAAAAAAAAGTGACTGTGACAGCTAAGTTCATGTGTCAACTTGACCAGGTTATGGTGTCCAGTTTTAGGTCAAACAAGTACTGGCCTGATTTTTACCATGAGGATGTTTCATGGATTTGAATCATCTGTAAATTGATTACATCTATAACCAATAATATTTAGTCAACTGAGGAGATTGCCTCCAGCAATGAGAGACATCTCATCCAATCAGCTGAAGGCTTTAAAAGGAGAAGTAATGATTTCAGCAGTCAGAAGGCAGAATTTCCATCTCAACTTCAAGCCAACCAGTTTCTACTGGGGAATTCATCAAAAACCTTCCTTAGAGTTCTCAGCTTACATCCTGCCCTATAGAATTTAGACTTGCCCATTCCCACAGTCAGGTCAGCCAATTTCTATTAAAAAAAAAAAACTCACAATATTTACATTATATAATATTTATTATATATAGAAATATTTATATATAATGTTGGTTCTGTTTCCCTAGAGGGCTCTGACTAAAACAGATTTTGGTACCAGAAGAGTGGGGTGCTGCTATTGCAAATACCAAAAATGCAGAAACAACTCTGGAATTGGGTAAGGTGTAGAGGTTGGAAGAATCATGAGGCACCTGATAGAAAAGGCTTAGAATGCTTTGAAGAGACTGTTAATAGAAACAAGGATGATAAAAGTATCTTCAGGAAGGCCTTAGGGGAAAATGAGGAATGCGTTACTGGGAGCTAAAGCAAAGGGGATCCTTGTTTTAAAACAGCAAAGAACTTGGTTAAATTAAATTCTGAGGTCAGATGGAAGTCAGAAATCGAGAGCAATGAACTTAAATATTTAGCTAAAGGGATTGCAAAGCCAAGTACAGAAAGTTCAGCCTGGTCTCTTCTTGCAGGTCACAGTAAAATGCAAAAGGAAAGGGATAAATTGAGAACTGAACTCTTGGGCATTAAGAAAACATAAGTAGATGATTTGGAAAATTCTGGGTTTCTACAAAGTGAGTTCCCAGAGGGCAATGCTCCATGTGAGGGTTTAACTGAACATAGAAACAGTGATTTCCATGCAAGTCAGAATTGGAGGGGCAGTTACCCAGGAAATATCTGGAAAAGTTCTACTGTCTGTTGGTTTAGACCCCTGTGAACTACATGCAAGGCCGACAAGTTTTTTTGTGTAATTTGTACAAACAGAACTGCTGCCAACCTGACCTAAAAGGGACAGAAAGGGGACAAATGGAAGGAAGAATCACTTCCAGGGTAGAACCATGGATGCTGAGGTCTGGATGGATGATAGCTCCTTAGGCCCAGAGAACAGGCCGACCCATGAGTGTGGAAAGTATAAGTCTGCCCCAGAGCTTGGAAGGTGGGCAATCCATCCCATTGTTGAAGAAGGGTGCTGCCACCCCAGTGCTCAGAGAGGGTGGGGCCCAGGCCCCAACATTAGGCATTTGTGGAGAACATGCCTTCCATTCCATTCTTGAAGAGGGTGGCGCCTTCAATCCAGCATTCAGGGAGAGCATGGCCACTGCAAAGCACTAGGAAGGAGTGGGGCTGCTGACTCATCAGGTGCAGAGGACAAAACATTGATCTGTAGATGTCTCAGGTCTTGATATCTAATAGAGTTTGGGTTCCTCGGCTTTCCCATCACATGGGCATATCCTCTCCTTTCTCTTCTGGGTTCCTGCTTCTCCCCATGACTTTCTCTTTATAAGGCCTCCCATAATAGGATTAAGACCCATCCTGATTCACTTGGCCTCACCTTAATTAAAAATAACATCTTCAGGGGCGGGCCGCGGTGGCTCAGCGGGCAAAGTGCTTGCCTGCTATGCCGGAGGACCTCGGTTCGATTCCCGGCCCCAGCCCATGTAACAAAAACGGAGAAACAGAATACAATAAAACAAGAAAATGTTTAAAAATGTTTCCCTTTCTTCCTTCCTTCCTTCCTTCTATCCTTCCTTCCTTCTCTCTGTCTTTCCTTTAAAAAAAAAAAATAAATAAAATAACATCTTCAAAAGGTGCTATGTCAATGCGTTCACACACACAACTGATACTAAGAATAGGACTGTTGTTTTGTTTTGTTTCCCCCCTTGGGGTTCCTAATTCAACCAACCACAGTACGTGAATCACACCTCATTAAAGCTGTGATACATACTTTAAGAAAAGGAAACGAAGGGATTTGGAAGTCCTTGGCAATGCACTCTTGCAAAGCTTCTTCCTCTTCACTTTACAGAAGATGTCCTCTCCTCAGGAACTTCCTCCTGGCACTCCTTTGTGACATCTAACTTTTTACAGGAAGCCACAGCGGAGGACAGAGCCTGGTCAGCCGCTCCTCTATCGTGTGAGAGGGGTGAATGACAAGAAGCTATCGAGTTGCTTCCGCCTGGGCCAGGAGCCCCAAGACAAACTCCCTCTTGATCTCTGGTGGCACCTGCTGCCTCAGGATGGAGTTGGCCAGAATGGATGGCATTTGGCCACTGGTCTATACAGGGCATGCCCTAATGGCCTTACTATCTCAGTGTGATGCTCCTCCTTCCTTGGTGATCAGTTGGTCGGCAAGGTGGCTGGACATGCTTTCAGGACTCTGTCAAATGCACCATTTGGTGTACAGGAATGGAATGATAATTTGCAGAATGTTTATATTCTTCCTCAATTAATTTTTGTGTCATGTATGTATTTTCCTTTCTCAATTCACTTAGGTTTCTCTCAGCTATCAGAGCTCTTATCCTATATCATCAGCTTTACTCTCCTAGGATATAAGAAGGTTTTGGTAATACCCAGCGACTCTTGACTTTTTCTGAAATACTTTATGCTTGAATTTTATAAGATTTCAGGTCTTCACATGCATTGCTGTTATTTTTATTTGCTTTAGAAAAATCTTTCTCTACCTTTCTGGTGTAAATTCTCTCTAAATTGAGCCTTGGGTAAAAATCTGTTTCCTTTCTTTGATGAAATTTAGGATGAACTTGTTTCTGTTGGAGTTTTCCATCTGTCTTTCCAATTGGGTGATTTCTGGCTGGAGCAAAGCTTTTTGGTTTGGGATCTTTCTATGAGATTATTAAATGCACTGATCATTTTAGTTTCTTCTTGTAATGTCACGTACATTTGTTTTCTTTTTTTCTTTGAGATTTTTAAGTGAGTATTTAAATCCACCCCATTAATCAACAGTCCTTTAGGGTCTTCATCTATGAGATTCCATTTTCTGATGTCCTCAGGATATCCATCCATGTTATCTTCTTGAGAACAGTAGCCGACTCGCTCATTTTTGGCACGTACTCACCTGCAGGCTTGATCTGACCCACTTTATGATTAAGAACTGGTTCCATAAGCAACTTAGAGGTTTCTGAGGAATGTTTCTCTTTAGTAAATTTGCCCACTCTTCCTTTCCATTTTTGAGGCTCCTTGAAAAGAGTTTTATGCTTTTTTCCAGCCTGGTATTTTCCTCCAAAGCTTCTGTTACTGCTGCATGAACCTCTTCTGCATCCTCCTAAGCGGTTTTGAAGGATGATTTGGTTGGTGCTACTTGATGCTGGATTTGCTTTGCTGAGTATTCTAGGAGGGACTTGCCTGCAATGCCAGCCATCAGCTGAACTTCTTGTAAACATTTAGATGTCTCTCCTTTCCATAATATTCTAGACATATCTCCCTTAAGTCCTAATAAAGAGCTGTAGCTTTCCAGTTCTTTGTTCCGATACTTCATTCTTGAGTTTGGCTTCTGTTATAGTTGATTTGAGGTCTCCAAATACTCTTTTTTTTTTTTTTTTTTTTTTTTTTAAGAGAGAGAGAGGAAGGGAAGGAAAGACAGAGAAGGAAGGAAGGATGGAAGGAAGGAAGGGAGGAAGAAAGGGAAACATTTTTAAACATTTTCTTGTTTTTTTTTATTATATTTTTGTTTGTTTGTTTGTTTTTTTTTTTTACATGGGCTGGGGCCGGGAATCGAACCGAGGTCCTCCGGCACGGCAGGCAAGCACTCTTGCCCGCTGAGCCACCGCGGCCCGCCCTCCAAATACTCTTTTAATGTGGTGAAACTTATCCACAATTCGATATCCTTCTTCCAGAAGAGCAGAAATGTCAGCAGCCAGTTTTATCTCTCCTTCCATCATCATAAAAACATTTAATAATAAACACTCTCACTATGAATAGGCACACCACCATCTCCCACAGCATTCCTTGGGGATCTGGGCTTGGTACAAACTACTCTAGCAGTGCTGCCAACACCTGGCACAAGGCCACTAGGCTCAGGATTGCACAGGGCATATTAGCTATCTGCAGATTCTCCGAGGCTCCCAAGACCTCTGCTGAGTCACCTCAGGTTGGCAGGAATCTGTAGCCACAACACAAGATAGAATGCCACTGCCTGGCAACCAAGACAGACTTCATGCAGGTGAGGGAGAGGCAGAAAAAAACAGTGCTTCTACCTTTCCCCACACCTGAGCCCACGAAGTCAGTGACCACATCACACAACCCAGGGGATATGGACGAGACTGTTAGGACAGAGATGGTCTATGGTTCTCGCCATGCGAGATCCTTCCCTGACCCAAGAACTAAGGAGATAGTTGAGTAACTGTCTAGGTCACTGGTCTTGAGGTTTCACGGTGGAGGATCTGCAGACCCCAATGCTGGCCACTGACTGTCTTTCTCTTAAATGAACTTTCCATTCTGTGGCCTTGGAGACCGAATCCAGTCCATGGTGATGTGAAAAGTCTGCGACTCTCGGTGCCTTCCTGGTTTCTGTCTGACTGGCCTTGAATGTGAGTGAGGAGTATAAGAAGGGTTATGATGGGCCCTACATAGGATTTCAAATTTCAATTCACTTGACTAATTTCACCTTTAAAAGCTAAGGGGGACAATGTTCTGGAGCAGCTAGAAGGAAAAATCTGAGAGGATGGTATGGTGGCCCATGACAGACTCTGGGATCTGTCCTGTAACTACTTGTTGAAGAGTACTTTGGAAACTATTGCTTTTTTCTTTCTTTGCTTTGCATATATGCTATGTTATACAATAAAAAAAGGTTAAAAAAAAAAAAACTAAGGGAGAAACATCAGAATTTTCAGGTCTTCAGATTTCAAGCACATGCAGTCTCACTGTGTGATCTTTGGATTCAGTTTCATTTTTTCTCTTCTGTGTAATCACACCAGAATTGTATTTAACAGAAGGGGTGGTGGCTGTCATGCTTCAGCAACTGTATGACTTTTTAAACTTTTTCAAACCTACAGGACAATTGCAAAAATAATTCAGACCATATACAGTGAGTTCCAACATTCTCCCATGTCTCGGACACCCAGATCCACCAATTTAATATTTTGTCATCTTGGCCATTATATCACCCACCTATCCATCCATCCATCCATCCATCCATCCATCCATCTACTAAGAGTTAAAGTGTAGAAATGTATGATTAAATAAATTATACTGAAAGAATGTCATCCATGCATCCATCTATCTATTAATAGTTAAAGTGTAGAAATACACAATTAAATAAATTATACTGAAAGAATGTTATTAGAGATCCTGCCCGATCAACATGGCAAAGAGGGACAAGGGCTCCATCCCCCCATAGAAGCTTTGAACAACCAGCAAGAATTAGCAGAAACCTCTTTATAAAAAGCTCCAAAAAAACAGTTAAAGGACTGCAATACCAGGGAGAGTAGTGAATCAAGAAAAAGGTCACTTAAAATTGCTAGCATTTCATGGTACTGTGGCAGGCCCCTCCCCTAACTCTCACAGTCCCAGCGTGTAGCTGATCTACACTCCTACTATGGATCTCTGGTCCTGGTTCTGGAAAGAGCAGAATAACGCTTGTTCACCTGCTGGCAGTATGTACAATCTGTCTGGTGGTGGCCTGAGGAACTCACTGTTCAAATGCTTGTTCTGCTTGTAGAAGGTGGCTCAGCGATCATTTCTTCCATTAGTTTTTCTCCTCCTTTTCCCTTCTCTTCTCCTTCTGGGACACCCACAACATGTATATTTGTGCGGTTCATATTATCATTCAGTTCCCTGAGTCCCTGCTCATATTTTTCCATTTTTTGCCCTATAGTTTCTGTATCTTGTCAGATTTCAGATGTTCCATCCTCCAGTTCACTAATCCTAACCTCTGTCTCTTGAAATCTACCGTTGTAGGTTTCCATTGTTTTTTCATCTCTTCTACTGTACCTTTCATCCCCATAAGTTCTGTGATTTGTTTTTTCAGACTTTCCATTTCTTCTTTTTGCTCATTCCTTGCCTTCTTCATATCCTCCCTCAATTCATTGATTTGGTTTTTGATGAGGTTTTCCATTTCTGTTTGTACATTCTCAATTAGTTGTTTCAGCTCTTGTATCTCATTTGAACTATTGGTTTGTTCCTTTGACTGGGCCATATCTTCAATTTTCCTGATGTGATTTGTTATTTTTTTGCTGGCGTCTGGACATTCAATTACCTTAATTAGTTTATTCTGGAGATTGCTTTCACTTCTCTTACCTAGAATTTTCTTGCTAGATAAATTTGTTGTCTATCTGTTCTTTGACCTACAGTTCAGCTTTTTCCAGACCTCTAGCTTAAGTTTTGTTTAACAGAGGATAATTTTTCCGTTCTTGTTTTCTTGTTTCTTGCCCTGCTTGTATGGTGCCTTTTCCCTCCCTACCCTTAGGAGGGTCTACATAGGTATTATAGACTCCAGCTGGGTTTTCCCGGACTAAACTGGCCTTCTATCAGGGGGAAGGGGTCACCTGCATCAGTTTTCCCTGAGGGTGAGACCCAGCAGGTTAAAAGACTTTCCTGTGAAGTCTCTGGGCTCTGTTTTTCTTATCCTGCCCAGTATGTGGCGCATCTGCCTGTGGGTCCCACCAGCAAAAGATGTTGCGGCACTTTTAACTTTGGAAGACTCTCCCTGCTGGGGGTGTGGTGGAGACAGAGGAGAGGTTGTAGGCTGGTTTTAATGGCTTCAAATTGCCAAGCCCTGGGGTCTGAATTCCTTGAGAGAGGGATTCCACCTGAGTTGGGCTTCACCCCTCCCCTGGGGAAGGCACAGGTGGGAGACAGCCCTGAAAGCAGCCTGTTTCTGCCTATGCCTGGGGCAGTTGCAGCCTGAGAAGTTCCGCCGCTGAATCCAGAGGCTGCCAAGTCTCCGTAGAAACACAGCCACTAAAACCTCTGTTTCCTCCCCCTTTCCTCTTTTTTTTCCATGAGCCCAATGAGAGACCTCCGCCTTGACCAGGTTTAGAGTCTCTTTTCTTTCCCTCTGGGAAGCCGCCTGTGGGGGAGGATGGCTTGGGGAACTCACGGTTTTGGGGAGGCTCGCAGCCGGTCCAGCTGGTCCAGACTGGGGTACGCTGTGTGTCCAGTCACTGACATGGCCCCAGGAGCTGTTCTGTACTGTTTCTGGTTATTTAGTAGTTGTTCTGGAGGACGAACTAAAACGTGCACATTGCTAAGCTGCCATCTTGACTCCGCCCTCCGAAGGTGGCTCACTGAGCTCTCCTACAGAATGCTATAGGACAGCAGTGAAATAATGTTTCATGGGACAAGGGAATACTGACTGTGCATTCCTCAAACCATGAAGAAACCATTTCCTAGGGAAGGGGAGACATTCACAGCCAAGTAAATAGGGGAATTCCCAGGGCTACACACATGCCCAAGACAAGAAGCCTTTTCAGAAAGAATCAAGGAGGACCCTTTGCTTTGACCTGGAGCTATTTTCTAAACTCATTGTATGGATAACCTCCGAAGGAGAGCACCCACACAAGTCAATCTATAGGAATGGAAAAGGTATTTTATTTTTTTCTTCTGTTTTGTTAGCTCCTCGAATTCAGGAAAAAGCACTCTTGCTAGACACAAACTTAAGGAACAGAGGACTCAGAGTCTAAATTCCAGTGATACCAAACTAAAATATTAAAATGTCCAGGTTTCAACAAAAGGTTACAAAACATACAAACTAACAGGAAGTGATGAGCCAGGCAAAGGAGAAGATTAAAGCATTAGAAACTATCAGTGAGGAAGACCAGACCTGGGGCACCCCAGACAAATATTCTTTTAAATGGCCTTGAATACACTCAAAGTGCTAATGGAAAAATGGGAAAAAACCCTAAAGGAAAGCAGGAAGACAAGATGATGAACACATAGAGAGATGGAAATTATGGAAAGGAATGAAACAGAGCTAAAATTTAAACAGAAATTTAAAATTCCCTAGAAGAATTCAAAAACAAACTGGAGCTGGCAGAAGAAAAAATCAGTGAACTTGAAGTAAGAAAATTGAAATCATCCAGTCTGAAGAGCAGAAAGGGGAAAGAATGAAGAAACATGAACAGAACCTGAGGAACTCTGTGGGACGCCACCAAGCTTTCCAGTATATGTATTATAGGAATCCCAGAAGCAGAAGAAAGAGAAAAGGGCAGAAGGAATATCCAAAGAAATGATGGCTGAAAACTTCCCAAATTTATTAAAATTATATACATCCAAGATACTCAAAGAACTTCAAATAGGATCTACTGAAACAGACCCATACCACACCAACCAAATTTTAGGATGCCGAAGATAAAGTGAGAATTCTGGAAGACACAAGAGAGAAGCAACGTGTTATATACAAGGGATCCTCAATAAGATTAAGAGCCAATATTTCCGATTGGGAACCATGGAGGCAAGAGAGCAGCTGGAAGACATATTAAAGGTACTGAAAGCAAGGAACTGCCAGCCAAGAATTCTGTATCTGGCAAGACTGTCTTCCAATAATGAGTGAGGAATTTTGACTTTGCCAGATAAACAAAAGCTAGAAACATTGTCACCTCTAGACCAGCCCTTCAAGAAATGCTAAAGGGAGTTCTTCAGGTTAAAAGGAAAGGATATTAGATAACTGAGTGATGCCATGTGAAGAAATAAAGATCCCCAGTAAAGCTAGTGACAGCAATAAATATTACCATATTGTATTTTTTACTTGTAACTGCATGTTTTACTTCCTGCAAGATCTAAAAGGCAAGTGCATAAAACATAATGACGAAGCAATGCTTTTGGGCTCATAATATACACAGATGTAATTTGTGACAAGAATTACATAGAGGTGGGGGGATAGAGGGGTATAGGAATATAGTTTATGTATACTATTGAAGTTAAGTTGGTACCAAAGCAAATGAAGTTGTTATAGATCTAGGATGTTAAAATTAAGCCCCATGGCAACCATGAAGAAAATACCAGAGAACATGCAAACTCAGAGAGACAGAAAATAGAGTACAGGTTACCAGGGGCTGGGGGCAGGGACAGTGCAGAGTTAATGCAAAATGAGTACAGGGTTTCTGTTTGGGGTGAAAGCAAAGCTATAGCAATGGATGGTGGTGAAGGTACTGCAACATATGATGATTCCCACTGCATGGTATATTTGGGAGGGGTTGTGAGGGAATATTTATGTTGTGTGTCTGTGTGTATATATGTATATGTATATATCCACAATTAAAAAAATAAGAAATCAAGAGAAACTAAAGAGATAATAACAAATTATACGCAATACATGATAGTGGAAGGGATCTAAGAATGTGGATAAAAAGGCTTAACAGGGCTTTATAGGAACCTAAGAAAAAACTGGAATACGGAATGTAAGCTTCATATTGGTGTTGAATTTCTTGAACTAACTGCATTTAAAGTGATGATATAAGAGATTATCCTGGTGTGCAGGAGATGGACATGGAGATGTTATGTGTTGAGGAAGGATGGTGCACGGTGTGTGCAACCTGCTCTCAAATGTCCAGAAGGCAGAGAGACAGACAGACAGACAGACAGATGACAGGAAGGACGAATTTGCAAAAGAGACAAAATGTTAAAGATTGGTGGATCTCTGGGTTCCTGGGGTGGTGGGGGTATGATGGAGCTCTCTGTATGAAGTTTGTATTATTTCTGAAACCATCCTGTAAGTTTGAAATTGATTCAAAAAAACTTTTTTTAAAAAAGTGGATAAATACTCAAAACTCATCACTTCCTAATTACCTTACTTCATTTTACTATTATCTCTGCCCTTGAGGTTATTTATGTTTACTGCATCTACATGGAAGAAGCAATACACAGTGGTGAACGACGGTGCATCTCGCCCATCTCGGGTCGCTGACTCCTCGTTGGAAGCCTGAAATCAACCACGGTCGAGATATTTACACAAAAATCAGCAAATGGGGGAGGTTAATTTGTTGTTGTTTTGTTGATTATTAGGAAAGGGATGGAGAAAATATTAATAAGGCAGGTTAATCTTTGCAGTATGTCCCATCCGTACCTGTTTAAGTATGAATATCACAAAAAAATTAAGGAAATATTCTTCCGTATTCAATCCAAGAAAGAAGGCACTAATGTCATCAAAGAATGAGTGAGATTCTAACATATATCTTCATTGCCCGTTTATTCATTACCATAATGGGAAATGTCAACCAACATTCATGTCAGAACCACACTTGTTTGCAACTGCAACTATTTTGCTATAGAGGTAAGAGTTTAGCAAAATCAACCAAGAGCATTTTTGAGTTATATGGAATTTACAATAAAGTGTATCATATATTTTATTATTTACAGATTGTGTGCTACACATCCTCTCTATTAGTAAAATTTATAATAAATTTCTGCCCTTATGTACATAAGTATAAAATTTATAATAATTATACATATACACAGACATGCATTTTTCTGGAGAGTTGGTCATTAAATATTTATCAGCATACCACTGGTTATACAGCTGCGATCAGAACATATTTCTTGACCTGTTAGCTCATTATAATCTTTGCTAATTATATATGCATCTTTTCTACCTTTGGGTACACTGTGATGCAATACAATCTAAACTATATAATTTTTCTGAAACAATCAAGTGATTTTAATCTTAATTTTATGAAGTTAAAACAAATATTAGTTTGATGATAATCTCTGGGAATATAGTCAGTATTTAGGATTTTAAAAAATTTAATAATTCAACACAATCAATGGGCAAATCCTGGCCAATTACAAAGGAAAAAAAGAAAGCAGCAATTTCTATCCTCATAGAAGTTCAGCTTTAAACGAAGGGAGGGAGTGGGGAAGGGCAGACACATAAACAAACGGCATTAATACAGAATGAACACATCTTATAGGAAACATTTTAGAATAGAACAATAGAATCAAGGAGAACACAATATAGAGAACAACAGAAGCAAAACAAAGGCTCAAATTAGCCCCAGCAACAGCACTGTTTGTTTTCAGCTGCCGTTTCATCCTCTAATTACTGAAGTTAACTAATTGGTAGGGATTCTCCGTTTCCTGAAATTCAATAAAGAATGAAGTTAAGTGATCCTGGATTAGAATACAATATTGTTATGTTTGTTTATACACTGTTTTTATTTCAACTTCATCCAGAATCTTAAAATAATATTTTCTTAAAAGGAAAAAAAAGCTTCTTTACCTTCTGGTTCCAGCAATTTGGGGATTTTTAGTTCTCTTTCTGCAATTCTGAAGGCCTCTTTCAGATTGTCCTTGTTGGACCTTTGCTTCACGCACCTCACGTCGACCAGGTCTGGTCGCAAGGCGTGAATGACAGCTAAAAACGCCCTTCCATCTCTCCAGCTTGACCTGAAGTCCGTAACACTGACAGACCCATACCTAGCACGCAAAAGGATGAAAACATGATAAATACTATGAAAAATAATACATCAAAACATCTCTACTATATTCAGTAATGATCAACATAAAAATTCATGACATCAAATAAGTGATATAAATCATTCTAGGAGAAAACTTTTAATTTTGAGGTCAAATTAAATTAATGTGCCAAGTTCAGTGAGCTCAGGATACACAGAACATCAGTTCTCAGGTGTGGTCCGTGGACCAGCAGCTTCAATACTGGCACCGTCTAAGAACTCAGAAAAACAAATTCTTGAGCCCCGTCCACTGCATCAAACTCTAGAAGTGGGCGTAGCAATCTGTCTGGGTTTTCTGTTTTTGTTTTTTATTGCATGGGCAGGCTCTGGGACTCGAACCCCAGTCTCTGGCATGGCAGGTGAGAACGCTGCCACTGAGCCACCACTGCACTACCCCAATCTGTTTTTAAAAGCCCTCCAGTAAAAAATAAATAAATAATAGGCGACAAGGGGTAAAAAAAAAAATTGGGTAGATTGAAATACTGGTGGTCAATGAGAGGGGTCAAGGATGTGGGGTGCAGGAGTTTTTTCTTTTTATTTCTTTTACTGGAGTGATGCAAATGTTCTAAAAGTGAGCATGAGATGAACACACAACTATGTGGTGATATTGTAGGTCACTGAATGTATACTATGGATGGATTGAACGTGTGTGAGGATTTCTCAATAAAAAAATATTTTTAATAGAGCCCTCCACGTGACAATAACGTTTCTTCGAGTCGGAGAATCAGCACCACAGAAGTTCTGCATGCAGCAATCTGCTGGCTCATGACTGAGTTTAGACCACTACATACAATGAATGACCCTTGCGATAGGAAACAATTTTCTTTCCCATAAGAATAAATGATGTATTGTGCCAAGTCATTGGTCTAGTAGCTCACTAGAGACAGACTTGTCACTCTTCTGCTAAAATGTCTCATCAGCTGGTCACTGTATGTGGAATAATGTCTCTTACTGTGGCCCCCAAGGGCCTACAGGATTTCGCCCTTGCCTACCTCTTCCCTCTTTATTTTTCCCTTTCTCTACAATGTCACAGACACGCTGGCCTCTTTCCTATTTCTCAACAGCCATGCCCTCCCCCTGGAACACTCTTTCTCACAGATTTCCATATTGTTGAGCTCCTCCCCTTCAGGTCTCAGCTCAGTGGACTTCTCCTCAGAGAGGGCATCCCTGACCACCCAAGCCAAAGGAGACCCTCTCCCTAACCTCAACAATTTCCATCATAAGGAGCCTTCCTTACCCTACTGCCAACTATAATGTTCATATTTATTCATCAGCTTCCCATACTAGGGTGCAAACCCCATGGGTGCCTTGTCTTTCTTTCACCAACATAGACCCACCACCACCCCCAAACAATGCCTGCCATATAACAGGTGATTAATATTTGACATCCGAATCATTCAATAAATCCCTATTCTGGATCTAAGAAAGGATCAGAGAAAGTCATCTAAGAGAGCCTAGCTGCCTACAAAGAGGTCAGGGCTACCATCCAGAACCCATGGCAAGACCCAGGCTCATTTAGCAGATGAGACATGACTCATCTGCTTCACAAGTAAGACTAGACAACATATAGCTTACAACACAGTCATATCTGAGTCCCAAATAATAACAGATTATTGAAATAAAAATCACCTAATAATACCACCCATGACGGCCAAAACCAGGGTGAATTTATGATGAATTACTTAAGACAAAGAGGTGCCTCTTAATAAGTTTAGTATAGTTCTATATTTGAAAAGTAAGGGGGGGATTTGAAGAAAAGATAAACTGTAGTAAAATATATGAACTTGGAAAGGATTTGGAGGTTAATTATTTATGCATAAATCAAACAAATCTGAATATGATGCAATCGTGTTTTTCACGTATGCTATGATTTAGATTTTTAAACTGAAATAAAACTGTCTTGAGGAGATTCAAGAAAAATTTATTCAAAGTACTTAAAATCCATAGGATATAGGGCAGTGCAATGGTGGCTCAGTGGCAGAATTCTCGCCTTCCATGCAGGAGACCTGGGTTCAATTTCCAGACATGAACTCCACAGAAAAAAAAAAAATCTATAAGATACGCATGTTTGTGCTGCTTGTAGAATACAGAGGGTTCTAAAGATGCCAACTAAAGAAAGGTGAGGCCGAAGACAGACATTAACACTTAGCCTTCCATAGGAAGGAGCACCTCAGAGGCCCAGACATTCGACATTGGACAGGGCCTAGCAGTATACTTCTGACTCTGTTTACCCTGACAAGGCTATGGCATGACAAGGAATGCTGCTGAACTCTATAGCTCTTTTCGTAGTGAGATCTCCTGCTTCCTAATTCCTTGTGCTCCCTAAAGCCTATCCCAGCAGTTGGTTAAACTTAAAAAGTAAATATCTCACAAGAACAGAAAAATTTTTCTCTGTAAAAAAGAAATGGTGAGCACTAACTTCCTTTTATCCTTACTTTTGAAAAATGCCTATGTTCCTACGTCTTTGTTTCTTACTGAGTCATACGTTTCTCAACAATGGGGAATGTGGCCTCTTAATGTAATCATATAAAGCTCCAAAAGATCATTTCTTGTATTAGTTACTTATACATTCATTCAACATTTACACATTGCTAAGTTCTGGAACTCCAAAGGCAATAAGTCGTACAACTGACTTTCAAAAAGATCATAGTATGGTAATTTTTTTAGTTCTAAATCAACCTTTCAGAAGCATAGGGCAATGATGCCTGATGATAAGAATACTTAAAGACTACTGATTGCCACGCTGTAAAAGGCCACCTAAACAAGGGGTGGGGGTCAGGTAAGTCACCCAGATGATATTGTGTTATGGCCTCAGAACTAACCGTGGCTGAGCTCACAGACCTCCACAGCTGGAGGGTTCACTGTGAGAAGAGGCGGATATAGTGAGCATTTTCTTTTGATGAGAGATTAGCCTAATTTTCAAATCTGGAAGTCAGGTCAGTGAGGATCAGTTATTAGGTAGAGCTGTTTTGTGTGTATTTCTTTTGGTTGCAGTGAACTACTTACATGGCACATTGCTTCTGAGCCCACAAGAGAAGAGCCTTCTTTGCAGACATCTGCCATCTTTCGTGGGCTTTGGAGCATTTCTTAGCTGGAGGACTAGAGGTAGGAGATGAATCGACATCGCTCGCACAATCCGAGGAGGGCTGATTGTAATTGCCAGTAAGAGTCCGGGCAAGCTCCTCAATCTAAGGAAGATGTAATAATAGTCATCACATATAGAATCGTAAGCTGGCAGCATTGAAGAAAAACGTCAGTCAAAATGAGACCTAAAAAGCATCATACAATAGTGACACTTTACTCATAGTAAAATGAGCACTGAACCAGATCTTCGAATAACAGCATCTGTAATCTGGGACTGCACTGTGGCCTTCTTTCAGCCCGGACTTGGGTCATTTCTTGCCAGACAGGACATTCCACATCAATGCAAGCATCAGTCCATCCCACTGAAGGGCTTACAGAACTCTTTGCTGAATTTTCAACACCTGGGAAACTAAGTGGACCCAAACTAAATTGAGTTCCTAGTCTAGAGTATCTTCAGAGAGACTTAGTCGATTAAAATGCATTCTTGATTTCAAATCATTTTTTAAAGCATACATACAGGAAAAAAATAGTCGAAAGACACATAGGTATGTACAAGCAAGTTCCAAGAAAGAAAAGTAAACTGCTGTTAATTATATACAAAACAACTTCATTTGTAACTGAAGAAATCTAAATGTAAACAGCAAGAGGATATCTTTTTCACGTATAACACAGGCAAAATTTTTTAAAAATAATATCCAGTGATGGTGAGGGTATGGGAAGCCAGACATTCATATATTGTTGGTAAACGTTCAAATTTTGGGAAGGCAACTTGATAATACATATCCAAAACTTGAAGAGATAAATCCACAAACACAGTAGAAGTATTTAAAACGTCATTCTCACTAATAGAATAACCAGACAATCAATAATAGTAGATCTGAACAACACAAGTAACAAACTTGATCTAACTGGTATAAACCACTGTGTCCAAAATGACGGAAACAACTTTCTTTTCATGTGCACACAGAATAGTTATTAAAATTGACTATGCTGTGCTAAAGGCAAGCCTCAGCAATTCTGAAGAATTGGAATTATTTAGGATTTGTTCTTTGACCACACACTGAAATTAAGCTAGATGACAGTAACAAATATATAATAAAATTTCCAAATATTTGGAAATCAAATGATTAATTTTTAAATAATCCATGGGTCAAAGAAGAAATCACAAGGAAAATTAGAAAATATTTTGAATAGAATGATCTATCCATGGATTGGAAGATGCATGACTTTAAAACAACAATTTTCTCCAAATTGTTTCATACAGTCAATGCACTCCTAATCAAAATCTTGGAAAAATTTTTGTGGAAACTGACAAGTTATTTATAAAATTTACAGGGAGATGCAAAGAGCAAAAAGTCAAAAAAGTATTGAAGTTGGATAATTTATAATCACAGATATCAAGGCTTACTAGATAGCATATAGAAATTAATACAGTATAGAGCTGGTGCAAGGATATATAAATAACGGAACAGAATAGATGGTCATAAAATGAAACCACATACATGGCTAATTTCAGAAGACGACACTGCAGTGTAGTAGGAAATGATAGCCTTTTCAACAAAATGGTGTTGGGGCAACTAGATAGAAATATGGAAAAAAATAAATCTTGATTCCTTCAGCATAACACACTCAGAAAAAAAATCAACTCATTCTGGAAATACTGCAGGTCTAAACGTGAAACGTAAAACAATTACGCCTCTAGCACTATGCTGCCCAATACGATAGACAGTGGTAACATGTGGCTGTGGAAATTTCATTTTTAGATTAAATAAAATTAAATTTAAAAATTCAGTCCCTCAGTTTTACTAGCCACATTTTCAGGTGTTCAAAAGCTGGCACTGTTTTTTACAGGTCAAATATATAGAACTTCGGCATCACCACAGAAAGTTCTATTGGACAGAACTATCTGGAAAATAACATATGAGAATAGTTTCATGATGTTGGGATAGACAAAGTTTTCTTAAAAGGACATAAAAGGTACTATCAACACACATACTAAAGTTAATAAATTGGAACTGCATTAAAATTATGAATATATGTTTCCTAAAAGATTGAAAAGGCAAGCCATAGAGTCATAGAAAATAAAATATATATATATATATATCCAACAAAGTATTTGCATCTATATATATATTTGGGGCGGGGGGCATGGTCCGGGAATCAAACCTGGGTCTCCCACATGGAGGGTGAGCATTCTACCACTGAACCACTAAAACATATTTCTAAACTTCCATAAATCATTACAGATAACAGCACGGCTAAAACAAAACTTAAAAAATCTAACAATGTCAAGTATTAGCAAGAATTGGAGCAAGGAACTCTAAAACTCTGGTGGGAGGGTAAATCGCAAGCACTTGGTAAAACTTTTTGGCAGTATCAACTACAGCTGAGATCACACGCCCTGTGACCCAACAATTGCAATCCAAACATATCCACGATGGATGAGGGCTTGTGCCAGTAAAAGGCATACAAGAATAGTCCTAGCAGCTTTATTCAAAATAGCCAAAAACTGTAAACAAAAGGCCCATCAACAGTAGAATGGTAAATAGCTTGTGGTGTGTTTATACAAATGGTATATTAATACACAACCATGAAAAAGAAAGACTTACTGATACATGCTTCAACAGCATGACTCTCACAGACATAATATTAAGTGAAAGAAGTCAGACACAAAAGAGCACATACTGTATGTAAGAGTATATATTAATAATTTCATTTATATGGAGTTAAAAATGCTTAACTAATAAATTAGAGAGGGTAAAGTGGTAGTTATCTTTAGGGAAGGAGGGTGGTGAGTTGGAGGAGACCCAGGGGAATTCTGAAATCCTGGCAATGTTCTATATTTTAATCTGGGTGGTAGTTGCATGGTTGTGTTCAATTAGTGAAAATCTATCAAGGTTTACAGTTAATATTTGTGCATTTTTGTCTGTGTGTGTGTTATACTTAACAAACAATTTACTTAAAACCATTAAAAACAAAACAAAAAAACCCTTAAGCTTGCAAATGCTATGGTCCACCAATCCCACTTTAGGAATTTGGCCCAGGAAAATAATTAAGACTATGTAAAGGTTTTATTTAAGGGTGTTCTTATCTGAACTACTTACAACCACAAAAAAATCACAGGCATTCTGATTGTCCATCAATGAAATAAAGAACTTTACACCTGAAATTCATGCCCCCATTAAAATATATATAAACTCAGCAAGCTGCTCATTACCACAGGTCGAAAATAATATGGAAAACATGACCCCATTTTGTTTAAGAGATACACATATGAATATACATTAATTTCTGCTGCATATATAGTGAAGACCACACCAAGTTATTTACAATGGTTTTCTATGAGTGGTGACACGGTAGATACCTTTTATTTTTATTACCTGAATTGAAATTTTTAATTATATCTCAAATACCCAGAAAAGTATGGATAAACATCCATGAACTGTCAAATTTTAACATTTTTTAAAAGAACTAAAACACAGATACAATTCAAGCTCCCTGTTCTTCCCTCTCCTATTCCAGCCTTCTTCCCCAGGGAAAAAGACACAATCCTAAATTTTAGTTTTCATCACATCCTCCTGAACATTATTCTACTATTACTACAAATGGATGTATCCAGAAATAATACATAATCTGGTTTTACATGGTTTACATTTTATACAAATAAGTTATTTTCTAAAACAAGAATTTGTTTACCACGTAATTTTTAAAGCTACTTTAAAGTAATTATAGAGGGACAATGCAAATTTTTAGGTAGCTGCAGAAAACCTGCACTAAGTCATAATTCCAAGCCTGAAAGAATATATTTATCAATTGTAAGTTTCATAAAATCAGGACTAAGACTGCCTTCAACTCTGTATTTTTTTTGGTGTCTTAGCACAACAGCTAGCATATAGTAAGTGCTCAAAAATATCAGTGGAATGAAATAAATCTATAAAACCATCTTAGGACAGAACTAGATACTGTACGGTTATTTAGAGTCAGATTAGACAGGGATCCTCAAAAATAGTCAGATTTTTATAAAGCTTAGTAGGGTGGTTTCCAAACACTTACTCCAGAAGTTTCTCCCTTCTCTTTTGCCATAGTAAGCAATAACAAGCAAATTTTTACTATAGAAATTTCTGTGCTGGCTAGTGCTTAGGATATCATGATAATTCAGCATTCAACTTCCAACCAAAATCAGCAACAAAAATGGTCAATGGTCTCCTATATATTTTCTGCCTCTGCAGATTTCCAGTGTCCTATTATGAAAAAAGCTCAGGACAGAGTTTAGCACCAAGTCACACTTATTTCATTACCCTTACTTCACACTGCAGTAAGAAGACCAGAAATAATTTTCACGTCACCAAAGTACTTACATGAAAGTGCAGAATAATTGTCCAAATTAGGCCAAGAATAATGGATGGGTTTCCATCTATAATATCAGTAACATGAATATTTATTAGCTTGATCTGGAAAAGAAAAAATGCAGGTTAGAAGGAGAAAAAATACCATGTATTAGTCTAAACTACGAATTTTCATGTGAAATCCATACTCACTGATTGAGTTTTTAGGAATGTCAGGGCATGTTCTATATTTATTCTACACTGGAATGTATTAGATCCTTTATCTCGAGGCTATGAAATTTAAACAAAATATATTACTCAGAAATACGCAATACATATTTTTTCTTAATCAGCAAATGTTTCTTGACATCATTTAAAAAGCTCACCAACTGCTGTCCGGAAAGAACTTCTAACAGATCCAGAAGTACATGCCCCTTTTTGATGTCTGTAAACAGGTCTGTTATAACGGAAGGAGGGGTGTGCTGCAAATGGTCATAAGAAAAATAATCATTCAAACTTGGGTCCCAAAACACAACACTTTTAAGAACTTACTAAATGTGTTCTGCATAAAAGCTAAGGTACAGTAGAGATTTTCTTCTTAATTAAGAGAATGAGAATACATATAAAGTCCCATATCAAAACATAAGAAAAATCATGGGTCTAATTTATCTCAGGGAAAATTCCCAAGAAAGCATCACACCTTCAAGAGCTTTCACTGAGAGCTCAACCTGTGCTCAAGTGGCCTTAAAGACACTCAGAAACAGCACATAATGAGTAACCCATGTGGAGGGCAGGTTACATTTCTTGAATAAAACCTGCTTATGTATTTACCCACTTTAGAACTACAAGCCGGGTTTTGGGACAGGCACAGAGGAAGCAGTGCGAGCCGCTGGCGAGTACAGCCACTCACTGTGCATCTAGGATGTACCAGGCGTATAACCTGACCTCAGCATGGGAGCTAGGATGGCCAGAACTTAAGGTCAAATTAAATTAAATTAATTTAAATTAAATTAAGCATCCGCCTGGTATCCCAGCTCCAGCACTTACAACCTGTCAAAACCTTACAGAAGTCACTGACTTCTCAGTACCTCCGTTTTCTCATCTGTTAAGCAGGAATAACACTATCGCTCTCCTAGGGATGTTTTGAAGCTTAAATGAGCTCTTAAAGAGCTTTGGACAGTGCCTAACACTTAGTCCACACCTCATATCTATGAGTCATTATTATTATTGTTTTGTTTCGTGAAAGAGATGTAACCACTATAAATATTTTTATAGCACTGAGTCATGTCCAAAAATATTATCCTTCCCTTAACAAAAGCAGACCTTTGTTCTGTTGGGAAAGAAGAACGAAAAACGTCCAAATGAGACCGAGGTGACCTGCAGCACAGTCTTCCGAGAAAGACATTCCACGCTCTTTCTCACGTCACCTGTACCATTTATGAATGGCTTCCTTGGGGCCAAAACTGAGGTGATTGGGGGAGTCACTTAAATATGTTTATAATTTAATCTGTCCTTTTCTTCCCCCCTCACCTTTGCCAACTGTGAGTTGATCCAACAGGTGAAGGTTTTCTTCTGAGTATGCTCCTGCTCAGCTATTAAAAAGAAGACAATGGCAATTAGAAAAGAAGAAACTTCAGAAAACCTCTGAAAATATCAAAACTTTAAAGCTGTGTCACTCTGAGCATGTGAGTGTGTTTCACAAGCTTTCGTACTTTCTCAGGACTCAGTCAATCTTGCTTAAGTTCATCTAAGAAGCATTTTAGAAACAGCACATCGATACGAGAAAAAACTTTAAGCCACAGGTCAACTGACAATAGACAAAGGTTTTAAAAACTTTTTACTTTCAAAAGAATGAAGTCTGCATGGCCTTGACAGTGCTGTACAGAGAATGATGAGGTATGAGAAGAGTACCCAACCCAAAAGGAACTGCAGCCTAAGCCAAAGCATTGCTGCATTTAAAGATAACCCCCAAATTATCTGAAAGACATTTTAAAGGCTCATAAAGCAGATGCACTTTACAAGTCTTGACATTAGTCTGAAAATTTTATCATGAAAAATATATTGCCACTGAATGAACTGCAAATGAGATGCAATTAGAGTCAGAGAGACCTGGGTTCCAATCCTGACTGAGTAGCTGCAACCATGTGCCCAAAATCCTTTCTGGTTTTCTCTTTGACTTCCTGCTATAATTGAAACCTCACTCTATTCTGAGAACACAGTTTCTCCTGCAGCATTCTCAGGTGGTTACCTTATTTTCTCTTACAGCTCTTCTACCATTGGTTCCTTGTACCTCACTACGACTTCCAGACCATTCCCTAACCCCCCACATGAAGTGGGCTAAATGATGGCCCCAAAAAAGATTTGTCCACATTCAGGGACCTCTGTGAATATGGTCTTATTTTGAATAAGGATCTTTGCAGGTATCATTAAGTTAAGGATCTTGATCTTGGCCCTAAGCCCGATGACAAGTGTCCTTGTAAGAGACAGAAGAGACAGACACAGAGGAGAAGGTCCCGTGAAGACAGAGGCAGAGGTTGGAGTCACACGGCCACAAGTCAACAAACACCTGGGGCCACCCTAAGCTAGAAGAGACAAGGAAGGGTTCTCCAGTAAAGCCTTGAAAAGGGCACTGACACCTCAATTTCAAGAATTCCGCTCTCCAGAACTGTGAGGAAATAAATTTCCATTGTTTTAAGCCACCCAGTCTACAGTAATTTGTTACATCAGCCTTAGAAAACAAATACACTAATACATCCCCCTTCACCCATGAAGTCCTCTAGCTTTGAATCTCTGAATCTCTGTATCAGACTTTCCCCAGTCACAGAGATTTACTACCACTGACATTCCCCATTGTTCCTCAAAGATGGTGGCTTCTCGCCCATCGCTACTCTCTTCAATGTAACTCCTATTTCTTGGCAATTGAAATACACAAATGAACCTTCCTCAGTCTGCAAAGTAGGGACTCTCTGCCTTTTTGCTGGTAAAGAGGAAAAAATGCTATTGCTTTGTATTACAGAGTGAGTGTCTACCAACTGCTCATTCATTACATAGCACTAAACTCTGGCAATATATGACTATGGAGATGAAGACTTCTATATAAAGATTTCCTGTTGATATGGATTCTCATATTGAAATATAGTTACCTACAATATTTACAAGAGATTTATGAGGTTAAATTAAGAGATGATGTAAGAAAGTAGACTTTTGTGGTTGTTCTACATAATGCTTCATAATTCATACGGGGACCTAGAAAATGTGTAAATATTATCCAAAAGGTTTTCTGCCCTACACTTTAAAAATACAGAATAGTCATATTTGAAGTAGCCCCAGCTCTAGTTCTACAGGGCTTGGTTTTTTACTATTTTTATGGAAGAAACATCTACTTCTGGAAAAGGTAAATGCTTGGATATATTTTTGTTTTTTTTGTTTTTTTTTTACATGGGCAGGCACCGGGAATCGAACCCGGGATATATTTTTGCAGCCTGGGTTCTCCTTTACTCCATTTCTTCCTTTAGTTTAAGTAGCCACCTATATATGTCTTCCCTGCTGTGTTAGAAAAATGGGGGCTGGATATCCCAAGAATCAGAGGATATATAAAAAATAATGCAAATAGACAGCGGGCATAAATATCTACCAAATGTTAAATTTTGGTCCAAACTGAACATTTGGAAATAAATTTATGGTAAGTATTTAATTAGAGCAATTTCTTAAATCTGAACTAAATTGCTTTTAGAGTCCTTTTTCTTTGTAAGCATTGTAAATGCTAATAAATCCTGTTTATTATTTATAAATAATTGTTGTATTGAAAAAAACATGTACTGAAAAAAAAAAGTAAAATGAAAACAAACATACAAACCAAAACAAATGTACCTTCCAACACCCCAGCCTCTCGGTTTCTTGAATTCCTCTTCTCCAATACACTTATCCTGCCTCAGTCATTCCCGGGCCTCAATCCCTCACCGTTATGGTCAAACCCCAAACTTTGTCATTACTCATAAGTACAACTTCCTAAACAGCTTCATGCGCCCTCATCTCTGAACATCAGAGATGTCTTTTCAATTCACTCCTAGTTTCCCACCTCTTTCAGGTCCACTGGGGGCACCAGGACACTGATTCAGCCAGTGTTTCACTGTCCCTCCTCGGTTTGAGAGCCTATCTCTCATACTCGCCCATTTTAGATTCCATGATCGATGATTATAAACACCCCCTGCCCTCTCTCATTCTGCTGTATGCGCTGACACACACGGCTTCTCTCTGCCCACTTGGTGCCCACGTGCCTGGGCACAGGACAGAGGTGGCTGGTCCCTCTTTACAGTCATTACTGTAACCCCCAAATGGGCCCTCGATGCTGCCTGGCAGTCACACGACCTGCCCTCTCCTAACCGCCCAATTTTAAACGTTTGCCTCACAGTTGAACCTTGTTTCCCAGTAGTACCAAAGCAATCATCCTGCCCCCTCACCTAACAACCTGCCCAAATCCTCGGCCTGCGAACCTGAGTTAGCTTGCTCGAGCCTAAACCCGATCACTTCACTCAGCCACTTGGATCCCATGGCCTTCACCTACTCAAGGGTGTTTTGTTTCTTTCCTTCCTAAATCATCCTCTTTCCCCCTTCTTCTGCAGCATTCCCATCACTGTTAGATGCAGGCTGTCAATACTCCCACCTGAAGTACAAACCTCTCTTGACCCCAGTTCCTCCCAACAGCTATGCTTCATCTGTCTGTTTCCTTTTGCAGCAAAACTCCTCAGGAGGAGCTGCTGGTGGCCACTGTCTCAGATCCCTTCCCTGTTTCTCTTCATCGAGCCCATGCCAGTCAGGCCTTCACGACTGCCCCGAAACTGCTCTCTCCTCAGGTTCCCCAAGCCAGGTCAGCATGACCCCCTCTCACTAAGGCCAACGGCCGGTTCTCAGCCTTCGTCTGACTAGACCAGCCGGCCGCACCTGAACCAGACTCGCACGTCCTCCCCACACAAGGGTGCTTCCTACGTCACTGGTCGGCCTCGCTCTTCCCAGTGCCTCAGGGACCCTTACTAGGTCCTCCTCCAGATACATGCAGGAAATGACCACTTCCCGCCACCTCCACCAGGGCTCCTGCGTACACTCCCGGCAGCTCTTCCCCCTTCATCAGCCGCCCCCTAAACACGCTCCTCCACATGGCAGCCAAGCCATGACGTTCAGCTGTTAAGTCAGACCACGAAACTCCTTTGCTCAAGGCCTTGCAAGGGCTTCACGTGGCACTTTTTACAAAGCCCTGTGCCATCTGGTTCCCTAGTGTATCCCCCTTGCTCATTCACTCCACCACCCTGGTCTCTCTCTTTCTCTCAAAAGCTCCAGGCACGTAGGGCTTTTTTTCATTTTTTATTTTTTTGCACAGGCAGGCACCGGGAATGCGGGAATTGAACCCAAGTCTCCGGCACAGCAGGCAAGAGCTCTGCCGCTGCAGCAGCGCACCGCGGCTCACCGTAGGGCTTTCGCACTGGCTGCCCTTTCTTCCAGGAATGCTTGGCCGCAGATATTCGCAAGGCTAAGGAACTGTCTCATCTCCTTCAAACACTGGCTCCAGTGACACGTTATTAATCAGTCCACCTCAACCATTCTATTGAAAAGCGCAGCATGCCCAACTCTGGGCCCCCTCGTCCTGCTCTATTTTTTTTTCCTATAGCACTTATCACCATATAACATCCTACATAATTTATTGTGTTTGTTATTTAATGTCCCATTGTCCTCCCAACAGAGTGTAAACTCCACGCAGGCAAAGATGGTTCATCTGTGAAGTATACCAAGTGCCCAGAGGAGGCCAAATCTACCTTTATGACTTTAGATTCCTTTTGTAAAAAAATTGTCTATTTATCTTCTAGTACATTTTTTCCTTTGATTCTTCTATCTAATTACTCTCTATCTAATAGTCAGAATGGACTGAAATTGTTGGTAGTTGGCCTGTAATGTACGCAAGAATGTGACATCTAATTTGAGTAACTGAAAACTTTTTAATTTGACAAGAGTTCTGGTTGAGAAACAGAAGAGAGGCAAGCTGAGTAAATAGAACTTTAGTGTATTTATAATTGCCTAGAAAATATGTCTAGTTAGAGATGCACTTAGCCTTCTTGAATTTTTTCCTTATCTTTTTAATCCATTTCATTTTTTTATATTGCCAGTTTATAGTATAATGACTTACACATTTTAGGGTGCTCAATGAGTGTTCATTGAATTGAATTGAATTTTAACAAGCCACCGAATAGTTTAAGTTTTTGAAAGTTATTCCTTCTTTATATAAATAGCATTTAACGAAGAACTACAACCACAATTTTGTCTTATAATTCAAGGGTTACTAAATCTCCTGGAATCTTTGAGATATGTTTTCACTCTATCCCCAGCCCCTTAGTACAGTAGGTGATTAGACAATAATTAAAACTTGCATCGTTACTTTAAAAAAAAAAATGCACTGAGGGTCAATTCTACTCCTCAATAGAAAACTAGAGAACAAGATTTTACGATTCCAGGATCAAGCTCCATGTGTATAACGTTTCATTAATGAAGGTCACGTACAAATGTGAGGAGGGTCCTATCGATTATTATAACAATTATAACAAAATTTTTTTTTAGTTAAAAAAAAAAAAAAAGATGACTTTCTTCCTTAACCTTAGGAGCCAGACAAATTTTTTCCTTCTAGGTGATAAAAATAAAAATGTGAAGAAAAAAAAAATCAAGAATACTATCAGATCCAAGCAACAGAACCCACACCGCAGAACTCCAGGTGGGAGAAGGAAGGAGGGTACTGTTAAGTAACCTTGGAGGAGATGAAATGCTACCATAAAATGTAGTGCAGAAAAAGAGTATTCTGTGCCTAAAGAGTTTTAGTAATCCATGTCCATGTGGAAACTTCAGTTATTTTGAACTATTTCCAAATAAGATGAAATTTGATTTCCATGTAAAGCTAGACAAAAGGGGTCTTGGCAATGAGCAAACTGGGACCATTTACTTTCCTAGGCTGGGAAAAATGGCAGCAAAATCGGGGCTCTAACTTGATTGTATAAACCTGAGCACCCAATCTAACATGGGGTTCAACTGAAAAATATACCTCCTGACAATTTTCTCATAAATTCACATTTAAAATAATTTTTAAAATCCTTTAATGAAGACTTCAAGGTGTCCTTGCCCTGATTTGATTACACTCTAAAAGCAACCAGGGAGAAACAACAGGAGCAGTCTGAAGTCCCCAGAGCAGATAGTCAGCGGGGACTCCAGTTTCAGGTCGCAAAGGAAGCAGTGAAATGAAATCTTCAAAAAAGCATTTGGAAAGGAAGTTTCATGGCTTGTAGCTCATTGTCAGAAACTCATCTTGGAAGTGAGAGCCCTTCAAATGCAACACAGACTCTTTGCTCAAGGCCAAACAAAGGGGTCCCACATGCAATTAAACACCTTGGTAGCACCTCAATTAATATGCCGTTCCATTTATCTGTTGATACATTCTTCTCACATTGTCATACTGCCTTATCCCTGAATAGCAGTATTAATACAACAGGAATAAAAGCCAAATAGTTCACGCTTTGGGAGAAGAAGAAACCTTTTGTGCTTTTCAAAGGCTGACCCACTAGGAAAAAAAATAATTGAGAGCCAAATGCTTAAAGCAACTTAATGTGAGTGGGTGAGTTCTTTTTTTTAATTGTTGCATTTTATTTTTTAATTCCCAGGGTAACTATTTAGTAAAACAATAAAATGCTTCTCAGGTGACATCTAGAACCCTTTAATTAGCAGATATTAGGGATGGAAAAAGGCAAAGAAATAAAGAGAATAATGAAACCTATTTTATTGGTGAATATCTAGAAAATACCACAAATGGAAAATGAGAAATTCTCTATCCTGATATTTAAGAAAAATAAGAATATATATAATATAGGAAAATGTGGTCAGTGAATTTTATTCAGACTCACATTGGTATCTTTGATTATCATTCTCGAATAATATTTAAGCGAATTTGAGAAATTAGGCACAGAGTAAAAGATTTTCTATAGGTGTCATTACCATAAAAATACCTTTAATCCCTAAAGTT
The DNA here is from genome assembly GCF_023851605.1 of Tamandua tetradactyla. Taxonomy (NCBI): domain Eukaryota; kingdom Metazoa; phylum Chordata; class Mammalia; order Pilosa; family Myrmecophagidae; genus Tamandua; species Tamandua tetradactyla. Next base: position 642,274 of record NC_135338.1, read on the forward strand.
GGTCTTATTCAATCTGCCTTTTGTGCGCTGGCAACTCAAATCCTTAGCTGCATTTAAATAGAAACCAACTGAGTTCATCTCAATTAAAGGGTGTGAATTCCACATTCATTATAAAGCTCATTATAAAACTACCAGGGCTATAGGGTGTCAGCAAGGCCCAGTGTCACAAAAGTTCACTAAAACGCTGACTCCACGAGTCCTCCCGGGAAGTAAGGGTTCAAAAGTAGTTGCCCCAGCCATGAAAATCGCTAACTTCCATTTTCATGGAAACTCAGCAATGCATGAAAACACAGTATCTGGAAGAATGCTCTCCACTGCACGGGCCACTGGGGAAACTTCACAACCTCTTTCTGCCGAGGCCCTTCTTTCTTCCCTTTCCATTATTGGAATATTGGTACCAGGTTTACCGTATTGGCTCCAGACTCATGACTTTTATCTTTCACTATCCTCATTAAAATCTTTCAATCATTCCCTAATTCCTTACTGAACAAATTATAAATTCTTAGTCCATCATTCTAGGCCATTCACAATTTGGCTCCAATGTACTATTTCCTAATTTATCTCCTACAGCTTCTCTGCTCATATCCTGTATTGCTAGGCAAGATAAAATATCTACTGTTCCCCAGTTAAGTCACACTCTTCTCTGCATAGCCAGGTACCCTCCTCCCGTTCCCCACCACCTGGCACAATGCCTTCTATCTGGGGGACATTCATTCCACACGTGTGAAAATAAAACACAGCCTGCTCAGACGTTACCTTTCCAAGGGCCAAAGAGAAATAATCTCTTCTAGCTCTGGCCTCCAATAATATTTTGTTGAATTTTTTATTCTCCTTTTCCTTCTTTTGTTTACCATTATTCTTACTGTTAAAAAGTAACATACAGGAGGGCAACGGTGGCTCAGTGGCAGAACTCTCACCTGCCATGCCAGAGACCTGGGTTCGATTCCAGGAGCCTGTCCATGCCGAAAAAAAAAAGGAACATACATACTCTTAAAAAACTTTTCAAACAATACATAGGGATTCAGAAATGGAAAGTAGCTTAACTCTTCCCAAACCCCGTATTTTCCTTTCCCAGAAATGATAATATTGATTATAGCTTCTTGAGCATCCTTCTAGATGGCGTGAAGCAGTTCAGTAGTCATGAGCCCGCCTCACGGGAAAAGGGGACCACCCCAAGGCTGCCCCCAGGAGGCTGGAACCACCTTTAGTGGATGGTTAAATGGTCAAATTAAGCAAAGTGCAGTCAGAAGACACTATTAGAGCAAAAAACCAAAGCCCCAAGAAAGGCCCCTAGTGACGTGGGTGCAATACTGCCATCAACTAGCCCCATAAAACCCTAAACTAAACTGTAATGGGGCCAGTCTGGGTCTTCACCAACTGAGCCTGTCCTTCCTTAGGCCACATTTCCTCCTCTCTTTACTCGCTGCTTTTAATAAATCACTTTACTCTCTCAACTTTGAGTTCCAATTGTTTGTCTCGGCGGGTCAAGACCAGGACTCCTGGCCAGATAAGGCGGGGGAGGGGGGTGGGGGAGGGGTGGGGGGAGGGGTGGGGGAGGGGTGGGGGAGGGGTGGGGGGAGGGGGCCAGCCCTAGAACAGTACCTTGCGAGTAGAAGACACTCAGTCAAGACTTGTTGAATGAATGAATGTATATGCATATGTACATTAAATGACATACATGATAGAGGGGCATTTTTAAGTTGATAATTCAGAATGCAAAGATTTAGGTATGCCATTTAAAGTTTAAAAAGCATCTGCCATATTATGACAAATTTAAAAAGATCATAACCCTTCCAAATTACTAGAAAGGATGAAAAATGAATTTAGTTGATAAAAAAATGAAGTAGATACTCATATGCTGATGTGAAAATACATCCAAGATATATTCAAGAAGCAATCTGTAAAACAGTATGCTTAATGTGAGTCCATCTGCTCTTTTATTAAAGGATCGCTGCTTGTACCACCCAACAGTTGGTGCATCTTATGGCAAGTCCCACTTGTTGCCCAGGTATTGTCGTTTTCCACCTACAGGTAGTTCCTCTCCTAATCAATGAAAGGGCATTAAAGTTAAATCTTCAGGCATTTTATTTTTGCTTCCCCTCTGCACTGTGCCATAGAATAGGTATTCAATAAGTATTTGCTCACTGCAAGATTTAGTAAATATTAAAAGCTTTGAGAATCAAACCGAAGTCATCTTATAGTGAAGACGAATTTACTGCCAAGAGCTACTAGGTCTAATCTTATCCTACTCCTTGTTTTAATACTCTGGGTATTAATGCCTTGAACAAGGCATTTTATTAGTAGCAATGAGACCCTGTTGCCATTCTCTAAAACAATTCTGCCAACTCATTAGGTCTGTTAGACGGGACAGACCTAATAAGGATTATTAAATTCTGACAATGATGCAGAACATTTTAGCCATGTGTTCCAACAGCCATCCCAAAGATTCTTAATCAAAATGTTATCAAATAGAAGAGGTACTAAAAATATAATGCCATCTCTTCCATTCTTTCTCATGGAGATGCTATAATCAGAAGAAACAAATAAAGGGGAAAAAAACACAGGCATACACAATCAAAACAAGAAAAGCCCAGACTGTCTGAAGGACAAACAGGAAAGAGCCCATTACTTACCTACAAAAAGAAGACTATTAACAAACAGAGAAGTGGCAGGGGTGGGGGGCAACCAACCATAAACAAACAGGCAAGTAAGAAAGGAAAAGATAAAGTGCTGAGACTGAGATCTTGATTACCAAACCAGAAGCAGCCATCTCCCAACCTCAAAATCCTTTAACTACACCTATTTTTCCCCTAGAGAATTTGTCATCACTATGGAAAAACCGCTCTATAAAAGCTCTATAAAACTCCACATTCTTTCTAGGACTAAACTCACAATCTACCTCTTAATTCTCCCCAAACATGTCCTCTCATGTTCCCTGTTTTACGGATTTGGCACTGCTACCCTGACGCCCATCCTTTATCACTTCCAAATACAATCTGCCACCAAATTCTGCCGACATCACCTGCTCACAGCTCTCCCTTTTCACTACCTTCTCTACAACACTCAGCTCTCCAGTTTCCACCAGTCCCATCGACCAAGGCCTCTGGCCTGGATGGCTTCCAAAGAGTCAACCACATCTATTCCAGCTCAGCCAGTAAATCTCATCATGTCACTCTTTTGCTCCTTTGATGGTGTCTCTGCTCTTAGGAACAAGCTGGGCTGACCCCAGAGCACCTTCCCAGGCTCCCTGGCCCTAGCTATTCTGACTGTCAATAAGCTGTGTTCCCTCCTGCCACAGGCCCTTACACCACTCATCCAGGTCCATTCATCCACGTCCACTCACCCAGGTCCACTCACCCAGGTCCACTCACCCACGTCCACTCACCCAGGTCCACTCATCCACGTCCACTCATCCACGTCCACTCACCCACGTCCACTCACCCACGTCCACTCATCCAGGTCCACTCATCCAGGTCCACTCATCCACGTCCACTCATCCAGGTCCACTCACCCACGTCCACTCACCCAGGTCCACTCATCCACGTCCACTCACCCAGGTCCACTCACCCAGGTCCACTCACCCACGTCCACTCACCCAGGTCCACTCATCTATGTCCACTCACCCACGTCCACTCACCCACGTCCACTCATCCAGGTCCACGCATCCAGGTCCACTCACCCAGGTCCACTCACCCAGGTCCACTCATCCACGTCCACTCATCTACGTCCACTCACCCACGTCCACTCACCCAGGTCCACTCATCCAGGTCCACTCATCTACGTCCACTCATCTACGTCCACTCATCCACGTCCACTCACCCAGGTCCACTCACCCAGGTCCACTCATCTATGTCCACTCACCCACATCCACTCACCTACGTCCACTCACCCACGTCCACTCACCCAGGTCCACTCATCTATGTCCACTCACCCATGTCCACTCACCCACGTCCACTCACCCAGGTCCACTCATCCACGTCCACTCACCCAGGTCCACTCATCCACGTCCACTCATCCAGGTCCACTCATCCAGGTCCACTCATCCACGTCCACTCATCCAGGTCCACTCACCCAGGTCCACTCATCTATGTCCACTCACCCACATCCACTCACCTACGTCCACTCACCCACGTCCACTCATCCAGGTCCACTCATCCAGGTCCACTCACCCAGGTCCACTCATCCACGTCCACTCATCCAGGTCCACTCACCCAGGTCCACTCATCTATGTCCACTCACCCACGTCCACTCACCCACGTCCACTCACCCAGGTCCACTCATCCACGTCCACTCACCCTGGTCCACTCACCCATGTCCACTCACCCAGGTCCACTCACCCAGGTCCACTCACCCACGTCCACTCATCCACGTCCACTCACCCACGTCCACTCACCCAGGTCCACTCATCCACGTCCACTCATCCACGTCCACTCACCCAGGTCCACTCATCCACGTCCACTCATCCACGTCCACTCACCCACGTCCACTCACCCTGGTCCACTCATCCATGTCCACTCACCCAGGTCCACTCATCCACGTCCACTCATCTATGTCCACTCACCCAGGTCCACTCATCCACGTCCACTCATCTACGTCCACTCATCCACGTCCACTCACCCAGGTCCACTCATCCACGTCCACTCACCCACGTCCACTCATCCACGTCCACTCATCTATGTCCACTCATCTATGTCCACTCACCCACGTCCACTCATCTACGTCCACTCATCCAGGTCCACTCATCCACGCCCACTTCCCTTCACTTAGTTAACGTTTAGTCGTCAGCAGGTTTCAACTGTCACTTCCTCAGGGAAGGCTAAATCAACTTAAGTCTTCTCTTTGCTTTTATACAACCATGGGTTTCATTTCATTTTCCTATTTAGCGCTTACCTTAATTCATAATTATCGGCAAAGTTAAGAAAACTAACTCTAGAGCTAGACTGCTGGTCTTCGGGCTGTGTCTGCCCTTAACTAGCTGTATGTCCTCTCTTCTGTACAATGGGGAGAAATGTACCTATTCCACAGAGTTGTTAGCAGGATTATGTATCAGTATTGATATAAATTGGGATCATCTGTTTTTGAAAATAAAATTTTACTGAGATACAGACACATTGGTTTGTTTTATATACAGTCTGTGGCCACTTTCATGCTACAATGGAAGAAACGGGTAGTTACAACAGAGATCATATGACCCCCAAACACTGAAATATTTACTATTTTGCATTTTGCAGAAAAATGTTTGCCAATTCCTGGTGTGCACCGTGCTTCAACTACATAAGAGAATATTAGCTACAACATGGATGAACTTAGAAGACATTATGGTAACTGTAAGACGCTAGTCAGAAAAGGCCACATATTACATGATTCTATTCATATGAATGGTCTAGGACAGGAAAATCTATAGAGACGGAAAGCAGAGTAGGGATTGCCTAGGGCTGGGGTCAGGGGTGTGGGGTGATAGCGAAAGGGTATAGTACTTCTTAATAGGGTAACGAAAATGGTCTAACGTTAAATACGATGATGGTTGGATAACTCTGAATGTACTGAAAACCTCTGAATTGTACACTTCCAATGAGTGAATTGCAATGGTACATGTAATATATCTCAATAAGGCTGTTTCCCCTAAAATATCAGCTACACCCTGTGAGATCACTGGATTACTGTCTCCCTCATTCACCTACAGGCTCCATAAACACACGGACCACTCTGATACTGCCCCTTGTTTTGCCCGCAGCCCCTGGCACAGTGGTTTTCATGCTGTGTGAATCCAACAGATATTTGCTGAATGGACGGTTGAATGGATGGGGGAAGAGGGAGCGGGGCTTCGTTACTATTTTTCCCAGGTCAGTATAGATTTAAGTTCTTAGTTTGGTGATAAAATACACGACATCCAATAATGTGTGTCTTTGGGCCTTAGTATGTAGAATCCAGCAACTTCGTGTTGCCACAGGAGTGAACCACACCCATGCAAACACCTGAGATTTTTTACACTGAGGCTTTTCTTTTCAACCTCACTGGAGCATAGCTCCAGGCTCTATGAGTAAACATGTGTAAATGAGCTCAGGATACAGAGGAAACACCCAGAATCTGGGGTGCTATTTGCGTCTCCCCTTTCTCACACTGTTCTGACTCACCTGAATTGCTCAATATATATCTGTAGGATGAATAAATGAAAAAAGTGACATTTCTGTTGATGCATTATCTGTTTCCTCTTACTACCTTTCATCTACCACGTAAAATTGTGGCCTGTTTTTTTTTTTTTTTTTTTAATCAAGACCTATGAGCTTGAACACCTTCTGCTGGGGCAGACATCCAATTCTTAGTAGCTCTGACTTCCGAGTGCCAAACCTGCACGGAAGAGATCTGTGGTGTGATCATAAATCTAGGGTGCTCACATTCAAATCACTCAGGGTCACTGTTTAAAGTGCAGGTTTCTGGGTCCCAATCTGCAGAGAGTCTGATTTACATACCACACTGTGAAAAACACTTCTCTAAAGTAACTGGACTAATTTACATGTGTGACTTAATTCCTGAGATAACAGAAGGGAACTGGAAGAGGCCCAGCCAAAACAGTGATGAAATAAGGGTAAGGAACAATTACAATCTTACACTGAAGACTTCCAATGAACTGGCGCTCCAGATCTCACATCTGACAGGGGAGAAATCCGAATCCAGAGGTGTCATACCAATATCCATGTACCTTTCATTATAATTAAAAATCAGCTGAAATGTCAAATTCATGGTCTCTTCCTGCTACCACCCTAACTCTCTCCTCTTCAAACCCCAACATCCTCAGAGTTGTCTGCACTTAATAACCTCACTCCTTGACTTACCACTAACTTCTCAATCCACTTATAAACTGGTTTCTGCCTCCAAAGAATTAATTCTTAGCTAGGCCACTGTTGGGGATTGAATCATGACCCCACAAAAGATACGTTTGGGTCTCACCCCTAGTCCTATGGGCATAAACCCATTTGTAAACAGGACCTTTGAAGATGTTATTAAGCTGTGCCAAAACTGAATGAGGGTGGGTCTCAATCCAATATGTATGAAATCCTTATAATAAAAGGAAAATGGACACAAAGAGAAACTGGTGAGCAGCCAGACGTTGGAAATCATCAGCACCCAGAAGAGAAGCCACCACGTCACCATGTTTCAGAAGAGCCAAGAAAGCCCAAAGATTCAAGGCCAGCCGGAAGATAACCCCAGAAGGAAGCAAGCCTTGTAGCTTCTGAAATTGAGCCAATGAAGTCCTGGTGTCAAGCCAACCTATCAGATGGTATTTGTTTTAGCAGCTGGGGAACTAAAACAGCCACTCATAATACTCCTACTGCTGAATTCAGTGGATATTTCTCAATGCTGTATACCTCGGAAACTTCTGACACTACTGAAAAGCTCTCCTTCTTGAAATATTCTCTTTCGTATTCCATGATACCACATTCCATTGACATTTTTCCTACGTCCCTGGACATCCCTTCTCAGGCGCTGATGTGGGTTTGTCTTGCTTCTCCTATCCCTGTAGCGTTTTGCCTAAGCCTTCCTTCTCTCTTTCTAGATATTTTCTTCTACTCCAGTAGAATAAAGTGCAATTTACATACTGATGATTTCCAAATCTTTATTTTCAGCCCAGGAATCTGCCTCTCCTGAGTTTCATGTCTATATACTCCATTGTCTTCTGGACATCTCAAGTTGGTTATTGCATAGATACCTCAAACTTAGTCACCCTCTCTAATCAATCCTCTCGTCCACTGAAGCTGTGCTCTTGCATTTATCTTTCTTTTTTTTCAGGGAATGGTTCCACCCTCCATTCCTTTGCCCAGTGTTTTTATCTGCCAAAGCTGCCAGAATCAACATACCAGAGATGGATTGGCTTTTACCAAAAGGGGATCTATTTAGTTAAAAACGTACAGTTCTTCAGAGGAAAGGCAGCTAACTTTCAACTGAGGTTCTTTCTTACACAGGAAGGCACAGGGCAATCTCTGCTGGCCTTCTCTCCAGGCCTCTGGGTTCCAACAACTTTCCCCAGGGTGATTCTTTTCTGCATCTCCAAAGGCCTGGGCTGAGCTGTGAGTGCTGAGATGAGGTATGCTGAGCTGCTTGGGCTGTGCTACGTTGAGCTCTCTCATTTAAGCACCAGCCAATTAAATCAAACATCATTCATTGCAGCAGGCATGCCTCCTAGCCAACTGCAGATGTAATCAGCAACAGATGAGGTTCACACGCCATTGGCTCATGTCCACAGCAACAGAACCAGGCACCTTCACCTGGCCATGCTGATGTTCGAACCTAACTATCACACCCAGAAACAAACCTGAGTTATCTCTGATACTTCTCTTGCCCTCACCACCCCAATACACAGGCGATCAAAAAGCCCCAATACCTATCAGATATCTCCTGACTTCCCAATTCTCTCCATTTTCACCATCCTCTAGACCAGAGTAACATGACCTCTCACCCAGGCCACCATAACAGACTGACACTGGTCTTTCTGTGTCTAAGTCACTCCTCTAAGGTCCACATCTCACCCTCCAGCCTGGGTGATTTTCTAAAACCATTTCTGATGATGTCACTCCCCTATTCAAAATCCTTCCATTGCTTCTTCTTGGTCTTAAGAAAAAGTCCAAATCCTTATATGTTTACATGACCTTTACAGCCTCACGTCTTCACAATCTCCTTCAAACTCAAATCCTCAGCCTCCCTGAACATCCATTTCCTTGGATGGGCCCTGTTCAGCCTCATCCTCTGGTCTTTCCACATGCGGTTACCACTGCCTGGACCATTCTTCCCATCTTCACTCTGCTCGTTTGCTACTATCTTTAGGTCTAAACTTAGAAATCACTCCCCCTGCAAACCCTGGGAACTCTTTCTGGATCCCCAGGTCTGGGATAGGAACTCCTACGCCATAGTCCTATATTGTCATGTCTTTCCCCTCTTGCGGAGTGTATCGCAATATACTGTAATGATGTACATACCTGTCTGTACCCCTGGAATCAGAAGGCAAGTTTCAGGAAAGTATGTTCCAAGTACTATCCAAGCTGCTCAGCACAGTGCCTTGTAAAGACCAGGAGTTCAACAACACTTGTTGAATAATTAATGAACAAATAAATGAATGGAGTTTTAATAATAAAATAACCTGTGTGTACTTAATAAAAATCATAATAAGTAGTGAAGTAGTATTCCTTGTCTTCAATAATCTCACATTTCCCTTTAGCAAGTGCCTGGTATCTCTGTTCCCCTTCACAGCAAAACTTCTTGAAAGTATTGATTAAGTCAGTCTCTACTTCCTCACCTCCCATTCTCTCTTCAACCCACTCCAATCAGGCGTCCATCTCCACCACTCCAGTGTGACTAACCTTGTCAGAGTCACCACCCAACTCTGTGAGCCCAGCTCAGTGGCTGCTTCTTATACTTACTCACTTGGTCACTCTGCAGCCTTCCACATTGCTACCCATACCCCCTCCTTGAAGCACTCTCACCCACGAGTTCCCATGTCATCATCCTTCTCTCTCCCTGGCTGCTCCTTTTGTGTCCTTTGATTGTTCTTCCTTTTCTGCTTGACCTCTAAACACGGGAACACCCAAAAGGTCTGCTCTAGCCACACACTTCATGATGACCTCATGTAGTCCCACAGCTTTAGATGTAAACATAGCCGCTGGATGCCGATGGTTCCCAAATCTACAGCACTCCCTAGAATCCTGGATTCTTACAGCCAACCATCTACTTGACATCCCCATTTGGATATCAAATAAACATCGCATACCTACCTGGGAAAAATAAACTTTTGATCTCCCCAACCGAATTCTTTTACTGGTCTTCTCTATCTCGATAAATTACATCACTAACATCTCAACCGCTCAAGGCTAAATTCAGAAATTATCCTTGATTTCCCTCTTTCCCTCACATTACACATCTCCACAAATGTCCTTTAAAAAAAAATCCATGGCTCTTTTTTCAAAAAACTTATTATAGTAACATATAAACAACCTAGACTTTTCCATTTTAATCACTTTCAAGTGTACAATTCAGTGGTATTAATTATATTTACAATATTATGCCACCATCGCTGACATCTATTGTCCAAACTTTTTTATCTCTTCAAACAGAAATTCTGTACCCATTAAGCAATAGCACCCTATTTCCCTCACCTAAAAATCCATGACTTTCCATCCCATTGCTACCCTCCTGGCCCAAACTACATATTATATCTCACTGGGAATACAGCGAAAGCATCCTAACTGGCTTTCTTGCTTCCCGGATAATCTACTCACCACACAGTAGCCAGGGTGATCTTCTGGAAAATCTGGTCATGTTTACTTCCCTGATGAAAACCTCCCAGTGGTTTCCCATTCATACACCTTACCTTACAGGTGGTGAAGCCTGCCTGACCCAGCTTTGCCTTGTCCTCTAATACCAGCTCATGCCACCCTTTGCCCTCACAATCCAGCCACACCAGACTTCCTTTGCTCCATGAATTCAACAAGCTTGCTTCGCCCTGGGAGTTTTTCTTTTATCTGTTGCCCAGACTGGGATGCCCTTCCCCTGTTCTTTGCATGACAGCTCTTTTATATTATTAATTTGCTACTTAAATGTCTCCTTGGTCAGGCCTTCTCTGACCACTGATCTCAAGTCACAAGGCACTACCACATAAACCCATCTTAATCCTCTGCATAGTTATTACCATGTGCCAATATTTTCTCGCTAATTCTTTGTCCCTCCACCCTACATTGAATGTAAGCACCAGGCCTCACAAAGCTTGTTGGGGCTGTTCACCTCTGTATTCTCTTAACCTAGTGTTTGAGACAAAGTGGGACCTCAGGAAACACACGGTGCATGAAGGACTCAGAGAACAGATTTACCTGTACTCATAAAAATCACAACTATGTGAAGTGGTAAGAAATTACCTGTACTTTTGAAATGTTTTGTTTTGAAAAACATCAAACCCCCCTAGAAGGTTGTGTTGATAAAACATTCAGACAAAGGCAGGCAGAGAGGCACGGCAGAACTAGTTCTGTTAATAATCCTCCTAGCGAAGACAAGGTCAACAATTCTAATGTTTTAAAAAGATCTTAAATATTTCTCAAACTTGAGAAGATTGTTTATTTTCTGTATTTGAGCCAGGAGCCCTTCGATGCAGTTGGTTATCTCTCGTGCAGTGAAGACTGAAAAAATTAATGCACGATGAGCAAGCACTGCCCCACTCCAAACGGAAGAAGGGTTCCAGCCCGTGGTAGAAAGCAACGTGTGTGTCCACACTTTCTGCCCTTTTCTTCCTATACCATATTGCCACAGAGTCCCCTGCTTCCCAGGAAAGAGCATTCATCCAAAACCTGATATCTCTCCTCTAAAGATACACACTTTTAGAACTTCAGGCATTCCATTTCTCTGATAAATCATTCATATCCTTTTGTCTATCACTTTTTAATGACTTCCAAAACCCCAGATGGTAGTAAACTTCTGCTTTCATGTATACTGGTAAAAACACACGAGCTTACCTTTTACCAAATGTGTTTAGAAACACATTCCAGGAAACTCCAATCACCAATGTGGAAATCAGAGGAGGGAGGAATCTCTTCAAGTGGCATATTAAGACCTCTAATTTTTAGAGTATAAAATCACACACTAAACCCACCAAATGATTATAAATTAACATACTATATTGACTTTTACTTTCCCACTTTCTAGGGGAAATTATTGAGATTTATTTTTCCTTTGTATACTGCTTCAACTCTGAATAATTGCCTTCCCTCCCAACACACACACATACACAAAAGCTCAGAAAATCTTGTATCTCTCATGGGGCTAATTAAAAAGGATTTTGATTTCTATAAGGAATGAATGAGATCTCTGTTAACCCACTTTAGCAGGACTCTAAATGATCCTGGATTTATCTTGCCCTAGTTTTCAAAATGTAACTGACCCAGAATAAAGTAATCTTATCCCCAAACTCCTGGCAAAGACAGAATCATTGTTCCCAGAAGCTAAAACCAAATATACAATCCATGAAAAAAAAAAAATGTTTCCTGAAAAACTGTATAGAGTACAAACACCTCAAGAGCTCTTAATTTATTTTTCTTTTAATTGGAATATTTTTAAGATTTTAAAGCTTCACATTATCAAGGCAAACAACTATACAAGAAAGCACAGTAAAAGACAGTATCAGGTACCACATATGATATCAGGAGGTTTCTGGAAGCTTTTGTGTTATTACAGCACAGCACTGATTTCCAGTGAAGGACTATAATCTGATTATTTTCCCAAGGAACAATAATCACCTCACCAGTCAAAAACACCCCAGAGATGATTTGTTTTTATTCACAATAACTGAGCAATCTGAACTGTTAGCAAAAATACCACTGCCCAAGACATGTCCTTTCCTTACTCCTCATTCATTTCCATCAAAAATCTACATGGGGCACTTTGCTGCAAAAAGGATAGGAATTCCACCAAAAAGCCTTTTATTAACCTCCTTCCTCTTTCTCAGATTTCACCTGGTTTCATTCACTCACAGTAATAAGGGAGCACAAGTTTTCTCTCAGGAATATGATACCAGAGCACAAATGAGCCTCAAAACATAACATATACGCCTCACTGCCTCATGTCTAAAGAAATCCACGCTTCTACCCTGACTGATTTTCATGAACACTGAATAACTCTTCTAATTCAAGGCGCTTTAGAGTCCTTTTGCTTTTTATAATGAGAGGATCATTCATGTATTCATTATACAAGAAACTATCCTGGCAGGAAAGGATACATGAATATTTTATGTAGTGCCCCTAAGAAAATCTTCGAGGAACCCAGAAGGCTTACTGAAGCAAGTGACGTGCGATGACAAGGGGAAATTCAAGGGTAAAGAGCAATCACAAATCGTTCAAGGAGAGGGCTCTAAACATCAGGGAAAATTCTTCCCAAAATGCTTGATGTTTACAGGGAGAAACAGGTAACTTGCCAAGCAATAAGACGGTATAGAGAAAACTTCTGTACTTTTCACCTCCTAAAAACTGGAACATGAAAAGGCATTCCAGAAGTTTTTAGCCCTATTTTGGCTGAATTTGTATGTTGTATATTGAAATTAGTAACATAATCCCATAAAGTTAAAGACTTCAGCTCATTTCATGAGAATGATTAGATCTATATCCTAACATTTTCTCAACTTATTTCAGTCCTTTTTAATATGACATCAATAGGCAAAGACACAGCTGGACTACATGCTTCTTAAAGATGCTTAATCTATTCATCTCCGGACACTTCAAACCCAGCCCCTGAATGGGGTAGGCACTTAGTATTTACTGAACTGACTAAAATTAAATATTACACAGTAATCTAACCCACTGAACATGTTTAGTTGCTGATATTATTAAGAGTAATACATAAGTTGCAAGCCTCCTATCAGATGGATATTCAAAAAACAATGAATATATTTAAATGGATTTAGTAATCCAACTACAGAGATATTTCACTCCTGAGCTCTACTAACTAATAGTCAGAAGGCATAAAGGCATTTTTAATCTTTAAAATATGTCATCCAGACAATAAGAGCACTAAATAAAACCTATGATATTGTCTGAAATGACACAGTAACTGGGCTAAACATTTTTTTTATGCAAACAATCATTCACTAGCATGATGGCAAAACTGCATGAAAGTAAACTCCTCGTGTGGTGTTAAGGGTAATAAAATACACTCTCCCTCCTTTGTCTAATTCATAATAATACACTGTGTCTGAATGTTGTGTTTCTAAAGCAGTGGCCCACACCATTTTTGAAAACAAAATCATTTGTTTCTGTCACATACATTGATTGTGTCCTGTTAGGACCAGTAAATTATTACATTTACCTGTTAAAAAGAAATTATTTAAATCTGAAACATATATAGGAAGGGTCCACAATGTCTGAAATTGCCTAGAACTGTCATTTACATTTTTTCAAATGGCCTATTCAGCCCATTTCCACTCATTACTCATTTGACCTTCAAATGGGTCAATCTGTGTCGTGCTTTTAAATTGTCCATAGATTTGGAAGTCCTCAGGAAAGGGTTTCTTTGTAAATAGTACCTTTTATCTACAATAATTTATTTTAGGCACATTAATATAAGGATATTTAATAGCATCCTTTGGTGCTATTCAAATACTTAGTGAAAACACAATAAACATAAAAGAAAGTTAATAATTTGGACAGTAAATACGCTACTGCTATTAAACCAAGAAAATCAGCTTCAAAACCTTGGAGCCTCACTACCTGATTATCTGCAGGCAGTAGCTGCAAGATTTTTTTTTTTTTTTTTTTACACGGGCAGGCACCGGGAAATGAACCCAGGTCCTCTGGCATGGCAGGCAAGCGTCCTTGCCTGCTGAGCCACCATGGACTGCCCAGCTGCAAGCTGCAAGATTTTGTTGAGTCCTCCACCTTCATGGTTTTCATATCTGTCCCGTACTTTTACTCTCACAGCCATAACCCTCATTTATGCAAACTTTGTTGCCCAACACCAAGATATTTTAAATGTTCCCTAACCATTTTCTCCAACTCTACTTTCTTGATGCCTTCAAATGTTCCTACACCTCAGAGCTTAATTTCCCAAGGTACAACGCTGACCTCCACCATCTAACCATCATTCTTAGGATTGATTCGTAAGTAACTATTCACTGCCTAAAAACAAAAAAAAACCAAACTCCTTGCGTTTGAAATCAGTTCCCTCGAGGACCTCAGTCTCCGAAACCCTTCTGAGGGGGGTGCTATTTCTATTTTGGTCTCATATTACATCGAATAGCAAAGAAAGTCCCTCTAGCTTTCAAATACTATGATACTTTTTCAACTTTATCCCTTACTACTTTCATAATCATAGCTATCTGATACTTAAAAACCATTGTTCCTTGTACATATTTCACCCTTTCCCAATTGAAGAGCATGGCAGAGATGCTATTTCAAAGTATGCAGTTACTCTTTTCTTCGGATAAAAGGGGAGGAAAGATTTATTAAGTACTTATTATTTTGTCAGTTATGAAATCCAAATGGAAAGATTAAAGGAATTATATAATGGACACCTCACTAAAGCAAGTAATTTTTAAGATAGCCATTTATTTATCACTTTGATATTTCAATTCTATTTAAAATGTGGACATCCATAGTAATACAAAATGCACTTAACTCAAAAAATTTTCAATTTTTACACTAATCCACTCAAATTTATGAGTGCCATGCCTTTCTCCTAACCACCCATTTCAATGCTGTTCTCCTCATTCAACTAAGAAACATAAACATAAATACCTACACAAAGCAACCTCAAAATCCTTTCATAAGTAAACTTTCATAAAGATCATTCAAAAGACGAACAAAAAAAAAGACAAAGTGCAGTCACCTGTTTTATCTTGTTCTATGAATTTCATCAAAGCAACTATCTGATTTCTTAAGCCCGATTCCCTTCAGGTGTTAGGAACATGGAATATCTGTTCTCATAACATATCGGTGAAGATGAATCACATTTTAATTCAGACATTTTAATCTTTCCCAGAGTGTACTGTGCTGAGCCAGGGTGTGGCCACAACTGTTTGCTCTTAGACAAGTTCTAGCTAAAACAAAGCAGGCATTATAAATGAACAAGGCAATCCTACTGCCTGTATCTGCCTCTAAAAAAGGCTCCGAGATGGAAAAAAAAAAAAAGGAACAAAACTTTCTTATGAGCAGTGATCCTCAGGCTCTCATATAACATTTCCTTTCTCATATTACTGCAGGGATCATAAAGCACTTGTTAATTTTGTGAAACACGAGTGTGCTTGCATAGTGTACCAAGTCAAATACTTCTAAAGCTATTGCCAACAGCCTTCAATTCAGCAGCATTCAATGTGGAAAATACTGCGTATCACTTTTTGTGAACAGATATGGGCAGGCTCTTCACAGTCCCTCTGGGTGTTATCCCACCCGATCTAAGTTACCTTGCAGTGAAATATGGAGCTCATCAATGTCCAAGGAAACCTGTTCATCTTCAGCGGGAACCACAGCACTCGATGCCATTCTTAGACTCAGTGGAGATTATATCATGTCCATCTCAGTTAAAGAAGCAAACTAAAAGGAAAGGGGAGAAATGCTCATTAGTAAGTCTGCAGCTCTGCTTTTCCAGTGACTGTGTATTCCCAGAAAACACGAGCAACCAAAAGTGCCATCTGAGAGAAGCATGACTTTCCAGTGTTTCCTACGTTCGAATGACCACGCCTTCTTTTTGAATCATAAACAAGATTCTGTCCCGTGACCTATTCATGCCCTTTGGAGTTGCTGGCAGAACTCCAGCAGAACTAGCATGCTGGATTCTATACTACTAGTGAAAGGGAAAACCAAGCAATTAGATTCAATGATTTGTCCAGGGGAAGTAAAATTGACACACAGATATGTCTCAGTGGTTTGTGCGCATGTGTTAGCCTTCAGCCTGCAAGGCTTTCCTTTACAACTTTTAATTTAACTTTGTTCCTCTTCTGTTCTTTAAATGTTGCCATATACGGGAAACAGAAGGAGCTGGGCTTGCACAGCTTGCAAAATGAAACTAAAATAAAAAGCTAAACTAATATATTAAAAAGACTTCTTTGATATTCTGTTATACTGAATTATTTTCCCAAGGATTTATTTTCCCTAACCCCACTTTTATCTCTGAAAGAATACTTCCAGTAAGAGCAATTCTTTTTCTGTAACTCTTTAAACATACTGCTTCAGGTATTTTGAATACTAATTTATTATTAGTATTTTGGGGACTGGGAATAAAACAGTGACTTCCATACAATCGAGGACAGTGTTATCAAAATAAACTTAGCCACACATATGAAAATATAATAAGGATTGAAGAATAGATAAATGTGATGAAGCAAGTAAAGCAAAATATTAATGACAGAATCTAGGCACTGGGTATACGTACGTTCCCTACAAAGTTCTTTAATTTTGCTGTATAAAATGTTACAGCAGGGCGGTGCTATGGTGGCTCCGTGGCAGAATTCTCACCTGCCATGCCGGAGACCCAGACTTGATTCCTGGAGCCTGACCATGCAGAAAAAGAAAAGGTTATGGGAAAAACTACAAAATAAATAAGCCTAATGGGGGCCAACAGCTAGATACACTGAATCATACAAAATATTCAGCAAATCACTTTAAAATATGCAGAGAATAAGATTCATTTTTAAAACTTAAAGCTAGAGAAGATTCAAAAATTATTTAATCCCGTTTTCCCCACTCTGTTTAATATCAAAAAACCCTTTTATGATCTTCCCCTCAGGGACCACTGATGTGGAAGATTTTACCTTCCATATAAACTTTATTAATAATTTCGTTTTATCTGGCTGGAGATCCTGAACTAGTCTAAGGTAATGGCGTTACTCCATTGCCTTGATACTGAAACAATTCTTACCAAAGGAAAACTGTTCCTTAGACCAGGTTTTCTTGGTTCCAAGTTTCACGGTTCCTTAGACCGTGCAGCCTGATGACCAAAGAAAGCACAACTGTCTCGAGCTCTCGGACATCTTAAGGCCCTTCTTACACACCCCAGGGCTCCTGAGCCCAAAGTGAAGGCAAAGCATTCCTCATTTTGAGAGGTGAAAAACTGAATTTCAGAACACATTCCCTAAGAACACACACTATTCCACACCAGAGCTAGGATAAAAGGACAACGATAGTAGCATAAGCGTATGTAGTACTTTATATATGCATTATTATTATATATATGTAAGTGTGTGTATATATATATATACACACACACATAACTTCATTTAATCCTACAACAACTGTATGATTTAGGTGCAGTAATTATCCCCATTTTGTTTTTTTAAAAGAAACTGACATATATATATATATGTCATGGGCAGTTGTCTATGGATATGTAGCTAATAAATGATCAAACTGGGATTTAAGTCCAGGCAGTTTTGGCTTCAGGTCCATGTTCTTAACCAACACTCCTAGAGTCAGCTAAACATTTTTTCTTTCTTTCATTCATTAACTTGACATACTCCTGCCCTCAAGGAATTCATTCCTGAGGATGGCAAATGTACATAATATTGAACAAAATCCTGTAAGAAACATATGCAAAAGTCACTACAGGAGTGAAAGAGAAGGTGGACCCCATGACATGAGCTGGCCCTGGACGTGACAGAGGAACTGCACTCATCAGGAAACGGCTGTATAGTAAGTATTACGATTACATGGACAGTGCTTTGAACTCGGTTAGCATGTCTCTGAGAGCCACTCACTGCCATTCAGTATCAACCAAATACAAGGCAACACATGTAAGGGAAAGAATCTAGATTTGCCTTATTTATATTTAAAAAAAAAACAATGAAAAATAGCTGTTAGCCATAAAAATCAAGAAATATTCCTGGGTTAGACTAGTATATGGACTTCACTGCACGATATATAACTTAAAGTTGCAGGGAAAAAATTTACTCTAAAAATGTTTGTGTGTTTTTTTAAAGTCTAGACCTTAAATTGACTAAATGTTTGAGAGGTATCAGCTTTTAACAGTGACAATAAAATGTAACATTTTTATTTTCAGGAGAACTTCCTAGAGCTTCTGAAAATGCCCATCAAAAGGAAAACCAAACTTGGAAGTCTGAACAACTCAGACGTGCTAGATTATCAACCCAAATACTGTCCTATAATATTTATCAAAACACTCCAAAGGTCACGAGGGTCAGACTGAAGGCAATTGTTGATGAAGACATTTCTTAATACATAATTGTTTCTGGTGAGAAATGGTGATGAGTGGTTGACAGTTCCAAAGAATCTACTTGCCAAACAGGGCCTGGGATCAGAGGGGAAAAGGAAAGCTTTGCACTATTTCTCAGAATTTTGAAGTGAAATGCTAGAAAGAGCATGAAAAAGGAAGGCGAAGGAGGGGAGCCGGTTTAGCCCACAGTCAGCGTGTCCCAGGGGTCTCAACAAACCAAAGTCCCCAGGACCATCCAGGCCCTCGGGTTCTAATTCCTCCGACAGAAATCACAGCAGATGCCTTCCCAGGCTCTCAGCCCAGCTTTACTTTCCCTTTCCAAGTAAAAGCTACATTCACTTACATAACAAATTCCAGGGGTTAGAATTAAAGTAAAGGACACTATTTTTAAAAGTGGGCAGTCTTCACACAGATGACCAAAGCTAAGGTAAAGAACTGATTAGCACTAAAGACTGTAAGATCAAATGGAATAGTGTGGAATAGTGTTTTAAAAATCCATGTAATTAATATATACGCCTTATAAATGGCATAAGCTGTTTTGAAACAACTGTGGTTTGCTTATGCAATACATCTTAATATGTCTTAAAAATCTCACAACACTGGGGCATTTCCTTTTCAAAGAAATCTTGGCATTTACTTCAGATTATAATGATTAGAATTTTTTCAACTCAAAAACGACATGAGAATAAAGATTATCTGAAGTGAATGGAATTACGAGTGATTTTTATTTCCTTCTTGTTTATCAACATTTCTAAATTTTCAAATGATGGATATATATTTCTGTTACAATAAGAAAAACATTTTTGCTTTTATTTTAATGAAATGACAGTGAACCTAGGGATAAGGTGTTATTTTCTTCGGGGTCAGTCCTTCAATACATATGCTATACAACCTATGTCTCTTTAGTTCACAGTGGGGACAAAAATAACTCTTTTACACAAATGGAATATTAGAAATAGTCTCTGAGTTTGTCAGAAATTTCTAGGAAATTCTCCTCAGTCTTTTTGGCAGCTCAACACTCTATTGCTTTCTCATTATTAAATGGTTTGCAGACAAGCCCTGCCTATCCAACAAGGTGAAACATCACCATGTCAATAAAGAGGAAAGAGGCACTACTTTATCCTCAGAGGTGGTCAGAAGGGCTAACCGCAGCAGGATGTATTACCTTTAGGTACTTCTTTAAACAGAGTAATTTAAATGTCAGCATTTCCCCCTGAGGTTCTTTGTGTGTGTGTGCCACACTGTTTACAACCCAACTAGGAATTTTGAGGGATGTCCTCTTAGTTGGTAAGTCAGAGAACTATTCCTATCAACTGAGTTATTAACTTTGATTTGTTTACAAACTCACAGCAGAAAGTTGGTGATGCATTTGCAACATGTTTCCTCGCTTTTTCCCCATTAACTTCTGTGCTGGTTTGAAAGGATGTATGTCCCCTAGAAAAGCCATATTTTAATCAAAATCCCATTTCATAAAATCAGAATAATCCCTATTCAATACTGTATGTTCGAAAGTGTCATCAGATCATCTCCCTGGAGATGTGATTTAATCAAGAGTTGTTGTTAAACTGGATTAGGTGATGACATATCTCCACCTATTTGGGTGGGTCTTGATAAGTTTCTAGAGTCTTATAAAAGAGGAAGCATTTTGGAGAATGAGGGAGATTCAGAGAGAGCAGAGAATGCCGCAGCACCAGGAAGCAGAGAGTCCATGAGCCAGGGACTTTTGGAGATGAAAAGGAAAACGCATCCCAGGGAGCTTCATGAAACAGGAAGCCAAGAGAGAAAGCTAGCAGATGACGTCGTGTTCACCATGTGCCCTTCCAGCTGAGAAAGGAACCCTGACTGTGTTCACCATGTGCCTTCTCACTTGAGAGAGAAACCCTGAACTTCATCGGCCTTCTTGAACCAAAGTATCTTTCCCTGGATGGATGCCTTTGATTGTACATTTCTACAGACTTGCTTTAATAGGGATATTTTCTTGGCCTTAGAACTTTAAACTACCAACTTATTAAATTTCCCTTCTAAAAACCATTCCATTTCTGGAATATTGCATTCCAGCAGCTAGCAAACTAGAACGACTTCTAGCTCTGTTATTCTTTATCCTTTAATCACCACTTGACCAGAAGTAATTAGTGCCATGTCCCAGACCAGGTGATTTTTAACATCCATTCTACCATCTCTTTCCAGGAATTTTATTCTTTTAATTACAAGAACAAAATGCCATTGCAGTCAATCCTATCTATATAATATACTTTAGAAAAACATGGACCAATTTTCAGCGTATAACACCACTGGGTTTGCGATCTCACAGGGAAGAGTGTCACTGACCAGCCAACACCAGTTGGCAGCTAAACCACCTACTGAAACCACGATAACAGCATCCTGCGTGAAGGCAGCCACTTCTCTAAAGGAACTTTCTCTTGGCCCGGACAAAGTCCCAAAAGCTGTAAAATGTAGTATCAACTGCTAGAGAACGAGAATAATAATTATGTCGCAGAGAGAACAGATAGACTGAAGGAGGGAACAGAATGATGTCTCAGTGAAGTCGGATTATTACAGTGAAAGTACTTGAGAAAATGAGCTAGAGGGTTGGAGGCTATGGTCAGAGGTCTGAATGAGTGATGCTGAACATGGAACAGGCTTCCCTGGAACAGCCCCTTGGAAGACTAAGTTACAATTTGGGGTTTGAAAAACTTTAAAACAAAAATTATCCCTCAAAAAATTTGTGAGTTGCAAAAGACATTTACCATTTTCCATGGTCGAAATGCTGAGAAATTTTGAAGGAAAGAGAGAAATGGACTTTTCATTAGATGACCTGACTTTTCTCAGGAAAGTAAGGAGTAAGGTCATTTCTAGGGAGCATGGGGAGGAGCACAGGGCAGGGTCCTTGAGAAATGAATGCTGTAGAAACCATCCACTGTGGAGAACGTGACAAGAGAGACATGCCGTGAACGCCCACCAAAGGCCCAAAGGGACTGGCTGGGAATGGACCCAAACTGTAGGGTTCCAAAGCTTTCCAGGAAGGCAACTGTTGGTAACTTAGCAAATTTCTGCCAAGAAATGTTCTAAAACTGCACATATACATAAGTACACATGTTCAAGAACATTCACTGCAGAACTGTTTGAAACAGCAAAAAGTAGGAATAATCTAAGGCCATCGGTGGGACAGTGGATAAACTACAGTATATTCACACAAGGTAAGACTACTGTTCAGCTAAAGTGAATGAACAACCAGCATCAGCATGGATATATATTAAAACTATAATTATTGGGACTCATGAGAAGACGCCGGAATAGGAATTGAAGGTCTCGCTCTTCTTCCAAAAAACAGCTTCTGGACAGCCAGAAACTGTCCAGAACAATTGTTCTGGGGCTCTGGAAACCAGGGAAGTGCTACCCAAAGTAGTACAAAAATCCGGGAAGAGCACAACAAAGAGACTGAGAAACTGGGGTGAAAATCTGTGCCTCCCTTGGCCGCAGCTCCTGGCACCCATCCCACATCCCAGAGGCAAGCAGCTTCGGGCCATTCCAGTTCCTACCTGGCAAGCTGCTCCATACCGAAAGTCCTCCCACCAAAGAACAGAGGGGTACATGGCCCCGTAGGGAGCCAGCCACTGCCAGCAAATTTAGACCACTGGGCCCCATCCCACCGCTTTACTCCATCCTGACTGCTGCACCAGTGTTTTCACCTGCGTCAGAGGCAGAGCTGCCAGAAGGCTGAAAACGCACAGCCTTCTTAGGGCTGCAAGGCACGGGATGCCAAAGACTGCCATCTGCTGGGCAGGCCAGAAAACGCAGCCTTCTTTTTGCCTCTTTTCTGATCCTCTCCCTAGGGCCCTCTGGAATGTTCTATACCCCAGCATGGTTTCCTGGGCCTGTTTTGGCTGGGAAATGCTGACGAAATGAGTGTCAGAGAAAAGCTTACCACAAGCCCAAACAACAATAAAATCCTAGACAAGAGAAAAAAAACAACCTTCAGAATAATCTCAAAATAATCAGATTCCCAGGTATCAGCAAAAATTACAAGCTATACTAAGAAACGGGAAGTTTCGGCCCAGTCAAAGAAACCCATTAAAAAGTCAGGGGAGATATGGAATTCAGAACAATGAATCAAGGGTGTTCAAATAAATCTTCCAAACCAATTCCAAGAGATGAAGGAAAATATGGCTAAAGAGATAAAGGACGTTAAGAAGACATTTAGTGAGCATAAAGAAGAATTTGAAAGCATGCAAAGAAAAATAATAGAACTCTTGGGAGTGAAAGGCACAGCAGAGGTGATTAAAAATATACTAGAGGCATACAACAGCATTAGAACAGGCAGAAGAAATGATCAGTTATCTAGAAGAAAGGACATCCCAAATCAAACAGACAAAGGAACAGACAGAGAAAAGAACTGAAAAAATTGGCAAGTTCTCAGGGAATTGCTTGACAGCACAAGGCACACCAAGATATGCGTCTTGGATACCCCAGAAGGAGAAGATAATGGAAAAGGAGTAGAAAGAATATTTGAGGAAATAATGATCGAAAACTTTCCAACTCATGTGAAAGACATAAATACACATATCCAAGAAGGTCAATGTCCTCCAAACAGGATAAATCCAATTAGATCTACTCCAAGACACATACTAATCAGACTGTCAACTGCCAAAGATAAAGAGAAAATTCTGAAAGCAGCAAGAGAAAAGAGACCCATGATATACAAGGGATGCTCAATAAGAATAAGTGCTGATTTCTCATCAGAAATATGCAGGTGAGAGGACAGTGGTATGATATATGTAGGACACTGAAAGAGAAAAACTGTCAGCCAAGAATTCTTTTTCTGACAAAACTGTCCTTCAAAAATGTGAAGGAATTTAAAATATTCACAGATAAACAGACTAAGAGAATAAGTTTAAAAAGAGACCTGCCCTGCAAGAAAGACTAAAGGGAGTTCTGCAGGCTAAAGAGAAAAGAGAATATCAGTAAGGGTAACTAAAAGGGTAAAAAGAGAGAGAAAACCAAGCTATGACGTATAAAAGCCAAAAGATAAAATGGTTGAGGTAAGTACTGCCTTCAGAGTAATAACGTGGAATGTTAATGGATTAAACACCCCACTCAAAAGACACAGACTGGCACAATGGATTTTAAAGAAGTATTATTCACTATATGCTGTGTGCCAGAGACTCGGCTTAAATCCAAGGATGCAAATAGCTTGAAAGTGAAAGGCTAGAAAAAGATACTCCACACAAATAGTAACCAAAAGAGAGCAGGGTCGTGATACTAATATCGGACAAAATAGACTTTAAAAGCAAAGCTACTATAAGAGACAAAAAAAGGGACACTATATATTAATAAAAGGGGCAATCCACCAAGAAGAAATAACAATCATAAATATTTATGTATTTAATCAGGATGGCCCAAAATATGAGGCAAACACTGGCAAAACTAAAGGGAGAAATAATGTCTCTACAAAATAGTTGGAGATTTCAGTACATCACTCTCATCAATACACGGAATTAGACAGAGGATAAATAAGGGGAAAAAGAACTTGAACAGTATGATAAATGCTAGAACCAACAGACATATACAGAACACAGCAGCTCCATAACAGCAGGATATACATTCCTCTCAAGTGCTCATGGATCACGCTCCAGGATAGATCACATATTGGGCTACAAAACAAGTCTCAATAAATTTTAAAAGACTGAAATCATAAAAGGTACTTTCTCTGATCATAATAGAATGAAGTTAGAAATCAACAACAGGTGGAGAACTGGACAATTTACAAATATATAGAGGTTAAAAAAACACACACTCTTAAGTAATCAGTAGGTCAAAGAAGACACTTCAAGATAAATCAGTAAATAACCTTAGACGAATAAAAATTAGAACAAAAATTACCAAAATTACGGGATGCAGCAAAAGCAGTGAGGAGAAGGAAATTTATAGCCCTAAATGCTCACATTAAGAATGAAGAAAGAGCTAAAATCAATGACCTAACTGCACAACTGGAAGAAATAGAAAAAGAAGAGCAAATTAATCCCAAAGCAAGCATAAGGAAAGAAACAACAGAGATCAGAGCAGAAATAAATGAAATTGAGAACAAAAAAACAATTAACAAAATGAAAATTCAATTCTGTGAAAAAAATCAATAAAAATTAACAAACCCTTAGCTAGATTGACAAAGAAAAAAGAGAAAAGATGCAAATAAATAAAATTAGAAATGAGAGGGAGGAATATTACTACTAACCCCAAAGAAATAAAAAAGAACATAAGAGGATACTATGAACAACCGTATGCCAACAAATTAGACAACTTAGATGAAATGGACAATTTCCTATTAATACAAGAACAATATAGAGTCTATATTGACTCTAGAGGAAATAGATGACCTTAACAAACCAATCATAAATAAAGAGATTGAAGCAGTCATCAAAAACCTACCAATGAAGAAAAGCCCAGGACCAGATGACATCAGAGGTATACTCTACCAAACATTCCAATAAGAATTCATATCAATTCTGCTCAAACTCTTTCAAAAACGTGAAGAGGAAGGAACACTACATAACTCATTCCATGAAGTCAACATCACCCTGATACTACAGCCAGATAAAAACAGTACAAGAAAAAAAAATTACAGACTAACAGACGTAATAAATATAGATGCAAAAATCCTCAACAAAATATTTGCAAATCAAATCCAACAGCACATCAAAAATGTTATATACCATGATCAAGTGGGTTTTATTCCAAGTATGTGAGGTATGCCAGGGTGACTGAACACAAGAAAATCAATTAATGTAACACATTAAAAAATCAAAGGGGAAAAGCCGATGATCACATAACTGATGCAGAAAACAGCATTTGACAAAATCCGGCATCCTTTCTTGATGAAAACACTTTAAAAGACAGGAATAGAAGGAAACTTCCTCAACATTATAAAGGGCATATTTTAAAAAGCCCACAGCTAACATCGTACACAGCAGTGAAAGAGAAAAGCTTTCTCTTTAAAACTGGGAACAAGACAAGAATGCCCACTGTTACCACTATTTTTCAACATTTTGCTAGAAGTTCTAACTAAAGCAATTAGGCAAGAAAAAGAAATAAAAGGCATCCAAATAAAAAAGGAAGAGGTAAAAATTCTACTATTTGCACATGACATGATCTTATATTTAGAAAATCCCCAAAACTCTACAACAAAGCAACAAGAGCTAATAAATGCATTCAAAAAAGTGGCGGGATAAAACATCAACATGCAAAATTCAGTACTGATTCTATGTATTGCTAATGAGCAATCTGAGGAGGAAATCAAGAAAAAATGTGATTACAATAGCAATTAAAGAATTAAATATCTAGGAATACATTTAATCAAGGATGTAAAGGACCTACATTCAGAAAACTATAAAACCACTGCTGAAATCAATCAAAGACCTAAATAAATGGAATGAAATTCCATGTTTATGGACTGGAAGATTAAATACCATTAAGATGACAATTCTACTCAAATTGATTTGCGAATTCAACACAATCCCAATCAAAATCCAACAGCTTACTTTGAAGAAACGGAAAGCCAATTATCAAATTTATTTGGAAAGGTAAAGGGCCCCAAATATGTAAAAACATCTTGAAAAGGAAAACCAAAGTTGGAAGACTCATACATCCTGATTTTTAAGCATATAACAAAGCTATAGTGGTCAAAACAACATGGTACTGCCATAAAGATAAATATATTGATCCATGGAACCAAAATTGAGAGTTCAGAAATAGACTCTCACATTTATGGTCACTTCAGTTTTCACAAGGCTGTGAAGTCCACTCCACTGGGACAGAACTGTCTCTTCAACAAATGGTGCTGGGAGAACTGAATATCCATATTCAAAGGAATGAAGGATCCACTATCTCACACCTTATACAAAAATTAACTCAAGATGGATCAAAAAGCTAAATACAACAGCCAGGACTATAAAACCCCTGAAGAAGAAAATACAGGGATGTACCTTCAATGTCTTGTCATAGGTGGTGGTTTCTTAGAACTTATACTGAAAGTACAAGGAAAAGAAAGAAAACAATAGATACAACGGGACCTCCTAAAAATGGAATATTTTTGGGCATCAAAGAACTTTGTCAAGAGGGTAAACAGGCAGCCCACTCAGTGGGAGAAAAGATTTGGAAACCCCATATCCAATATTGGTTTAATATCCAGAGTATATATATAAATTCCTACAATTAAATAATAAAAAGACAAACAACCCAATTAAAAATGGGCAAAAGACTTGACCAGGTATTTTTTCATAGAAGAAGTACAAATGGCATGAAGGCACATGAAAAGATGCTCAGCATCATTAGCTGTTAGGAAAATACAAGTCAAAAGCACAGTAAGATATCTTTTCACACCAACTAGAATGGCTATTACTAAACAAACAGAAAACTACAAGTATTGGAGAGGATGTGGAGAAATAGGAATACTTAATCGCTTCTGGTGACAATGTAGAATATGGCAGTCACTGTGAAAGACGGTTTTGAAGTTCCTCGGGAAGCTAAGTACAGGAGTGCCAGATGACCGACAATCCCACTACGAGGGAGATACTTGAAGAACTGAAAGCAGGGATGCAAACAGACACTTGCACAATGATGCTCATAGCGGCATTACTCACAATAGCCAAAAGATGGAAACAATCTAAGTGTTTATCAACTGACCAATGGACAAAGAAATGCTGTATGTACATTCAATGGAATATTATTCAGCTGTAAGAAGAAATGAAGTCTTGATAGCATGCAACAATTTGAATGAACCTTGAGGACATTATGTTGAGTGAAATAAACCAGACACAAATATTGCATGATTTCACTAATATGCACTAAATATAATGAGCAAAGTCATGGAGTTAATATCTAGAATATAGATTACCACAAGATAAAGTGTGGAAGGGGAGCTGATACCTAATTTGTGTGGATGTATAATAAGGTTGATTGTAAACGTTTGGAAATGGATAACAGTGATGGTAGCACTTTATTTTGAGTGTAATTAACAGCGCTGAACCGTGCGCATGATTGCGGCTGAAAAGGGAAGTTTAGGGTCGTGTATGTCACTAGAAGGAAAGTTAGAGGATGAAACCTGGGACTGTATAACATAGTGAACCCTGCTGTGGATGATGAGGCGGTTAATAGTACAAAAATAAGACTGTTTTCCATGAACTAAAACAAATGTATGTCACTATTACAAGGTGTTAATAATAGAGCAATAAATGGGAAAAAATACACCTAATGCAAACTATGGATGACAGTTGACGGACTGTAATAAAGGTACCACACAAATGCTGAGAGTCAATGCCAAGGTAATATTCTAAAGCTCTCCCTCAATGTTCTAACGTTGAGTGTGGTGATGAAAGGATAACTCGGTGATTATAACAAGAGCCAGTGACTACACACGTTGGATGAACTGCATTAAAGTGAATAAACTGCTTTAAAAATTGTTTTTAACTCTAATTCATGAGTAAAAAATAAAAGCAACTGCAAAAGGATGGGTATATTCTGAAGCCATTTGTATTATTCATGTAAATTTTAAACACACACACATATATATAGTAAATGAACAGAAATATGCTTGATATCAACACCTGCCAGCTTCAGAGAGTAAAGGGCAAAGGGGTAGGGGCATGGAACACCAATTATATATTCATGTTTCCTTTCTTTGAAGAATTTAACATCTAAGCAAAGAGTACTTGTATGGATGTTTAAAATAGTTGTCACTGGGGATGCAAGGGTAGTTCAGTGGTAGAAGTCTTGCCTGCCATACAGGACACCCAGGTTATTGTTAGTCCATGCACTTCCCCCAAAAAACAAACAAACAAGCAAAAGAAACAAACAAAAACAAACTAACAGACAAAAATTTAACAAATGGTGCTGCAGTAACGGGATACTCACATGGAAAAATAATGAAATGTGACTCTGCCATACAGCATACAAAAAATTAAAAAATACATATATTTGACATTAATATTCTCTAAACGTAATCGAATTCTACTTAAGTTAGAGAAGTGAGATGAAATGGCTGCGTGACTCCTTTCTAGACTCAGAGTCAGAAGAATTTGGCTTGAGTCCCAGCTCTGCCACTGACCACATGGCCTTGGACAATTAAATGACCTCTCCAAGGTTCTGTTTCTTCATCTGTGAAATGAGGATAATGTTTCTGTCCAAGCCAACTCACAGACCAGAGTCAGGCCAAATAATAAAACTCTAAATTCTGAGCTGCATATTTTTTTTAAACTGGATTATAAGAATAATATTCATGGAAGAACGCCCGAAAAGCTTAAGAGTCCACCCTTGCCTGGATGTTGTCTTTGGATCCCGTCCAGCCAATGGGGAGCTGCGAAGTTGAACTGCATTGTTTTATCTATCCCTCAGAGAACTGTTTTTATTAAAATGTATTCTGGTATAATCCCGTAAACCTAATGGTGCGGGACGTTACAGGAAACAGCCAAGAGAAACCTACCGCTGTATTTCTCAGACAGGAGAAGTTCAGGGGACACAGTCCATAAAATACACAGTGTTCTTTTCATGAGGACACAGTGTGGAAAATTATCTCAAGTCTCAGTACAAGAGAAACTGTGACTGACCATTTATTCTTTTAATCTAACAACCATGTTATTTTTATAAACAAGGTTTCCCTCTCTTCTTTGGCTGCTATAGTCCATCTCTAGCAACTGCAGATGACCTCATGGCAAATAAGTTACTTATCTACAAGCTTTATCCATTTACCCTTATTTTTCCTTTACTCCAATGTTCTCATCTATTTCTTATTATGTTGAATTTTATGTATCTCTGTAAACTACCTCAGACTTTCTCTGGAATAAGGGAGGGAAAAAATAATCTTTCTATAAGGACCAAAGGAGATAACTTATGCATCACACTGAAAATTGTAAAATGAGATTCAAACGTAAATTGCTGGGTGGGCCACGGTGGCTCAGTGGCAGAGTTCTCACTCTGCCGTGCCAGAGACCCGGGTTCGATTCCCGGTGCCTGCCCATGCAAAAAAAAAAAGTAGATTGCTATTCATTGATAAGAACAAATGTGCTAATGGAAAAGAATTTATTGCACTTTAAACAAATGAAATTATTTGAATATTTTTCAATGCCACATCACTTAAAGACGGTTAGGTTCTAGTTCTAAGCTCTAGGAAAAGATCTAATTTGTAGGTGATATGCTAAAGCATCCGTGCACTTAAAAATGTGAACATGGTGGTGTGATGGTGACTCAGCGGCAGAGCTCTCGCCTGCCACGCCAGAGACCCGGGTTTGATTCCCGGTGCTTGCCCATGCAAAAGAAAAAAAAATTCGTATGTACATATATATATATATATATATATATGAATGACTGTGACCTACTCTATCACTCCGGCCTGTCTCTGACCTATTTCTCTTGTACTGAGCACCTGTCACTGGCAGCCTCAGTCTACAAAGACCCTGAACCCACAGAATCTCGCCCAGAAGCAACAGGTGAACGGTGCCTCCAACAAGGGGCTGCCGAGGGACCCGAGACGTTCACTTATTATCATTCATAAGAAAGTCTCCACATCCAAGAATATGTTCCTCATGATTATACGCCTTGTGAATATATTCTTCCCCAACCTATTCACAAAGAATAAAATTCTTACTCTGCCTTCCCACCATCTCTCCATTCTCTGTCTCAGCCTCCTTTCCTTTGGAGATGAGCACACAAAGCTCTGCGGTGTGTTTTTACATGTCTGTGCCCCAGCTCCCTACCAGTGCAGGAAGGCAAACACAAACTGAATATTCCATTTAATGCCAGCACACTAAAATGAAAAGAGAGAAACATGTATCTCCAAAAAGCTATTAGAACCATTGTATCTTATACAAATTGCTGTAAAATTTCAAAACAATTAGATCAGTTTGCCGCCAAGTCAATTGGTTTTGGGAGAACTGACTTTCTTCCTTGAGTGGCTAACAGATGGCTTTTTCCTGCTCTCCACTCCAGGAATTGCCTCAGCCCTGCAGCCCAGCCAAGCTGGAGGGAGCCCGGATTCCCTGCTAGCCCTTTCCCATCTTCTAAGCTGGAGTCTGCAGGAAGAATCCCTCGCACCAATGTAGAGGCTGATGGTCCAGAAAGTTAACTTGAAATGCCAAGTAACACGGAGAAAGCCCTTCTTTGGACGCTCTGCCTGAGCTGACCTTGCCCCTACGAAGCAGACCCTTCGACTCTGAGTCTGTTTCAGATTCTAGACTGTTGGCTCTTCGAGAAGAGGTATTATGTCTTGCTCGTTGTATCCCTACCATCCAGCACGGTGTGTGGCACTTAGTAAGGACATAATAAATATCTAACGAGAGACTAAAAGAGTGAACAAATAAATGAACAAACTGGGGCAAGGCTGCTGAGGACACTGTGCCCCTTTCCCCCCATAGAAAGCACTCCCTCGACAGAATTTTATTTTTTCTTTCCTTTCCTCTTTTTTTTTTCTGTTTTTTTTAGCTCTAGGAAATGCTTCATTTCCTTTGAGAAACTGATTAGGTTGTTTTTGTTATTGTGCTGTTGTTTTCCTTTCTGACATTATAAACCATATAATTAATGTTCCTTTTTCACTTTGGCTGTCTGCAAACAGAGAGCCCACTTTGTGCTCCAATTATAGCAATTTTGAAGATCCTTGTTATGTTCGTTTTACCTGGTCTTTTTTTTTTAAACTTCTTATTAACACATAATGCCTGATCTTATACATATTTATTATGGTCATCTTAAATTCTTTTTGAATAATGTAAGGAATGAATAAACATAAAAACTAAATAAAAAGGCAGACAAGCAAATCGAAACTCAGAAAGTGTATTTTACCAAGGATAAAGTCCTCACAGCCATAAAACTAAAATCAATACTAATAATAATTTTGAAAGTCAAGTCTTCCTGATTCACAAGAGACTTAAAAAACTGTCACAATTTCCTTATGGATATCTCCACTTGAATTGCTACCCATCCTTTCATTTTTGACAAGATTTTTTTTCTCCCTCGGTGTCCAGAATTCCACATAGGAAACTGAATTGCCCTCACATGCCTTCCTGGATATTTTTAAGGTAAAATACCAATTTCCATTTGTCTTGAAACTTATTTCTACAGTGTTATGGGGAGAAAATAAAAGATGGGGATGAATATAGGAATTCTCAGATTTATAATGCTGAGATAGTTCTAATGAGCAGTAATCAAAACGATTGCCATGTATACTGCCAAAATTCTGAGAACAGATGTGATTGAAATGGGAAAATATGTACAGAATCCCACTTGACTATTAGTCTTTTATTAAGCATTTTGGGTAACATAACTGTACAAGCATTTTTACACGTTTCTGTTGGTTTGCGTTTTCCCACTGATGAAGGTTATGTTGTTTTAAAAACTTCCAAATACCAGACTTTCCAAGATATTTAAAATAAATATTTCTAAATTTGAAACGCTGCCAGCTAACACTTAGGCAGCCAAAAATATGTTGGCTGTCTAGAATCAATAGTTTGTTTCTGAAATGTACTATCTCTTTAGAAAAATAACTGCCAATTTTAGTGGTAGCTGCAGAGACACTTTCACATTCAGAAATTAATTTACTATTAAAAATGGGCAAAGGCAGAGTGATTTAGTTTTTCCTTTGGGCCTTCACTACTATAATGGAACCAAACTACGTGCACTTTTATCAACAGAGGCAAACCTGCTGCTTGGCTGGGTCCCCATTCTTTCTCTCTCACTGTGTTGACTGATGGAGGAAATTCGCAAAATCAACTCTTTTCAGATATGGGTCTGTTTGTTTTATAATGACCAAGTCCCCCCATGGCTTTCAATCATACAAACACGACTGCTAAGTTTCTTGTTTAATTCAGAAGTTTCTGATCCAGCTTTATTCTAGTAGTAGAGCTTAAGGTAAATATTATGAAACCCCACATCAAACTCATGGAAATTTGAGAGTTCCAGATGAGACAGTATTTATTCATTTGTTTCGCAAACATTGGTTGAATGCCTACCATTGACCAGGAAAAATATTAGGCACTGAGGATGCCAAAATGAGTAAGTAGGAAATGCTTTCCTTCACCTCCTACAACAGAGCAAAGAGTTAAGAAATGTATCCATGTCTTTTTAGAGTGTGAAAAATTGTTTAAATCTAAATTATCTATACTGTAAGTAGAACTACAGTTCAAATTTATTTTCTACAAAATGAAATATACAGTGTTTTACTTACAAGGGAATTTTTGCACTGTAAACGTAATACGGGTTTATAAAGAATGAATGTTACAGACTACTACTACTAATAACAAATCTATCCTAGCCCCACCATCCAAACACCATCACTACCAATATTTTGGTGAAATTTTAGACAATTTTAATCTCTATCACAGGTTTTTAATTTTGTTTTTATGTAGTTGTAATTAGGTCACAAGGACTTTTTTATTCTGCTAAATATTAAGCATCAACATGTCCATGTTATTCGTCTCTATAAATACCATATTTTAATGTATACATTTAGTCTTGAAGATTCACAGATATCTGGAATGGAAAAGAATAGTGATGGTTAGTCTCTTAAGACTTCTCAACAAGGCAAAAAAAAAAGTTATTTTATTGTTGTTTAGGCTTCACTCAATTATTTTAGGTCAGTATAATTTAATCAGTAATTCATCTGAAAAGCATTAATGTGCAGCCTGTATGTTCCAGGCATTTTATTGGGTGGCCAGCTCTAGGAAATGGACTCTTAGCAAGAGGGAAACTTATTACCTCACTTCACTTGATTTCTGGCTGTTGTGTTATTGCTGTGTTTCAGCTTGGTGCTGTGCAGACTAAATAAAATAAATGAGGTATACTACGACAGTAGTTTCCAGTACAGCAGGCGTGGGCGATGGGCTACAGTAACTAGAGGCCCAGACTTCGCTGGGCTTCAATTCAGCCACGTCCAGCGGGTGAGAGAAACAGGGGCCAGTAGACACCAGCTGATGGCTGGCTGTGAAGTGAAGACAGGGCTTCCCATCCTGGCCTGGGACCACCAAAGCCCCACAGGGTCTGCTATGGGGAGGGGATGCTCTTCCAGGGAGGCAATGCCACGCAGAAAACGATGCCAGGGCTGGTGGTTCAGCAGACCTGAGCTCTAGCCTTCTTTCTCTCCCAAGCATAGAGAATGCATTTAGCATGTGCAAACCTCACTTTTCACATCCATTAATGTAACTAATGTGAAGGGTAGAGCTAAACATTTTCAAATAACCTTCCAGCTAAATATCTAAAATCTGTGATCTGACGATTCTATCAAAATCAGATTTACAGTCCACAAAAGCACTGCATCCAACCATCTCACCAAATGTTAAGAATACTTCGAACAACAGGAAAAAAAAAGTCACAGTTTTTGCAGCTCTAGTCTATATTAGGAATATAGCTACAGGTTCAGTCACTGAGATATTCTGAAAGTTATGGTTAAGTCTGACTTTGGCCAGCAAATGCCAAGTGGCCAAGAAAGGAGTGTGAGCTTCTGGGTCCCTCTGTAGGACAATCAGTTGTGCTCTTTTCCGTAGTCATAAATTGAAAGACTTCTTTCTCCAACCTATAGCGTGGGGCCCCAGGGCGAAGTCTCCGGTCAGCTCAAATCCACCTTTCTAATGCAAAAGTTCAAAGTACTCCCTAAAGTGAATGAAGGTTACATTTTTCTTATTATATGATATTCTCTGACAGTGTGGAAACTACAGGACAAATTTTATTTACTATTGAAAAATTATTCTCTCATTCTCAAAATGAATATACCCATAACGTTCAGATTTTCTTTATGAATTACTTAATAATTAGACAACAGCCAACACCACTTAAAACACAAAGTTAACCCGACTCCAGTCAAGATGGCAGAGTGAGGTACGTCAGTGCTCTGACCGCCCACAGGATATTTGAACAACCAGCAAAAATTGACAGAAACATCTTTCTCGAAGCTCCAGAAAACAGTTAAAATATTGCAAAATCAAGAAAAAGGCTACGTAAATGCAGGAGGATCCCTGGGCTGTGCCCTCCCCAACCCCTCGCCAGCTCAGAGAGGAGGTGGCCATGCTTCCAGTGTGAATCCCTAATCCCAAGAGGGAGCAGAATAACCCTCGCGCCCACACTGGGATCATGTCTGTCTGGCCCAATCTGTGTCTGGTGGTTGCCGGAGGAACTCGCCATCCCAGAATATGCCTTGTGTATAGAAGGCCGCTCACGGAATTCTCCTACAGAATACGGCGGGGAAGCACGAGTCACGCTGCCTGGGTAAGGGATTGCTGTCTCTAGAACAGACAGTGCAGTGCCCAGGACCATGAGAGAGCTGTTTCCTAGGGAAGAGGGGACATTTGGAGCCATGTAAACAGAGGAATTCCTAGGCCCACAGCACGTGCCCAAGACAAGCCTTATGTGCAGAAAGGTTCAGGGAGACCCCTACTATTTGGCCTGGGCTATTCTCTAAACTCATGGATAAGCTCAAGGAAAGCACTTGCCGGTCAATCTGCAAAGACTGGGAAAGTATTTTCTTTTTTTCTTTCTCATTTTTCTGTTGTTAGCTCCTAGCATTCAAGGAAAGTCCTGTTATAACACTAGCTGCATACAAGCTTAAACAGAAGCTTCAGTTCTAAATTCCAGCAATACAATAAAATATCAAAATGTCCAGCTTTCGACAAAAGGTTACAAAGCACAAAAGAAATAGGAAGTGATGGCCCAGGCAAAGGAGAAGATTAAAACATTAGAAACCATCAGTGAGATTAAACCATGCTTTAATCTTAGAACTTAATTCTAAGATTAAAGTATTAGAATTAAATTCTAAGATTAAAGCATTAGAAACTTGGGACCTGCCAGACAAATATTTTTTTTAATGGACTTAAATATGCTCAAACACAGAATGGAAAACATGGACACAAAACTAAAGGAGGGGGTGCAAGGACAGTGCAGTGGTAGAATTCTCACTTGCCATGTGGGAGACCCAGGTTCAATTCCTGGCCCATGCACTTTACCCACACACACCCCCCCCAAAATTTCAACAAGTGGTGCTTCAATAACAGGATAGTCACATGGAAAAAAACGAAATGTGATCCCCACCGTACAGCATACACATAAAAGAAGCCAAGAAAACAATAGATGAACACAAAGAAAATATCAATAAAGAGATGAAAATTATGAAAAGGAAGTAGAGATTGGTAACAAAAATAAAAAATTCTCTAGAGGGGGTTCAACAGCAGATTAGAGCTGGCAGAAGAAAGAATCAGTGAAAGGCAAAAGAATAAAGAAAAGAGAACAGAGCCTGAGGACCCTCTGTGGGATGCCTTCAAGTATACCAACATATGCACTGTGACAGTCACAGGAGAAGAAAGAGAGAATATTCAAAGAAATAATGGTTGTAAACTTTCCAAATTTAATGAAAGACATGAATATACAAACAGGATGCTCAATGAACTCCGAACAGGATAAACACAAATAGACCCACACCATGGCATATTATAATCAAACTGCCTAATGCCAAAGGTAAAGAAAGAATTCTGAAAGCCACAAGAAAGAAGCAACATGTTGCATACACAACGGAGCCTCAAGGAGATTAAGCACCAATTTCTCATTGGAAACCATGAAAGCCTGAAGGCAGTGGGAAGACACATTGAAAGTGCTGAAAGCAAAAAATCTGCCAATCAAGAATTCTTTCTCCAGTGAAACTGTCTTTCAAATACGAGAGCAATACTAAGAAACTCCTAATAAACAAAAGCTGAGGGACTTCATCACCCCTAGACCAGAGATGGCTAAAGAGAGTGCTCCAGGTTGAAAGGAAAGGACACTAGCCAAGAGATCGAAAGCCGCATGAAGAAAGAAAGATCTTCAGCGAGGGTAACATGGGTAAATAAAACGTCAGTGCTATTGCATTTTCGCCTTGTAACTCCTACTGTTTACTAAAAGGCAAGGGCATAAAATACATAATGGGATGTAAGTGGTTTTGAACTCACAGATAAACATGTAATTTGGGATCAGAGCTACATAAAGGTGGTGACACAGAAGGCTAGAGGAGCATAGTTTGTCTATACTATTGAGGTTAATTCGGAATCAAAGCAAACAAGATTGTAACAGATTTAGAATGTTAAATTTAAGCTCCATGGTAACTACAAAAAAAATCAGCAAATATGTAAGCTCATAAAGACAGAAATTAAGAAGAGTACAGGTAGCTGGGGCAGAGGTTAATAGGGAGTTAGTGCGTGATGGTACATGGAGATGGGAAAATCATAGAACGAGAATGGAAGGTGGTGAGGGTACCACAATATTGTGAAAATGATTAATCCTACTGAATGGTATACTTTCGAGTGGTGGAAATGGGGAAGTTTATGTTGTATATATATATTTCCACAATCAGAAAAAGAGAGAAAGAGAAACTAAAGAGATGACAATCAAATGCAATATATGATCCTGGATGGGATCTAGCAAAGGAGGAGAAAAGGCTCAAAGGGACATTGTTGGGGCATATGAAAAAATGAAATACAGACTATAAGCATTATTCAATGTTAAATTTTTTAGACTTGGTAACTGCACTTAAGGCGGTTATATAAGTGAATAGGAAATATATGTGGCAGTATTAAGTATTCAAGGAGTATAATGTATAAAACCTACATTCAAGTGTTCATAAAATAGGTCAATAGATTGACAGACAGACAGATGGACAGATAGAATAATAAGGCAAATGTGGCAAAATGTAAAAATTGGTGGATCGAGGTGTCTGGGGGGTAGGGTATGATGAAGTTCTCTGAATAGGAATCGTGTTCTTTTTTGTAATTGTCCTGTATGTTTGAAAGGATTTCCAAAAAGCTAAAAACACCAAATTAATAAGACTATCATCTCAATAAACACAAAATATTCTGTCCATTTAGACCCTAATTACAAAATATGCATTGATATACATTCAATAGGTAAATAAACCAATAATCACTTCATATCTTATAATCCCTCTGTCATCTTAAAATAAAAATCTGCTCCACCTAATTCCAAAAATCAAAGTCTATGATTTAAAAAAAGGAACAAAATTTCATGTAAAAAACATGTGGATAACAGAGCATGGATTTTACCCTGCCTTAAAGGAACTATAATCAATTGTTTTTACAAAAAAAACATCATTTATCTGAAGATCATAAAGCCAAAAGAAAAAGGAAGTACCAATCGCTCTCAGTTATCTCAGAAGACACCTTCCCGCGTGTGCATTAGTCAGAGTCCCTCCCTCAGTCACGGACATTAAACAGAGTTCATGTTTAAGTGTCTGACTACACGTACACTCAGTGGGGAGAGACTCATTTGTGTGTCTCCTGGTCTGCATCGGGAAGCTTGTTTGAGAGGCAGTGTGACTGCTTAGGCTGCCTTATGGCAACACTTGTCTGTTAGTATAACAAAGGTGGTCGTAGGGCTCAATCACTTGACTATAAAGCAGTAAGATCCCCATGCTGGCATGAGAGAGGTCTGGCCAGATACAGTTAAGAAAATCAGTCTCCATTCAGC
This sequence comes from Tamandua tetradactyla, assembly GCF_023851605.1. Classification (NCBI taxonomy): domain Eukaryota; kingdom Metazoa; phylum Chordata; class Mammalia; order Pilosa; family Myrmecophagidae; genus Tamandua; species Tamandua tetradactyla. Next base: position 680,437 of record NC_135338.1, read on the forward strand.
TTGCTTCCTCTCAGCACATCATCATTCAGGTTCACTTAAGAATTCATTTGACTATGAGAAACCCAGGGCAGGGACTAATATTTTTCATCCTCATGTCTCTAGTACCTGTCTGAGAGGCTGGCACAAAGCAAATGATCAATAAACATAAGCTGAGTATTGGTAAATGGAATAGCTAACCGCTTACTCAACAGGTCTTCCTCAGTGTCTCACAGTTCAATCTATTCCAAAAAGAATAAGTGGCTTCATTTCTGGCCAGGAAATGAGTCCACCATTAACCCTCTTCTGTAAACAATTAGAAAATCAGAAAAAAAACCAACATAGGAAGCAATTATTTTGAGTATGCAGCAGGCACTGCAGGCATGTTTCCTTCACAAAAGGGGAACAAACAAGGTGAGCTCTTTGCTGACCCATGTGTTCTACCTGGGGACAACTTCCAGACCCCAGCTGGAGGGTTGGGCAATCTTGGTGAGACGGGAATTCGGTAAGACCAAGTTGGTCAGGGCAGGGAAGGAAGCAGAATTGGGTAGAGGAAGAGGTTGAGCTGCAAAGTAGGCTCAGTAACAGCCTCTACCAACCCATAAGGAGCTCTGGAGTTAGAATGGCCTGTCAGAGTCTTACTAAGTTGGGCCCAGATGGCCTGGCCTGTGTATCTCTCCCCTACCTCAAGCAGTCACTGGATGTGGGGTCCTCCATTCTCAACCTGCACCTGGAAAGAGCATAACCTTAGGTGAGGTGGTTCTCTGCAGCTAAGGCAATTCATAAAGGGGCAGAAAGCACTTCAGAGGCCCGGCAACAAGTCCTTCATTGAAGGGGGATCCAGTGTCCTCTACAGTGAGGTCTTAAAACCATCAGTCTGGCTATTTTCCTTCTCTGCTTAAAATACTTCAAAGGCTCCCCATCACCTACAAGGCATTCAAGGCTCTTCGAGATCTGGCACCTTCATGGCTCTTCATCCTGCCTCTTGAGTCTTTTCATTTAGGCTCCGAGGCTGCCCACCCAGCAGATTAACTGGAGCCCTCTTGAATGTCCCACGTTCCCTCTCTTTCCGGTCTTTGCACATGCAGCTTCTCCTACCTCACCCACCTGGATAATTCCAAGTCACCCGGGCAGAGGGAGGTGATCTGCCTTTGGGCTCCCCAAGCACCCCACACACTTCAGATTCAGCACATCTAACACAGCAGGTCTGTGTGTCCAGGACTCCAGCTGGACCAGGAGCTCCCCAAGGGCAGCACCTTCTTCTCTGTGTCCTCAGCAACACACACCGATTCTGACGCAAGGCGGGTATGAAACAAACGTGCGAGGGATAGTTAACAGAGGGACAGGTGGATAAAATCATGAAGCAATCTTACCAGGAACCTCCTACCCTTACTCTTTCCTCTTGGGACCTATGCTTCCTCCATTAATTTTTCCTTGACATTCTGCCTTTAGTTTGCCAAGACGCTCATTCGACTCTCCTGGCCTGACATCTCACTAGTGGCTCCTCTCTTGGTTTTGACCGGCAGGGCTCTTCCAACCCCTGGGACAGACTAAGGGGCCTGCCTCTTAGCTGTCCACTTGACTCCACCACCATCCACGGCTCCTTAGAAAACTCTCATCCTGATATCACAATCTTTTTTTCATTTTAAAGCAATTCATTGGCTTCTGTACTTTCAACAATATAGACACTGTTACATTTATATTTTATCAATGAGAACTTCAAGCCCTTCTCTAGAACAACTTTTCTTAATTCAAAATACCTCTGTGGGAGGGGACATTTACGGTGCAATATAAATTTTTTACATGTTCAGCCTTTATTAGCCAACACTTCCTCACATCTGGAGTACAATAAAAACAGCTTATAATCATGAGGACTCTGAAGCTTTGCAATATACCATGGGATTATGTGCCATCAAAGAAAACTTCACTTGGGTTCAATATGTTTATGACATTTGTAACCCGAGTCTCTGAAAATTAGTGGTCTGAGTATGCTGGGCCTGGTTACTCCCCAATAAAGAGTATTAGACTGTGGTGATGAATGCACAGCTGTGTGATGACTCTGCGAGCCACTGATTGTATACTTTAGATGGATTGTATGATATGTGAGTATATCGCAATAAAATTGCATTAAAAGGAAAAAAATAGAATATTAGAGTATGTGACAACCTAGAACATTTTATTACTCAACTATGTCAAAAATCAGGTAGAGAGAGTTAAAGACACAGATCTATATCCCAGAAGATCCACTTTAGACATATAACATTAGTGCAATTTTCAGCCACGTAAACCCCAGAACAACAGCAAACTGGAACTAACGTCTAACATACAGTTCTTATAAAACTGAGAAGTACCAACAGTGAGAACATGTCTTTCTCATTTCCTTCTCCAGAAAGTAAAAGTCAAGAATGGCAACAGGTTTAAGGGACAAACTAGAAAATAAATACATCCATAGGCTAGATAACCAGTCCTTGAATAATTCACAACTGATTCTAATCTCCCCTATATCATACACTGTCCTTTTCTGGGTTTGTTTCAAACTGGATTTTGTGTTACACGGCATACTATTATAAAATGTAAGAAAATATCTAAAAAAGAAGTAAGTTTCATTCCTGATATCAAAGCACAAAGACTCCTGTACAAATGGAGCTCACGGAATGCAGATAATTCCTGTTTAGTCCTCACAGGACTAAACTCAACTGAAAGAACATCACAATTATCATCTACTCACAGAATCAGTGCAAAGTGTATATATCCAAAACTAAATTTACTCACTGCATACACTTTAGTGGGAAAAAGAAAAAGAGGCGGGCTATATAAAGGAGTTATGCTGAGTGAGGATTATGATAGGAAACCAGTATTTGACTCTTATTTCTAAACTTGACGCTGTAATAAAAACTAGAGTGAAGCACATGCTTGACACCGAATTTTAAAGAATAAAGAAAAAATGATGCATATTGACCAATAAATAATACCTCATTCATTATAATGGAGTGCCTATTATGCACTAAGCATTTTACATACATGATTTCATTTAATCCTCAAAAAAAATGCTCGGACGTGGACACCGTTAATATCACAGGTTTACAGATAAAAGTACCACTTAGGGAAGTGAAGCACTTTATCCAAGTGGCTTGAACAATGAGCTGCGTCTCAGAGTCCCACCTGCATCACTCCCGGGTCTACAGCCCGAGATTCTATTTCACATAATCTCCAAATGAACATGTTAAGTAATTACACAATTCACTGTTTCAATCACGTCAACATTTGATTTTAATCAATAGTAGCCGAAACTCCTTGAACCACAAAATACAATACATGAAACATGGTTTAAGTTTTCATTTTCATCAATTACTGTATTTCTCTCCCATGAAATTGAACTCTGTCTAGCTCTTCATTAAATTCCTCTTACTAATTACATTGTCCACACTGACATTTTTAGGATACAAAGAGCTGCTTCTTGTCCGGTTGTGCCATGTAGCCATGCTATGGCCTGAGCTTCATTTTTCTCTGCTGTAACACAGAGACACAGGACTCCAGCTGCTTCATGGGTTTGCCCTACAGCTCAAGTGAAAGAATTGATACAAACTTGATTAATAAACTGTAACTGTCATGTGGTTGTAGGCATAATTATTTTTCCTCCATGAAATGCTTGGGTTTTAAACTCTTCCCATCAGGTATTATTTAAAGGATAAAATTCACATATGGCTAACAGTTTGCATAATTCAATAGTTAGCCTGCGTGGCTGGCCGGTCAGAAACATGTTCCAGTTTCCAATGACAAACATGTAATCACGCTTTTGCTCTCAATGGCTTCCTTAAGGCCACGGCACGAAGGCTATTATAAGATGCTCACGTTCCCTCAAGTATCCTGAAGAAGTAGTAGCTCAACCACTAGATATTTGCACAAAATCAAGCCTCAAGTTCCCGATGTGAGAGATTAAGTCAATAAGTCAGGAAGTAGCTTGGACTTTTTTTCCAATTCTTTAGAGAAATTAACCTGTGTTACATCTATAATGTAAAAGGTCAAATTCTTTTCTACAGCAACAACCCACAAAGTGAAGCCAAAAAAGTCATCACATTAACAGTTCCTTGGGTAATAGTAATAATTCAAAGATATAAACAATTTCCTCTAAAAAACATGTACCAAATTCTGATACATATGAAAAGATCAGGCACATATGAGGAAATGTGAAGATTAAACAAATACATGCAAAAATATTCACCATCCTTAAATGCCTTGTTAAACTCTATACACAATAACCATTTTTGGATATCAATATGGTAATATGTAGCTTGAATCAAGAAAAGGTTCATAGAAAGTGAACCAGTAATCCCATTCATGGGAATTTACCCTAAGTAATTAATTAGAAATGAAAGCTGTACATAGGAATATAAATCTTCAACAACATAGGAATGCTTTGCAAATTTTGGTACATCAATGAGAAGAAAATTTTTTGATTAAAACAAAACTATTCATTATAACAATCTATGGAAAAAATAACATAAGTAAATGCTGAGTAAGATAAAACAGAATACAAGCATTTATGTTTGATAGAAACACAACTATATAAACATACATTGTGGATGAAGTTAAAACGCAAAAATAAAAATAGTTGTTTAGAGTGGTATGACTTAAGGAATTCTTTTCCAAAATCTTTTTTAGCATTATTGCTATTTCACCTTCTAAATAAAAAATGTAACCTAACTCAAATGCCTTTAAAAACTACTTAAAATCATTCCTTGCACCAACTGAAATAATATGCACAAAATTTAAATGGTTGTTATCTATAAAATAAGAAATAATCAGAAAAGAAAAGCTCCTTTTAAATGTTATTTGTGTTTAATAAAAAAATAATAAACCCAAATCCATTCCTTTAGGGATTTAACTTTCTTTGCCACTGTGATAACCTTTGCAGTTTGGCACTGAAAACCTAAGAATCCCATAATAACTTTGCTAGTTTGTTAAATTCTTCTGTGTTGCTTTTTCATACTGATTGAAGCATTTAACTATATAGCATATGTTATCTGTGGTGGGCTAATGGGAAAACAGACAAATATTTTTCTCCTCTGTTGCTGATTTATCTGAAAAAATTTGATTTTCCTGCTTCATTTCAGACCCTGGAAGAAGAACTTTAGGATGCCAGTCTGTTTCTTGGTGCAGTTAAATTTTATCACTCTTCTTTTTCTATCTGTACACAACACTCGATGCCAAATTGGCATTTCCATCTTCCAGCTCCTCTCCAGGATACACCAGCCCGCCCACCCCCGCCCCGGGGAGTCTTTCTCGGAAGAAATGAAAAGCTATACACCCTCTACACAATCAACTGTCAAATTCAGGGCACGGAGACCCTTTGTGGCCAGGGTCCGTGCAGGCTCTGCCCGTCTCCTCCCTCTACCCCGGCGAGGGATTCGCTGGGGCAGATCCTGGGGCAGGTGGCCTCTCAAATGGGGAAGCGAATTTTCTGAGGCATTGCATCTCCTTTCCCAGTCTGTTCGCTAAGACATACTTGTAACAAGAAAAATATATTTAAATTAATCTTCAGATAAAACCTACACAAAAAGAGGCCACTCGATATCTTTTACTGAGACAAACTGAACCAATTCAAGGTTGGGCTAGACCATGGCAGAGCGCTTTTCTCCCACTGTCGTCTTCTCAGGTCGTCAGGCAATAATGACTCTTTCAACTTCTTGGCATCGTTCAGGCCCACAGCAGACCTCGCTCCTACACATTCCTTTCCTCAACGTCCTTTCTCCACCTTTTACTAATCCTCCATAAGCAAGGACCCAAGGCTCTCTCGGAAGGCTTTCAAACTCCCCAATGCAAAGTCAGGGATTCCATCACTCCTGAATATAACACAATCCTCCATGCCGTAGGGCCCACATCTGTAGAGAACAGCCCCTTTTATTCTAAGGTTCGTTTACCCCAAAATTCAAGGGCTCAACTTATAACTATCTTCATATCCACCATTTCCCTCTGTCCTTCATACAAAAGATCAAGATCCCTCAAGGCTCTGGGTTATTTCATACTAGGTTCTTTTATACGACTAAAAGAACCAACATGTATTAAGCAAATGAAGCAACCCTGCTTTACTTGGTGGGTTGGGGTCAGATATTTAAGGGTTATGTCCAAATGTCCAAATGTTCTTGACTGCTGCTTTAAAAAGGGGCAAAACCCAGGAAGGCTGGAGATCTAGGGAGAACAGGTGTCAGTAAATCATTCCAAGATGTCAGTGTGGTCCCAGATACAAGAGATACTAACGAACTTCTCTAAACAATCAACCAATCCTCCCCAGACATGTCCCCGTAAGGTGTGTGTCACCCCCAGGCGTGCACATTTCGGGGACTGCAGACCCTTCAGGTCTGGAGGTACATCAGGGACGTGCCCACCAGACATCCCAGCCGCGCAGGGCACAGTCACCTTCCCGTTCTCACTTGTGCCATTTCATTTCTACTCACCCCACTCTACATCCAAAGGAAACCACGTGTGACCAATTCAAGTGGCCCAGGCTGTAAAATACTAGAAATACACACCTTGACACAGAAAGCCATAAAGTGGCATGGTCAGGGAAGTACAGGATAAAAAAGAGGTAGACACATAAAGAATAACAAAGCAGAAGAACACAGAGACACATTCATCATGAATGATCAAATACATTTCTTCGATCCTTCAAGCTCCTTTTAACAATACCGTGATGGCTCAGAAAAGCCGAACGGTGACATATTACACCAATACAGACCTTCAAAAACATTCTATGATTTAATTTTAATCACAATATTGAAAAGTGAAGGTGGTCCTCATTTCCACTTTGATGGTTTTCTTTATCTCTATTAAGGCAAAGTATCAATGGAGGTAGCCAGATCAACCACTTCTCAGCAGGAAAAAAGGAAATCTCAGAAACTTCCTGGTTGTACAAATCATTCCCAAAACTCCTCCTGCCAAACTTTTGACCTATTCTTTCTAAACTTACCAATTTTTGGCAGATAGCGGTAATAACCTAAAAAAAAAAAAGTGAAGTTTCTGCTGTGAATCATAGTTCCTATTTTGGCTAAAGTTCTAAGTTATAGACCTCCGACTTTTTTCAAGTTCCATGGGCCTCCTATTTTGATACATGAAAACAGCCACAGTATACCTCTTTCTTTTCTCACCCTAAGGGCTTCCCACAATCTAATTACAGTGCTGGAAGTTTTTCAAACCCTAACATAATCTATCAGCAAAAGTGGTTGTGCTAATTTTGATGACTGATGATTTTGGTTTTGTTTTTCTCTTATCCTAAGGGAAAATCAATTGCCCAGCAAATTAATGTATCCCTCATCCTTTCATCCTTAGAGGCCAAGGATAAAAACTGATTTAGGTCTCAATCGGTCTATTTCTGGTGCTGAGCAGATATTAAGCCTCAATAACAGGTTCAAACTAAGTAACAGGCTGGGCATCCAGGGACAGTGATTTCTGACCCCTTTCATTCTTTCATCCATCGACTCACTGGGAGGCCTTGAGCAAGTCACTGTATTGTCTTAGTGTCTTTGCCCATGAAAAACAACCACCAAAGCAGGAAAAAAACCCACATTTTGTTGTGTTTGATTTTTAATTGACGTATAATGATAATTAAGTAAGTTTTAAACACACAACTCGATCCATAACCACCAAATCCATAATGGGCCTTCATAAAATACAACCCCATCACACATACTAGAGTTTAGAACCAGCTGTAGCTGACCTGACAATGAGCTGTATTTCTCTGGGGCCCAGGAATCGGTATATAATCAAGGGCTGTACTAAATGCACGTGAGCCCTACACAACTGGAAATGACAGAATTACATACATATATAGAGAGAGATAAATAACAGAACTTGCGATTATCAGCATCCCATCAGGGTCCGTGAGGCTCTAAAGGAGACTCCCCTGCATCAGAGTTCCTGGTACCCCTGCAGACGGGACTATGGGCAGGCTTTCCTCCCCTCTGAAGTCCTGAAGGACTCCGGGTGTACCAAGAGGGACAGACTCTGGAGAGTCCATGGCCCTGTACGAACCACCTTCTGAAATCCTATTGGAGAGAAGGAAGCAGGAGCCCTCAAAAAAGGAGAGTTTTAGACTCCTAAGGTTGACGCAGAGCAAGTTCTAGGGATCGGCTTAGGAAAAGGGTGCAATCCCCACATTTATCCTACTCTAAACTGGAATCGCCGGACGAGCCCGGTCCACAGCACCTCCCCAGAGCACAGCAAAGTCAAACAGAGGCGTCTTCTAAGACTCCCCCCTGACAACAGCCACACAGGGCGAGTCTTTCTTCTGCCCTGAGGTTTCTGGCATCAAGTCTGGAAGTCAGGGGCCCGTGGGGGGTTACCAGCAGCTGGTTCTTTAGTCTCAGCAGCCAAGCATCACCTTGACCCATGCACTGGCAGTCCCTCAAATACAGCTGCTTAACGTTCCATGCCAAAAACAGGGGAAAAAAAATCACTGTAATTATTAACATTCTTAAAAGTTTCATTTGTTATTGTTTAGGAGGTGAGACTGTTTTTTCTGTCTGTTTTCATGTCCTGGCTGCTAGTTGACGAGGGTTCCATCAGTCATCTTTTTCTTCCTTCTATTCTGTGAGTCTAAATCAATCAAAGCATTTTCACTTCACCGATCCCACTGTGCTATGGCCTGGAAAGGCCTGTGATTCCACAAAAGCAGGCGACAGCTTGAGTGCCCCGGCTGTCCCGAGGACATCCCTGCACCTCCTCCACCCCACGCCGGGCTTCCCAGCAGAGGGAAGTGATAGGACTGGAAGACAGCCCTACAGCGCTGTCACTGTGACTGTGACCCTTCAAACAGACCCCTGCATCTGTCAAGGGCTTTGGGAGCCATCTCCACGCACAACCGCTCACAAAGTTCCTGCGGCAGAGGTCCACGCTGTCAGCCCTGTCTGGGGCTTCTGTCCATATTAACGGCTCCTACTATTAGAAATGGGTTCATGGGGTGAAAAATACTCCCAAAATTGAAATCAGGATTCTTTAAAACACAAAATTACAGAGTCATTGTGGAGCCCAACCACCCAAAGATTGAAGAAGGTTCTTTTCTTCCCTGTGACTTTAAAGAAGATAAAAATTAGCTCTTCCCATCAGCGGCCCCAGGTGATCTCTGAAAATGGTTCGCTATTCACTTGACCTCAGAAAATCTTACAAAATCATGCAAATCAAGAGGTGCAAATCTTCGTGTTCGCTTGAAGAGCATGAAGAAACTGCACAGGCCATCAAGGGTATGCATGTTCGAAAAGCCACCAAGTCTGAAAGACGCCACTTTACAGAAGCAGGGTGTGCCATCCCACCGTGGTCGCAGTGGAGGTGCTGGCCGGTGAGCCCAGGGCACACAGCGCGCTGCACGCTGGGCCGCTGGCCCAAAGAGTGCTGAATTCTTGTGGCACATGCTTAAAAATGCAGAGAGCAATGCTGAACCTAAGGGTTTAGACGCGGATTCTCCGGCCATTGAGCAATGCAGGTGAAAAAAGCGTGTAAGATGCATGGCAGGACAGACAGAGCTCATGGCTGGACGAGCCACACATGAGTCCCCCCATACACACTGAGCCGACCTCCACTGAAAAGGAACAAGTTGTTCCTAAACCAGAAGAGGCTACACAGAAGAAAAAGATATCCTGGAAGAAACCGAAGAAACAAAAACGTGTGGCTCAGGAATAAATTCATCTTAAAATAAATGCAAACTCAAGTTAAAAAAACAATTAATTTGGATGACCCTTGGAAAAATATCTTGACAACACCGCTTGTGAAAAAAAACCTGCCGTCTTCCAGCGTTAACACCACGCTCTCTGTACCACCAGCAAAGTTTCTTAAAACACTCTTCCCTCTGACAGTGTTTTCTCTATCAGTAAACCAGTTTTACATGGCAAAAAAACAGAAGGAAAAGGAGAACTGCAGAAGAATTGTGAGAATATTAGGCTTTATCACGCAGACAGAAAGAGCCAAAATAACATACAGTTCGTTTTCAAAGTGTTTATATATTGCTAACTTTTTTGGAAAGATTTTTGTTTTCGCTTTGGGATTACTTCCTTAAAGTCCAGTAGGTTTCGTTTCTCAAAGAAGCAGTTATGGCCAATGGGCTCAAAATATTTTCTCCCTCTAAAAATAAACATCTTTCCTTTGAACAACATTCTTAACTCTCAAGTTGCCGCTACTCCCAAGACAGACAAGCTGCTTCAGACTAGTTAAGCAGCAACTTTTTAAAGAAAATTCTCAAGGCAAGTTATAGAAGTTCTTCCTAGAGCCCCTCGGCCTGTTCTCTGACAGCAATATCCAGCATATTACAGAACTTTTTCTCCCAACAAAAGAGGCCCACCGGGCAGGTGGGGTGGGTGGAGGGAGGCAGTGGGGAGGTAGAGGCAGCAGAGAAGCTCAAAGCCAGGGGCTCTCGGAGGAAGAGCTGGGAGGCCCACAGCCTCCAGTGGGAAATGTTCAACTAATAACAGGAAAGCACGGAAAGTGGTGCTCCAGGAAAAGTCAACCTCGAGTATTTTAACAGCCCTTTCTAAATGTTTATGTTCTTTTGTACAACTACAAGAAGGTTTAAAAAGTAAACTGAACAAAATGCTCTGCTTTTTGTTTTGAAGGACGGATGCTTCAAACCATGGATCTCTAACAGCCGTTGAATGCAAATGATTTGTAAATAAAAAAGAAATAGGGGGCGGGCTTCGGTGGCTCAGCAGGCTGAGTTCTCACCTGCCATGGCGGAGGCCTGTGTTCGGTTCCTGGTGCCTGCCCATGAAAAAAAAAAAAAGAAATCGAAAGGGAAGGAAGGAAGCAAACCAACCAACCAGGAAAGCAGAATGAATAGGAAGATTACACTTTCCAAGCCACCGAAAGGTTTAACTGCACTAATCCTGGAGCTTAAGATCCCTGAAAACAATAGCCTTCCAGAAGGCAGAGAGAAATAGCCAAAGGAGAGCAAGCAGCCTCCCGTGTTCCTCTGTTAAACCAAGCCACCATTCACAGGGGGCATGGAAAAGGGAGAACCAAAATAAAGAACAACCCAAGAAGTAGAGATAAATTAGGCTGGGGAAAGAACTCCCTGAGCCCTGGTGTCACTCCTCCCACTACCCTCTAGTTTCCTTTAGATTCTGGGGCCCTTCACGGAGAACTTCACGGAGAAAGCAAGGGAGCCAGCATTGTTCTGCCTTCGGGGAGCTTTTTATGAGGCTTTTATCATTTTCCTTACACAGACGTTCCTCTCAAATTTAACAGTACTTTTAGGTCAACACCTTCACCTGCATCACCAGATAAATAAAGGATTTAAATGAATCTTTGTATCAGGAATTTTAAGGCTGCACATCCATTCTAAATAAAGGAAGATGTTTATATCTAGTCACAGTACATTAACACTCAGTTCCACTGACATATTTCACATCAGTCTGACTGCAATATATTGAAAACCCCTTTTCAAACGTGAATAGCTGTACACAGCTCCAATAATCCCGGAGGGGCAAGGCTATGACAAGTCTTATGTAGCTTCTTAAATACAGGTGCTAACGAGTATTTATTCATTAAACAATAGTTTCCCCCCAGAAACTACATTAACAATACACTAACAGATCAATAGAAAAAGAAAAACAACCAAAAGAATGAACAGATGAGTCCTAGAAGACATAAACCTAAATATTCAAAAATAAGTATATGGATAAATAAACAGATATATTCATATAATAAAATATTTGGATAAATAAACTGATATATAATAAAATATTAAACAATGAAAATGAGTGGATTGGAGTTGTACATATCCATATGGATTAAACTCACAATATGGTTAAGTTGAACAAAAGACAAAAAAAAAAGCACTTGCATAATATATAGAGGGCAACATTAATTAAATATAATCTTAAAAACACTGCTTAGGCAAACTCACCACCACCACCCCCCATCCCACCCCCGGTCCACGTGGGACATGACTCCCAGGGGTGTGGACCTTCCTGGCAACGTGGGACAGAAATCCTAGAATGAGCAGAGACTCAGCATCAAGGGATTGAGAAAACCTTCTCGACCAAAAGGGGGAAGAGAGAAATGAGACAAAATAAAGTGTCAACGGCTGAGAAATTCCAAACAGAGTTGAGAGGTTATCCTGGAGGTTATTCTTACGCATTAAATAGATATCACCTTGTTAGTAAAGATGTAATGGAGAGGCTGGAGGGAACTGCCTGAAAATGTAGAGCTGTGTTCCAGTAGCCATGTTTCTTGAGGATGATTGAACAATGATATAGCTTTCACAATGTGACTGTGTGACTGTGAAAACCTTGTGTTTGATGCTCCTTTTATCTACCTTTTCAAAAGACGAGTAAAACATGGATTAAAAATAAATAAATAATAGGGGGAACAAACGTTAAAATAAATTTAGTAGATTGAAATGCTAGTGATCAATGAAAGGGAGTGGTAAGGGGTACGGTATGCATGGATTTTCTGTGTGTTTTCTTTTTATTTCTTTTTCTGAATTGATGCAAATGTTCTAAGAAATTAACATGATGATGAATATGCAACTATGTGATGGAAAAAAGAATGTTCATATTGTATGTTGATTGGTTTTATGAATAAAATTTTTTTTTTAATTCTACAGTTCTCTTTAACTCTTTGCTCTCACAAAACCATTCATTACTGTGCATGTGTGCTGACAAATGGGGAGCTCTAATGAAATACTTCATATCCAGTCCTACCTAACCATCAAATTTTAATTTTTCAACTGGTTAGTGGGAAAGCAGCTGAAAAAAGACAGCTGAAAAATTAACTGTTTTGTGATTTCGAAGTTGTTTTTTTCTAGAGTGAAAGCCAGCAATGGAACTCTTTGACAGGTGTTCTGTTGAACACTAGTTGAATCAAGCAACTATGGAAATACAGGGAATCTCTGAAAAGCAGATTTAGTTTCTGAAATCGCAGAACTTCAAACTACTGACATTATCTGCATGTCCTTGCTTCCCTTGTGACCTGGTTGAGAGCCTGCAAACTAGTTTCCATTTCATTTTTTAAAAAGGCAGAACTTTCTCACCTGAAGAAAAACAATCAGCATTATATGTTACTGAGTTTTCCCTAAAGAAACTTATTTGCCAATCTGTGAACATAATTTTAAGATCTGCTATGAGGTCACACCATCTCACGGAAAGAACAGAATGCGCTTCTGTGTATTCTAAGTTCTCTTTGTTGTTGCTTGTAACATGTATAAAGATTTAATTTAAAATATATCCAGCCTTAGGAAAAAAAGAGTTCTGTCTACTTCTGAGATTACATTTTCTTTAGTATATCTTCTAGTTGATTAAAATATTTAGAAATTGTGTACCTTCCTGTGAAGATAAAACTTTCCAAAACATAAATATGCCTTCAGATCTCTTACATACAATGGCTTCTGACCTTATTATTCAATGGCTTGGATTACAAAATTCTTAATAGTTTCCTCTTCACAGCAGTTAAGACTAGAGTTTCATTTTTTCCATCTCTCAAAGCCTTCCCATGAAGAAACATCTCTGTCCCATACCCCAGTCCCTAAAACATACATAACATAAAACCCCCAAGAAACACCACTTAGCTGTTTTCTCCGCACTGGCGAACAATTACAATACTCTCCTAAAAAGTGTCCGACACATTCTACAATATTTTCCCGAATAGAACCAAAATCAGAAACACGGATCTTGAGAAGTAGGACCACTCAACAAGAAAATCTCTGAAAAGTTCTTTCATTGTAGCTCCTACAATTCATTTAGTTATAAAGCTAACCAACTAAGAGAGATAGTAAGCTTTGCATCTGTTTTTTAAAAAGTTTGTCTCAATGTTTGCACATTCTTTCTGACAACCTAAGTGCAATAAAGGTGAAGTATCAGTAATGCTTCCCTTGCTATAGCTTGAAAGTAAGAATGCTTCCCTTACGTAGGAGACCAGAAGTTAGGTTCTCCAACTGATGTGAATGATATAACAATAATGAGAACAGTTCATATTTTTTTTAGTACTTATTTTGTGCCAGACATATAAGATGCATCATCTCTTTAATCCTCACAAGTCTGTAAGACAGATACCATCTACCCCATTGAGGCAAACAAATCAGAAATGTTAAGGAACTTGTCCAAGACCACACAGTAAGTTACCAGAAAAACCTGCTTGAACCCAAATAGGTCAAGCTTCAAATCCCCTGTCTTTAAACACCACAATATGAAGCACTATGTATCTTTAAGCACTACAATATGAAATGGTGAAGATATCGCCACTGTACATACTTATCCCATGATTCTCAAGAGAGGAATTTACCACCACACATATCTGCTTTCAACCTCTGAAGCAGTTAACAGACTGATAAAGTAACCAAACTAAAACAGGCCTACATTAGTTTAACTTCTCAGTTTTTCTCTGCCCTTCCTCCTCTTAAAAAAGAAAAAAAAGAAACATAGTTTTGCCCACTGTTGCAGTTAACTGGCAAACTTGTCTATTAAATCAACTAACAGAACTGGTTTAGCAACAAATGAGAAGGCAAGGTTTCTAAATTCTAATCTTGGGTATGTCACTGATTAGAAAGCTGATTCAAGTGCATTTAGCTCGAGTTAAATTTAAGTTTATGGGACTTTCCAAAACACAGTCTAAAACAGAACACATATTTCTGAAACCGCAACAAATAAACCCTAATAACAAATATCAAGGTGAGGAGGGGAAAGCTCAAATTCTAGATACTTTGCCTAATTACTGCCAAGGTTCAAAGTGTTCAGAAAAATTCAAGTGGGATTAACATGCAATTGTCATAGCGATTATCTCTAGGAAGAGAAAATGCAGAAATGAAAAATGGAAGTAACAAGGGTTTGGGTTTTTAATATATAAATATAGGCAGTGTTGGATTTTCATAATAATACTTTTTTTTTTTAAGGAAAAGACACACAAAGGTTTGTATCCATGCGCTTGACCCCGGAATTATATATTTCATCATCGAATGAAGGGGATAACATTGAGGGAAAAAAAGTATCTTTCTCTCCACTCCTCTCACAATCTCCAATCCAACAAGAAGAAGGCTGAGACAAAGCTTTTACCCTCTCTGACCCAAATGTTTCCATTTCATCAGAAGCAAGAGAAAAAAATCTTGAAGGACTTCAGGCTTTAAGCAGCTCTAAAAGAAAAGGGTTCAAACTTGAGAAACAAGATGGGAGCAAAGAGAAGCCAGGTAACCAAGAAAGCCCACCTGGTAACAGGTGTACTCTCTCTCTCTCATTGTACAGAGTATGGAACAGACCTGAATATGGAAAGTGACGGAAAGCACGTTGGAGAGAAGCCGGCTGCCTTCAGCACTCAGTCGTTCCCCCTAGCTCTCGCTCTCCTCCTGCTCCAAAACGCTTGAAGAGAAAGATACAAATGAGGAGTGCTTAGAAATTCAGGCAGATGTTTAAATAATATTAAGCCTCTTCTGAGCCTCTGTTTCTTCATCTATATATTTTTAAATGCTACTTGCTTCCAACGGGCATTGTGAATATTGAGTAAATCACGAGTGAAAATGCTTAGCATAAAACCTGGACATAGCTGGTGCACAACAGACGTTACCTTCGCACCTTCAGAACTGAACATCCACTGCCTGCTAGACGTCCCACTGACCCTCAAGCTCAGAACTCCCCACTTTTCGCCACTAGTCACCCTACACCAGACCATTCGGCTTCTCCCGCAACCCCCCTGTGTTTTCTATTCCCTTTGGCACCTAATTTAGAATTCTCTCTTTTCCATTTCCTTTCAATCCCTCCGTCTCTGTTCTCCACATTCCTTCATCACCCACTCGGATGTCTGAAGACACCCTGGTAATTGGTCTCCCAGCCTGCCCAGTGCATCTTTTAGAGAATTACGGTGACATAGCTCACATCACTCATCTCCTGCGGTACCTGCTTTGGCTCCCCATTAACTCTAACAATACAGTCCAAATGCTTTTGCATGCAAAGCGCTCCAAGATCTAACTGTGATCATGTATCCAGCCTTCTCCTCCACCACGTGACACCACGGATGGCTTTAGCTTGTGCTGGTCTTCAGCCTACTGTCCAGCCTCGTCCATTCTCTACCCACAAAAGCCGCACTTAGCCTTCCAGGCCCAGCTCAAACGTCAAATGGTCCACAAAGCTAGCCCCAATTTACCCAAAGCTGACATTAACCACCACTTTTTATGTGGATAAAAAAAGCCCTTTGCTTTCTACCTATTGCTACTTCTTTCATTCTAGCTCACCCCATAGTTACTTTGAACAAGGTTATCTCCCCCAGATACTGAAAACCCTTCCTCTAAGAATCTGTCACCCAGTCCCTGTGCACCACACCCTTGAACTGGAAGTAATAACTAGCATTTGTTGAGAACTTGCTTTAGGGTTCTACTACAGGTACTGTGGTAGTACCTTTATCTTAATATCAAGATAATATTCATAATACTCCTATAAGGTAGGTAGAATTTAAACCTCAGTTTATCAGACAAGGAAACTACATTCAGAAAGATTTATCTACTCTGCCCAACACGACACAGTTAGTACATGACAAGGCCAGGGTTTGAAAAAAGGTCAGTCTGACTTCAGAAGCCATGCTCTTCACCCCCACACTATACCAGGGGCACTTCTAAAATGCACTTGTTCCTGCAGCACTCATGCACTTGGGAGTATCACTCAGGATCAACAGCCTAAGAAATGATAACTGACCCTATCAACACATGGGGCCCATTTTGGTCCTGCCGTACTCCAGGGGGTACTAACGAGCAGGTCCACACACCTCAGATTCATTTATTCGATCCTCCCTACTTCCCCCCAGAGAAACAAATGAAAAGAAAAATGAATTGGAAGGTAAGGACAAGAAGAGAATTCAACCTTCCATTCTTGTGGTATGCACAACACTAAGTTTAAAAGCTTGAACAAGGATATATCACATGAAAGAATATCTCGGACCATTTCAAAACATGCTTTCCCTGTCCGAACTTGAAATCAGCAGTAGTTGCTAAGAAAACACATGGCCTCTGTGAGTCAACACGATGACTCACAAAAGGAGCAAGCTCACCTTGCTTCAGAAACTATCCCCAACAGAAAGCCCTTGTAACTGAATTCATCAGCCTCTGGTTATAAACATTCAGGACCTTTTTTTCATGCGGCTCAGAAGGAAATATAATCCGTTCTGGATTAAACACCATTTATAAAATTAATTATTACCCAAATGAGTTGAAGTTGACTAAAATGAAAAAAGTACAGAGACTACAAAGGTAACAGACTTCTTCTCAACAAATGTCAATTATTATCAGAGGAAAGATTATTGCTCAATATCACCAAATGAGCAATTACAAAGGATATTCTCACAAGAGAATGCTAGTAATCTATTTTCTTTGCCAACAGAAGTGTGAATAATAAAACCCATCTTTAAATCTTTTATAAGCAGAATTCATATAGTCTTTCCTTTTAAAATTTTTTTCTTTCTGAATCACTAGCTCAAAAGTTTGAAACAAAAGCTGCTGCATGCATTATTCTATCAAACAATCCCCTCTTTCTTTGGCTAGAACCTACCACAGTACTAATAGCTTAGATGCATATGAGTTGTGGGAGTTTTTAATCTGTTTGGGGGGCACAGGAAGCAGTCTTGAGCAGCTTTATTTGTTGATGTTTGTGCGTAAGATAAAAATTACTGCTAAACAATTAGCATTTTTAAAAATAAATAAAACAGTTCTATGGTATGACCTATTAAGTAAAGTATCAAACTGAAACAGCTAAACGTGAAGATGTCAGATGTGACACAATCTGCTTTTCCTCAGGAAACCACAATTTGTACTCCAAAGCCAAAGTGGGAGAAAATAGAGTATATGTCCAAATCAGTTCTGCTCCCTCTCTCTCAACACAAACACTCTCACAGCCTGATCGCAGACTAAGTGGGTCCTCTCTTACCTTGATGGAAAGACTAAGATGAGTACTCTATTGTTAAAAAGATGGCTTGATCATCTCTAAATGCTAACTGCTTTTTCCTTCCAACTAAGGCAACCTAAATGTTGAGTGACTACTGAGAATTTTTAATTTAAGTATATTAGGAATCTGCCCAGTCCAGATAAGTCCTGAAACCTAAACAGCACAGCCTCTCGAGAATATCAGCTATTTCCATCTCCCTACCCCATATTAGTGACAGACCCTTCCAATATGGAAAATTTAGAATGGCCATAGCCCAAACACCCCTAAAACAGAGGGATGGAAATATCACAGGTGATGGAGTTACACAGAGAAGATAGAATTTAACAAATGAATATGATTGCTGAATCATTAAATTGATACCTCTTTTAATCTCCAGTATCCTTAGAGCAGCTAGAAGTAAAAACCTAAAATTATGGAAATGTAACCTTTGCCAAACTCTGAAATGTGTTCTACAACTAATTGTGGTACCATGCTTTGAAATTTATTGCTTTTTTATATATATGTTATTTCACAAAAAAATAAAGAAGGAAAAAAAGTTGATTGTGATGATAAAGAATATTTAAGCCTTCTAGCCTCCTGTATTCTGGAGCAGCTAGAAGGAAAAATCTGAGAGGACTGTATAGCAACCCATGACAAACTCTGGGATCTGTCCTATAACTACTTGTTGAAGAGTGCTTTGAAAACTATATTGCTTTTTTATTTCTTTACTTTGTATATATGTTATACTATATAATTTTAAAACTTAAAAAAAATGAATCTGCCAAACCTTCTTACAATATTTACCTTTCAAAAAAATTTGCCTTCCAAATTAAAGGTTCCTCTTCAAACATAATCTTTCAGTTTTGGCAAGGCATGAGTGTATATTCTTTCTTGCTATTCTGGTATATCATCCAAAAGCATAAGATATATTGCTAACATGATGAAGCTACATAAAATGTTTTAATAAAATATGTATTCACAAGAGAGGTGCAAGGGCAGTTCAGTGGTACAATTCTCGCCTGTCATTCAGGCGACCCAGATTCGATTCCCGGCCCATGCACGTCCCCAACAAACAACAAACAAAAAAACAACCAAACAAAAATTCAACAACTGATGCTGCAATAATGGGATATGACATGGAAAAAGAATGAAATGTGACCCCGCCATACAGCATAACAAAAACAAATGTATTCAGAGTAGTAAACAATATATTTATTTTTAAAACTTTATGCTAATAGGAATATATATATGCATGAGTCCAAATTACTGTTTTATTTTACCTATCATGTTTGTAAATGAGGTTCCAATAAACTTTACCTCTAACTTACTGTGTGACCATGATGCAGTTTCAAATTCGTCTGTAGATTATCTCAAAAACCACTTTAAAATCTAATTATTTATGGATGAAAGTATTTAATATATGGAATATGCTTCAAAATAATCCAGCATAGGGGACTGGGCTGAGGCATAGAAAAGCAAGACTGGCAGGATCTAATAATTATTAATAATGATTACAAAGGGGCTCATTTTTCTATTATCTTTGCTTTTGAATAATTTGAAATTTTTCATATTAGTTTTTGTTTGTTTATTTTGCACGGGCAGGCACTGGGAATCTAACCCGGGTCTCCAGCATGGCAGGCAAAAACTCTGCCACTGAGCCCCACTTGCCCACCCCATAACAGTTTTTAAAAATGCAATTTGCTATTGCTCCAGTTAATCAGGCATAGCTTTACTTGCATTTCGACTTTATCTACATTGCAACTGATGTTTTATATGACACTTCATTAGCGTTGAGTGCTCTTAACGGACAATGGGGTAAATGGTCACATTTTAAAGCCATCCTCCTAGAATTCACAAACTAGAAAAATATCTCGGGGATCCTCTAATCCTCTATGCCAATGTTTCTCAAATTTAAGCATGCATCAGAATCACCTGGAAGACTTGTTAAACATACTCCCAGAGTTTCTGATTCAGTAGGTCTGGGAAGGCACCAAGAATCTGCATTTCTAACAAGTTTATAGGTTCACTTGTTTCCCAGACCTCACTGTGAGACCCACTGTGCTAAGCTCACTCCACGTGCTGTGTTCATGGCCCCATGGCGGTGCCCACCAGTTACCACAGTGAACTGCACGTGACTCTGCTTATGGGTCTTCCCCCCACTAGGCAGGTGGCTCTCTAAAAGCAAGGCACAAAAACCGTCACCTACGTGCCAGAGTCTGGGTTCAACAAATAGTTACCAAACGGATAACTGAGTCTCTGTTGATGTGCTCACAGTCCTAACAGGAGCACACTTACACACCCAGAAGGAGAGGGGCAATTCACTGATGACAAACCGTGAGTACTGGCAACACCTAAAGCACTATTAAAAATCAGCTGGAATGAGAGCAACAAGTAGACAGCAGATTCTTAAGGAATCCAAGAACTGCATTTCAGATTGGAGTTTTCAATCGAATATAGACACTGACAGGGAGAAGCTTGAGACTCACTTTTGCCCAGTGTGTTACAATGATCTGAGGAGTCACCGCCACGCGATTTAACCCCTTTCATCTCACAAAAGCATCAAAAGAAAGAAATGTTTTCAAACTCATCTTTCAAAGTTTCTCAGGGTCTAGAAAATGTCAACACAGGTGCATTCATTCCTTCTCCCCAGCACCCTTCTCCCTGGGCTGCCCTGAGGAAAGAAAAGAAGCACTCTCTGTCTCGAGAGTTCTCCAAGTCAGATATTCTGAATATTCTCCACAGTGTCATGAACCACCTTTCTGTGGGAACAACTGGTCTACTCCATGACAATTCAGTGGATTTACTCAGAAAACGAACTTTGCTCTGATTTCTAAATTCCCTTAGTTCTGTCACTGTTTATCTTAACTTTATGCCAAGTAATATAAGAATCCAATAGCCTCATGATTCATGATTTCTTTATTTTCATTTAACAGTAGTAACATATATAACATAAAATGTAGATGTGGGTAAAATGTATGTTCTTTCTTCTTATTACTTAAATCTCGTTAAAAAAAAAATGGAGCTAAGTGAAACAAGCCAAACGCAAAAGGACAAATACTACACGGTTCAGCGTATATGAAATATCCCAAATAAGCAAATTCGTAGTGAGAGTAGATTAGAAGCTACTGGTGCGGAGGGTGGGAAAATGCGGACTTAGTGGTTAATAGGTAAAGAGTTTCTGTTTAGGGTGATAAAGTTTTAGGAACAGAAGGTGGTAATGGTAACATAACATTGTAAAAATAATTAATGCTACTAAATTGTATACTTAACATGATACAAATACGTTACCGTAATTTAATAAAAGATCACTTGGCTGCTCAAAAATATAGTAACATAGTGTGGTGTGCAGAACATACAAAAAGTAAAATGTATAATAATAGCTCAAAGGTCAGGAGGAGAGAAACAGAAGTAAACTAATAAGGCTCTATACTATAGATGAGGTAGTATAATATCACTAGAAGGCAAATTGTGATAAATTGAAGATGTACAGTATATATACAAAAGCAACCAATAAAATAACAAACCAAAGAGTGATGGATAATAGGCCAAAAAAAGGGTATAGAATAGATTCATAAAAAAAATAATCCAAAGGAAGTCAGAAAAAGAGGAAAAAGAAAGCAAGTAAGAGATGAGAAAAACAGAAAGCAAATAGCAAGATGATAGATTTAAACCTAACTATGCCAAAAATCACTTTAAATATAGTCTAAGCACCCCAAGCATAAGCCAAAGATTGTCAGACTGGATTAAAAAGCAACACCGTCAAGGAAGTGGAGCATACGTCCCCACTCCTTAAGAATGGGCTGCATTTAGTGACCCCTTGGGAAAGTGCCACATCTGGGAAGGGAGACGGAGAGTAACTCCACAGTGGAGACACCTGCCCAGCACCACCTCAGGTAGGCGGTTAAGGTTAGTACCAATGGAGGTAACACGTGTTGACGTGTGTTCCCTTGATACGGTGTAATGAAAATACACTGTTTTTAAACGCACATGAAACATTTACCAGGAGAAATTATATTCGGGCCCATCAAACAATTCTCAACAAATTTAAAAGGATTAAAGCCCTACAAAATATGTTCTTTGACAATAATGGAATTAAATAGGAATTAATAACAGAAGGATCTCTCGGATTGGAAACTAAATAACATACTTCTAAATATCCCATGGGGCAAATAAGAAATCAAAAAGAAAATTTCAAAGTATTTTAAACTGAATCAAAATAAAATCATACCCTACCAAAACCTGAGATGCCACTAAAAGCAGTACGTAAGAGGACATTTACGGCATTAAAAACCTATATCAGAAATGAAGAGAGAGCTCAAATCAGTGACCTTAAGAAACTTCAATAAAAAGAGCACATCACACCAAAATACGTAAAAGAAAGGTCACAACAACGAATGTACAGAAATCATTCAAACAAAACTAGAAACATTAGAGACTATTAACGAAACCAAAAGCTTGTTCTCTGAGAAGATCAATAAAATCAATAAGCCTCTAAACTGGGTTTTCTCAACTTGAGCACTATTGACATTTTTGACTGAATGATTCTTTGCTGGTGACAGGGTTCGGGGGTCTCTTGTACACTGCAGGATGTTTACAGCATTCCCGGCCTCTATCCACGGGAAGTCCTCACCCACATTGTCTCTAGACACCGACAAAGTCCCAGGCAGCGTGGAGGGGTGGGTGAGTGGGGTGGGCAAAATTATAACCAGCGGAGAAATACAGCTCCAGGCAGATCAGAGAAACAAGAGAAAGGATTCACATTATGAGAGGGGTGACATCATTACAGATTCTACAGACTTTATTATAATAAGACTATATTATGAATGCTTTTGATGATGATTTTGACAATTCAGATGAAGTGGCCAAAATCCTTGAAAGACATAAACTACCAAAACGAATTCAAGAAGAACTAGATAGTATGATTTATTTATTTTTCAAATTAGCTTTATACTTAAAACCTTCCCACAGAGAAAACTTCCACCCTAGAAGGCTTTACTGGTGAACTCTGCCATACATTTATGGAACAAATAAAATCAATTATATACAAACTCATCCAGAAGATCGAAGAGGAGGGAATTATTCACAACTCATTCTAGGAGACCAGCACATTGACACAAAATTCACACAAAGGCATTATAGGAAAGAGAAACTAACGATCAATATCTCTCATGACCAAATGTAGAGCTGTGTTCCAATAGCCATGTTTCTTGAAAATGATTGTAGAATGAGATAGCTTTCACAATGTGACTGTGTGATTGTGAAAACCTTGTTCTGATGCTCCTTTTATATACGGGGTAAGGGGTATGTATGGTATGTATGAGTTTTTTTCTTTTTTCTTTTTATTTCTTTTTCTGAATTGATGCAAACATTCTAAGAAATTATTATGGAGATGAATATACAACTATGTGATGATATTGTGAGCTACTGATTATATATCAAGAATGGAATGATCATATGGTAAGAATGTTCGTTTTTGTATGTCATGTTTTTAAAAAATTAAAAATTAAAATATATATATATATCCCTCATGACCATAACTGCAAAAAAAATCTAAGCAAAATTTTAGCAAATCAAATCCAAAAATATTTTAAAAGATAATACATCATTCTCTAGTGGTGTTAACAACCAGGAATGCAAACTTAGCTCAATGTACAAAAATCAATGTAATGCAACATATCAAAAGGACAAAAACACACGTTCATCTTAACAGATGGAAAAAAAGCATTTGACAAAATCCAACATTCATTCTTGATAAAATAAATAAATAAAACTTTTAGCAGATTAGGAATAGAAAGGCACTTCCTCAACCCATAAAGGACATATATGAAAAAAACTACAGCTAACAACATATTTAATGATGAAAAACTGAATGACCTTCTTCTAAGATCAGGAACAAGACAAGGATATCTGTTCTCACCACATCTGTTCAACGCAGAGTCGAACCAGAGCAATACGGCAAGAAAAAAATATAAAACATTTAGATCAGAAAGAAAAAAGTAAAACTGTCTTTATTTGCAGAGTACATGATCTTTCCTAGAAAAAATCCTGGAAACTACAAAAATATTTCCGGAACTAACAAGTTCTACAAGCGTGTTTACCAAGGTTTCAGGATAAAGATCAATATATAAATAGATCTACAGATTCAGCACAATCCCATCAAAATTTCAGCAAACTTTTTAGCATAAATTGACAAATACATCCTAAAACTCATACTGAAATGCAAAGAACCTAGAATTGCCAAAACAACTTGGAAAAAGAACAAAATTAGAGGACTAAGACTGCCTGACTTCAAGACTTATTATAAAGCAATAGTAACCAAGGCAGTGTGGAATCAGCATAAAGACAGACAAATAGATCAAAGGAACAGAAAAGAATCCAAAAATAGATTCACACATATATGGACAACTTATTTTCAATAAAAGTGTTAAGAAGTGAACTTCAGCAACATGGGACAGAAATCCTAGGATGAGCTGGGACTCAACATCAAGGGACTGAGAAAACATTCTCGACCAAAAGGGGGAAGAGTAAAATGAGACAAAATAAAATTTCAATGGCTGAGAGATTTCAAACAGAGTCGAGAGGTCATCCTGGAGGTTATTCTTACGCATTAAATAAGCTGTGCTCCGGTGGCCATGTTTCTCGAAGATAACTGTATGATGATACGGCTGTCGCAGTGTGACTATGTGGTTGTGAGAGACTTGTATCTGATGCTCATTTTGTCTACCATATCGACAGACAAATAAAACAAATGGATTAAAAATAAAAAAATAATAGGGGGAACAAATTAAAAAAAAATGAATTTCAACCCGAACTCTGCACCATAAATAAACAAATAAAAATATCTCAAAGTAGATCAGAGACCTAAATGAAAAACCTAAAACTGTAAAATTTTTTGAAGAAAACATAGGAGAAACCTTAGAGACCTTGAGTTAGGTTTCTTAGATACAACACAAGTACAATCCATTAAAAAAAAAAAAGATGAATTAGATTTCACCAAAATTAAAAACTTCTGCTCTTCAAAAGACATGTTAAGAGAATGAAAAGACAAGGAATAGAGTGAAAGGAAATATTTTAAAATTATATATCTGATAAAAGATTTGTATCTAGACTACACACAAAACCTTCCAAACTCACTAATGAGGAAACAACCAACCCCCCCAAATAAATGGGCACATGATTTGAATAAACAGTTCCACAAAGAACACATATGGATGGTAAATAAGCACACGAAAAGATGCTCAATATCACTAGCCACCGGAGAAAATCAAATTAAAACTACAGTGAGATACAGCTGCACATCTACCAGAATGGCTATTAAAAACCTAACTATAGCACGTGTGGATGACAATACAGAGCACCCAGGACCTTCGGGCACTTCCTTGGGGATGTAAAAACGGCACAAATGCTTTAGAAATGATTTCTTCAAAAAGTTAAACATAGGATCCAGCATTCCACTCCCAAGCATTTACCCAAGAGGAATGAATGCACAGATCCGGACAAAGACATAATGTTCCGAGCAACTTTATTTTAAAGAGCCAAAAACTAGGAACAACCTAAATGTACAGCAAGGGGTAAACAAAGAAGTGAACTGTGGAATAGTGATACAATGGAATATTGCTCAGCAATAAAAAAAGAATAAACTAATGATACATACAACAACATGGATGAATCTCAAAAGAATTACGCTAAGTGAAAGAAGCCAGACCAGAGAGAGAGAGAGAAATAACATACCATAGGAACCATTTATATAAGGTTCTAAAAATTCAAACTAATCAATACGGTCAGAAAACTTATGACTGATTGGAGAAAGAGGATACAGACTGCAGGGAGGTACAAGAGGAAAAATGGTTTCACAGGTCAAAATTTTATCAAAGTTTATACTTCAAAACGTACAGTTCACTGTGTGTCAAATAAAGCTGTTTTAAAACAATCACCCAAAATCTGAAAGTTTAAAATAACAGAAAATGAACTGGCTATTTTGTGAATTGCGGGCTTTAATCATAAGTGACTTCACACGCTTCCAGTCACGATCCCTTATTTGGTGAAAGTAGAAAAGGAGGTATACGGCCATTGGTACATGTGAAGCCAAATATTTTGTCTACAAAAAAAAAAGGGCAACTATTCAGTGAATCCCTGGAGAATAGGCTATTGCATTAACTATTGACATTATTTCCTAATTAAGATATAGTTCATCTCAAATACTTCATAGTAACAAAAAAAGGAAAAATGATTTAGTTTTGTCCAGTTCAGCCTGATCTACTCCCAGGGACAGTCCCCCAGAAATACATGTTTTCCGGCTTCACCACGTGCATACCGTGCTGTGTCTTTCCACTGGACTAACAGCTCCATCTGGATGGGAAACCGTCTTTGACCTTGGCACACTGGTCAAACATAAGCACTTTGGAATCTGACAGCCTGGTTTTGAATCCTAAGCTCTGCCATTCATTTACTAGAGAACCTCAGAAAGTCACTTAATCTCTCTGATGCCCAGTTTTTTGTTGTTGTTGCTGTTGTTTTGTTTTATAAAATAGGGCTAATAAGGTAGGTAGCACATGCATGAGGATTCCACTGGAGTTTACCCAAAACTTGGCGACAAGGCCCTGCCTGATGTGACACCTGATTGTCTCTCTGTCCTCATTTAGTCCTGCCCTCCTCTGGCTGCCAGGGCTCAGGCACAGTGCCCTTCTCTCAGTGCCACATAAACCCACACAGCCAAGCCCTTTCCTGCCTCAAGGCCTTCACACATGCCACAGCCTCTGCCTTACCTTCTTGCACCCATCTCTCCTCTCCACAGCCTCCTACACCGCCCTGCTCACACCACCACTGCTTACTCCCTCTCATTCAAGTCTAAGCTTAAATATCACTTCCACAGAGACTTCTTCCATAACACAGGAGACGCTGGTTAGTGTGTGTCTGTTTTTTCCTTCATTTCATTCAACAACATTCATCTAACAAATACTTACTGAGAACCTACCACATGTTCTAGATTCTGGTGACAGGGCAGTGAATAAAACAGCCCTGATGGAGAGTAAAGCCTAGTACAGACAATAAACAAATGAGTAAAATATATAATAGGTTACATGGTCATAAGCTCTACGGGAAAAAAATAAGTTACAAAAGAGGAAACGAGAATGGCTAAGGTGGTTGTGATCTCAGATCTGAAAGTTAGCAAAGGCTAACAAAGTGAAGACGGTGAGGGAGAGAACCACACAGACATGGGTTCTATCCCAGGCAAAGGAAACAGCAACCTGGAACAGCAAGGAAGCAAGTTTGGGTGTAGCACATAAGGGGGGAGGGCAGCAGTAGATTAGAAAGGTCATGAGATAGGAAGGGGATGGGGAGGCCGGGTAAACTCTGGAGGCCATTGCCAGGTCTTTACTTTTACTCCAAGGGAGTTGGGAAGCCATTGGAGGGTTTTGAACAGGAGAGTGATGCAATGTGATTTACACTTTAAAACCTACAATTAGCTTAGTAATGTATTTTATTTTCTGCCTAGCCTCCCCACTAGCTAAGGGCAAGAATCACAGCTGTCTCATGCATCATTATATGCCCAGAACCTAACACATTACGTTGTGAGCACTCAAAAAATACATATTAGACAAAAGAGGTAATTTATGTAAAGCATTTACTGGTACAAAATCAGCCCTCCATTGATAGTAACGATTACTATTTGGATCCCCCAGAGTCCAGCACAGCGGCTGGCATATGGTAGAGGCCTGTTTGAGTTAATGAGTAAATCATTTTGTGAAATTATTGCAAATCTATATTTAAAACAAATGATGAGTAATAACAAATGAACAATCAATTCCTTTTCGATCTTTCCCTTACCTATTAAAAGGTGACTGATTCAGTTTTTGAATTTTACATTAGACTCTCACTTTTTTGCTAGTGAAGGCACTACCTAAAATAATTCCTTTGAGACTCAGCTCTCTAAACATATTGGAATATCCTGCAAACACAATTAGCACTAATCCACCAAAGTGGATTTCTAATTCAGTAAAATAATTCAGGTGACTTTTGAAACACTCTTAATGTACAAGGCCAAGATGACCCGAGCTGGTTTGTTTTTGAGTTTTGTTGTTCTCAATTAAGGCTCATTTATTCAAACATGCAGACAAAGAACTAGAAATTTCCACCATTCACTTCTTATTTCCACATCTCCAGAGTCCTCACCAGGTAAAACCTTAATGAGGATTACACCTGTTCCCTTTCCCCGGGGGTGCTGGGCTGAGTGGTGGTGGGAAGCAAATGGGGGGGGGGGGGGCGGCAAGGTGGGGACGTGCTGGCGGGGCTGAGGCCCTTCAGTAACTTAATTATCTCAGGAAAAGCCCTTGGGAGTCTCGACAGTTTTCCAGAAAGAAAACTAGAGAAGGAGTCATTAAACCTTAAAAACACACCAAATGTTCCATCCCATAAAAGGTGATCACTCTCCACTGATGATGTTTACAACATTTCAATGGCAGGAACCTGAGTGAGGGGAGGGCCGGGTACGGCTGCGACGTTTCCCCTAAAAGTGACTGAACCCAACCTAGCAGAATCGCCCAATATCTGTAACGAGGCCTTCCGGGCTATGGGAACTTTCAGAACAGCAGATGAAAGTTGCTTGGAATCAAACAAACTCAAAAAAAGAAAAAAGAAAAAAAAACCGATGCAAAAGCGCGGAGCGGCTGGAAAGAACCCTCACCGCTTGGCTCGGACTTGCCGGTGCTTGTACACAATCGCGTTTGCTGGCATCTAGCTCAGACGCTCCCTTCCACCAGGGGAGGGGAAATAATAACTTTAGGAAATAACAGGCGTCCACCAGGCAAGCGTTACCCGGACTTCTCTACCTCCATCAAATAAAGCGCCCGGTGTTGTTTCGAGCAGCAATCGTTGCACACACAGCCCTCCTTCCCTTTCTCAACAGAAGAAAAACACCCTAAGGCGGAGAAGGTGCTACGCTCAGACCCTAAAGGCAATTTCAGACAACAAAGACCCCAAGCCATCAAAATGGAATTCGAATCCGAGCCGTCAGAGCGGCCCCCGCGCGCCGCACGGGCGAGGTGCTGTCGCGCGCGCCGCCGTCCCTCGGGGGCCGGGCGGCCCCGGGCTGGAGCGGGCACAGGGCAGCCGCCCGCCGGACCCTCGGCGCCCCCCGCCCTCGGGGCGAGCCCCGCGCCGCCCAAGATTCTGCAGGCTCGGCGCCGCGCTCTCCGCGGTCCATCTCCCGCGGCGTTCAAAATCTTTCCCGCCCGGGCGTGACGCGAGGGATGAACACAATCAGCGGACACCGAGCGCCGGAGACTGGGCCGGGCGGGGGCGGCCGGGGGACCCAGGCCGAACCCCGCACAGCCCCTGCCCCAGCCCGGCGGACGCGCGGGCTGGGGCCCGAAGGTGACACAAAGAAGCCGGAGAGACCAACGCCACCGCCGGCGCTGGCTCCGATCCCCCGAGCGCCCCGCCCGCTGACAAGTTTGCGGCGCCCTCCCCACCCGGACAAAGTTTCCCGTGGCCGGGGCTCGGACCCGGGTACCTGATCGGCTCCCGCCGCCCGCCGCCCGCCGGCCCCCGCCCGGGCGCTGGCACCTTGCCCTCCCCGCCCCCGCCTCTTTCCCGCCCTCCCTTTCCCTCCCTCCCCGCCCCAGCCCGCTCTCTCCGGGGCGCACCGGGGTGCCGGGGCCCCGCGGCCCCGCTCACCCGCTGCGGGCCCAGCCGAGGGACGAGCGCGCGGCCGGGGCCGCCCCGGGGCCGCACCCCCGCTGGCCTCGCTCCCTGGATCGCGGCTTGGGCTCTTTATCCCGCTGGCTCTTTTCGGTCCAGCAGAAGGCTCGGTGCGCAGCCGAGCGCGCTCCGCTCCTCGGGGCTCGGAAAGCTGCAAACCACGCCCCGCGCCTTCCCCGCCCGCTGCCAGCCGCCCAGTCCCGCGCTCGCCGCGCTACGGCCAGTGTGGAGCGCGCCCGCGAGCGCCGGAGGCGGGGCACACCCCTCCCGCGGGCTCCGCCGCGGCCCTGGGCTGGCAACTTTGCTTCCGCGCTTCGGCCCCGCAGAGGTGGTGGGAGAGAGGGGCTGCCTCGGAATGCGGGAGGAGGGCTTCTTTTCTTGCCTGGGGCTTGGGGTGGGGGCCCCCAAACTCTCTCCAAAAGCTTTTCTAGTCGATTTCGGCGAAGAACTGCTCCAGCAATCGCGCACCGCTGCGTCTTTGAAGGGGGAGTTTAGAGAAAGCCAGATCTGCGAATTAGCTACCAACCTTCGTTTAATCTTTGTGGGCCCCACTTTCCGCCTTTGTGAAACGAGAGGTTTGGGTTAACACCCGGATCAGCGGTTCTTTCGCTGTGGCCCGGATCTCGGCATCACCTGGTGAGAAGCGGAAGCGCTTGTTAACAATGCAGATGGCTGGGCCCCTCCCAGGGTCCTGGGTGGGGTTTGAGGAGACGGATTCAATTTTATGACACTATCCAGGCCTTGGATTCAATGTTATGACACTATCCAGGCCTTCCCGGACAGAAACTCTAGATTTGAGTCCTTGGGACTCCGTCCTGCAGGTACCAGACTGATTTCCAACAAATGACTCAATCCCTTTGGCCTCCAGGATGACGTTAAGTGACTCCGACTTGTTCTTACAGAATTGCTGAGGTGCTCGAGGTCCTAAATGAAACGAAGGCATTGTATCACTTCGCTATTACTGCATGAGGAAGTAGTGATTTTATAGTATCCCTCTACCGAGTTTCTATAGCAATCATATTTAACTTCTTAGAAGGCCAACTTCGCATGTATTGTGTGGCTGCAAACTTTTGCCTGGATTAGCTACATTTGGTATTTATGAAATCAAAACTAAATGGGAAGGAGCTGAGATTAAAGGTGTGATAATCGATTCAGTTAACATCTCTTAATGGGGAAAAACGTTGTAAATTGTACCCACATCATCTCAAAAATTTGAACCGTGAGTTCCAGGATGATTCAGGTAAGTTATTTGATAAGCACATTTTCTTGATGGTCTATAACTCAATGTGTAACAAAACAACACATTACCAGTCTACAGGTCCTTCCTGGTATTCCACGATAATAGTTCCGATACTATCTCGCCTCTTCTCAGACTACCTAGGTTTGCATCGTGTATTAGTGACGACTTGGATCATAAAGAAAGTCTACAAAGCAAGAAGGGCCTGCTTTCTTGGGGTGTCTTCCTAGTACGTTTCTGCCTGGTGAAATACATGCAAGTCAGAGGCCAATTTCAGGACCAAGTTTGCTCAGGGTGGTGGAGCGTCTCCAGAGCACTGTCTGGTGTTCTCATCTCCTGTTGTGATATTTCCATTTTATGTCCATTGCTTTCTGCACAATAAATTATGCACAATCAGTTATTATGATTAGCCCCCCAAAATGTTTCAAATAATTCTCTTAGTTATTTTCCCTTCTAGGAGCCTGTACTACAGAGTCCTTGAAATGGAAAGACTGTTGCTCCATATTGTGTGTCTAGTACACTTAGTCTAGAATAAAGTTCCTCAAATCAGTTTCCCCAATTAGAGCCTTTTAATTACCAGGGTGTCTCCTAGTCATGCCAATTTGGATATTAATATCTGCTTTTAAATCAGCAAATTAGACTAATGGCAAGAGCACTGAAACAGATCTCCCACACTTTGAAGTGAAAATAAAATGTAATGCTAAGCCAAACAGAGACACACCCAATTCTTTTAAAACACAGCACTGGGCGTGCTTACATGTCTGGAAGAAGTTTCCATGAACCTGGCCATACATTCCATATTCTAAGCTGCTCATTTAAAATAAATCCTTAAAACATAATTCATTGTGAAATCTACTCAAAGAGACCATCACATATAATTCGTTTTACAATTGCTGTTCCCTCTCCCTGGAAACTGTGCTCCCTCCATTCCCAGATCTCTTTATCAATTTAACTTCTACTCGTCACTCACAGGAGACTTCCCAGACTCTTGACTAAATTAAGTCCTTTTATTAAACACTTTCTGAGCGCCATGTCCCTCTCCTTTAAAATCCATATTCCATATAAAATTGTCCTTTATTTGTATGGCTATTTGATTATATCTCTCCCACTAGACTGTACACTCTATATTGTCTGTTTTTGTTCCCTAGTCTGTCTGCAATGTCTGGCACAATGCTCACCTCAAAATAATAGCATTATCAATATTGAATGAATTAATTCCCTTGTCAGAATTCATCATTTCTTCTCTGTGTATGCCAATAGAACTTAGTTCTGACTTTTTCATCAAGTCTAACTTATTTTATATGAGTTGCTTCCATTGGATTGTGAACTCCTCGGGAGCAAGTGAACGAATTTTGTTCCTTTTTGTACCCATCACCTTATATACAGCTTTGCATACAGAAGTCTGTGATTCTTAACCTTTTGTGTCCTGAGCATGTTTGGCAATACTAGTATTTTGGTGGCACTCTGGAGGAGATTAAACTGCATCATTTATCTCACCGTTCACTTGATCACTCCTCAGTACTGTATCACTGGGTAAAACTGTTTTGAAACCCGGCTGTGCTTACATGCTAAGGAGGCAAATTCTCCCCATGTCCCCAAAACAAACATAGTATGATGTCATACCATGCCTGTTAGCTCTTATTTACATCAGGCCTCTGTATCATTTGCAAACAACACACTTGGCTCTACCTTCTACCTGAGAGACTTTGCCGGTTCCAGTTATGGTGAACGTAAGTTTTGCAGATTGATCAAACTTTGACAGCACATCCTTGACGTGGAGTACGGCGTGCCAAGGCACAGTGTGAGGAGCAGGCACTCAGTGCACGCTTGCACAGTTAGCTGAGCAGGTGAACCAAAAATCACCTACAAAAGCATGCTCTGAGGAGCTCAAGCGAGTTGGACAGCCTCATGTCGTTAAAGGAACTAAGTTCACTGCTCTTTAGATTAAGCAGCTTCTCCTCTGTTGTCACAGCATAAATCTCAGTGAACTGCAGTTGTTTCCATTCCAGCACCCTACACTAGACAGCAAGTTCTGTGGTATCGTTTTTACAGGCAGAGTACCTAAAACAAGAATGGCAATGGATTTATTCCTGGAGGTGAATTCCAGTTCATCGTACTCGGGTGCTATGTTGAGAAAGATCGCGGGCTGCATCTAGGTTTGGCAAGAAAGACTGCAGTTTGGTTAGTAACTGATTCTTTGCAATGGATACAGAAGGGGGAGTGTTGACACTAGCGTTATGTATTTATCAATCCTGATGGTCATAGGAAATAATGTTAAGTGCTTGGCTGGATGGACAAACGAATTTAAGAACAGCACAAAGTATCCTTAGTCTAAGAGAGAGAGAGAGTATCAATTAATCTGAGACAGGGTGAGACCATCTTACTACTTGCCAGTGCTACTACCTGAGACATAAGGAGGTTAGTGTAGAGCCAGACATTCCTTAGGATGCGATCTCTGCCTGCCTCCAGGAGCCATCATGGGCGGCCCGTGTACGTGCCGGGGGCGGAAGGAGCTGGCCAGGAAAACAGCTCTGTTCCTCTTTGTCCAAGAGTCCCGTCACGCCCTGCTCCTTATCTCATTCTGGTGTTGTTTCCTGCCAAACCTGGAAATGGACAGAAATAAATGTTGGCTAATTGCACCCCTGACCAATGTGGCTTTCTACCATTGTCCTGTAGTAGACGGCTGCAATATGCAGATGTTCCCGCCGCATTATTCAGTAGAGGGGTTCCTAAGACACTGAGCCAATCCATCAAGTTTTTTCCCAAGTAAATAAAAATCCCGCACCCTAGAGATAGACGAAAAACTGAAAGAAGACACCAGGATTCAATGAAGTTGTGTATGTACAGTACTGAGCATGGAGCCTAGCGTGCGGTAAGCATTCATCAAGGATAGCTATTAACATTGCCGTGATTTTAGTCAGTAACAAATTTTAGTAGTCACTGTTACTGACTAAAATTATTTTAAGACCACTTTTATCAAATTGGTAAATTAAAATAATAAATTTTTTTAAAAACTCATCTCATTTACACAGGAAAAAATTGAGGCTCTAGAGTAAAGTATTTGCCTAATAGACGTGGCAAACTCTGGATTAGAACCAGATCAAGTATTAAATGCATCATTTAAAGGAATCCTGTTTTTGCTATTTTATCTTCAAATGCAAAATGATGAATTAATCATACTGCTCAGTTTATAATAAAAACCAATAAAAATAAGAGACATTAGCACATTGCTGTCATTCAAACACAGGTCTAAAGGGCCAAATTAAGTAGGGATATAGAAAAACCTAAGCAGCATTATAAATGAGGTGATCTCATGGATATGGTGTGTGTGTGTGTGTGTATATATATATAACTTTGTACTTCAAAAAATAGAGAATATACTTCCTTCTCAAGCACATACAGACTCAGTCACGAAAACTTGCTTGATATTATGTCACAAAGAAATCCTCAATAATAGGATAAAGTCAAAATATTCAACATATAATTTAAAAATATAACAAATCTCGAAATTAAAAGAAAATCAGAGAACAGTATTTTCCAGCTGAAAAACTTTTAAATGCCCTATTAAGCACTCTTGGATCAAAGGGAATATAAGATACACATTGAATTGGCAAAATTTCTAAAAAAAAAAAAAAAAAGCGTTGGAGGAAAAGAAAGAAAAAAAAGGAAAAATTAGTAATGAAAACAGTACATATCAAAGTCCATGAAAAAAACTAATCTGTGATTTGAGAAAAATTGTACCTTAAAGTATTTATATCAATAAAAATAAACGAATGCCATATTTAATTGCATTTCTAATCTAAAGGAAAAAATAAAGATAAAAGCAGAAATCAATGAGGTAGAATACAGAAAGCCAGTAGGACCAATAAATAAATCAACATACTCATTATTGAGAGAGAAAAAATTGTGATAGACCACTGTTCTAGTTTGCTAGCTGCCGGAATGCAACACACCAAAGACAGATTGGCTTTAATAAAAGGGGATTTATTTTGTTAGTTCTTCAGAGGAAAGGCAGCTAACTCTCCACTGAGGTTCTTTCTTACGTGGAAGGCACAGAGTGATCTCTGCTGGTCTTCTCTCCAGGCCCCTGGGTTCCAACAACTTTCCCAGGGGTGACTTCTTTCTCCATCTCCAAAGGCCTGGGCTGAGCTGTGAGTGCCGAGATGAAGAATGCGGAGCTGCTTAGGCTGTGCTAAATTGAGATCTCTCATTTAAGCACCAGCCAATTAAGTCAAACATCACTCATTGCAGCAGACACGCCTCCTAGCCAACTGCAGATGTAATGAGCAACAGATGAGGTTCACGTACCATTGGCTTATGTCCACAGCAACAAAACTAGGTATGCTCACCTGGCCAAGTTGACAACTGACTCTAACTAACACAACCACTAACTAACCTAAACCAGAGAAAGAGGAAAAAAGCATAAACACCCAAAGTAAGAAATGATGAGAGGGTTATACCCACTGAAACTTAATTTTTTAAAAAATTATAAGCAAATACACTGCACAGTACTAGGAAAACACAATTGAAAACTTGGAATGGAAATTGCAATTTACCAAAATTGATAGAAATTGAAAAAGAAAGCTGAACAGACCAATTTTCTTAAAAGAAATAAAGATATCAAAGAACTACACATTTGTAAAAGTACAGGATCAAAATTGTTTCACAAGAAAATTCTTCTAAGCCCCCAAAGATTTGGTAATTAGATATTATGTAGATAGCTTCGGAGCATTTAAAAAAAGAGAAAAGCTTCCAAATTGTTTTTATGAGACCAGTATAACATTGATTCCAAAACGTGCCAAGGAATATATTTTAAAAATCCATAAATCACTTTTCAATTATGAATACAGGTATTAAAAAAATCTTAAGTCAAATATTAGTAACAGAATTCAAAAGCATATTTTAAAAATTTCTTCATGACCAAGATGGATTTATTCTAAGAATGAAAGTATTGTTCAATACAAAGAAAGCAATTAACATAATTCACGGTATCAATAAATTAAAGGAGGAAAATAATACGATTATTTTCACAGGTACTGAAAAGACATTTGACACAATACAATAGCTATTCCTGATTAAATATATATATATATAATAAAATAGGAATTAATGGATACTTCCTTAACATAATAAAATATATCTCAGTATTTTACTGGGGAAACATTAGAGCATTTTTACTAAGTTCAGGAACGAAGTAAGGGTGTTTATTATCTCTATTATAGTTTAATACAAAAGGCATAAAATCTGGAAAAGAAAAGAAACTGTATTTTCTGATTTATGAGAGGACACCTAGAAAAAACAAGAAAACCAATGCTAAAACTATCATAGACGTTAAAGAATAAATTGATGTAGTTAGATTTTAAATTAATTTGTAAAAATCAATAGTTTTCATATGTCTCAACTAATACGATGGAAGATTTCATGTAAAAGTGAACCCCACTTACAAAAGCAACCAAAAAGAGAGAATACTTCAGAATAACTTTAACAAAAAAAACAAAAAGAAAAGAAAAACTTATATGTGAGAGACACAGCAGAAGCTTTGAGCAAATGAAAAAGATTCCTTATTCTTAGGTAAGGCAAAGATCTGTAAAGATGTCAGTTTCCCCCAAAGTTAATATATAAATTTAATGTAATTCCATAATAATACTAAGAAGATATTTTCTGGAGTCAAGTAAGTTTATTTTATATTTCATAGAGAAAAATGAAATGCAGAAATAACTAGGAAACCTCTGAAAAACAAAGTAATAAGAGGAACTAACCCAAACTGATATGATTATAATACTATACATATTAAAAGCCTCTATGATTAAGAGTATGGTTTTAGTCAATGAATAGACAATAAAATAGAATATAAAGTTCATAAATAAAAAAAGGGAAAAAAGTTAAGTCCATAAATAGATCCACCTACATATGGAAATTTATTATTTGTTGTAAGATACAATTGGCATCTTAAATCTTAGGTAAGTTTTACTAAAGGTTGCTAGTCCAAATGGATTGTCATTTGGGAAAGGATAGATAGCACTGGACTGATAAAACACGTATGCCAGATTATACTCCAGATCAGAGATCTCAGCGTAAACACATAACCATACATGTGGAAGGCAACATCGGTGGATTTCTGTTCAACCTGGGTTTGGGGAAGCTTTTTGGACTGTGACTCAAACTCCAGATACCATGAAATACGTAGATACTTCAGTAGATTCAACCACATTTAAAATTTTTTTAATTGTGTGGCAAAACCTACCATAAGCAAAATCAAAGATATCCCGAATAAATGACTATTCTAATGTGCACTTAAACTGAGGAAAATCATCAAATGCCAATATAAAAATGGGCAAAAGACATAGACAATTCACAGAAAAAGACATATGAATAGATTTTAAATATATGAGATATCCAACTTCATAAGAGAAATCCAAATGAAAACTATCCTGAACAATGAAAACGAATGAAATTCTGTACATAATGTCATACAGATGGACCTCGAAAATCGCTGGGTCGGGTGGAAAAAGCCAGACACAAGAGGGCAACAAATATTGTATGATCCGCTTATATGAAAGGCCTAGAATAAGCACGTTCCTAGAGGCTGAAAGTAGATCGGATGTTTCTGAGGGCTGAGAAAAGAGGCAAATGCAGTCATTGCTTAATGGATACAGAGTTTGTGTTCGAGAAGCTGGAAAGGTCGTGGAATGGATGGTGGTGATGGCAGCACAACAGTGTAGAAGTAATTAAAGCTACAGAATTGTACACTTAAAATAGGAAATTTTGTTATATATATGTCACCACAATACAATTTTTTAAAAGTATTCTAGGCAGGCATGTCCAAGGCAGTACAATTTACAATAATCAAAAGGTAGAATCAGCCTAAATGTCCATCCGTGGGTGGACTTGACAAACAGATTGTGGTATAAACATACAATGGAATATTATTCAGCCATAAAAATGAATGAAGTACAACATATGCTACGAATGGCTAATTCTTGAAGTTATTAAACTAAGTGAAAGAAGCCAGACACATAAGATCACTGATTTTATGATTCCATTAATATAAAATATTCAGAATAAGTAAACTCGTAGAAGCAGAACGTGAACTGGTGGCTGACAGGGGCTGGGGGAGGGGTTTGGAAGGAAGTGAGGAGTGGGGAGCAACTGCTTAATGAGTACAGGGCTTCCTTTTGGGGACATGAAAAGGTGTTGAAAGTAGATTAGAGGTGGTGGGTGCACAACTTTGTGAATCCACTAAATGCCACGGCATTGTTCGATCATTTTTATGTATGTAAATTTCACCTCCATAAAAAACTACATTGAAAGTTCCCTTATTATCTATTCATTTGGCAAAAATCAAAAAGCTTGACAATGCACTCTTTATATGGCTATAAGGAAAGGCATTCTCAAATGTCGTTATTGACAGTACAAAATGGTACACCCTATATGGAGGGAAATTTTGCAATATCTAATAATAATAAAACTACATGTAGGCGGGCCACGGTAGCTCAGTGGCAGAGTTCTCGCCTGCCATGCGGGAGATCGAGGTTCGTTTCCCAATGCTGCCCATGCCAAAAAAAAAAACCCTACATGTAATCCCATTAAGAATTTACCTGGAAGAAGTATAGCTTCCCAAATACAAAATACCATATGCACAGGGTTGTTTATTACAGCACATTTTCTAATAGCAAGATATTGAAAATAGCCTCAGTGCTTATCCATAAGAGAGGGATTGGACAGGCCATGGTGTGGGGTACTCCGCTGTGATAGAACGAGGAAGATCTCTCAGGACTAATATAGGGTTTTTGCAATATATATTTTTAAGTGAAAAAGCAAGATGCAAGAGAGAATATATGGATCTTTTTTCTTTTGAGCATTAATAACCAAAAGAAAGGAGAATATGAATACGATGAATGTATTTGCTTATTTTTGAGAAAAGAGAGAAATGCAGGAATGAGTAACACAAAACAATGAAACTGGTTACTTGTAAGAGGCAGATGGAATAGGGTAAAAGCAGCAGAGATGGGAGTAAGACTTCTCTCAGGGTTCACTTTTTTGCTTTTGAACCACATAAAAATATTACCTACATGAAAAAGTATACACACAATATTTATTAATTGTATATTTTAATATGTATGAGTATTTAACAGCAAAGCATTAAATGAATAAAAACAGGAACAAATAACTCTATATGTAAATTAAATTAATACCCAAACAAATAAAAAAATTAGATGAGGAAACTTTCAAATGTAGAACCCTGAGTACAACAACTAAATAAAATATATCCTAAGAACAAAAGAACTGCAAAAATCTTGAGCTTTTCTTTTTCTTTTTTTTTTTTTTTGCATGGGCAGGCACCAGGAATCGTTGAGCTTTTCTAAGTCAATTGTGGTTAGTGTTACTGATATAGTAATTCTTAAACTACTGCATGTTTTGTAGGATAGAGTAGATGAAGAAACTTTGATTTTGGAAACTAGAGTTATGCATCTTATGTAATATAATCTTACTAATTTTATTTTTCTTAGGTAGATAATATATAGTTTATATAGGAAAATATCTCAGTTCCTAGGAGATACTTACTAAAGTATTTAGGAATAAAATACCATGATATTCTTTAACTTACTTTCAAATAGTTACCAATTATAAGGGCAATAAAGTAGAGTGAGAGATAGAAAAGACAGAACAATAAATCAAATATGGCGAGATATGAAATGTTGAATCTAAATGCAGGTGTATGATACTGTCTTCGTTGTTCTCTTCTTCCAACTTTTGCGTATGCTTTACAGTTTTCATAATAACAAGTTAGAAGAAAAAGAGAAAACAAAACCATAAGTAAAAACCCTTTCCACAAGAAAACTCCTAGTCCAGACGTGCTCACTGGTTTATTTAGGAGCATTTGAGAAATAAATCATACATATTTTATTTTTTTTTATTTATTTTTTTGTTTGTTTGTTTTTCTTTTTTTTTTTATCATTTTAAATTTTTTATTAATTAAAAAAATTACAAGAAACACAAACATTCCCAACACATACACTCAGCAATTCACAATATCATCACATAGTTGCATATTCATCATCATGATCATTTCTTAGAACATTAGCATGAATTCAGAAAAAGAAATAAAAAGACAACAGAAAAATATAACAAACAAAGAAAAAAAATTTTACATGCCATACCCCTTACTGACCCTTTCATTGATCACTAACATTTCAAACTAAATCTATTTTAACATTTGTTCCCCCTATTATTTATTTATTTTTAAAAAAAATTTTTTTTATTAATCAAAAAAAAGAAAAGAAATTAACACAACATTTAGAAATCATTCCATTCTACACATGCACTCAGTAATTCTTAGTATTATCACATAGATGTATGATCATCATTTCTTAGTACATTTGCATCGATTTAGGAAAAGAACTAGCAAAACAGCAGAAAAAGATATAGAATGTTAATACAGAGAAGAGAATTAAAATAATAATACTAATAAAAATATATATATATATAAAGGAAAAAGAAAAAAACAAAAACAAAAGATACAAACACACAAACACACAAACAAAAAACCATATTTCAGGTGCAGCTTCATTCAGTGTTCCAACCTAGTTACATTACACTTAGGTATTATTGTGCTGTCCATTTTTGAGTTTTTGTATCTAGTCCTGTTGCACAGTCTGTATCCCTTCAGCTCCAATTACCCATTATCTTACCCTGTTTCTAACTCCTGCTGGTCTCTGTTACCAATGATATATTCCAAGCTGATTCTCGAATGTCGGTTCACATCAGTGGGACCTTACAGTATTTGTCCTTTAGTTTTGGGCTAGACTCACTCAGCATAATGTTCTCTACGTCCATCCATGTTATTACATGCTTCATAAGTTTAGTCTGTCTTAAAGCTGCATAATATTCCATCGTAGGTATACGCCACAGTTTGTTTAGCCACTCATCTGTTGATGGACATTTTGGCTGTTTCCATCTCTTTGCAATTGTAGATAATGCTGCTATAAACATTGGTGTGCAAATGTCCGTCTGTGTCTTTGCCCTTTAGTCCTTTGAGTAGATACCTAGCAGTGGTATTGCTGGGTCATAATCCATTCTGCCATTCTATATCTTTTGATTGGGAAAATTCAGTCCATTAACTTTTAGTATTATTACTGTTTGGATAATATTTTCCTCTACCATTTTGGCTTTTGTATTATATATATCATATCTGATTTTCCTTCTTTCTACACTTTACTCCATACCTCTCTCTTCTGTCTTTTCGTATCTGACTCTAGTGCTCCCTTTAGTATTTCTTGCAGAGCTGGTCTCTTGGTCACAAATTCTCTCAGTGACTTTTTGTCTATAAATGTTTTAATTTCTCCTTCATTTTTGAAGGACAATTTTGCTGGATATAGGAGTCTTGGTTGGCAGTTTTTCTCTTTTAGTAATTTAAATATATCATCCCACTGTCTTCTAGCTTCCATGGTTTCTGCTGAGAAATCTACACATAGTCTTATTGGGTTTCCCTTGTATGTGATGGATTGTTTTTCTCTTGCTGCTTTCAAGATCCTCTCTTTCTCTTTGACCTCTGACATTCTAACTAGTAAATGTCTTGGAGAATGCCTATTTGGGTCTATTCTCTTTGGGGTGCGCTGCACTTCTTGGATCTGCAAATTTAGGTCTTTCATAAGAGTTGGGAAATTTTCAGTGATAATTTCTTCCATTAGTTTTTCTCCTCCTTTTCCCTTCTCTTCTCCTTCTGGGACACCCACAACACGTATATTTGTGCGCTTCATATTGTCATTCAGTTCCCTGATCCCCTGCTCAAGTTTTTCCATTCTTTTCCCTATAGTTTCTGTTTCTTTTTGGAATTCAGATGTTCCATCCTCCAGTTCACTAATTGTAGCTTCTGTCTCTTTAGATCTACCATTGTAGGTATCCATTGTTTTTTCCATTTTTTCTTCTTTGTCTTTCACTCCCATACATTCTGTGATTTGTTTTTTCAGATTTTCTGTTTCTTCTTTTTGTTCAGCCCATGTCTTCTTCATGTCCTCCCTCAATTTATTGATTTGGTTTTTGAAGAGTTTTTCCATTTCTGTTTGTATATTCAGCATTAGTTGTCTCAGCTCCTGTATCTCATTTGAACTATTGGTTTGTTCCTTTGACTGGGCCATATCTTCAATTTTCCGAGCGTCATCCATTATTTTCTGCTGGTGTCTGGGCATTTGATCAGATTTCCCTGGGTGTGGGACCCGGCTGGTTGAAAGGTTTTTCTGTGAAATCTCTGGGCTGTTTTTCTTTTCCTGCCCAGTAGGTGGCGCTCGTGGCGCTCATCTGTCTGCACGGCAGTCGGCCCGGGAAACCGCGCATGGAGGCGGGGGTCGCCGGCCGCCGCAGCTTGGGAAAGTGCCGGTCCTAATTGCCCAGCTGGCCCGAGATGCCAAGCGTGACGGGAGGGCCCCGCTATCCAATGTTCCCAGTCAGACCGGGGAGCCACGTGCGTGGAGGGGACCCCAGTCGCCAGCCGCCCCGGCCGGGAAAACGCGCGCCCCTCGGGTAGCTCACCGCAGCAGATTCTCCCTGCCCGTTCAGCTGTTCCAGAATGGGGTACGCTGTCTTTTTTGGTCTCTGTCGTGACTCCGGGAGCTGTTCGTATTGTTTCTGTTTCTTTAGTTGCTTTTCTGGAGGAGGAACTAAGACCCGCGCGTCTTACTAAGCCGCCATCTTCTCCGGGAGTCCATCATACATATTTTAGACAAAACATATAGGAACTTGAAAAACACAGAAAACATCCCAATTTGTTTTAAGAAGTCTGCCTAAATTTAATACCAAAATTTGATAATGATATAACAAGAAAGATATTATAATACAATCTCACTCATGAACACAGATGCAAAAACTTAAAATATTTTCCAACTGAACCCAGAAATACACAAAAAGGAGAATATATTATGATCAAGTAAAGTAAATTTCATTTAACAATTTAAATATCAGTCACTGTAATCAGTCATAAACCAGATTAGTTACCATTGCCTTTCAACCTGAAATTCACTCTGCAGATTCGATCCGATTCCACTGCCAGAGGTTTTGCAGTATGAGTAAGAGACTGGAAGGGTGGAGAGGGGAGAAGGGACTTCTTTCCTTCCAGTTCCTGACTGATCCCTCCAGCTACGTGACAGCTACTCTTCAAGCCTTCTGCTTCTTTTGGCACTTGCAGCCCCAACTGCTTGGCACCTTTCTCCCCGAAGTCCCAAACACCGACCTTGGAATGCCCCACCCCCACCCCAAGATCTGAGCACCAGCCCAGGGTGCCCCTAGACCTGTCTGAAGATGCCCTCATAGCTCCTTCTGAGGACTAAGCACAGCCTTGGGAGGGTCCTCCTCCAAGAGTCTGGGTTGTATCAATGCCACCTCTTCCGTTTGTTTCCTAGCCCTAGAAGCGATGTCTCCTTCCCACGGTGGTTTAATTACGTAGGACCTCAGTAAGGGAAGGATTCTTGTCAGAGATATCAGCAAAATCGGGGTCCTTGAATTATTCCATAAAGCCAGTCCCTAGGCTGAAATGCTCATTTTGGAAGTGTTACTAGAGAGAGAAAATTGGGGGAATTTTAATAGGAATTTCATTGAATCTTCTGTAGATCACTTTGGATAGTATTGACATCTTAGCTATATGAAGTCATCCAGTACATGAATACAGGATGTCTTTCCATCTGTTTAGGTCTTCTTTAATTTATTTCTCTGTTTTGTGGTTATCTTGGTTATCTAAACTAAAGTGTCTTAGTTTGCTGGGGCTGCTGTAACAAAGTACCACAGGCTAGTTGGCTTAAACAACAGAAATTTTATTGTCTCATGGTTCTGGAGGTAGAGGTTAAAATCAAATTTCTTCTCCTTATAAGGACATCAGTCATACTGAATTAGGGCTCACCCTAATCCATGTTGGCCTCATCTTAAGTAATAGCGTCTTCAAAGATTTCATTTACAAAGAAGTTCACATTCACAGGACCAGAAGTTAAGATTTGGACATGTCTTTTGGGGGGATACAATTCAACCCATAACACCATGTCGTTCATCTCCTATTTCGAGGTATTTTATCTTTTAGATGCTACTATAAACAGGATTGTTTTCTTAATTTCCTTTTTGCCATGTTCATTGCTGGTGTTTAGAAACACCACTGATTTTTGTGTATTAATCTTGAACTCTGCAACCTTGATGGATTCATTTATTAGCTCTGGTAGCTTCCTTGTGGATTCTCTGAGATTTTTTTTAATTGAATCACATCGTGTGTAAATAGACATAGTTTTACTTCTTTTCCAGTTTGGATGACTTTTATTTCTCATTCTTGCCTAATTTATCTGGCTATTTAGTGAAATATTGAATAGCAGTGGTGAAAGTGGGCACCCTTATTTTATTCCTGATGGTAATAGGAAAAGCTTTCATTCTTTCACTATTGAGTATGATGGCAGCTATGGGTTTTTCAGATATATCCTTTAGCATGTTGAAAAAGTTCCCTTTTATTCCTAGATTTCTGATTGTTTTTATCGTGAAAGAGTACTAGATTTTTCAAATGCCTTTTTTGAAGCAAATGAGATGATCCTTTATATTGTTCTATTAATATAGTATGTTGTATTGGTTTAATTTTATATGTTAACCACCTTTGTAATCCCACTTGGTTATGGTGTATAATTCTTCTGATATACTGTTGGATGTGGTTTGCTACTATTTGTTGAGAATTTTTGCGTCTGTATTCAACAGGGATTTTGGTCTGTAGTTTTCTTTTCTTGTGATGTCTTTATCTGACTTTAGTATCAGGTTAATGCTGGCCTCATAGAAGGAGTTAGGAAGTGTTCCCTCCTGTTCAATTTTTTTGGAAGCATTTTTAAAGGGTGGTGTTAATTTGAACATTTGGCAGAAATAACCAGTGACGCCATCTGGTCCTCAACTTTTCTTTTAGTGGAGATCACTGGCTCATT
The DNA here is from genome assembly GCF_023851605.1 of Tamandua tetradactyla. NCBI lineage: Eukaryota > Metazoa > Chordata > Mammalia > Pilosa > Myrmecophagidae > Tamandua > Tamandua tetradactyla. The sequence goes on from NC_135338.1 coordinate 725,163, forward strand.
CCCTTTACTTATTACAGGTCTGTTGAGATTTTTTGTTTTCTCTTGAGTCAGTTTAGATAATTTAGGTGTTTCTAAGATTGCCCATTTCATCTTGATTGTCTAATTTGGTGATTAATTGTTCATAATATTCTCCTATGATCCTTTTTCTTTCTATAAGGTCAGTAGTATGGTCCTCTCTTTCATTTCTAATTTTAGTTGTTGGGTTTTCTCTCTTTTTTTCTTGGTTAGACTAGCCAAATGTTTACCAGTTTTATTGATCCTTCCAAAGAATCAGCTTTTGGTTTTGTTGAGTCTCCCTATTTTATTTCTATTCTCTATTTCATGTATCTCCTCTCCACTATTTATTGTTCCTTCCTTCTGCTAGACTTGAGTCTTGTTTGCTTTTCTTTTTCTAGTTCCTCAAGATGTGAAGTTAGATCATCGATTTGAGATCTTTCTTCATTTTAAATGGAGGTTTTTACAACGTTAAAATCCCTTCTGCACACGTCATTTGTTACATCCCATAGTTATTGGCAGGTTGTGCTTTTATTTCCACGCATCACTGAGTATTTTCTAATTTTTCTGTGATTTCTTCATTGTCAACTGACTTTTTTGGGGGGTGGTGGGGTGGTGGTGCATGGTCTTGGAATCGAACCCGGGTCTCCTGCATACAGGGTGAGCATTCTACCACTGAACCACCCATGCACCCGTCAACTGATTTTTAAAGAATTTTTTGAAAAGAAAAATAAACTTTTATGTTTCTCACTTGTGTATCACTTAGTATTGTACATGCTTTTTGAATAATAGCTTCATTGATATATGGTTCATAGTCATACAATTCAGCCTTTTAAAGTGTACAATTAGAGGTTTTTAATAAAATCAAAGTGGTATGCAACCATCACAGTTATCTAATTTCAGAACATTTTCATCAACCCAAAAAGGAAACACCATACCATTAGCAGTCACTCCCCGTACATGCCTCCCCAGGCCCTGGCAACCACTAATCTCTCTGTCTTCATGGATTTGCCTAATCAGGGCATTTCACATAAACTGAAACATTCAATATATGGCCTTTTGTGTCTGGCTTCTTTTACTTAGCATAAACTTTCTCAAGTTCACCCATATTGAAGCATGTATCATCCCATCATTCTTTTTTATGACTAATTAATATTTAACTGCATGGAGGTACCACATTTTGTTTATCCATTAGTCATTTGTTAATATCCAGCAAAGTCTCTACAAGATCTTGCTTATCTCAATTTCTTAATTAGCTTATTAACAAATAAAGTTATTTCCATCACCATGGAAAGGACAGGCCTGTGGCCAGGGCGGGGCTGCAGGATAGCAGCGTCCCTGCCGGGCTGCTCTCTGCCTGCTGGACCGAGAACCTGTGCGCAGAGACTGTCGCTCCTCTGGTGGCCGGGTGACACTGAACCCCCCCACAATCCACCACTGTGGTGCGATTCTTTATGATAGGAGGAGAGGGAGAGGAGGGGTGTGTGTCCCAGAGTCCGCAGATGGGAGAAGGGATTAATGAAATGGGGCATGTTCATCCAAATAGGATATCAGCTCAGTGAACATGAACTAAATATAACTACCCACAAAAACACAGAGAGCACTTAGAAGCAAGGTGATTAATTCTGTTTCGAGCAGAAGAGTGATATATGATTCACGTCTTCGCACGATTAGTCTGCTGTTGTGTTGAGAACTGCAGGAGTCGAGAGCGCGAGCCAGCCGACCTGTTAGGAGCTATTGCAAAAATTCAGGCAAGAGATGGTGGTACCTGGCACCAGGACGGTGATAAGGAGAGTGATGAGAAGTGAAAGTCTGGACAGTTTCAAAGGTAGAACCAACAAAATCTGAGATACGTCAGTGAAGGAGAGGAGTCGAGCAGGTATTACAATGAAAAGAAAATGAGTCAACTTAAAACTATGTTTTAATAGCACAACTGGTATGATGATATGACAAAACCTATGACAATATTAAATGAAAGCGGTTAGTGACATCAGTAGTCGGAACAATTGCAAGAATAACGTTTTTATTATTGCCTGTATTTTCTGTATGCTTGAAATATTCTATAATGCACAAATGTTGAGAGTAAACAACAAAAATAACAATTGCAAGTATGAATTAAAATATTTGGAAATTCTCAAAATTAGAGTAATTTTAAGGAATGAGGGACTAGAAAACGCTGACGGTAGTATCTCAAAGTTAACTATTTTTTAAAACCTTTCCATAAATTGTTGTGTTATAATAAATAATTTGAAAATTATTTGAAGAAACCACAATTTAAAACAATGATTCTTCTCAAGATTTCTTATTCTCTACTGCTTTATTTTTTACTCAGGAATTTTCCATTTCTAACATACTATGTATTTTGCTTTTTAAATCGTGTCTATTGACTGTTTCCCTTACTGGAAGCGCCAAGAGAACCTTGTTTTTATCTAGTTAAAAAAATATTATTGTTGTATCTTTGAAACCTAAAAACAGGGCAGGCGTATAACATGCTTAATTTGTTGAACGAATGAATGAAAGAATATATGAACAAAGAGAGCTTCATTTATTCTCCACATCAGATTTTTTCCTTTCTTTATTGCCTGAACTGCATGAATGTTATGTTTTACTTATTCAGCATGATAACAATTAAAAGACAGTAATATTTTGCATCAGTATTACCATAGTTACTGTTATTATGACTCAGTCTGCAGAACTTTAAACAAAGGAAAAAACCTAAGGATGAATTTTCTAAAGGAGATACCTTAATCTGTGAATACATGTGCAGGTTAAATTAAGAACGCAGACAAGGTCCTGAAATATTCTTTGTAATGCATATCTTAGAATATGTCTACTCTTAAGAGATTACAGAATAATAATCATAAGACTAGCTTTAGAAATGGAAAACTGAGCAGCTTGTCTTCTCTAGGGCAGAATTCTATATTGGTACATTTATCATTCTTGCTAGATGATAACAAAACAGGCTAGATTAACACAGTGGTTACTCACATGTTCTTAGCATACGAGTATTTTAGTCCATATGAGTATTTCAGTTGGTGAAACACAGATGCACCTTCAAAAAAAAAACCAAATGTGCAATTCCATGGATATTAATACTAGGAGTAGATTAAAGTAGGAAATGAGATTAAAAGAAACTGGGTCAGTTTGAAATTATTTTTAAAACTAATAGCATAGTTGTTCTGAAGATATGGCAAAAATTGTGACAATAGTAAGTGAAAAACTGAAGTTGTAAAAGTATCGGGTTGAAGAACTAAGGAAGGATACAAAGCGCATTGCATACCATTGATAAGTAGTTCTTAAAGTGATTAGATTTAACGAGGGCAACGGGAATCTGGGCAGATACCACTTCTGAATGATCTGCAGACAATGACTCAAGGACAGAGGATAAACGGAGGATATTAAAGAAAAGGTGCTAGTGCCTAGCTGCAGGTTTTATCACACACAGAGATAGGCAGTGCTTACGCTTATCAGTGGTCAGCTCACTGATGGCCTGTCGCTCTGTTAAACATCTGTCTTCACCCACTTCATATGAGAAAGAAAAATACGAGAAGACAGAGACTATGTCTGTGTGTTCTTCCTCCTTTAGTATTAGCATAGCAGAACATCTAGGTAGAAATTTAAGAAATATTTTAATACCAATGAAAGAGCAGTATGTTCTTCATGATTTGATTCAGAAACAACGTTTTCTTGAGGAATAATACACATAGAGGTAACAGCACATATCGTGACTGTGCAGCTTGATGAATTTCCACAAGCTGAACAAGCCCTGTAAGCCCATTGACGTTTTTGCTTTACGACAATCTGCACTCCCTAGCCTCACTCGTTCGCCGTTACCTGAATGGAATAGAACGCTTGACTACTCGTCAGGATTCTGGGCCATGTCACATCTTAGAATTTCGTAATTGTCAGTACTTTCAATGTTTATAATCCATGTATAAAATAACTGAGATTTTTTTCTTATTAATTTTTCCTGCTCCTTCCATATGGGGGAAACTATCAATAAAGAATTATCTCCAGAATGACATATAGAATTCTTTTCATTTTGAACACCTTGAATTCCAACAGCAGTGAACTTTATTCTCTTTATTTTTCCCGGATAATCCATCTCTCCTTTTGTTCAATTAGAAGTCCAAACAGATACAACATTATTACTTGTAAGTAAAACTATCCTGCTTTGATACATTTCAAGCAAGATGCTAAACTCTGACTAATTAACAGTTATAGCTTTTTTCTATTGTATGTCAACAGTCAAACATCCTATAAAATGGAGATGGGACTAAATTAACCTTACCCTCTCCTGTGGTAATTTTGCTCTGGATTCCTAAGATGTGACCTAAAGTAATAATGTTTTTCCTTTGTAGAGTCTTATGATTTTCAAAGTCAGGAGAGAACTTCTAAAATTGCAAGGACTAGAGGAATTACAAAGCTAGAAATATGGGCTAGAGTGTTAATTAAAATTTTTGATAGCTGTGATAGTACCTGATTGCCAGTTTTCTATTCCACTGCTGGTTTGAAGCTGTTGTGTACCCCAGAAAAGGTCACATTCTTTTAATCCATTCCTGTGGGTGCAAACCTATTGTAGGTGGAACCTTTCAATTGGGTTATTTAAATTGAGAAGTGATCCACCCCATTTAAGGTAACTTTTAATCATTTGACTGGAGCCCTTTATGAGAAGATAAAGGACAGATGAGGTCAAGAGAGCTTGGAGAGAAAAGTCCTGGGAAAACCAAGAGAGGACCAACATAAAAAGCCACTGGAACCAGAAGCTGAAAACAATGAAATCCGGGAGCGAAGAACCAGCAGATGCCAATCATGTGCCTTCCCACGTGACAGATGTGTCCCGATGCCAGCAGCCTCTCTTCAGAGTCCAAGTATCATCTTATCGTGCCTTATTTGGGACATCTGCATGGCTTCAGAACTGCAAGTTGTAAGTTAATAAATACCCACTGTTAAAGCCAGTTCGCTTCTGGTATATTGTATTCTGGCAGCTTTAGCAAACTGAAACAGATTTTGGTGCCAGGAGTGGGGTGCTGTGAGATGCAAATACAAAAAAATGCTGGAACAGCTTTATAAATGGTTAAAGGGAAGATTCTGGAAGAATTGTGAGGTGCTTAATAGAAAAGGTATAGGTTGATTTGAAGAGACTGTGGGTAAAAATATGGTTACTAAATATACTTCCAATGAGGCCTTAAGCAGAATTGGTGAATGCTTCATTTCCAGTGGAAAGAAAGCCGATCCTTGTGTTGAAGTGGCAGAGAATTTGGCAAAATTGAGTCCTGATGCAGGACGGAATGCAGAATTTGAAAGTGACAAGCTTGGATACTTAGCTGAAGGTATTTCTTAATTAAATGTGGAAAGCATGACCTGGCTTTTCCTTGCAGCTGGTAGTAAAACATGAGAGGAAAGGGATAAGCTGAGAACCGAACTCTTCAGTACAAAGAAACCAAAAACTGACAGTTTGGAAAAGTTTGAGCTCTGGGAAAATGAGTGCCCAGAGAAAAGTGCCCCATGTGAGGACTTAACCAAACGTGGAACCAGCCAGGCTTTTCAGTGCAAGTCGGGACTGGGGATGGCGATATCCAGGAAGGATTGTTGTAAGACCTGCTGTCTGGCCTGGGGGATCCCTGTATGCTGCATGCAAAACCAGTGAGGTTTTTTTTGCAATATCTGTATGAGAAGAATGACTGCCAGCCTGGACTGACTGAAAGAACAGAGAGGGACAGATTGAAGGAAAAATAACTTCAAGGGCAGAACCATGGAAGCCAAAGTCTGGATCCAAAAACCCTCAGGCTAGGAGACTGGACTCACGGAGGGATGTGGAAAGGGTGAGTCTGCAGAGGGTGAGCCTTCTCCCATTGTCCGTGAAAAGTGCTGCCACCCCAGACCTGAGAGAGGCTGCAGCCCATTCCCCAGGTATTGGGGGAAGTCTGCCTGGCCGCCCACTGTTCTAAGGGGATGGAACCTGTGCCCCAGAGAGGGCAGAGTCCAGCTGCCACCCAGATGCTTGAAGAGAGTGGCTCTAAAAACATTGCCATCTCCTCAGTGTTTGGAGATGTTGGAGCCCTCACCTCAGTGTTTGAGGAGGACAGGGCTGATACACAAATACTTGAAAACAGTGGGTCTGCCACAGTCTCAAGCTCTGAGGATAAAATTTCATTCTATAGATGACTCTCAGACCTTAAAATCTAGTGAAGTATGCCCTGCAGATTTGTGGAACTGTTTGGACCCAATGACCCCTGTTTTCCTTCCAATTTTTCCCTAGGGAAATGGGAAGTTCAGTTCCTTGTATATTGGAAGCAGACAACTTGCTTTAAGTTTCACAGGTACACGCCAGGGGAGAGCCTTAGGACAGACCACGGCTGTAACTGATTTTGATAAGACTTTGCATGTAATATAGTTACTGAAATGATTTAAGGCTTTTGTGTTATGATGGAATGACTGCATTTTGAATATGGAAAGCACATGCCTTTGTAAGGTTCAGAGGGTACAGTGTGTTGTCTTGAAGCTGTTACATACTCTAGAAAATGTTATGTTCTTTTTTTAACATAGTTTATTGTGAAATATAACATACAAAAAACAATAAATTTCAAAGTACATTTTAACAAACAGCTATAGAACAGATTTCAAAGTTTGATATGGGTTACAGCTCCACAATTTCAGGGTTTTCCTTCTAGCTGCACTAAGACACTGGAGAGTAAAAAGAAATATAATGATTCCATAGCCATACTCATTTGTTAAGTCCTAACTTCTCTGTTATACTCCTCTTTCTCCTTTGATCCGTCTCCCAATCTTTAGGGATATTTGGGCGATGCCCATTCTAACTTTTCCATATTGAAAAGGGGTGTCAACCAGATGGAATAGGGGGATGGAACTGGTTGATGTTCTTGGAGAGGCTGGCACCTCTGAGTTTCAGGACTTTTCTGGCCTAGGAAACTTCTGAAGGTTTTGAGTTTCTGAAAAGTAAACTATGTCCGTGAAACTTTTGTAGGATCTCAGAGCCCTGGGTGCTCTTTAAGGTTAGCAGGAATGGTGCGGGTTGGGGCTTGGCAAACCGTGGCAATTAGAAATATCTAACACAAGTTTGCATAAGAGTAGTCTCCGGAATAGTCTCTTCACTCTATTTGAACTCTCTCAACCACTGATACCTGTTTTTTTACATTTCTTTCCCCACTTTTGGTCGGAAAGGTTTTGTCAGTCCCACAGTGCCAGGGCCAGGCTCATCCCTGGGAGTCGTGTCCCTCATTGCAAGGGAGACTCACGCCACTGGGCATCATGTCTTGTGGAGGTGGGTGGAAGGTAATGATTTTACTTGCAGAATTGGGCTGAGAGAGAGAGAGGCCACATCTAAGGAACAACAAAAAAGTTTCTCTGGAAGTAACTCTTAGGCATAATTATAAGAGGACTTAGCTTCTCTGCTACAGAACCATGTTTCATAAGAGCATGCCTCCAGATCAAAGGTGTGGCTTATTAACTTGGAAGTCCCTAATGTTTGAGAGAGTATCAGAGGGTTCCCAGGTGGGAGAGTTTAAGAGTTCCATATTTGTTTCTCAAGTTCTTCAAGGGGCTTTGCAAACACTTTTTAGTCACCTGCCCAGCATACTCTAGGATGTATCGAGGTGCTACATTAAGCTATGCAGAATTACAAGCCCTCAGCCCCATTCTGGGCTCCATGTGGTTGGGTAGTTTAAATGAACTATCCAGGAAGTTTGAATTAGATTGTATGCTACAGGAAATTTAGGTTTTGGGCAAAATAAAGCTCTCTTCTTTTGGTCTCATACAGTAGGCAAAGTTCTGAAAATACAGACACTGTCCTTCTTTACCTTGTACACTGATTTACCTTAGTCCCAACCAGATCAGCTTCCTCACCTCTAACTGAAGCCTGATCTCCTTTTTGGTTTCTTTAACAGTTGTTGTATGTACAATGTGATGTTAAGAGCTGCAGAACTCCTACTCTGAGTCTTAGGTACCCAAAGCTCCAGGGAAATACCAGGTTATACCCATATAGCACAGCATCTCAGAATTTAGAAATAACACTTAAAACTCATGATTATATATGACTGCTATAAAAGCTTACAATCCAGACCCCAATTTTATTATAAGCATTTTCTAAAAGAGACCATACAATATTTGTCCTTTTGTTTCTTCCTTATTTTGCACATCATAATATCCGCAAGGTTCATCTACCTCATTGCATGACTCCTGACTTCATTCCTTTCTGTAGCTGCGCAATGTTCTGACATATATATGTACAACGTAGTTTGCCTTTCTGCTTCTCAGTCAACGTGCCATTCAGGCACCTCCATCCACTGTCATCGTGAAAAATGTCTGAGATAAACAATCCATGTCTCATAGTAGCCTCATTTAATTGTACAATCATCACTCCTAATTTTAGACAATTTTCATTGCCCCAAAGAAAATAATAGCAGATGAAAATGCCCTCACCAAACAGAAAATCCAAAACTCCCCTTAACGCCCCCCCCACTATCTATCCCTAGAATTGCTGTGGTATTGGTGATGTCTTCCCATTAAATATAGTACCTAACATGCAATAGTAATTTTTCCCCTATATCCCTATTATGACTCTTTGTACAAGATTCATACCTTTGAAGTAGTTCCTGCAAGAACTTATTTAAATTCGTAGTGTTAATGGTGAAATACATGACTCTATACAACCCCTTCCATTCATATTCACCTTCAGTATGGTAATATTACTTATAAACCCAGTAATGAACTACCAACACTTCTATTATTCCCATACATTTAAGTTCAACCTTCTTAGGTAACTCTGTACCCATCTTTAGCTTCTGTGTATCTCCATGTCCCCTATAGTCTACATTATGCAGCTGAGTTTACCTTTACCAGGGCTGTATTAACAAAATCATATAGTATCTGCCCTTTTGTATCTGGCTTATTTCACTCAGCATTATGTTCTCGAGATTCATCCGTGTTGTAATAGCTTCAGGATCTCATTTTATCTTACTGCTGCATGATAGTCCATTGTATGTTTATATCAAATTTTGTTTATTCACTTCCCTATTGTTGGGCACTTGGATTGTTTCCATCTTTTGGTAATTGTGAATAGTGCCGCTGTGAACATCAGTGTGAAAATATCTGTTCGTGTCACAGCTTTCGGCTCTTCCGGGTACATACCAAGTGTTGGTATTGCTGATTTGGAAGGCAACTGTATATTTAGTTTCCTGAAGAACCACCACACTGTGTTCCACAGTAATTGCCCATTACACATTCCCACCAGCAGTGAATAAATGTTCCAATTTCTCCACATCCTCTCCAACATTTATAGTTTCCTGTTTGCTTGAGAGCAGCCATTCTTATAGGTGTGAGGTGATGACTCACTGTAGTCTTGATCTGCATTTTCTGTACAGCTAATGAAGATGGACATCTCTTTTGTATTTCCTCTTGAGAAAATGTCTATTAATATCTTTTGCCCACTTTATAATTGGGTTGTTAGTTCTTGTGTTGTTGGGTTGTATGTTTTTATATATATACTGGACATCAAATCCTTATGCAATATGTGGTTTCCAAACATTTTCTGCTGTTGAGTTGGCTGCCTCCTCACCTTTTTTACAAAGTCCTTTGAGGCGCAGAAGCTCTTGATCTTAAGGAGCTCACATTACCTATTTTTTCTTTCACTTTTTATGCTTTAGGTGTAGCATTTAAGAAGCTCCTCCCATTACTAGGCCTTGAGGATGTTTCCTTACATTTTCTTCCAGAAGTTTTATGGTATTGACTCTTACATTTAGATCTTTAATCCATTTTGTATTAATTTTTGTACAGAGTGTAAGGTAGGAGTTCTTTTTTATTTTTTGGTATCCAGTTCTCCGAGGCCCATACGTTGAAAACACTATTTTCTGTCTCAGTTCAGTGGATTTGCAGACCTTGTTGAAAATCAATTGACCATAGATTTGGGGGTCTATTCCTGCAGTCTCAACTCAATTCCATTAATCAGTATGTCTGTCTTTGTTCCAGTACTATGCTGTTTTGACCACGATGACTTTGTAATAAGCTTTAAAATCAGGATGTGTTAGTTCTCCCACTTTGTTCTTCTTTTTTTAGAATATTTTTGGCTATTTGAGGTAACTTCCCCTTCCAAAGAAATTTAAAAACCAGCTTTCCCAAGTCTTCAAAGTACTTTGTTGGAATTTTTAAAAATTTTTTTATTGTATAGTACAACGATTATATACAAAGCAAAGGAATAAAAAAGCAATAAGTTTTCAGAGCACTCTTCAACAAGTAATTATAGGACAGATCCCAGAGTTTGTCATGGCCTACTATATGATCCTCTCAGATTTTTCATTCTAGCTGCTCCAGAATATAGGAAGCTAGAAGATTTAAATATTTATTTATCACCACAATCAACTTTTTTCTTTCTTTCGTTGTGAAAAAAACATCTATACAAAAAAGCAATAAATTTCAAAGCACAGCACCACAATTAGTTGTAGAAGGTATTTCAGAGTTTGACATGGGTTACAATACCACAATTTTAGGTTTTTATTTCATGCTGCTTCAAGATACTGGAGACTAAAAGTGATACCAATTTAATGATTCGGCATTCATATTCATTTGTTAAATCCTATCTTCTCTATATAACTCCACCATCACCTTTGATCTTTCCATCCCTCTCTTTAGGGGTGTTTGGGCTACAGCCGTTCTAAGTTTTTCATGTTGAAAGGGGCTGTCACTAATATGAAGTAGAAGATGGAACTATCTGATGTTCTGGAGAGGCTGGGCCCTCGAGGTTCCAGGACTTATCTGGACCAGGGACCCATCTCAGGTTTTAAGTCTCTGGAAAGTTACCTTAGTGCATGGAACCCCAGCAGAGTCCTATATACTGCCCTAGATGTTTTTAAAAGTGATTGTTTAAAGTTTTCATTTCTCTGATTACTAGGGAATTTGACCAACTTTTAAATTTCTTCTTCTGAAATCTGCCTTTTCACAGGCTTTGCTCATTTTTCTATTGACGTTTTTTCTCACTGATTTGCATTAAATTCTTAATTTAATCCCTTCTTGGTTTTACATATTTCAAATATCTTCCCTCCCATTCTGTCATTTGATTATTAACTTTGTCTATAGTGTCTTTTATTGAGCAGAAATGCTTGCCTTTGGTGTCACACAGGAGATGCAATGCTACTTGGAGATTCGTTGAAAGCTAGGCAGATAGCCCGTTGGCACACTGCACTTTCCATGGCTCCCACCAGCTGGTGCTGTCGGACCCACCTCTCCCCAAGTGGGCAGCTGCGTTGGCAGGACGAAGACGTGGTGCAATGCCAGCCAAGGCCACCGGTCTTCCTGTGCCCTGACAGCCACCGACCCCAAGGCTGGGAGCTGGGCAGCATCCATTTGTAGACCTGATGGGTCTGACGGCCTGCGGCTCCCCCTGAGAATGACCCTGGGCTGTGGGACTGAGTATTTCAACAGCCCCTGTCCTCGCCTAACCCAGAAGCGCCTGGTAGTGTGGCATCTCGCTTCCTCGTCCACCCCCCTTCGCCTGTGCACACCCGAGGACTCCGTACCTCTGAGGGAGAGGGAAGCGGTGGCGGAACACAACAGGTCTCTCTTGCCAACCGGTTGTGAGATCGGCTCCGCTCCGCATCCCCCTCCTCTCATATGGAGAGCACCCCAGTGTCTGCCCAAACCGGACCCCCAGGGCAGCCTGTCTCGGGGGCCAGGGACAGGCACTGTGCCCTGACTAGAAGGTCTCTGCGAGCAGGAGAACCAAGTTGGTGGCTTGGTTCTCAGGCTGAAGACCTGAGAGGGAGGGTCTCCCGAGCCAGCTGCGGAGACAGGCGGGCGTGCAGGGTGCAGGGCTGCTCTGTGCTTTGGGACCCACTCCCCAGGCCGAGGCACCGCCAAGCACACACACCCCATTCTCTCCATCCCAGTTTCTCGGCTTTCTCCTCCATGACTTCCCTACACGCGTAGGAGACCCTCTCCTCACTCTCCTGGTTCATCCCCCCCATGAATGAAATACCATTTGTTTCACATTTGCTTCTTTTTTTTTTTTTTTTTTTTTTTTTTTAAAGGAAAGACAGAGAGAAGGAAGGAAGGATAGAAGAAAGGGAAACATCTTTTTTTTTTTAAACATTTTCTTGTTTTTATTGTATTCTGTTTCTCCGTTTTTGTTACATGGGCTGGGGCCGGGAATCGAACCGAGGTCCTCCGGCATAGCAGGCAAGCACTTTGCCCGCTGAGCCACCGCGGCCCGCCCCCACATTTGCTTCTTTAGAACAGATTATTGATATGAATACTTACAGAATTGTCTTTCTTTCTTTCTTTTTTTTAGTTATGGGTTTACAGAAAAATCATGTATGAAATGCAAAGTTGCCATTTATCACTGAACTCCATTATGACCTCCTTGCACTGGTGTGGTACATTTGTTACGATGATCAAAAAACAATTTATAATTGCACTATTAACCATGCTTTAACTTAGGGTTCGCCATGTTGTGCAGTTCCATGGATTTTTTAAAAATGTTTAGTCTAGTAATCCATGTAGAACCTAAAATTTCCCCTTTTAACCACATTCAAGTATATAGCTCATTACTATTAATCATGGTCACAATACTATGCTACCATCACCATCACCCATTACCAAAACTTCTCCATCATCCCCGATAGAAACTCTGTACATCTTAAGCCTTAATTTCTTATTTTCTACCCCCAACCTATCCCCTGGTAACCCTCTATTCCAGATTCTGACTCTTCGAGTTTGCTCATTCTGATTGTTTCATGTCAGCGAGATCATACAGTATTTGTTCTTTTGGTGTCTGGCTTATTAGACTCAACATGATGTCTTCAAGGTTTATCTATTTTGTCGCACATGTATTAGGATGCCATTCCTTTTCATAGATGAATAATTTCCATTGTGCATATATACCACATTTTATTATCCATTCTTCAGTTGAAGTATACTTGGGTCGCTTTCGTCTTTTAGCAACTGCTAATAATACTGCTATGAACAGTGGCGTGCAATATCTGCTCGAGCCCCTGCTTCAATTCATTGGGTATACACCTGGCGTAGGAACACTGGGCCATGTGGCCATTATGTACTTTTCCATTGTATAATAGTGGCCATCCTAGCGGATGTGCAGTTGGTTTTGATTTGCATTTCCTAACTAAAGATGTTGAGCATCTTTTCATACGCAATTTAGCTGTTTGCATCTTCTTTGGAAAATGTCTATTCAAGTCTTTTGACCATTTTTAAATTGGGCTGTTTGTCTTTTCGTTGTTGATTTGGAGGATTTCTTTATATGTTCTGGACATTAAGCCCTTATCAGATATGTAGTTTCTGAATATTTCCTCTATAGTATAAATCGTCTCTTTACTTTCATCCTAAAGTACTTTGAGGCACAAAAGTTTTTACTTTTGAGAAGGCCCCATAATCTATTTTTTCTTTTGTTGCGTATGTTTTGGATGTAACATCTAAGGAACCCTGGTTTAATACAAGGGTCTGAAGATGCTTCTCTATGTTTTCTTCTATGAGATTGAGAGTGCCCGCTCTTGCGTGTAGATCTTCAATCTGCTTCCAGTTGATATTTAGATGGTATGAGATAGGGGTCCACCTTCATTCCTTTGCAAATGGAGAGCCAATTTTCCCAGCACCATTTGTTGAAGAGACCATTATTTCCCAATTGAGTAGTGTTTGCCCTTTTGTTAAAAATCAGTTGGCCACAAATGTGAGGGTTGAGTTCTGAGCTCTCAATTCAATTTCACTGGTTGATACATCTGCCCTTGTGCCAGTCCCACAATACGTGTCTGATAAGGGCTTAATGTCCAGAACATATAAAGAAATCCTCCAAATCAACAACGAAAAGACAAACAGCCCAATTTAAAAATGATCAAAAGACTTGAGTAGGCATTTTCCAAAGAAGACGCAAACAGCTAAATTGCATATGAAAAGATGCTCAACATCTTTAGATAGGAAATGCAAATCAAAACCAACTTCATGTTCAGTTTTAATTTCTGTGGCTTTGTAATAAGTTTTAAGATCTGGAAGTCTGAGTTCTCCAGCTTTTTCTTTTTCAAAGTGACTTTGGTTATTTGGAGTCCTTACCTTCCATATAAATTTGGTGACTGGCTTTTCTATTTCTTCAGAGAAGGTTTTTGGAATTTTTATTGGAATTACTTTGACTCTATAAATTGATTTGCATATGGTTGACATTTAAATAATATCTAATCTTCCAATCCATGAGTACAAAATGTCCTTCCATTTATTTAGGTTTTCTTTGATGTCTTTTGGCAGTGTTTTATAATTCCTGTGTACAGATCCTTTACATCCTTGGTTAGAGTTTATTCCTAGATATTTGATTATTTTAGTTGCCATTGTGAATGGAATTTTTTCTTGATTTCTTCTCTTAATCGCTCATTGCTTGTGTATAGAAACACCACTGGTTTTTGCATGTTGATTTGTTTACCCCACCACTTTGCTGGATTCATTTATGAGCTCTAAGAGCTTTGTTATGGATTTTTCAGGATTTTCTGTGTGTAGAATCGTGTCATCTGCAAATAGGAATAGTTTCACTTCTTCCTTTCCAATTTGGATGCCTTTTCTTTCTTTTTCTTGCCTGATTGCCCTGGTAGAAAATTTTCAATGCAATTTTGAGTAGTGGTGATGGCAGTGGGCATCCTTCAAGAAAACATAGAAGACACTCTGAGTCTTCTAAAAAGTGGTGCTAAATTTTGTCAAATGCCTTTTCTGCATCAATTGAAATGATCATGTGTATTTTTTCCTTCATTCTGCCAATATGGAGTATTACATTAATTGATTTTCTTATGTTGAACCACCTTTACATATCTAGAATAAATACCACTTGATCTTAGCGTATTGTTATTCTTTCAATGTGTTGTTGGATTCAGTTTGCTAGTATTGATAATTGACTTTCAAACTTTTTTATTTTAATATGCCATTGAAAGCTAAATTTTCTCTCTAGCCTCCTGTATCCTGCAAATTTTGTTAATTTTATTTTTAGAATCATCCAACATATTTTATAAATTCGTTCGTATTTTCTTCTTTCACTTGTTAGTTTTTTTGGATGTGTGTGGCTTGATTTCCAAACATTTGAGAATTTTAAAATTATCTTTCTTTAATTGGTTGTTGGTTTAGCTCCTCTGTGCCCAAGAACATACTCTGGATTAAAAGTACAGGTGTTTGAAATTTGTGAACACTTACTTATAGCCCTTCATATTTTCTATTTTGGTAAACATTCCATGTACACTTAAAAAGAATGTACATTCTGCAATAGCTGGGGGTAAAGATCTATTTTTGTTGAATTGGGGCAAGTTGATTAATTTTGTTGTATAAATCTATTTACCAATATTTTTTTATCTATCCGTTCTGTTACTGAGAGTTGTGGATTAAAATCTCCAACTGAGATTATAGATTTGTTTCTTTCTCTTTATACTTCTGTCAATTTTCACTTCATATATTTGTTGAAACTATGTTCAGTAATGTGTCTAAGATAACAGATGGTGAGTGAATAAGCTGAGACTTAAACTCAGGTCTAATTATAAAGGTCATAATAGAGTACTTTTTAAAGAATACTGACTTTAAGTAGTGTCATTTAATTCAAATAATGTGTAATTATAGACTAAAAAAAATTTTTTTTTGTAAACAACAAACAAACATACATTCTATGCAAACATTCTTGACATGGTAACAATCAGTGGCTCACAATATCATCACATAATTGTGTATTCATCACCATGATTATTTTTTTTAACATTTGCATCTCTCCAGCAAAAGAAATAAAAAGGAAAGAAGAAAAAACTCATACATGCCATACCCTTTCCCCTCCCTCTCATTGACCACAAATTATTTCAATCTACCCAGTTTATTTTAACCTTTGTGTGTTTATTTCTTATCCATATTTTTTACTCATTTGTCCATACTATAGATTAAAGGAGCATCAGACACAATGTTTTCACAATCACATAGTCACACTGCAAAACTATATCATTATACAATCATCTTCAAGAAACATAGCTACTGGAACACAGCTCTATGATTTCAGGTACTTCCCTTCAGCCAATCTAATACACCATAAACTAAAAAGGGGATATCTATATAATGTGTAAGAATAACCTCCAGGATAACCTCTTGACTCTGTTTGAAATCTCTCAGCCACTGACACTTCATTTTGTCTCATTTCTCTCTTCCCCTCTTTGGGCAAGAAGGGTTTCTCAATCCCTTGATACTGAGTCCCAGCTCATCCTAGGAATTCTGTCTCCTAGGGAGACAGGGAGGTTTACACCCCTGAGAGTCATGTCCCACATAGAGGGGGAGGGCAGTGAGTTTGCTTGCCATGTTGGCTGAGAGAGAGAGGCCACACTTGAGCAACAAAACACGTTCTCTGGGGGTAAATCTCAGACCTAATTTTAAGTAGGTTTAGCCTATCCTTGCAGTGATAAGTTTCATAGGGGCAAACCCCAAGATTGAGGGCCATTTAATTCAAATAATGTGTAATTATAGACTTTTTAAAAACAAACACAAAAAATGAGTTTCTAAAAAGGGCAGAAAAAAGTTATCAAATAGATGCTCATCAGAAACAAAAATCTTTCTAAACCTTTTATACTTTGCCAGTCTTTTGTAGCCCGATAATAATTTCTTTTGAAGTTTAAAGTCCCTTTTCCTTCTCTCTTCATTTACTCTGAAATCTCACAGCGGGAAATAAAGGAGTTCTTAAATTGAAAGACTGTTAAGGTATCATTTATGCAGAGAGGGGATCAGGAGCCTAACTTTTTCCTTAAAACAGTTTGATGGTCCCTGTGGCACAAGTGAGCACACATCAAGAATCATCGCCTTTTTCGATAAACTTATGAAGCATGTAATAACATGGATGGACCTAGAGAACATTATGCTGAGTGAGTCTAGCCAAAAACTAAAGGACAAATACTGTATGGTCCCACTGATGTGAACGGACATCCGAGAATCAACTTGGAATATGTCATTGGTAACAGAGACCAACAGGACTTAGAAACAGGGTAAGATAATGGGTAATTGGAGATGAAGGGATACAGACTGTGCAACAGGACTGGATACAAAAACTCAGAAATGGACAGCACAATAATACCTAATTGTAAAGTAATCATGTTAAAACACTGAATGAAGCTGCATCTGAGCTATAGGGGTTTTTTTGTCTGTCTGTTTTTTTTTTTTACTATTATTATTATTTTTATTTTTTTCTCTATATTAACATTCTATATCTTTTTCTGTTGTTTTGCTAGTTCTTCTTCTAAATCAATGCAAATGTACTAAGAAATGATGATCATGCATCTATGTGATGATGTTAAGAATTACTGATTGCATATGTAGAATGGAATGATTTCTAAATGTTGGGTTAATTTCTTTTTTTTTCTTTAATTAATAAAAAAAAAAGAATCATCGCCTTTTTATGTACGCACGTACGTACGTATGTATGTATGTAAACTTTGAGACTTCAGTGAGAAACTCTGCCCGTTCTCTGCGTGGCATGTGTGTCATATCTGGCAGGCAGTGTTCAGGAACTTTATTGTGTTTCCATCTGTTACTTTTCGGTATGACTTCAGGAGTAGGGAAACTTTCAGAGCTTCAAAGGCAATATCTTAAAAAGATTTTTTTTTTCTATTTTGTCAATAAATACAATAGGGAAGGAAAAAACAAAGAAAATTTCTGACATCTTTGTAATTCCTTGACTGTAGATATGTTTAATATAATTTTAAAATTGGAATGTCATTATACTTTAGGTTTTAAGAACTTGTGCCACAGAGTGGGTATAACGTGAAGGAGAGAAAGAAAACTGAAGAGGTATTCAGGCTTCTGTCCTCAAAAGGAAGCAGAAAAAAAATCAAGGAGAGTCAAAGCACTCATTAAAAGAAACTTCTACCCCAAATTAACAGGCTAACAGGAACATTTAAAATTCTTTGCTAGACTGTTCTCTGAAAAATTGTCATTCCTTGACAGGCTTTTTATGCATCTCAATCTCCTAGCCAAATCCTAAATTTTGTTCAAGAAAGTCTTTCTTGATATCTCTTAGTAAGAAATTATCTTAAGATAAGATCAGTCTTGGTCCTTTTATAGTGTCTTCTTCTGTTAGATGACGAGGGAGAAATATACTAATCAAGGCTAAAGAATTTAACTTTCGTATTATTAAAAAGTGCAATACCACATTCATTTTTTAATGCAGCAGTGACATCTAGTGGACAAAATATTTTACCAAATAGACAAATTAGACTTTTTTTTTACTCATCATTAAGAAAAAATATGCTCTTAAAAATTTGTCCCTCAGGTAACCTGCCAACCCCCAACCAGAACCATTCCAGCCAATCCTAAAGAACACCTAAGGCAATTTATAAGATCCCACAAGGGTTCCAGGCACTAGAGTAACTTGCCAGAAACCTACAACCTCCAGACGGGTCCCTGGTCCAGATAAGTCCTGAAACCAAGCCCAGCTTCTCCAGAACATCAGATAGTTCCATCTCCCTACCCCATATTAGTGACAGATTCTTCTAATATCAAAAATTTAGAATGGCCATAGCCCAAACAATCCTAAAGAGAGGGATGGAAAGATCAAAGGTGATGGTAGAGTTATACATAGAAGATAGGACTTAACAAATGAATATGAATGCTGAATCATTAAACTGATATCTCTTTTAGTCTCCAGTATTTTAGAGCAGCTGGAAATAAAAACCTAAAATTGTGAAATTGTAACCCATATCAAAGTCTGAAATATATTCCACAACTAATTGTGGTGCTGTGCTTTGAAATTTATAGCTTTTTTGAATATATGTTATTTTTCACAAAAAAGAAGGGATAAAAGTCAATTGTGATGATAAAAAAGGATTTAAGCCCTCTAGCCTCCTATATTCTGGAGCAGGTAGAAGGAAAAATCTGAGAGGATTGTATGGTAGCCCATGACAAACTCTGGGCTCTATCCTGTAATCATTTGTTGAAGAGTGCGCTGAAAACTATTGTATTTTTATTTCTTTGCTTTGTATATAGTTTTACCCTCACCCTAAGTGCAGCCCAGCCCACCTCTCCTGCACCCTCCTGAGCACCGCCTTCCCCCTCCCTGTTCCCTGCAGGCTGCTGTCAGCACATAAAGTTTGCAGGTACTAACCTCCATAACTAGGCTACCCCCACCCCCACCCATAGTGTTGCACAGCCTCACCATCCCCCAGCTCTGCACATCCATTTACAGTACTCCTAGGCCCACGCATATGCATGGGCCCCCAGTCGTGTCATTCATCTCTGGGAACCGCACTTTGCAGCAGTCCTAGAACCGTGCATGCACAGCCCTCAGCCTCACTTCCCTGCTCAAGAAAGTGCCGAGCTGTGCAGTTGGGCCACATGTGCCCCCAGTTCACAAAAGCGCAACCTGACCTGCTGCCACAGCTCTACGTATGCGCACAAAGGGCCCTGTGCCTTAGACTAGCGCACGACAGGGTTATATCCCCCAGACTGGTGCACCTGCACAGCTACATCCTCCCTGGCTGCTGGGCACCCACATTCACAAGCTTCAGCGTAACATCCCCAACCTGTGTCATACCTGCCCTGAAACAAATCACTGTACTGAGTGCTCCACCCTGTGCCCTGCTCCCTGCTGTACAACCATCCAGCAAACACAAGACCTTAGACTCCTGAAAGAAATCAACTCCCAAAGTAAATCTATCAAGATATTTACATGCCACAAAGACAGCACAAGATCACTAAGCATATCACAATGCAGACAGATAGAGCCCTGCCTAATGACCAAATTAAACCCCGGAGACAGACGTTGGAACAACTAATCAAAGATGTTCATACAACTCTGCTTAATAAAATAAGTGGGATAGGAAATGACATAAAGGAGATCAAGAAGACAGTAGACGAGCATAAAGAGGAATTTGAAAGAATAAATAGAAAAATAGCAGATATCATGGAGATTAAAGACTCTGTTGACCAAATAAAAAACATACGAGAGGCACACAACACCAGATTTAAAGAGACGGAAGAAAGAATAAATGATATAGAGAACAGGATAACTGACTTCAAAGACTCAAAACAGTACATGGCAAAAAAAGATGGAAAAAATTGAATGAGATCTCAGAGAAATGATTGACAAAACAAAGCACACAAATAAAAGAATCACTGGTGTCCCAGAAGGAGAAGAGAGGAGTAAAGGGCTAGGAAGAGTAGTTGAGGCTATAATGGGGGAAAACTTCCCAACCCTCATAAAGGACATAAACATACAAGTCAAAGAAGCCCAAAGAACTCCAAACAGAAAAAATCCAAATAGGCCTTCCCCAAGGTACATACTAATCGTCTGTCAAATGTTGAAGAGAAGCAGAAAATCTTGAAAGCAACAAGAGAAAAACAATTTACTACATACAAGGGAAATCAAATAAGACTGAGTTCAGACTACTCAACTAGCACCCTGGAGGTGAGAAGGCAGTGGTATGATATACCCAAGATCCTGAAAGAGAAAGACTTCCAGACAAGAATTCTGTACCCGTTCAAAGTACCCTTCAAAATTGAGGGAGATATTAAAGTTTTCACAGACGAAGAAGTCCTGAAAGAATTTGTCAACAAGAGACCAGCCCTACATAATGCTAAATACTTAAAGGAGTTCTGCTGGCTGAAAAAAAAAGACAGGAGAGGGAGGTCTGGAGGAGGGCACAGAATTGAAGAGTATCATTAAGATAAGATGGTTCTTGAGGATGATTGAATAATGATACAGCTGTCACAATGTGACTGTGTGATTGTGAAAACCTTGTGTCTTATGCTCCTTTTATCTACCTTGTCAATAGACGAGTAGAACATATAGAATAAAAATAAATAATAGGGGGAACAAATGCTAAAATAAATTTAGTTTGAAATGCTAGTGATCAGTGAAAGCGAGGGGTAAGGGGTATGGTAGGTATAATCTTTTGTTTTTTCTTTCCTATGTTCATTTTATTTCTTTTTCTATTGTCTTTTTATTTCTTTTTCTGAATTAATGCAAATGTTCTAAGAAATTATGAATATGCAACTAAGCGATGATATCGTGAATTACTGATTATATATGTTGATATTTTATTTGGTTTGTTAATTTTTTTAATTAATAAATAAATTAAAAAAACAAAAAACAAAAAAATAAGGAATAGGGGGAACAAATGTTAAAATAAATTTAGTCTGAAATGCTAATGATAAATGAAAGTGAGGGGTAAGGGGTATGGTATGTATAATCTTTTTTTTCTGTTATTGTTTTATTTCTTTTTCTGAATTGATGCAAATGTTCTAAGGAATGATGAATATGCAACTATGTGATGATATTGAGAATTACTGAATATATATGTAGAACAGAATTATATGTTAACGTTTTTGTTTGTTCTTAATTTTTTTAATTAATAAATAAATTTTTAAAAAAAGATAAGATGGTAGAATCAAGAAATGCCTTTTCAGTAACAACTTTGAATTTAATGTTCTAAACTTACCAATTAAAAGATACAGATTGGCAGAATGGATTAAGAAACATAATCCAGCTATATGCTGCTTACAAGAGACTCATCTTAGACACAAGGATACAAATAGATTGAAAGTGAAAGGATGGAAAAAGATTTTCCACACAAGCTGTAACCAAAAGAAAGCAGGAGTAGCTGTACTAATATAAGACAAAATAAGCTTTAAATGTAAAGACATCATAACAGAGAAAGAAGGACACTATATACTTATTAAAGGGTCAATTCACCAAGAAGGTATAATAATTATAAATATTTATGCTTCCAAGCAAGGAGCTCCAAAGTACATGAGACAGATATTGGCAAAACTGAAGGGAGTGATGGATGTTTCAACAATAATAGTAGGAAACTTCAATACACCACTCTCCTCTATAGATAGAACAACCAGAGAGAAGAACAACAAAGAAAAAAAGAAGTTAAATAATTTGATAAATGAATTAGACCTAACAGACATATATAGGTCATTGTACCACAAAACACCAGGATATACATTCTTCTCTAGTGCTCATGGGACAGTCTTCAGGATGGATCATATGCTGGGGCACAAAACATGTCTTTATAAATTTTAAAACATTGAAATTGTTCAAAGCACTTTCTCTGATTACAATGAAATGAAGCTGGATCTCAATAACCACCAAAGAACAAGAACATTCACAAATACATGGAGATTAAATAACACATTCTGAAACAACCAGTGTGTCAAAGAAGAAATTGCTAGAGAAATCAGTAGTATCTGGAGAAGAATGAAAATGAGAATACCCCTTATCAAAACTTGTGGGATGCGACAAAGGCTGTACTGAGAGGGAAATTTATTGTCCTAAATGCCTATATTAAGAAACAAGAAGGAGCAAAAATTGAGGACTTAATTACTCACCTGGAGGAACTTGAGAAAGAACAGCAAACTAACCCCAAAGCAAATAGAAAAAGACAAATAACAAAGATTAAAACAGAGTGAAATGAATGGGAGAACAATAGAAAGAATCAATAAAACCAAAAATTGGTGCTTTGAGAAAATCGATAAAATTGATGGGCCACTAGCAAGACTGGCAAAAAAAAAAAGAGAGGATGCAAATAAACAAAATCAGAAATGAGGAATGCATTACCACAGATCCTGAAGAAATAAAAAAAATCCTATAGTATCCTCTTATGAGGAACTATGTGCCAACAAACTAGACAACTTAGATGAAATGGACAAATTCCTGGAAGCACACAAACAAGCTACACTGACTCAGGAAGAAATAGAAGACTTCAACAAACCAATCAGAAGTACAGAGATTCCATCAATCATCAAAAACCTTTCTACAAACAAAAGCCCAAGGTCAAATGGCTTCACAGGGGAATTTTATCAAACATTTCAAAAAGAACTAACACCAATCCTGCTCAAACTTTTCCAAAAAATTGAGGAAAAAGGAACTGTAGCTGACTCACTTTATGAAACTAATATCATTTTAATTCCAAAACCAGGTAAAGATGCTATAAGAAAGGAAACTACAGGCCAATCTCCCTAATGAACATAGATGCAAAAATTTTCAATAAAATATTAAAAAATCGAATCCAACAACATGTTAAAATAATTATACTCCATGACCAAGTGAGGTTTATACGAGGAATGCAAGGATGGTTCAACACAAGAAAATCAATTAATATAATACAGCACATTAACAAATTGAAAGGGAAAAAATCACATGATCATGCTGAAAAGGCATTTGACAAAATTCAGCATCCTTTTCTGATAAAAACACTCCAAAAGGTAGGAATCAAAGGAAACTACCTCAATATGATAAAGGGAATATATGAAAAATCAATAACGAGCATTGTACTGAATGGAGAGAGACTGAAAGCTTTCCCCCTAAGATCAGGAACAAGACAAGGATGCCCACTGTCACCACTATTATTCAACATTGTGCTAGACGTTCTAACTAGAGCCATCAGGCAGGACAAAAAAATAAAAAGCATCTACATTGGAAAAGAAGAAGTAAAACTCTCACTATTTGCAGATGATATGATGCTATAATTGGAAGATCCTGAGAAATCTACAGCAAAGTTACATGAGCTAATAAACAAATTCAGCAAGGTGGTGGGATATAAGATTAATGTGGAAAAATCAGTAACATTTCTATACACTAGCAGTGACCTAGCTAAGAGTCAGTTAAGGAAAAAATCCATTCAAAATAGCAACTAATAGAACTTAACTAGGGACTTAAAGGACTTGTACACAGAAAACTACATAACATTTCTAAAAGAAATCAAAGGAGATCTAAGTAAGTGGAAAGATATTCCCTGCTCATGGATAAGAAGGCTAAATATAGTTCAGATGTCAGTTCTCCCCTAATTGTTCTACAGATTCAACACAGGACCAATAAAAATTCCAACAACCTACTTTGAAGATGTGGAAAAGCTAACTACCAAATTCATCCGGAAGGGAAAGAGACCCTGAGTAGCTAAAGGCATCGTAAAAAAGAAGAATGAAGTGGGGGGATTAACACTCCCTTACTTTAAAACCTACTATAAAACCACAGTGCTCAAAACAGCATGGTACTGGCACAAAGGTGGAAGTATTGACCAATGGAATCAAATCAAGAGCGCAGAAACAGACCACCAAATCTATGGTCAATTGATTTTTGACAAGGCCTCCAAATCCCCTGAACTGGGACAAAATAGTCTTTTCAATAATTTGGCATGGAAGAACTGGATATCAATAGCCAAGAGAATGAAAGAGGACCCCTATCTTACAACCTCCACAAAAATGAACTCAACGTGGATCAAATACCTAAGTATAAGAACTAGCACCTTAAAGCTTCTAGAAGAAAATGTAGGGAAACATCTTCAAGACCTAGTGTATTAGTTAGGGTTCTCTAGAGAAACAGAATCAACAGGGAACACTTGCAAATATAAAATTTATGAAAGTGTCTCACGTGACCGTAGGAACGCAGAGTCCAAAATCCACAGGGCAGGCTGCGAAGCCGATGACTCCAATGGATGGCCTGGATGAACTCCACAGGAGAGGCTCACCAGCCAAAGCAGGAATGCCACCTGTCTCCTCTGAGTCCTCCTTAAAAGGCTTCCCATGATTGGATTTAGCATCACTAATTGCAGAAGACACTCCCCTTTGACTGATTACAAATGGAATCAGCTGTGGATGTAGCTGACGTGATCATGACCTAATCCTATGAAATGTCCTCATTGCAACAGACAGGCCAGTGCCTGCCCAATCAGATGAACAGGTACCACAACTTGGCCAAGTTGACACCTGTCCCTAACCATGACACCTAGTAATAGGTGTCCTAAACTTTACACCCAAAGCACAATCAACAAAATAAAAAAATAGATTAATGGGAACCCCTCAAAATCAAATGCTTCTGCATATTGAAAGACTTGTCAAAAAGGTGAAGAGGCAGCCAACTCAATGGGAGAAAATATTTGGAAATCACATATCGGACAAAGGTTTGATTTCCCGTATATACAAAGAAATCATACAACTCAACAACAGAAAAACAAACAACCCAATGATAAGATGGGCTAAAGATATGTATTGGCATTTTTCTGAAGAGCAAAAACAGATGGCTCAAAAGCACACGAAGACACTACTACAGCAACAGCAGAGGGAAATAATGGGGTGAGGGACAAGAATCAAGAGGAGATATAGATCTCCTAATTGATGAGGGTGTGTTTATTGGTTTTCTGTCTCCTGGGAGCAATGAGATTATCTAAAATTGAGAATGTTGATGGACTGTGGATTTTGGGCCCTCTACATGATGCCCAATGAATGCAGGTGGCTGAAGGAGAAATAGAATGGCGAATGATGGCATATGCTTACGAGCAAAGGCTGTCCCGAACAAAAAGGAACATTGTCGTGAGGCATGCGATGATATGAATGACCATGTGGGATATTCGGTGAGAAAAAATAAGCCAGAAACAAAAGAACCAACAATGGTATGTCCACCTTTAGAAAATGCTTATAAGAAAACAGGGGCCTAGATTGTAAGCGTTTAGAGCAAACACATCAAGTCCGCAGTGCTGACTATTATTTCTGGATTTTGAGAGGCTGTTTTATATATATAACCTGATATTTAGAGATAAGAATGAAGCTGAAAAAAACTTCTGAGGCCATGAGCAGCCGTGAGTCCCGGTGGCCCCAGCAGATGGAGATGATGGGGCGCTGCCAGCATAGGAAGAGAGAATATGATCAAGCTTTGCTCTAGTTTTAAGCACAGAAAGAGCATACACCCTTGCCTCAAGCAAAATAAAATGAGTTGTTGCTTTTGGGAATATTGTTTTTAAAACACAATAGAGAACGTTAAATGCTATATAATGAAAATTTTGTATTTTCACTGGCAAGTAGTTAAGTTCCCAGTCCAGAGCATACATAACAAAGCACTGGAGGTTTTATAAAGTCCTTTCCTGTGTATTATCCAATTTAATTTGATAGTAGCATAAAACATAAAACTTAATCAGTTCTGTATGCAGGCATATTATGGGAAAAAAAGAATGAAGCTGAACAGGCTGGGGTTAAAGTAATTCAGAACATAAAGGTAAGGAAGAGAGTGTCTATATTTTAGAACCACACATACTCTATAAGACCAATGGAAGAAAGGTTTGTTTGATCTGGAACTGAAATTTTCTGTAGTGCATAATCTAATTCAACCTATCTGTATGGCTCATTTGAAAACAACTGAAACACAGAGAGCACAGAATGAGAAAGAGGTCCTTTAATCTTATATAGATTATTATAATGCCTGGAAACATCCTAGAGTATATTAAGCAGATAATCAAAAGTATTGGCAAAGTCCCCTGAGGGATGGGAGAAAGACTACAGAACTATTAAACTTTACCATCAGGGAATCCCCTAATATTGTGTCAAACTTTAGGGACACCCAAATCAATGTCTTCTTTTGCATTAAACAATTAAACAAATATTTGTCAGTGTACCCTTTTAATTCCGTAGTTGGATTAACCTAATTTTTTGTTGTTTTCTTACTGGTTGATGTAGGGATTCAGTATGTATTTTAAACTTAACGCACTCTACTTTAGGCTGCTATTGCTCTAATATAGCTCCATTTTCCCACCACCCCTAAAATGAAGGGATAGATGGAGATAGATGGATGATCACAAAAGTCCCAAAATACTTTAAGGAAAGGTAAGTGAAAAATGGAAAAAATAAAAGGTGTGTTCCAGGAAAAAGTAACAAGCACAAACAAAGGCATGACTCAAGACAGCATGCTCGCTCAAAGCGTATTGATCTGTAATTCTTCTCAGATGTTACGTTGATCTTTTAAGCAATAAACCTTGACTAATCATGGGTTACAAAAACAAAAAGGAATATTGAAATAAGTGTTCTAATACAGGCTGAAAAGAACTATTCAATACTATTACGGACTCAATATGTAAGAACACATATAGGTAAACCTAAATTAATAGTACACAAGGTAATCTAATATGTAAAACACATTTTATAATCTTTAGGTACTGAAAATGTTCCATCTGCTTCAAAGATTAGAGCAAACAGTATCTGGATTTAAAAATTAATGTAATTATGCCTAGAAGTCAGCCCCAGAGAACCACTTTTATTGCTCAGATGTGGCACTTCTCTCTCTAAGCCAACTCAGCAGGTGAACTCACTGCCCTCCCTGCTACATGGAACATGACTCCCAGGGGTGTAAATCTCTCTGGCAATGTGGGGCAGACATCCTGGGGATGAGCTGGAACCTGGCATCATGGGATTGTGAAAACCTTCTTGACCAAAAGGAGGAAGAGGGAAAGGAGACAAAATAAAGTGTCAGTGGCTGAGAGATTTCAAACAGAGTTAAGAGGTTATCCTGGAGGTTATTCTTATGCATGATATAGATACCCTTTTTTAGTTTATGGTGTATTGGAGTGGCTAAAGAGAAGCACCTGAAACTGTTGAACTGTGTTCCAGTAGCCTTGATTCTTGAAGAAGATGGTATAACTATATAGCTTTTATACATGTGACCATGTGATTGTGAAAACCTTGTGGCTGATGCTTCCTTTACCCAATGCATGGACAAATGAGTAAAAAAATAAGGTAAATAAATAAATAAATAATAAGTGGAGGATAAAGGGTAAAAAATAAATTGGGTAGATTGCAATACTAGTCGTTAATGAGAGGGAAGGGTAAGGGGTATGGGATGCATGGGTTTTTCCTTTTTATTTCTTTTTCTGGAGTGATGCAAATGTTCTAAAAATGATCCTGGTGAAGAACACACAACGATGTGATGATACTGTGAGCCATTGATTGTATACTTTGGATGGACTATATGTGTATGAAGGTAATAGAAAAATATTTTTAAAAATTAATGTAAGCATATTTATTTAAAGGGACTTCTCTATGGAAAATATTAATAAGCCAAGCTGTGCCTAAATATTAGGGTGCTTCAAGCTGAAGGCCACACATATATAGGTGTGTTTTTAAAGAATGGAGTTAAGAAAAGTGATCATGGATTTATGTCTTGCTTAATAAGATTCACTAGTACGTCCCCTTAATTTCTAGGACAGTATTGTTTAGGTTACATTAATCTAAAATTAAAGCAAAATTGCTGAGATTCAGTACTATAGGTACACAATTAAAATCTCTACTATGTTAGTGCTATGATTAAAATCTCACCCTTCATTATTTTTCAAGCAGGAAAGTAAGTGTATAAAAAACTACTCTTTGTGTGCCTTTAATGTGAGATGCGAGGAACAGTTAGGATGAGCATTTTAATTTTCTTGTCAATAGTGTCACTGAGATGTTGCTGCAGGATTGGCTGTAGGACAGACTACCCCAGTTGGACACACCTAGGGCTCCATTCTATGATTCTCTCAGTGGGTTGCACCCTGCTCCTTTCTGTCTGCCCTCGAGTCTACAATTCACCAAGACTCTTAGCTTCTCTAACCTATGAGTATTATTCAGTGTGCACCGAAGTCCAGGATGCAAACAATGGAGCTTCTTGTAGAACTCAGAATGCCTGAATGAACAAAGCACTTTTTTATATTGAACTACAGCATCATTGTAGAAAATGCTACAAAGCTCTGTCTCTCTCTGTCCCACTTTCCACCCTGTCTCTCCCTCTTTTCATCAAGATGAAGACTGAGAAATGTTAAGCGTTTTAAAAAACATTATGATTTTAAGCTTAGAAATGAACTTGGAATTTTCTTGGTATCCCCGTATCATCGGCATTTGATGTATCTTAATGAGCACAGGACTTGACTTGCTCTGGAGTGTGAATGACTGGACTTGTTCTCTATTCCTCTGGGCTTTTGTCTTGTAAAGGATCTCCTTGGAAGAATTCTCTTTTTAGAGTTCAATATTATGTGGTTACTTCCCAGATTTTAGGAAAAAATATTAACGTACTTACTATGCCAGTATCTAACCTAAACTACAAGCATTAAATAAATATATATTTTATGTTTAGCACAGATACCATAAGTGAAAGATAGTTCTTAGTTTTGGTGGGCTGAGAGGTAGACTTCTGCTGTATAGTGTGCAATTGAGCATAACTGAACCAGAATTTGGATCATAAGCTATTTTTTATTTATGTATAGGAAAAGTAATGAGAACCTGATACTTAGAACGTAGCAGTAATAGCAGAGAGCAAGTGCACTGCAAGACTTAAAAGGTTTGGGCATTATCGCTCTGTTGTGGGGAGCAGACTTTGAAGTTATACATACGGGAGATTTAGAATAGTTAACAGTAAAGTTTTAGATGTAAATTTTAACTTCCATGACATTTATTATTTTGTGGAGACACCTGTGATTGTTTAGAGCCATTGTTTATTTATATTTAT
This sequence comes from Tamandua tetradactyla, assembly GCF_023851605.1. Lineage (NCBI taxonomy): Eukaryota > Metazoa > Chordata > Mammalia > Pilosa > Myrmecophagidae > Tamandua > Tamandua tetradactyla. The sequence goes on from NC_135338.1 coordinate 754,411, forward strand.
GCATAAGGTTGACTTTTTTAAATAAATAAAATTTCAGGAAAAAAAGGAAACATGCTTATTGGCATAAAATGCAATAGGAAGATGACAGAAGAGACAAAGGCCAGACCATGAAGTATTTTGTGACTCTTGCCTTCTTCCTGCCTTAATCTCATGTAAGTGTTGCTAAGTTCCTTCATATTATGGGCTGTGATGGTTTGAAGCTGTATGTACTCCAGAAAAGATCATGTCCTTAAAGGTAGCCCATTTCTGTGGGTAAGGGCTCATTATAAGTAGGATCTTTTGATGAGTGGGATCTTAAGTTGAGCTGTGACCTGCCTCATTCAGGGTTGGTCTTAACCTCTTACTGGAGTCCTTTATAAGATGATAAAAGACAGAGAGAACACAAAAAAACAGCCCCAGAGAAATTGAGACAGAAAAGCCAGAAAGTTGAGAGACAAGAACACACACACACACAGAAGCTCAGACAGGAAGCCACATTTTTTTCAGTTCAGTAGAGCTGCTGGAATGCAATATACCAGAAATGGATTAACTTTAACAGTGGGGATTTATTACCTTACAATTTGCGGTTCTTAGGCCATGAAAATGTTTCAACTCAAAGCATCAACATGATGATCCCTGGACTCTGAAGACAGCCTGCCAGCACCCAGGACACCTCTGTCACATGGGAAGACACATGGTCAGCATCTGCTGGTCCTTCTCTCCTGGATTTCCCGGCTTCCACTTCTGCCTTCTCTGTCTGTGGTCTTTCCTTTACACTTCTCCAGGTGTTTCTCTGAATTTCATCTGTTAGCTTCTGTATGTGTTTTATCTTTTTATAAAGGACTCCAGTAAGGGAATTAAGACCCACCTTGAATGGAGTCCTCACATTTCAATTGAAATAGCCTAACTGAGCTTTCATGGCTGAGAGAGCTCAAATAGAGTCGAGACGCTACTCTGGAGGTCACTCTTAGGCAAGCTTCGATTAGATGCTACCTATCATAACTTGCCAAACCCCAGCCAAAGCCATTCCTGCCAATCCTAAAGAACACCTAGGGCATTATAAGAGATTCTACAAAGGTTCCATGCACTAGGGCAACTTTCCAGAAACCTCCAGATGGGTCCCTGGACCAGATAAGTCCTGAAATGCAGAGGGCCCAGCCTCTCCAGAACATCAACCAGTTCCACCCCCCTACCCCATACTATTGATAGCCCCTTCCAATGTGAAAAAGTTAGAATGGGCATAGCCCAAATACCCCTGAAAAGAAGGAGAAAGATTAAAGTTGATGGTGGACTTATACAGAGAAGGCAGGGTTTAACAAATGAGTATGATTGCTGAATTATATTGATATTTCTTTAGTCTCCAGTATCTTAGATCACCTAGAAGTGAAAAGCCTAAAATTGTGGAATTGTAACCCATACTAAACTCTGAAATCTGTTCTACAACTAATTGTTGTAATGTGCTTTGAAATTTATTGCCTTTTTGTGTATATGTTATTTTCCACAAGAAATAAAAACAAAGGCAATTGTGGTGATAAATGCACAGCTATATGATGATATCATGAACCATTGATTGTATATTTCGGATAATTACATGGCATGCGACTATATAATATATATATATATATATATATATATCAATAAAAATAAATAATTAAACAAAATCAAAGGAGAAGTGACGTTATAAAAGAGATGATAAGATTTAACCAATGAGCATGACTCCTGAATCATTATATTGATATTCCTTTTAGTCTTGGAGAAGTCAGAAGGAAAAAGCTAAAATTGGGAAACTGTGACCCATACCAAACTCTGAAATCTTTTCTATAACTAATTGTTGTGGTGTGTTTTGATAGTCTTTTTTGTATATATGTTATTTTTCACAATAAAAAAATTTTAAAAATAATAAAAACAAGAAATAGCCTAATCAATTGAAATAACCTAATCAAAAACTTCAACACAAAAAAGAGCCTACTCACAAAAGCTTCCTCAGAAATGGATTAAAAGAACATGGCCTTTTCTGGGGTTCATAACAGCTGTAAACTGCCATACCACTGAAGCCAGAAGCTGGAGGCAACGGAACCCAGGAGAGATGAGCAGACGCTGCATGTGCCTGGTTTCTGCCTGGTTTCCTGTCAGAAGAGTTGGGGGCGCTGGTAACCAGTCTTCCGGGAGGAGGTGTTGTCTGCTGATGCCTTAGTTTGGGCATTTTCACAGCCTCAAATCTGTAAACTTGTAAGCTAATAAATCCCCATTGTAAAAGCCAACCCATTTCTGGTATACTGTATTTTGTAAGCTTTAGCAAACTAAAACATGGGCCAAAAAAAGAGATAAAACTAGGCTAGTATGCTTTTCTCTTTTTCATAGTCTGAGTAAATAACGGAAGGGTAAGTAAGAGTTTTAAACAGAGTCCAAATGAGGTCTGTGGCTATCAGTGTATTTTATGAAGCTTCACCCTACCTTCTAAATTATCATCAGCGATAACCGCTGCCTTGATTTTTTTTGCTATTAGATTTATTTTGCCTATTCTGTATCCTCATGTAAATGAATCATACACTATGTACTCTTTTGCTTCTGGCTTCTTTCACTCAGTGAAAATTTCATTGTTTTTGAAATTCAGGTAAATTGATGCATATATTAGTAATTTGTTCCTTTTTATTGCTGAGTAGTATTCAGTTGTATAAATATACCAAAATTCATTTTTTAGTGTTAGCATAGACATCATACACAGCTTTTGTTAAAATTTATCCTTAAGTACTTTTTTATGCTGTTGTGCATATAATTGTTTTCATTTCCTTTCCAGTTGCATTTCTAATATTGATTTTTAAATTTTGACTATGCATCCTATGACCTTGAGATTATTAACTTTAGGAGTTGTTTTAGATTTTCAACATTAGCAATCACGATGTGTGGATCGGGACAGTTTTATTACATTCTTTCCTATCTGTATTCCTTTTCTTTCTTTTTCTTGTTTTGGCTAGATTATCCATTATCATGTTGAATTACAATGATCAGAAAGGATCATAAATGAAAATAGTTCAATATTTCATTAAGTATGGTATTAGCTCTAAATTTTTTTGCAGCTACTCCTCTTTTCCTAGTTCTTAAGATAGGAACTTAGATCACTGGTTTTATTTTTTTACAGGATTTTATTATACAAACTTCCAAATGTATGGAAAAGTTTAAAGAATAATACAGTAAACACCCAATGTCCACCATCCACAATTTACATGAACATTTTACTTTACTTGCTTTCTCACATATCTTTCCATATATCCACCCTTTTATCCAGCCATCAATCTATCTTAGTTTGTCGATGCATTAAAATATTGCAGACATCTTTTCATTTTCCCCAAATATTGCCTCATTAACTAGATTCATTATTTATAGTTCTTTTAAAGAAGTCTGAGGTAAAATTGACACATGATGAACAACCCTTAAGCATGTCATATGATGAGTTATAACAAATACAAACTCCTATTGAGAGGGGTACAAGGGTAGTTCAGTGGTAGAATTCTTGCCTGCCATGAGGGAGACCCAGGTTTGATTCCTGGTCTGTGCACTTCCCAAAAAACAAACAAAGTAGCAAAAACAAACAAATTCAACAAATGGTGCTGCAATAACAGGATATTCACATGGATAAAATAATGAAATGTGGCCCTGCCATACAGCATTCAAAAACAAACAAACAAAAAAACTCCTATCCCTCTAGGAAATTTCCTCTTGTCACTTCTTAGTAAATCCCTGTCTCAAGGATAACTATTTTTATGAAATCTTCCACATTAGTTTTGCCTGTTTTAGAACTTTCAACATATTAGATACTACGTTCTATTTTTCATATGGCTTCTTTCAGTCAGCAAAATGTTTTTGAGATTCAACTTGTTGTGTTGTGCTTATTAAATTTATTCCTTCTTATTATTGAGTAATATCTCATTGTGTGGATATGACACAATTTGTTTCCTATTAATGAACTGAAGTTGTTTCCAGGTTTTCAAACTGTTATGAATAAGGGCTCCTGTGAACATTCTCGTACAATTTTTTTTGTGGGCACTTTTCATTTCTCTTGGTGAAATACTTAGGGGTGGAATTTCTGGGTCGTAGGGGTAGGTGCATGTTTTGTACGAATCTATTTTTTTTTTTTTTTTTTAGAAATCATACCATTCTACATATGCAATCAGTAATTCTTAACATCATCACATAGATGCATGATCATCGTTTCTTAGTACATTTGCATTGGTTTAGAGGAACTAGCAACATAACCGAAAAAGATATAGAATGTTAATATAGAGAAAAAAATAAAAGTAATAGTAGTAAAAACAAAACGAAACAAAACAAAACAAAACAAAAACCTATAGCTCAGATGCAGCTTCATTCAGTGTTTTAACATGATTACTTTACAATTAGGTATTATTGTGCTGTCCATTTTTGAGTTTTTGTATCTAGTCCTGTTGCACAGTCTGTATCCCTTCAGCTCCAATTACCCATTATCTTACCCTGTTTCTAACTCCTGTTGGACTCTGTTACCAATGACATATTCCAAGTTTATTCTCGAGTGTCCGTTCACATCAGTGGGACCATACAGTATTTGTCTTTTAGTTTTTGGCTAGACTCACTCAGCATAATGTTCTCTAGGTCCATCCATGTTATTACATGCTTCATAAGTTTATCCTGTCTTAAAGCTGCATAATATTCCATCATATGTATATACCACAGTTTGTTTAGCCACTCGTCTGTTGATGGACATTTTGGCTGTTTCCATCTCTTTGCAATTGTAAACAACGCTGCTATAAACATTGGTGTACAAATGTCCGTTTGAGTTTTTGCCCTTAATTCCTTTGAGTAGATTCCCAGCAATGGTATTGCTGGGTCGTATGGCAAGTCTATATTCAGCTTTTTGAGGAACCGCCAAACTGCCTTCCACAGTGGTTGCACCATTTGACATTCCCACCAACAGTGGATAAGTGTGCCTCTTTCACCGCATCCTCTCCAGCACTTGTCATTTTCTGTTTTGTTGATAATGGCCATTCTGGTGGGTGTGAGATGATATCTCATTGTGGTTTTGATTTGCATTTCTCTAATGGCCAGGGACATTGAGCATCTCTTCATGTGCCTTTTGGCCATTTGTATTTCCTCTTCTGAGAGGTGTCTGTTCAAGTCTTTTTCCCATTTTGTAATTGGGTTGGCTGTCTTTTTGTTGTTGAGTTGAACAATCTCTTTATAAATTCTGGATACTAGACCTTTATCTGATATGTCATTTCCAAATATTGTCTCCCATTGTGTAGGCTGTCTTTCTACTTTCTTGATGAAGTTCTTTGATGCACAAAAGTGTTTAATTTTGAGGAGTTCCCATTTATTTATTTCCTTCTTCAGTGCTCTTGCTTTAGGTTTAAGGTCCATGTACGAATCTATTTTATGCTTCACTAACAACATATGATAATTCTCATTGTTCCCATGACTAAGATTTGGTTTTGTTAGTCTTTTTAGTTTTAGCCATTCTGGTGAGTGTGGAGTGCTATTCTTTTGTGGTCTTAGTTTGCATTTCCCTGATGACTAATGATGTCAGACACTTTTTCATGTGTTTATTAGCTATTGGTAAATCTTCTTTTGTGAAATGTCTCTTCAAGTATTTTGCCAATTTTTCATATGTGACCACTGTTCTAAGAAACCTTTGCTTCCTCCTAAGTAACAACAACAAAAAAAGTAAACAAATTTCTCTCCTTAAATTTTAAGTTTCAGCTTTTACATTTCAGTCTATGATTCATCTACATTTAATTTTTTGGTTGGTGTGAGATAGGGGTCGAGGTTCATTTTTGTTAAATTTTTTTAAATTGTGAAATACAGCATGTATACAAAAAATCAATATATTTCCAAGTACATTTAACAAGTAGCTATAGAACAAATTTTAAAATTTATATGGGTTATAGCTTATCACCTTAAACATAATCTCTAAATAGAAAACAATACAGACACAATGTTTTTTTTATTTGTTTGTTTTTTGCTTGACAATACTCAGCTGACCTGAGTACAATTGGAAACACACTAAATCTCTCCAGAATAGGGTGCAAGCCCTTGGGTAATACTCACTCTTAAACTTGATATCCTATAACTTAAATACTACAACATGAACAATACAACTTATGCCATATGATAAAGGGGATGAGATGGAGAGAAAAACAAAGACATTTGCTTTATATACAAATACATATAAAGAAAGCAAGAAAGAAATATTGATACTATTACAGTCCTTGTTTCTGTAACTGATCACGTGGTTGTAGTTCATATTTATCACTACCTTCTTCCAGTACCCGTTCCATGTTCCCTTTACCCTCAGCAAGCACTTCAGCTGGCCGTGGTTCTTTGCCTGGTGGGGTGACCCAAACCTTCATTCCTGAAGTTTCAGAGCCAATGGCAGTCCTGCCTGAATTGGGTTTGTTGTAGTTTTCCATTGACTTAAATCACAGTGCATGGTAGTACTAAGAAACACCCTAGGGGACCTCCTGTATTCCAGGAAAACTGTTCTTTACTTCCATTGTGTAATTGCAGCCCTATTTCCCCTTGGTAGTCAAGATCAACCAACCCAGCCAGTAAAGCAATCCCCTCCTTTCCTGTTGATTCAGAGGTATAAGAAGCCCAGAGTGACCAGGTGGAAGTCTTAGCTTCTGGTTCAATGGAATCATTGCTGCGTTTCTTGGTGGAAGTCCTCCTCTTTCTGGAACTAAGGCCTGTGGGCCAGTAGAGCGCAAGGTAGCAGAGACAGGAAGCAAAAATTTTCCTAGTGGATCACTAGGGGTGATAGTGAGTGGTGCCACTCCCATTTTCACCCTTTGATTCCTGGGACTATGAATCCTGGCCATGGGAGAAAGAGCAGCATACAGTGGACACTGATTCAAAGCATGCACAGCCTCCTGGAGAACATGGCCCCAAACCTGCAACATATGGCCACCTAGTTGGTGCCACAATTGAGTCTTCAAAAGGCCATTCCATCGTTCTATCCATCAGCTGCTTCAGGATGATGGGGAACATGGTAAGACCAGAGAATTCCATGAGCATGAGCCCATTCCTGCACTTCATGTGTTGTCAAGTGGGTTCCTTGATCAGAATGCTGTGTGGCATACCATGGCAGTAGACAAGGCATTCTGTAAGCCCATGGATGGTAGTCTTCACAGAAGCACTGTGTGCAGGAAAGGCAAACCCATATCCAGAGCATGTATCTATTCCAGCTAGAACAAATCGCTGCCCTTTCCATGATAGGAGTGATCCAATGCAATGAACTTGCCACCACATAGCACTCTGAGGAAAGGCGCCATATCGGGGGCTGAGTGTGGGTCTCTGCTGCTGGAAGATTGAGCACTCAGCAGTGGCTGTAGCCAGGTTGGCCGTGGTAACTGGAAGCCCATGTTGCTGAGCCCATGCATAACCTCCATCTCTACCACAATGACCACTTTGTTCGTGAACAATGAGAAGGAGTAGCTAGGCAAAGAGGCTGAAAGGCGCCCACAGAACGGGTCTTCTTAGCCACTTGATTATTAAAACCTTCTTCTGCTGAAGTCACAACTGGGGTGCATTCACATGGGACACAAATATCTTCCTGTTTTTTGCCCAATCACACAGGTCTATCCACATACCTCTTCATCACTAATCTTGCAATCATGCTCCTTCCAAGTTCCTCATCACCCAGCCAAATCATTAGCTGTAATCTATGAGTCGGTATACAAACACACCTCCTGGCAATTTTCCTTCCAAGCAAAATGAACAACCAGGTGCACTGCTCGAAGTTATGCCCACGGGGAGAATTTCCCCTCACCACGGTCCTTCAGGGACATCCAGCAAGGGGCTGCAGTGTTGCAGCTGTCCACTTTCAGGTGGTACCTGCATATCGTGCTGAACCATCTGTAAACCAGGCCCGAGTTTTCACTTCCTCAGTCAACTGACTGTAAGGAACTCCCTAAGAGGCCATGACTCTAGGCTGGGAAAGAGAAGGTAATGTGGCAGGAGTGGAGTGGGGGCTGTGGGCATTTGGGCCACTTTCTCATGTAACTTACTTGTGCCTTCAGGACTTGCTTGGGCCCTATCTTGTATGTACCATTTCCATTTTATGGTGGAGTGGCTGTTGTATACACTCAACTTTATGGCTTGGTGGGTTGTTCAACACCCAGCTCATGATAGGCAACTTAGGTCTTATGATAACTTGGTGGCCCATGGTTAAACATTCAGCCTCTACTAAGGCTCTATAACAAGCCAGAAGCTGTTTCTCAAGAACAACTCCCGGCACCAAGCTGTATTAGTTAGGGGTTTCAGGGAAACAGAACCAACAGGAGATATCTGTAAATAGGAGATTTATAAAAGTTTCTTACACAACCGTGGGGATGGAAAAGTCAAAAATCTGCAGGGCAGGCCTCAAGTTAGCAGCGTTGATAAAGGTCCTCTACCAACTCCCCAGGAGAGGCTGGCTGGCTGAAGTGAAGAGAGAGAGATTCTCTCTTCTGAATTCTCCTTAAAAACCTCCAGGTGATTAGATTTAGCATCCCTCATTGCAGAAGGCAGTCCCCTTAGCTGACTGCAGATGGAATCTGCCAACCTGCTCACGATTTAAATCCATGAAATATTTAAATCCATTGGAAATCACAGATAGTCCAGTGCTTGCTTGAAAAGACAATGTACCCTATGGGCTGGCCAGGTGGGCCATGAACCTAATTATCACATTAGAGAGGCTATAGTTGTCATTGAACTGTACATTTAAAATGACTAACTATGCTATGTGAATCTCAAAGTTTAAAAGAAGGAGTCTACAGAAATTTCTGCTGCTATAGCTTTAAATCCATAGATTAATTTTGGGGAAATTGACAAAAATATGAATATGTTTTTCTAAATTCATTTATTTAAATCTTATTTATCTCAGCAATGTTCTGAAATTTTCCAAATAGAAGTATTGAACATCTTTTGTAAAATTTATTCCTAAGAATTTTAGGCTTTTTTGACAGTATTGTAATTTTCAAATTTCACTTTTCTATTGTTTGTTGTTAATGTATACAAATGCAAGGGTTTTCTATATTAAGCTTGTATCCCACAAGGTGGCTAAATTCCCTTTTTAGTTCGTGAAGTGGTTTTGAGGATTTCTTAAGCTTTTTAGGTAATCAAAAATGTCATCTGCAAACCGACAGTTTCACTTCTTCCTTTCTTATCTTTATGTCTTTTATTTCTTTTTCTTGGCTTATTGCAATATTTCCCCTGGTACATTCTTTATAGAACTAGTGAGAGTGAACCTCATTGTCTTGTTTCATCTTGGGGAGAAAATAATCAATATTTCACCATTAAGTATGATGATGACAGCAGTAAATTTTTCACAGATGTGTAGCTGCTAAAAGGTTTTAACTGTGAATGGGCATTGAGTTTGTGAAATGCTTTTTCTGCATCCTTGGGAATGATCATATGCTTTTTTTCTTCTTTATTCTGTTAATGTTGTGAATTACATGGAGTAATTTTTGAATGTTAATGCAATCTTACATTTCTGGGATACACCCTATGTGATCATGTTTTATTATCCTTTGCTGAATTCAATTTGTAACATTTTGTAAAGGATTTTTGTCTCCAGCTTTAAGAGGAATATTGATAGGTAATTTTCTTTCTTTTTATTTCATTTCTGTGGTGACTTTTTCAGGTCTTGCTATTAGGGTTATGCTGGCCTCATAAAAGGAGTTGGGAAGTATTCCCTCTTCCTCTATTTTTTGAAAGAGTTTATGCAAGATTGGTATTATTTTTTCTTTAAATATTTGATAAATTTCACTAAATGAAACCAAGTGGTCTGGAGGTTTCTTTGAGAAGTTTTTTCAATAGATATAGGGTCATTCAGAGTTTTTCTTTCACATTGGGTCAGTTTTGGTAAATTGTGTTTTGTACCAAATTTGTCCATTTCCTCTAGGTCATCAATTTTTTTCTTAGCATAAAGTTGTTCATAATATACCCTTATTATCCTGTCAATGTCTGTAGGATTTGTGGTGATAATTGCTTTTTCATTATTGATTAGTAGTTTGTTCTCTCTCTCTTTTTTTTCTTGACCAGTCTACAGAGTTATGATTAATTTTGTTGTTCTGTCAAAAAAAAAACAACACAAAAAAACCCCAACTTTTAGCTTTGTTAAATTTTTAAATTATTGATCTTTTTTCTATTTAAGTTGTATCTGTTTTTCTTTTTATTTGTCCTTCCTTTTACTTACTTTTATTTTTGCTTTGTTTTGTTTTTAGTCTCTTAGGTACAATCTTGGTCAATAATTTTATCATCATTTAGTTAGAAATATTTTTCAATTCCTTTTGTAATTCCTTCTTTGACCTAAGGGACCCTAAATTTGTTTAGATTTCATTTTAAAATATTTGGGAATTTTCCAGATACTGTTTTGCTATTGATTACTAATTTAATCAAATTATGGTCAGAACTGCAATCATTTCAAATTTACCAAAACTTAATTTACGGCCCAGAAATTATGTAACTTGGTGAATATTCCACATGAACTTGAAAAGATATATACTCTACTGTTGTTAGGTATGGTGCTCTATAAATGTCAATCAGTGCAATTTGGTTGATTGATGATAGGGTCAAGCCCTCTACATCCTTACTGATGCACTTTCTACATGTTCTAACAATTTTAGAGAAAGACGTATTGAAAGTAGAAACTACAATTGTGGCTTTGTCTGTTTTGAATTTCAATTCTGTCAGTTTTTCTTTCAAATATTTTTAAACTTTGGTTTAAAAAGGTATTAGGTATATGTACACTTAGCATTTTAATTTCTTCTTAAAACATCTTTTCATGGCTTTGCTATGAAATGTCCTTGTTATCTCTGATAACATTCCTCATCTTGAAATCTACTTTATCTCACATTAACTAGCAATTCATGCCTTCTGACAATTAAAATTTTTATTGTATATGTTTTCACTTTTTAATTTTAATTTATCTGTACCTTTAACTTTAAAGTGAGTTTCTAATAAACAGCATATAGTGGGTCTTAACAACCTTTGTCATTTAATTGGAGGTCTAGGCCATTTACATTTAGTGTGATAACTGATATAATTGCTTTATTAGTTTGTTAAACCTACTGGAATGCAATATACCAAAACTGGATTGGCTTTTTCAAAGGGGATTTATTAAATTACAAATTTATACTTCTAAGGTCATGAAAATGGCCCAGTTAAGGTATCCAGAGAAAGATACCTTGACTCTAAAGAAAGGCCAATGGCGTACAAGGTTTCTCTGTCACATGGGCAGGCACGTGGTGATGTCTGCTGTCCTCTCCCCACCCAACTGCAACCCTGTGTCAGCTGGGAAGGCACATGGCTGGTGTCTGCTAGCCCTTGCCCCTTGGCTCACTGCTTTCAGCTTCAGATTCCGGTTGTTCTCTCCAAGTCTGTGGATCTTTACTTGGCTTCTCTGGAGCAAACTCTGGATTTCATCTCTTACTTTAGCATCTCCAAATGTCTGGGTCTTGGTTTCATCCTTCTGCACTCTGAATCAGCTCTGAGTTCTCCATCATATCGGGCTCTAGGAAAGGATTAAGACCCCCTTGAGTGGGCAGATCACACTTCCATGGAAACAACCTAATCAAAAGATCCCACCCACAATTAAGTGGGTCACATCTCCATGGAAACAACCCAATCAGGAGGTCCCACAAAACAATGAGTCTGCCCCCACAAAGATTGCATTAAAAGAACATGGCTTTTCTGGGGTGCATAACATTTTCAAGCTAGTACAACCAGACTTGTGTCTATCATTCGGATATTTGTTTTCTATTTGTCTCATCTGTTCTTTGTTCCCTTGTTTCCTCTTTTCCTGTCTTCTTTTGGATTATTTCTAATATTCTATTTTATCTTTTCTATTCTATTATTATCTGTACCTCTTTGTCTTATTTTTGTGGTTGCCCCAGGCTTAGCATTTTACATTTACCACATTATACCTTTAAATAATATTACTGCCATTCACATATATTGTAATAACCGTACAAAGTTATGCTTCTGCTTCCTTCTTCCTCTTCTTGTCTTTGTGTGTTATCGTCATACCTTTTACTTCTACATATATTATAAACCCACAATGCCTTGTTATTTTTATTTTTTATTGAAACAATCACTAACCTTTTCAAAAATTAAAAACAATGAAGAAAAAATACCTTTTATATCTATCTGCATATTTACCTTTTCTGGCATGGTTAATTCTTTTTTGAAGATACACATTTCTATCCTGTATTATATTACTTCAAGTCTTCTGATGATGAATTATCTCAGTTTTCGTTTGTCTGAAAAATAGCTTTGCTGTGTCTTCAATTTTGAAGGGTATTTTTCTTGGTCATGGACACTTAATTGTAGAGACTGTGGAGTATACTGGGTTTTATTCTAGTAGGCAGTTAACTCGACTCAAATTCCACATTGGGTCTCCCCTGTGGTTGCAGCAATGGTATTCCCTGCTTGGTCTTCTTTAGCTAGGCTGCTTGGACTTTCTATAAAGAGCACACAGTTCAAGGATCAGTTAACGCTTGGGGCAGAATTTCTATCTAGAATTCATCACACTCCTTCTGTGGTTACCTCTTTTCCAGGATTTTTTTCCTTCACTTTTCAGTGACTCTGAGAGCTCTAAAAACTTTGTAGCCTTGTTTGCTTGAATTCTAGTTACTCCAGACAGCATGGACTGGGGAGTGATCAAAGCAAAAAGTCATAAAAATTGCAGATCCCAGTACTTTCCCTTCTTTCAAGACTTGACATCTCTCTAGTTTCTAGCTGCTTTATGTACTCTCTAGTGCCTTCAAGTAGATATTAATTATATTTTATTTGGCCTAGGGTTTAAAATGATCTGTGGAAATGTGGGTCCAATACAAATTATTCCACCATTACCAGAACAGTAGTGTGGATAATTTTAAATCACAATTATTGTTTTCTCTGAGTGTTCCAAACTTGGTCTTGAGACTATTTACACATACAGATTTGTGCGGCTAATATAAATGGAAGATATTTGCCATGCTTGGATTTGCTTCCATTGTAATAATCTTCTTTCTGGGAACGTAACAGGAAATATGGTTTCCAGCCATGCTTGTTCTGAGCTGCAAAACTGTCTTCTGCTCAGGCAAAATGCTCTATCTAAGTAGACAAGTGCAAATTCTTCCAGCTGTGAGTCATCATTTCATCGAAAGTTTATGAAGTACTTACTTATTTTCTCCATTTGTCAGATAAACATCTTTCCACTCCCTTCCATAACAGCTCTACTTAATTTTATCAGTTTTATATGTTGGTCAACCTGTGTATGATTTTGTCTAAAAGAAGTGCGCCACTATTTTTTAAAATGCTTGTAATTCCTAGTTTAGAAAACCTCAAAGAATCTCTAAACTTCTGTAACTCAATATATTTTAGATTGCTTGACTATGGAAGAGTGGTGGGTGTGTATAAAAATAACTTTTAACAGAAATTCCTGGTGAGCTCCAAAATGCTGCCTATTTGATAACAGGTAGAATCATTTATCAGTGAAATACTCTGATTTCTTCTAGTTTGAACTTATTTAAGGACCTATAATACAAAACTCCCTTTATTACTGAATATTTCATTATTGCTATCACTAGTTTGTACTACTTGACATTTTCAAAATGGTAATAAAACTGAAAGACAGAGGAGATCTGTGTTGAGAAATGTGTACTGATCACAGCAAAGGTTGCTTAAGCTCAAAGGAATGTGTGCAGCTAGTTGTACATTGGACTAAGACCTTTATAATAAATAGTTCAGAGCTGCCAACTTCGTAGAATCAGGCACATTTGCCAAAGATTGTAATTTCCTAAGGAATTATGCAATCATTGTTCCCATCATAAATTCCAGAGTTGTCAACATCTAAACATTCCTGCCCATCAGGAGGTAGGACTTTTCATTTTCATTGTGGCAAGGAATTCATTAATCATTTGCTGTCATCTTAATCAGTAGGAACAAATATTGTAATAAACATACTAAAGCCTCCAATGGACTAAGATGATGTTTAAATGAAAAACAAGACTCCAATAAGTGTGTGTTAGTGCATTCCCTCCACTTCTGTAGGCTTGTTAATTTACTGATTGCAGCCTGAAGGCTTTTAATGGTGAAGGAAAAGCAGTAGGTGTTCTTTTTAGAGTTTTAACTGAGAATACAATGCTTAGTCTTCTGGCCTACAAACAAACAACTTTTATAATACCTAATCTAAACTACTGGTGATTCTTCCCTCCTATATTGTAAGCTTCTTGGGGACACAAACCATGCCATTGTTAATTTTTGTAACACTGTCAGTGCCTGGCAAGCTGCCTTGAATTTTAGTGGGTGTTCAGCAAAAGTTTACTTTTCCATAAGTAAAATCCTACCGGTCCCAGGAAGTCCTTGGGGACTGATGGTCTTTCACGTTAGGTTATTGTTATTATGCCACTTTCATTCCTACCACTCACACAATAGTTTAAACTTACCTAATCTACCATATTATAACTATTGTATTTGTTAATATTTGTTAAAGCATTCTCTCTTGTCTTCTGTTTCCTAAACTATAAAATGGGGGAGACCTCTTCTAATAGGTAAGGGAATGGCTTTGCCACCCACAGGAAGCTATGCAAATACGAAACAATAATTGTATTACAGTTCTGAAAGCCCTGTAAGTGATCAGGGTCTTTAATTCTATAATTGTAATCTAAAAACAAGATGTGCTCAGCTCAAACAGAAGATTATTCTGGCAGAAGCGTAATCATAGATAAGGCATTGGTATCTGAGTTTTTCATTTAGAACTAGCGTCTGTTGCTTTAGACATGACAATTTCGCTCTTTACAACCACACTCAAAACTAGATAGCTTATTTTCAAAGGCAAACAGTTCTCCAGTAGGTAACTTTATGTTACTAGAAAGCGTAGTGTTTAGAATTAAAACTAACAAGAAGTAAGAATGACAGAAACAAAGGTCAAGGAGTGAGGAAACACATAATGGGCTTTGGTATTGGTGAGCCAGCCAGTCTGGACGCAGCAGACGATGTGGCAGCCTACAGAACCAGAAACGTCACCAGGGGTCACGCTAGGGAGGCCTTGTGTCCTCTATTTCCCAAGCTATTGCACTTTATACTACGGTTTACAAGAAGCCATTCATGTTTGAGCAGGGATTTGGTTATGATGTAAACCATGTTTGGGGAGACTATTCACATAACGATGTGAGGCAGAGACCAGGGGCAAGGGCATAATCCCTACTTCACAAATTATAGAATTAATTGAATATATATATATATGTATATATATAGTTACTTCATTACTGTAAAATGTCAGAAATGCAAGGGTGAAATACAAGTGTGTACAGTTTAAAGAATAATAATAGACACCTGACTTTTAATTTTTAAATAAGCTTTGCTGTTTATGTGTATATCTCTAAATGACGTATCCTTATTTTTTTCTGTCTTTGTCCTTTATATAGTAGAATCAGACTCAAAGTATTTTGTGTGTGTGATTCCTCTTTTTGCCCCCCACTGAACTTTTTTGAGAGTTTCATCCATATTCATGCCTATACCTGTAGTTCATTCATTTTCACAGATATATAGTATTCCATTGTTTGAATTCGAACACAGTTTTATCCACTCGGGATATTTCCCAGTCTTTGGCTGTCCTAAGTAGTGCAGCTAAGAACATTCACGCATGGGTCTGCCAATGTACATGCAAAAGTTCCTCTAGAATAAAATACACAGGAATGAAATTGCTGGATCTTTGGAAAGTGCATTTTTTACTTATAAGCAATACCGAATTGTTAGCCAAGGTCATTATCAAATTTACAATCCCATTGGGAGTTATGAAGGCTTCACTTCCTCACTAACATCTAAAACTGACCAATTAAAATTTTTTCACCATTTGGGTGGATTTGAAATGGTAACTTGCCGTGGTTTCAACTTGTAGTTCTCTGATCAGCAATGAAATAGAGCATACTTTCATATTTTTTGGCTATTCAAGCGTCCTCTTCTGTGAACTATCTACTCATACCATCATTTGCCCGCTTTTCTTTTGGTTGGGTTGGCTTTGCCTTATGGATCTACCAGGTCACCTCTGTCTTATCAGATTTCCACGGACCTGCTTCTAGCCTCTGTTTTCTTGGGGACTTGTATTTTATTGATTTGAATATTTAAGAATGGTTAGCTCAAAAACTATCTTCAATGGAGCTCTCATCCACAGGAATTTCTAAGAGACGCTTGGAAATACTCAGGCATCACTGAGGATGAGATGCCAGCAGAGGGAGCCCAAACAGACCTGGCATGTAGCCGAACAGCATTCAAGTATGCTTGAGTATATTTGAGTAAGGCGGTTCAGATTTACTTAACGCTCTATGGGCATTTGTCATTATTAATTACATGAAGAGTTTTATAGTAGGTCACATTCTTATTTCTGGTGTTTTATTATTTTTATTTCATTTTCCCATATCACTATAGCACAACCGCCGCATGGCGAGATGAGGTAACTAGTTCAGTGTTGTCCCTGGGATCGTTACGGCTTGTCCGACTCTGTTCCTACATTGTTTCCCAGCCACTGCAGTCTTGACCCCTCTGTCGACTCTGGAAACAGTCCTGAAAGTGGAGAGTTTAGATTGTTAGCTGTGATAACTTTCTACAACTCAAGCTTGCCCTAATCTGATCTAGTTGTCCAAAACGAGTAGTGGGATTCTACCACCTCCTAAACCTCACTGCCAAGAAAAAAGGTTTGCGTTTTGCACCTCATTGTCTGGGTTCCCATCTCGAAAATCAGTTCCTCTGTGACTGTGCTTCTCTAAGAGACCAAAGTCCTGTCCTGAAACCCAGGCCAGTGACACGGACCCTGAACCCTGTTCCTTAAGGCACTAAAAATAGGAACTCAAAGCAACTTTCCCAGCCAGAGTTTTGATTTGTTTTTGGAAGTTTCTGGAACAGGTGCTAATCCCAGAATATGGACAGGCCACAGGATAAAATCCTTGGATGCTTCCTTGTAGTGGCTGTCAGAAATCTCAAAAATAATTTCATGTGCCATTACTGTAGCTTTTCTTCAGCAGCAATTCAGCAAAAAAGCTTCTTGATATATTTTTATTTATTTATTTAACCAGTAATGCTCTATGTTATACGCTTAGGAATATGGCACAAGCAAGACTGGCAGAGTCCTTACCATCAGGAGATTATAGTCGAGCAGACATTTGTGGCATCAAACCCATTTTCACCGGGAAAGTGCTATGAAAAGGAGGACAGAAAGGAAGTTTACAGCATCTAGTTAACCTCATCTATTAATGTTTACGATGTGATTTTTTTGTCTTTTATTCTGGGTTTGTTACTTGTTCTTGTCTTACAGCATCTAATTTTATTTTATTCAACGTAAATTATTTTAGTTGTAGGCAAAGATATGAGACTGTGAATGTAATCGCACAATCACTTTCATCTATCCCTCCTTCTTTCACAAAGAATTTTAAGTGCTGCATCATGGGAGTATACACTGGAATTTCTGAGCTGGGTTTTCACCGATTCAACTACTGGCTTCACAAATGGCTCCCAGATGTCACAGAAGCTGATCCCGTACAAAAGCATAGCCTGAGAGGGTGACAGATGCACAAATCCTTAGCTGGTCTAGATGAAGAGAGGAGGGAACAGAGGACTGCATGTCTGCAGGGGATGACTGAACCAGGTAAAGGTGGGAATGTGGTGAAGGGGGAGACGGCCTGTTCCAAAAACTGTTTCCCTGCACAGTGCTGGCCTAGTGCTGCCAGAGTACCCCAGTTTACAGGAGAAGCCAGAATGTGGATTTTTATATAAAACCTTTCCATTTTTAAGTGGTGTCAAATAACTTAAACTTCCTTAAAGAAATTGTGCAGGCTGAAAAAACACCCCTGCCTTACTGTGACGTCTAATTTAGACTAAATTTTACGCTGGCTTTCTAAGCGTGGACTTTTCAACTACAACAAATGGATCTTGTTTTCTCTCCCATTTTCTTCATCCCTTTTTCAGTTGGAACACCAACCTTCAACCCCGTCACCGTTCACTTTCTCCCGGTATTGTAAAATGATCTAAATGGGAACAAATGAAGTGAATCAATGGAATTTGTTTGCCCTTTTCTCCCTAGAGGTGTTTTTCTTACAGAGGGAAGTGGGAGCAGGTAGGATAGGTGAACAAGTCCATTTATTTCCCTTCCTTCCCTTGAGTGGGCCACAGACTGAAAGGTTTACAGGGTAAAGTCCCAGCATTTCTTCCCTGCCTAGAGAATAGCCCACTGAAAGAGAGTAATCAATGGATCTCTTTACCCCTTTTAAATCCTAAATCCAGAATATGTTCTGTAATAATGCTGCACTGTACAACTTTTGGCTGCTGATAACTGAATGTAGTACAATAATTAGCTGTACAGTGACAAACTACTCTCGGGTTTATACCAGCTGCCCCAGTATCAGTTGCGGTATCATAGGATGGCAATCAAATTTTCAGGCAGCTAGGTATTCAAAATGTAGGATTGTGAATTCTCCTGGGAAAATAATTCTATCCCTTGGAGATTTCTGTTCACACATTTGTTATGTAATACTAATGGCAACTGCAATTTTTGAAAAAATACTTGACTTTTAACTAAGACATAAGTAAATTTGGTATTTTGTAGCAATCCTGCATAAGTCAGGATATATTTTAAATGTTTTTTCAAATCCTGTTTCTGATTAGTCCTAAATCAACTCAAACATTATTACTATAAAGTCATATCCTCTGTTGTTTCTAAAAGTCTATATCGCATATGACTATGAATGTGAGAAACCAGCAAAAGAGCAAAGAGATGTGACAGAGCCTGTACCTGCCATCTAGCTGCTCCTTTTTAGATCCATTCCTTCTCCTTTCCCTACTCTGCTTTTTATGAGGAGGAGTGATTTTTCCCAAACTCCCTGGCCTTATGACTTCCTGACTGGTTCGGTCATTGAGAAGCACTGGTGAAAGGTTAGAGGATAGGAGGTGGGGAAAAGGCAGGGTATGCTGCCCCTATGACAGTAGCTATGTCCTCTGTAGGTCCAAAGAGACCCCTCGCTACCCCCACCTTGTATCTACTGCCAGCTACAGTGGATGGCCAGCTTCCAGGCTCTGATGACCCTTTGATGTCCTCTCAGGACTAGAGGCAGTCATGGCTTGTTGCTGTCCTAATACTGAGTAGCTTCACTGTCCCCTTTGACTTCTTGGCTCAGCTATTCAATCACCCGTGTTACCAATCCTTTGCATTAAATTTTCCCTTTCAAACAGTGTTTTTTATTCTATTTTTTTTACTATCCCTTCACTGATACAAAAAAAGAATGGAGTTCTTTGCAAAACACTCTAAGCTTTCAGGTATATGTCATTAATCTAATCCCCAGACTAGCACGTCAGTTTTATCTGTGACCAGGAATTCTTATATTTAGTCATATTTTCCACCTAAGCCCAATTAGCTATTCCCCACATTTTTTATTATTCTTGTCAGATGCCAGAGAATTTTGTAACCTCAGTTTGAGTTGCCTATATTGGCTTCTAAAATTTCTTGGTGAGAAAAAGTTTAACATCCAGTCATAAGCCTGTATCTTAGCAAAATTGAAATATGATTCAGGAATCAGAAATAAGTTTTATTTAGCTTCTAAAAGCTATGGACATTGCTTTTCACAAGAGGCGTCAAGAGGAAAATCCCATTTGTAGGCGTCGAAACTCTTTATTTATATCATTTCCCCCCCCACACAGTGTTTTCAATCTTCAGGAAAATAGAAATAATGGTATAATATAACCACTGATAACTTTTACTGGATTCACCACTTGTTAGCATTTTAACAATTTTTTTCTCTCTTTTGGAACCATTTAAAGGTTAGTTGCTGGCATCGTGACATTTCACCAATGAATAGTTCAATGTGTATCTCTTAAGAGCAAAACATTCTCCTACATAACCATAATACCATATTATGCCCAAGAAATAGAGCACTGTAGTCCATTCTAATTTCCTGAATTATCCTCAAAATGTTCTTTATAGCTCCCCCCACCCACAAACTTTTTAAAGGGAAGTATTATGCAACTATAGGCAACTGGATGATATAAGAGAATGATAAACAAATGTCGATATTTGCTTATGCCATCACTTATTTGCCTATCCTATGAGCAGATAGATACAATTTAAATGATCTAATTTTGCTTCTCTTAAACAGTATTGGCTAAAATTCTGAAAGTGAAGGATGAGATTGATTATTAATTTGACTTAGATTTGGACATAATTTACTCATTCATTCATGCTGCAAGTGTAGACTGAACATTTCACTGTGCGAGGTGACCTGGATCCAAGCCAATGTGATCTTAGCCACATTATAATTGGAAATGAACAAGTACAATATGTCATAATGCTTTTAAGAACAGAGACATGAATATGCTGTAGGGGGAAACAGGAAAAATATGTGGTGGCATTAAAGAAGGCTTCATTTTCAAATAATAACTGAGCTGAATCTTAAAAACATGGCAGAAGTTTGTCAATCTTATCTCTAACATTCAGTCTCTAAAAGGGGGTTAAAAGCAAAATCAAATCTCTGCTGCTGACGTGAAAAAGAAAAAAAAGATGTTCATGTTTTCCTTTGAGTTTATTACTTTCCTAATCCTTTCTATCTAGGTTATTGATGATACTGATTTAGTTTATTAAATATAAATTTAATAGTTGATAAACCTCATTCCTTAATATTTTATTGTATCAGTGAACAAGGGTTCCTTTCTACAAAGATATCAGATTTTCCCCCCTTTATATGGCTTCAATATTAATTTCCCATCCCCTTATTTGCAGGCTGGCCAGAAAATGGAGATTGCAGAAATTGGAAGCATCTTTTGAGCTCTTGCTTGAATTCCCTGAAATGCTTCCTTATGCTTGAGGAAGAGTGCCCTATTGTCCTACAAGACTAAAAATAGTAGCCAAAAAAATATTTTCATTCAAACCAGTAGTACATGTCTTTCCACAATGACAATTTCCCAGATCTAAAGTGAGTCTAAGGCATGTCCTATCCTTGCTCTGCTCACAACTGTTGGAATGTGGGCTGTGGCTGACACTTTCTTTTATACACCCAGCCTGTCCTGTAAAATTCTATAAAACAGTTCTTTATTAGAGAGGTTGTGGGTTTACAGAACAGTCATGCATAAAATATAGGATTCCATTTATCTATTATTAGTACCTTGCATTGGTGTGGCATATTTGTTACAACTGATGAAAGCACAGTTTTATAATAATGCTATTAACTATAATTATGGTTTAGCTTTGTATTGTGCAGGTTCGTGGGTTTTAAAAGAAGATTTGAATCTATTACCATGTATACAACCTAACATTTCCCTTTTAAGCACATTCGGATACACATTTCACTACTGGTCATTATGCTATTTCCCATCTCCACCCCATCCCTGGTAATCCATATTCTGGATTCTGGCTGAATGCGTTTACTTATTCTAATTATTTCATATCAGTGATATCATACAATATTTATCCTTTCGTGTTTGGCTTATTTTACTCAACATGACATCTATGTTGCAGCATGTATCAGGACTTCATTCCTTTTTACAGATGAATAATATTCCATGTGCATATGTACCACATTTTGTTTATCTGTTCATTGGTTGATGGACACTTAAGTTGCTTCCATCTCTTGAAAATTGTGAATAATGCCACTGTGAACATTGGTGGGCAAATATCTGTTTGAGTGCTATTTTCAATTATTTTGGTAAAATTAGAAGTGGAATTGTGTCATATGGTGATTCTTTTTTTTTTTGGCACGGGCAGGCACTGGGAATCAAAACCTGGTCTCTGGCACAGCAGGCGAGACTTCTGCCACTGAGCAACCATTACACTGCCCATATGGTGATTCTCTACTTTATGAGGAACCTCCAAACTGTCTTCTACAGTGGCTACATCATTTTACAGTGCCACCAACAATGCAGAAGTGTTCCTATTTCTTCAATCCTGTTAAACAATTACAATTTTCTGTTTTTTTTTTAATGGTAGCCATTCTAGTGCGTATGAAATGTTACCTTGGTGTGGTTTTGATTTGCATTTCCTAGATGGCTAATGATGTTGAGCATCTTTTCATGTGCTTTCTAGCCATCTGTGTATCTTCCTTGAAGAGATGTCTATTCAAGGCTTTTGACCGTTTTTTAATACATTTTTATTGACAAAGCCTTACCCATGTGTATGAGTCCATACATGGTGTACAATCAATGGCTCACAAAATCATCACATAGTTGTGTGTTCATCACCATGACCATTTCTAGAACATTAGCATCACTCCACAAAAAGAAATAAAAAGAAAAAAGAAAAACTCATACATCCCTTACCCCTTACTCCACCGTCTTATCGACTACTGGTATTTCAATCTACCCAATTTATTTTACCTTTTATCCCTCTGTTATTTATTTTTTATCCATATTTTTACTCATCTGTCCATATCCCAGATAGAAGGAGCATCAGACACAAGGTTTTCACAATCACACAGTCACATTGTAAAAGCTACATCATTATACCATCATCTTCAAGAATCAAGGGTACTGGGATACAGCTTAACAATTTCAGTTGCTTCCCTCCAGCCATTCCAAAACACCATAAACTAAAAAGGGATATCTACATAATGCATAAGGATAACCTCCAGGATAACCTCTCAACTCTGAAATCTCTCAGCCATTGAAACTTTATTTTGTCTTCTTTCTCTCTTCCCCTTTTTGTCAAGAAGACTTTCTCAATCCCATGATGACAGGTTCCAATGAATCCCAGGAGTTCTGTCCCATGTTGCCAGAGAGATGTATATCCTTGGAAGTCACGTCCCACATCATGGGAACTTTTGCCCGTTTTTTTAAATTGAGCTGTTCATCTTTTTTGCTTTGTGTTGAAGGACTTTTATGTTCTGGATATTAAACCCTTATGGATGTGAGGTTTCCAAATATTTACTCCCATTACGTAGGTTGTCATTTTACTTTCATGCTAAAATCCTTTGAGGCACAACAGTTTTGAATTTTGGATTTTGATGAGGTCCCATTTTTCTTTTGTTGCTTTTGCTTTGGATGTAAAGTCTAAGAAGCCTTTGCCTAACACAAGATACTGAAGATGCTCCCCCACATTTTCTTCTAGGAGTTTAATAGTCCTGGCTCTTATATTTAGGTCTTTGATTCATTCTGAGTTGATACTTTGTACCATGTGTGGTGCAGGGGATCCTTCTTCTTTCTTTTGCAAATGGAGATCCGGTTTTCCCAGCACCTTGTTGAAGAGACAATTCTTTCCCAATTGAGTGGTCTCTGCTCCCTTGTCAAAAACCATTAATGTAAGGGTCGATTTCTGAACTCTCAATTCAATTCCATTGGTCTATATGTCTGTCCTTGGGTCAGTACCATGCTGTTTTGGTTACTATGGCTTTTAATAAGTTTAAATTCATAGATTGGAAGACTAAATATTCAGGATGTCAATTCTACCCAAAGCAATTTATAAATCATAATTTTAAGTAGGAGACACCAAAATTTGAGCCTGAACAGCAAATAAACTCAAGTCTCAAAAGTAGAATGCAAAACTTTTGCTTTCATATTCTTTCTACCATTTACTCTGAAATCTTGGGAAAAAAAAAAGTAAAACCCTAATATTATTTGACTTTTTAGTTTTCTAAGGCAATAGTCTTCCAAGTCTGGTGAGTGTCCTTTGGGGCTACACAAGACAATCCACTGATTCATGGAAAGAAACTATTAAGTAAATTTTTATCTACACTTTCATCTTGCCTTTAAAAATGTCTATTTTCATATACTTTATACTTTATAACCTACATTTTACATCAGTACAGTAATACACATATATAATTCAAATAAGTAAATAAATAAATGGTGCAAAGAAGTTTGGTACATTTTGATTTAGTGCACTTTATTCATATCTTGCGAATACTATGGAACAAACCTTCTTTTACAAAAATGATAAACTGAACCAGTACATAGGTGGTTCAGTGGTAGAATGCTCACCTTCCATGTGGGAGACCTGGGTTCAATTCCTGGACCATGCACCCCCCCCAAAAAATAGATAAAATAAACTGAAAGGCACAACCAGTTATAAAATGTTAAATTATTCTTCTCGAACCATTACGATAGTCATTGTATATTAAAATCCTCATACAACTCTATGGATATGCTAAAAGAATATTTTGACAAATCATAAAAACTCATAGAGAATTTGAAAATAGAATGAAGAACAAATATTAGGCAACTGTTGTTATCATTTTATGTACTTTCTTCTAGTCTTTTCCCTGTGCACTTTTGTTAACAATAGATTAAATCATATGTCTATAAATATCTGCTTGCTTTTTTTCACTTGTAAAGCACAGAGCTTTCACAAAGTCATAAAAATTTTTAAGAGCTACATAACAGTCCAATTTACCATATATGCCCTTACAAATACTGGAATGAAGAGATTGATGTCAGGAAGAATTGTGGTGCTGATGACATTTTCAGTGAATTCATCCCAGATGGTTTTATAGGTTAAGGCTCTCTTTCGCATACTCTCTATATAGATGTGATAATCTGTAGTAAACGTTCACTAATTAGGCATATTTTCCTTTTGTTGTGTGAAGATTTTATTTCACATTTATATTTCCGCTTCTATTATCTCTGTCTATCCATTTCTTTTAAGACACCAAGGAGAGATTTCTTAGGGTCTATTGGACTAAAGGCATTTACCAAAGGAACCTCTTTCCAGGAGACCTGAACAAACAATAATGTAACATGGACTCGTGGAACCATTTTTCTTCCACCACTGCCCTTAAGCTGTTGACTAGAATTTCTATTCTCAAAAAACAGCTCTCTTGTGCAAGCAAAACAAAGAAATCTAGATTTAAAAAAAACAGGCTAGAGTGCAGGGTGCGGAAAAGCTGGAAGTATAAAAGAAACTAAGCCAACAAAGTCGGTGAAAGGAAATCAAAGCAGATATCCCAAACAAAGACGTGCTATCAACAGCAGCCGCTGAAAAAATATCAAACAAAATAAGCAGCTTAAGCTTAAGACATAGAACGCACCCTCTGAAGCACAAAGCAACTATTTCCACAACTCTAATCCTTCTTTAAGCCATGTATTCCTTTCTTTGGTTATTTGCCCTGAAGTGTTGAAAATAAACACTTGACAACTGAAGTGAATTAAACCTTTAGCTTTCAGTTAATCCGAGTCTAGCAAGTTTAACAGCATTTAATGGATAAGTCTTTGAGTGGGTATGAGTTCAGTTAACATCTGAGTCCGATTATTCTTCATCTGCTGGTAACACAGCCTTACTTCAGGACGTTAAGTTCTCTGAGCAATCATGACTAAGAAAAAGTGTTTTTTTTTTAACCTACTAGGAGTCGAACTCATTGATCCGGGACATGACTAAAATTTTTATCCTTTACAATTTCCAACATTTGCAATGTTTGGATATTTGCAGTATCCAAAAATTTCCCCACTTTACAATGTCCAATAAATGTGAAATGCTAACAGAAATCTTTAAAATTGACTTTCATTAGAATATGACAGCAAATAAAAGGGATGAAAGTAAAAGGTGTTTCACTTGCACAGGTTCTTTTGTTAATAGCATCAGGAACGTTTTTAAAAACATTTTTATAATAGACTTAGTATGATGACACAAATTTTGTGATAATACTTGGCACCCTTACTTGCCTACCTATTTAAATTTTCTGGTTAAAAGAATATATACACATAATGCAATGTAGACTTGGAGCAATATTACCCAACTCATTTATCTAACCAATTCAATACAGAATGCTTATCACACATGCACCACAGCCATGCACAGTCCCAATTAAAAATATCATTCAGTTTTCTGTGTAGCAGTATTTTTAATTGTTATGCTTCCTATATTTTCACAATATCCTTTTCTTCATCTTTTTTCTTTTGCATGAAAATATCATGAAAGACACTACGCAGCAATGATGAGATTCAACCTAGGGCACCTCTGGGCTGTACGTTTCTAAAATTTTACAATTTGGGTCATCTACGTACTTTATAGATAGGTTGACTCTTTAGGTATCGTGCACCTCATAACTTTCAATTCTAGAAATAAACTCTAAATAAAATTGATTTGACAAACTCGTTTTACTCTCTATGTGAGTTTTTCCTCAAGTGAAGTATTGAGATAGATCAGTATCTTTCATTGTCCAAATGAATTTTCTGTCTGTGATCAGAAGATAAGAAACTAGAATAAGAAATGTGGTGAAATAGAAAACTTAAAAACTACAATGAACGCATCGAGGGAAGAAAAAGTAATAGCAATTTTAGCCTGTTGTAAGGAGGAGGGGTTCAATAGTATTAAGTACAACTTATTAAATGTTTCCCATCTGCCAGGCACTGTACTAAGTGTTGACTAGAATTTTTTACATTAATCTCATTTATTCATCTCAAAAATCCCTGTGAGGTCAGTATTATTACTTATTCCAAGATCACATGGCTAACAAGGGACAGAGCTCGGAATTGAATCTCCTTCTACTTATCTCTAAAGCTTAGACCCTAAGCATCACAGTTACTGCATTCAACACAACATGCATTGGATATCTAATTCTGTAAACATATTGAAGTGGCTCTGAGTAACATGAGGGATAGAGAATAAGTAAATAGTTGACAAATCAAACTGGAAATCAGGAAGAAAATTGAAGAGCTAATTGACAAGACTGTTTTTAAATGAGTTCCAAAATCAACTTAGCACTTGTCCTGGTGTCTTGGGCAATGATCCCTGCTTTAGAAAATGTAAAATAACTAGTCTAGGGTGCACGGGTAGTTCAGTGGTTAGCATGCCCACCTTCCATGCAGAAGACCTGGGTTCAATTCCCGGACCATGCACCCCCCCACCCCGCCCAAAAAAGATAATCACGTGGACAAGATGACTAGTCTATGAGCAAGCATAAAGCAAAAATCTTTTAAATGTTAAGGGTGTTGAAGTCATGGAGCCATTGATCAGAAGTATTTGGATTCATTTTACATAAATAACTTCCGACATTATGCATTGGTACAGATGACTGTCTTCAGAATTTCTATTTGTAGAGCTAATCCTTGAACTGTAATATTATTGAATACTTGCTAGATCCATGTACAGAAGGATCTGTTAGGTATATTAGAAGGATAATAATGTATTAGAGTTGATCCCATAGTTAAGAATTGGGGACATAAGTACATATTTTTGAAATTTTGAATAATTTTGAAATAATTTTCTGAAATTATTTTTGTGAGCAACAAATGCAACATGCTGTATACGAAAAGCCACTTTTGTTTTGGTGGTGGACTATGATGGTTTTGGTTTTGGTGGT
The DNA here is from genome assembly GCF_023851605.1 of Tamandua tetradactyla. Classification (NCBI taxonomy): domain Eukaryota; kingdom Metazoa; phylum Chordata; class Mammalia; order Pilosa; family Myrmecophagidae; genus Tamandua; species Tamandua tetradactyla. The sequence goes on from NC_135338.1 coordinate 781,650, forward strand.
GGTTCTTTTTCCACCTAGTAGACTTTCCCTCCCTATTTGCTTGTGGGGATGCCATTTCATCATGATTCAGGTGGGGCTAATTCCGTATCCCTCACCACTAGGCGTAAACTTTCACACGTATCACCACACAGCCATCGCCACAGGAGTCCATAATGGCGCACACCTGGTTAGACAGAGTGCGGCATGCTTGTGCTGGCAGAGATTGGCTCAGGGAAGGACCAAGCAGGGCCAATTACACTCCTTTCCGGGGCATTTACTGGCAGTGTTGAGAAAAAAACCCTTTCCTGTTGCTGAGATCACTAGCTGTGAGGAAATTATAAGCCTGGAGCTGCAGATGGCCATCTTTGCCATCTCATGGAGAAAGCCTGTTGAGGGAATATAGCCAAAACAGCAAGAAGAAAGGACTGAGAGGGTGAGATCCGAATCTAACCGTAATCAAAGTCAGCAGCAATCCTGCGTTTCCCAGTTACAGCCCATACAAGCCTTTCTGTGCTCAAGCTAGTCTGAGTTAGGTTTCTGTCAAAAATGCAGCAGATCCTTAACTGCAGGCACATTACAAATATACACCATCAAAACAATATTTCCCAGATATTATTACAAACACAGGTGCTGTATATCAGAAGTCCATAATCTCTGGCAAATACACCAGAGCTTTTCCTTTGGTACGATGAAACGACTCTATCGTCATGGCCCCAATTTTTAAAAATGTGTTTTAATTTCTTTTGTTTTGAAATGTGTCATAAATACAAAAGGCAACGAAATATGTCTGTATTATTTAGAGATGGACGTCCATATGCCAATCCCCAGGTTGAGAAATAGGAAGTCACTGGTAACTTAGAAGCCCATTTGCACCCCTTCCACCTTCTCTGAAGTTAACTGCTGTGTATTATTTGGGTTTCCATTTCTTTAGCAGCTATACAAATGAAATCAATCTGTTTTTCTCATGACTTGAATTTTTCTCTCAGCATTTTATTTTTTGAGAATCACCTACATTGATAAACAGTGGAATTTGATTCATTTTCACTCTTGTGTAGAGTATTGCAATGTGGGAATATACGACAGTTTATTTATCTATTGTACTGTTGAAATGACATTTAGGTTTCCCCCGTTTTTTGTGATCACAAACAATGTTTCTATGAACATTCTTGTATGTGTACCTACAGCAGACATGCAAGATATTCCTTAAGATGCATCTAGGAACGAAACGATGGTTGTTGGATATGCCTTTTTAGAATTATTTTAGAAAGCGCTGAATCATTCTACAAATGGTTACATCAATTTACACTCCCCCAGCAATGAATCAAATTCCCAATTGCTCCACATTCTTGCCTACCCTTGGGATTAACCAGTTTTAATTTTTGCCAATTGAGTATCAGGATGGATTTCACAGCAACGAAATGGTATCTCTGTTCTGTTTAAATTTTCATTTCTTGATTACTAATGAGGTTTCTTCTCTGGTGAAATGTCCATCAGTGTATTGTATTTATTTTTATTATTAGCTTGTTTTCTTTTTATTAATTCACAGGAGACATTTGTTTATTCTGGACACTAATCTTTTGTGGGTTTTATGTGTTTTAACTATCTTCTCGGTTCATTAGTCTTTTGAATAAACGGAAGTTGTTCATTTAAATCTAATAGAATTTATTAGCATTTTCTTTCATTGTTTGTCCTTTTTGTGTCTGATTTAAGACCTCCTTCCCTCCCCTAATGTAATAAAGATATTTTCCTACATATCATTTAAGAAGTTTGATAGTCTTGCATTTCACTTTTAGGTCTTAATCCACTTGGAATATTCTTTTATATATGGTGCAAGACAGTGATCCATTTTCCCCCATATGAATTTACAATGGCCTAAGCATTATTATTTATATATCAAGTACTACTTAAATATTATTATTGAATTTATATAAACATGTAAATGATATTGACTCTATCTTCCACTGATCTATAATGATAATTATGCTTGAGAGCTATTGGTCTTCATTCTGTTTCATTGGTATTTGTGTACAAGCCATGCCAAACCCATTCTGCCTCAATTAGTCCAGCTTTATAATAAATCTTGCTATCTTGTAGAGCAAATCACTGCAACCCTGTTCTTTGTCTTCAAAACTGTCTTGGCTATTTTGGTCCTTTGTCCTTGCATATAATTTCAGAATTAGCTGTCAGTCCACTAAAAAAAAGCTCCAGTTTTTAATTTGAATTTAATTGGATCTGTAGATAAATTTAGGGAGAACAGAGACCTCTATCTAAGGGAGTCTTCTTATCTAATAATGTAACATTTATTTATTTCTATTTTAATGCCTTTTATAATGTTTTATAACTTTCTTCATAAAGCACTTGTATATGTTTTATTAAATTTATTCCTGGGAACTTTATTTTTTCTATTGCCGTTGAAAACACAATATTTTCTAAAAATTACATATTGTAACTGGTATTTGCTATTGTGTAGCATTGCAACTGACTTTGTTGGTATGCTGTATGGTGGGGAATCACATTTCATTCTTTTTCCATGTGACAGCCCCATTACTGCAGCACCATTTGTTGATTTTTTGGGAGGAATGGTAAATGCACAGGCTGAGAATCGAACCCGGGTCTCCCACGTGGCAGGTGAGAATTCTACCTCTGAACTACCCTTGCACCCCTGCAATTGACTTTTGTATACTGATTTTTCATAAAATAATCTTGCCAATTTCTCTTACTAATTTAAAGAGTTTATTTCTAGATTTTTATATTCAAAGTTTTATCATCTACATATAATGCTTTGTTTTCTTCATTACAATCTTTGTACCTTTCATTTCTTTTATTTGTCTTACTGAAGTGACTAAGATTTCTAATATAAAGTTGAAGAGAAATGCTAACATTGGATATCCTTTTACTTTATTCCTGATATTAAAGAAAATGTGTTCAATATTTCACCATTACATGAAACGTTTGGTATGGTTTTTTTGCAAATAAATTTTATCACGTTAGTTAAGTTCCATTCTATTCCTGACTTTCTAAAAGATTTTATTGTGAATGGGTTGAATTTTATTGAATATTTATCTCTTATCTACTGAAATGATGTTTTTCTCTGGAGATATGCTCATGTGGTAAATTACATTAATCAATTGTCTACTATAAAATCAACTGTGTTCCTAGAATAAACCCAATGTGTTAGCTTTTCATGCATTATTGGATCCGGTTTGCAGGTCAGGGAAGAACTAGCTGTGTTTAGCTGGGGTCCTTGGGTCCTTGAGATACCCTTACATCCCAGTGTCGCTTTGGAGCCTCTTACGTGACCCTCTGAAAATCAGGAATGTGAACTGGCATAAAACAGTCATGGTCCAATTCAGTATTATATTGGGAGGTCTTGATTTTGTCCACAGTGTTGCCAAAAATCAGATCTGCATAAGGACCATGCTAGGGAGTTCAAGGTGGGCAAATTTCCATGACCATAATTTCCACATTTTAATATAATATGGATACCTATTGGATAACCCACCTGGTAATTTATCCTAATAGATAGATAATATCTATTTTGACATTTAATATCTTTAAATATATCTTTAAGAATTTATCCCAATAATATCTGTTGGGATAATTTACTAAAGTCTCTAGTACTAAGTAATAAAGCACCTGCATCTGAGAGGACTGGGATTCCCTACTTTATATCAGAGGCAGAATAGAATCTTTCAGTATCCAGGATTTCTAAAGATAATTTTGTTCACCTTTCTAAGGTGTACAGGGAAGCAAATATTAAATCGCTGATGCCCCAAATTCAATTAAGTGCTGCTTTTTCTTCCATAGTCTGAAAGAAAGAAAACGACGGAAGTGAATTGAAGTCAATAAAAATTGGACTACCTCTTTTTTAAAACAGAAAAATATGTCCTACAATTTTTGATCAGCTCATACTACCATTATAAGAATGCCAACATATTATATTAAAAAAGGATGGAAATTTAACTGCAAAATGATGCTACAAAAAAGAGGCATAAACTACATATAGAATACATCTGTATCATAATGATTTCTTGGGAGGTTGAATTTTCTAAATGACCCATATGACCATTTTCAGATAATCAGTCATTATGTGAGTGAAATGGAAGTTAAGATTACACTGAGAAATCACACTGCAGCTTATATTAAAACATCAAGTAGAATTGTCTTTACTAAAGTTCATATCTGTAATAGGCATGATATATAAATTTTAAAACTCAATCCCCTGGTTTTACTGTACCATTTGTTTTACTGATGCAGTAAAATGTGACTGCAAATCTTTTTTAAAAAATATTTTTATTAATAAAACAATAAACAAACACACAAACATTCTATACATGGTATATAATCATTGGCTCATAATAGCATCACATAGTTGTGTATTCATCACCATGATCATTTTTTTGAACATTTGCATCTCTCCAGAAAAAGAATGAAAAAAGAAGAAACTAATACATATAATACCCCTCACCCTTCCCTCTCATTGACCACTAGCATTTCCATCTACCCAATTTATGTAAATCTTTATTAGTAGTTACTAATTTGGTTTCTGATTTTCCCAGCATTGAGTTCACGCATCACATAAAAATTATGATCCTACACTCACATATATATATGTTCAGATGAACATCACACATATTATATAGTAATAAATTACCATTCCAAACTTTTTTATGAACTGAAAATACACTTAAAATGGTCAACCAAAATGTTGATTATCAATCATAATCCTTTTGATGATAATCAGATTATCAGTCATAATCATAATTTTCTAAATTTTGACCCTTCTAAAAATAATGCTTACTCTCCTCTATTTGTAAACAACAGCTCTGAAAGTTTAATTTAAACTCAACAAGGGTGACTGATTAAGTAATTAAACATAACCCTATGGAATGGTACATCTAGAAACTACATCAGGGCGAGCAACGGTGGCTCAGTGGCCGAGTTCTCACCTGCCATGCTGGAGACCTGGGTTGGATTCCCGGTGCCCGCCCATGCAGACAAAAAATCACCTATATCAGCTCTGGAGTTCTTAAAATAATAGAATAGTAAATTAAGTTATAGCATATGTCCCTAAGCAATCATTCAGTCCCTTTCCATTAATATACTTACAAACTGTTCAGGAGTGCCACCTTTTCATAGAAAAGGAATCGACATATTTGTGTATACAAATATTATTCTTCTATAAATGAGGATTTCTGAATTTCATCATAGTTGAACCGTTAAAGAATGCATTAAGGCAGATGTATTCAAAGTAAATGCATTCACCTACATTATCATTTATAAATGTTTTAATCTTTTTGTACTCTTACAAAGAATATTTTTCTGATTAGACGGTATATGGGGCTCTGTCATGAAAGGAAAACATTAGTTCACTAATAAGAAGTAGAGACTTAATTCTCATTCCAGCTCTGCCACTTTCTAAGTTTCCTCAACTACACACTGTTGATAATTCACTATAGTATCAAATAAAATAATATGAAAATTATTTTATGGGAATATACTATGTAAATTATGCATTGTCATTATTTGCTAAACTTTTTTATTGTGAAATATAACATGTATATAAAGAAAAGAAGGAAAAAGCAATAATTTTCAAAGTACACTTCAACAAGCAGCGAACAGATTTCAGAGTTAGTTATGCATTACCATTCCACTATTTCAGAATTGTCCTTCTGGCTGCTCCAAACTGGTAGTAGAAGAAATACCAAGAGAGTGATTCAGCAGTCACACTCATTTGTTAAATTCTGTTTTCTTGGTTATAATTCCTCCTTCTCCCAATCTATGGGGATCTTTTGGCAATGCCCATTCTGACTTTGTGATGTTGAGAAGGGGTGTTCACACTAAAGGAGAAGGGGGTGTGGTTAGTTAATAATCTTGGAGAGACTGGTCCCAATGGGTTTCAGGATTCATCTGGCCTAGGAACCTTCTAGAAATTATTGGTTCCAGGAAAGCAAACTGAGTGCATGAAACTTTTATAGAGTCTCAGTTGGAGCCCTAGGTGTTCTTAAGAGTTAACAGGAGTGATGTTGGTTGGGGGTTAACAAACCATGCAATGAGCAGTATCTACCTGAAGCTTGCATAAGAATAGTTCTTCAGAATAGCCTCTTGACTCTATTTGATCTTTCTTAGCCACTGATGCTTTATTTTATCACACTTCTTTTCCTCCTTTTGGTCAGAAAGGTATCGTCAATCCCACAGTGCCTGGGCGGAGTCATCCCATGAGTCATGTTCATGTCCCACGTTGTTAAGGAGATTGTCCCTCCTGGATGTCATGTCCCACATAATGGGGAGGGTAACGATTTTCCTTACAGAGTTGGGCTTACAGAGAGAGGCCATACCTGAGCAACAAAAGAGATTTCCTGGAAGTAACTCTTAGGTCTCGTTTTATAGGTAGTCTCAGCTTCTCCATCACAGTACTAAGTTTCATAAGAACAAGCCTCAAAATCAAGAGCATGGTCTATTTTCTTGGCAGTCCCCAATGGTTAAGAGGGTATCTGGGTTTTTCCAGATGGGAAAGTTTAATAGTTCCATTTTTTTTTCCTTTGGACCCTCAAGGGACTCTACCCATACTTTTTAATTATCAGCCCACCATAGTCTGAGATGTATTCTGATTTACGTTTATACAAATTATACAGAATTACAAGGCCTCGTTCCCGGTCTGGACTCTAAGAGTTTGGGTGTTTAAATAAGGTGTCCAGATAGGTTGATTTAGATAGTGTGTTACAGAAAATTTAGGTTCTAGACATTATAAACTGTAGGAGACAGGATGAAAATAAGACCTGCGGAATTAGTTGGGAGCAGATGGCATTAGGGTGGTGTCGGCTGGAAACTGTGGAGATTGTAATCTGCTTTATATTATCTGATTTATGTAGAATAGTCTGGGAGGAAGAGAATGTTTGTTTACCCCAAATGGTTATCTTAAGTATGAAGGAAGAGCACTGAAAGATGAGCACTTTGTTCCCTCGGGAAATGCACTCACGCCTTTTACCATCCTGCAGTATATAAGCAGGATCTGGTTAAGAATAGAGTTGTCTGTATCGCTGATCTTCAGACCCCCTGATCCCGTCTCTTTCTCGTCATTCCTTAATATCCTTTGAGCTCCGTTCCGTAGGAAGCAACAATAGACCTCTCTGCCATTGGCCTCATAGTAGGTGGAGGTCTGGAGTGCATACGCTATCATCTTTTGCCCTGTATTCGGATTTATCTTAGTCTCAGCCATGTCGGCTTTGTTTTATCTCTAATTGAGGCCTGATTCCTTGTTTGGTTACTTTAACTGTTACTATATAGAGCTATGCTAATTTCCAGGGCTGCAGCACCACATTGCTGGGTCCCAGGGGTCACAAGCTACTCAAAGTTCCAGGAGAATACACGCTGGTACACGTATAGCTCCGTGTCTCAGAATCTAGAAACACCCTTACAACTTCAGGCTATGGGGCAGCTCTAAGGGCTTACAACCTAAGTTCCAATTTTCATATAAGTATTTTCTGAAAGAGACGTTAGCATATTTGTTCATTTGTTTCTGGCTTATTTTGCATAACACATTGTCCCTAATGTTTATTCATTTCATGGCATGCCTCTCGTCATCTTTCCTTTTTGTAGCAACACCATATGCTATCATATAAATGTATCACGGGTCACCATTTTGCTTCTCAGTCATTGCACCCTTTGGCTCAGTTCATCTATTGGGCATCATGGATAATGTCCAAAGTAAACAAGCCATGCCTTACAGTGTCCTCACCTAGTTGTACAATCAGCAGCACTCTTAATTTTAGACAATTTTTACTGGACCACAGTGACAGAGAACCAACAAACACAGTGTCACCAAATACCCCTTTGTCACTTGTCCCTCTCCCCCAATTAGTTGCCCCGGTAGTGCTGTGGTACTGTTGATATCTTCCTGTTAACTACTGGCCCTAGCATACAATTTTAATTCCCCCCCTGTAGCCCTCTACTATTGACCCTTTGTTCAATATCAAACCTTTGATATAGTTCATGCAGGAACTTATTTATAATTGTATATTTAATCAGTGGGATACATGGCACTATACATCCCCTTTCAATCATATTCTGAAGCGTCTTTATTTTTATATTCTGGTATTTTTTATAACATGACATATAGGAGTATTTCATTTAACCTCTTTTTATTTTAAATACATTTCTACTGAAAATGTACTGTAATGCAGTGTTTCAGTTTCCTGGCTGCTTAAAACAAATACCATACAATGGGTTTGCTTAACAACAGGAATTTATTGGCACGTGGTTTCAGACTTGCTTCCTATTGGAGTTGGTATCTTTTGGGGGCTCCTTGGCTCTTCCCTCACATGGCCATGTCTTCTTTCTCTTCAGGGTTCCGCCAGCTTCCACCTTCTGTCCCTCCATCCCCACCCCATGGCTTCTCTCTGTCTTTCATTCTGTCTGTACAGGACTGTGGTAATCTGGAATAAAACCCAATCTGATTCAGCTGGGCCACGCCTTAGCTCGAGCTACACCTCGAAGAGATCTTATTTATTTATTTATCGACACCAGGTCCACGGCCACCAGCACGAGACCAACCTCAGGAGCATAGACACACTGGGGGATGCAACTCAGTCCACCACAGGCATCTACTCAAAAAACCTCAAGTCACCGAAATTAGCTGCAGTGTTAAAGTTAAAAGATAGAAAAAAAAAATTAAGTAGTCAAAAGATTTCTCTGTTCTCCCTGGATAATAAAAGGAAATGATATGGATTTATAGCACTCATAATTCATACATGAAACCGAATAATTCTGATCATCAAACAAGCAAAGCAATATGAAAAAAAGAAAGGAAAAAAGGCAATAAAGACCTGCGATTGAAATAATATCCCACTTCCGGTATGAACATGAATTTGTTTGTGGCTGTGATGTCCGTCTCTTGACTTGATGGTTAAAATAGCAGCTTTTTCTAGCCTCAAACTGAGAAAATCTAAGGTTGCTTCATGTCAACTCACTTTGTCATGTTGAACCAGCAACATCAAAACTTGTGTCCATGCTATGAGTTGGCAGCGTATCTTCTATTTGCTTTGCATATGATATTCTGCTTGCAGTTTGCCTTTTCTTAAAGATTTTAGCACCTAGAAACCATATTCATTGTTGGTGTCTAGCCCAGGGTCTTACACAGTAATAAGAACAGATTTGAAAACAATGGAATGACTACGCTCCAAATAAATCAAAAGATAATGGAACCTTTGCCCTGTCACTGGCGGTGAATGTGTTAGCGTAGATGGATGAGCAGAGGCGTTGAAACAAAACTCGAATAAGTCTGGCTTTGACTAGCAAAGAATACTGACATTTTTAGTCCCTACTAAGAATCTGAGTATTAAGTAATGCCTGTTTAGTTTATTCTATCTTTAAATATGGAATTTTTAAACTGACTTTATATTCTTTTATTCTAATTGGAGATGGCATCTGAATATCTTATGTCCCTTCGCTTTTCCCTTGGACTGCTCTTGCACGCTGTGCTTGCCCATAACTACCTCGTTTCTAAGCTGCCAGTTTTGTTTTATTTTTCATGTTGCTAGCACATTCACCTTCCTAAAATGACCACTACAATCCCAGCACTCTTTTGCCCTTTGCAGGTGCTCTATTGACTCCAAATTCCTTAACATAGTTTAAAAATCTTTCCATAATCAGGTCTAACTGCATCTCTTCCTGCTGTCATGAACTATTTTAGCTGTTTTTTAAAAATGACTTCTTTTACTGGAAGAGCTGTAGGTTTACAGAAAAATTATGCTGAAAATAGAGTTCCCATATCACTTTCCTTACACACAGTTTTCCTTATGATTGACCCTTTGCATTGGTGTGGTACTTTTGTTACAGTTGATGAAAGAATATTACTATATTCCTACTATTAATTATTGATCATAGTTTACATTAGGGTTCACTGTTTGGATTTTTAATTAATTTTTTGTCCTAGTAACATATATACACATAACCTAAGATTCCTTTTCACCATATTCAAATACACAATTCACAGAGTTAATGACATTCATAATTTTGTGCTACCATCACCAAACTCCGTTACCAGAATTTTACAACCAACCCAGAGTTTCTATTTAAGCCTTAACTCCCCATTCCCTACCCACGCCCCCCAAGCCCCTGGTAACCTGTATTCCAGTCTCTGACTCTATGAGTCTGCTCACTCTAATAATTCGTATCAGTGAGATTGTACAGTACATGTCCTATTGTATCTGACTTATTTTCCTGAACATGATGTCTTCACGATTCATCGATGTTGTTGCATGTATCAGACTTCATTCCTTTTTACGGCTGTATACATCCATTTATGCATATGCTATGATCTGTTTACCCATTCATCAATTGAGGCATATTTGGGTTGCTTCTGTCTTTTGGCAATTGTGAATAATACCACTAGGAGACCAATGTGTAAATGTCAGTTCAAATCCCTGCTTTCAATTCGTTGGGATATACACCTAGAAATGGAAATGCTGGTGTATTGGTCAGGGTTCTCTAGAGAAACAGAAACAACAGGGAACACTTGCAATTATAAAATTTATAAAAGTGTCTCATGTGACCGTGGGAACGCAAAGTCCAAAATCCGCAGGGCAGGCTGTGAAGCTGACGATTCAATGGAGGGTCTGGATGAACTCCACAGGAGAGGCTCGCCAGCCGAGACAGGAAGAGCCTGTCTTTTCTGAATCCTCCTTAGAAGGCTTCCCGTGACTAGATTAAGCATCACTCATTGCAGAAGACACTCCCCTTGGCTGATTACAAATGGAATCAGCTGTGGATGTAGCTGACATGATCATGATTCAATTCTATGAAATGTCCTTATTGCAACAGACAGGCCAGCACTTGCCCAACCAGACAAACAGGTACCATCACTTGGCCAAGTTGACACATGAACCTGACCATGACACTGGGCCATATGGTAATTCTATACTTAATGATCTAAGGAACCACCAAACTGTTTTCCACGGTGGCTGCACCATTTTATAGGAACTACTCTTATATTTTTACCATGATTCTTTGATTCATAGCTAAGACCTTGCCCTTATCATAAAAAATGGTTTATTTATTTTACTTATTATTATCAATCGTTTATTGCACCAACAGGACAGTATCAGTCCCTTCAAGTTTTCTGTCAACTAGCATAAGTTTTCTTCTTTAGTGTCGTCAGAGGACAAATTCCCATTTCCCAACCACCCATGTCCCCACTGACTCTAAAAAGAATATTGTATTCTGAAAAAATATGCCAGCGCCAACGGAGTCACAATTTAGCCTTGGGGTATAGTGGGCTACTACATTTTATGTACTTTCCTCTTTCAATGTCATCTTTGGGTTAAGTAGACCCCAGGATTGGAAAGTCCTTGGATCTGAAAAATTCAAGTTATTCTTACAGAAAAGCATGTAAACTCCTTTACTGAGGCTGTTTCTCTCATCTCTCTACAAATCAAGTAGATCCTCAATTTCCAATGAGAGTTTATCATATATTCCACAGAACCACTCATAGATAACCCAGTGCCTCCTCTCTGCTTACTCCATGGAATGATGTTTTTGTGTCTAGTTTCCTAGAGCTGATTAGTATGCCTGGCTTTACATTTTATTTTTTTTATTAATTTTTAATTTTTTTTAAATACCAAAAGACACCAAACAAATGTAAACATTCGTAATTTTTGATCATTCTGTTCTACATATATAATCAGTAATTCACAATATCATCACAGTTGCCTATTCATCATCATTTACGTTTTACTTTAACATATTTAGACTAGTATTGTCACCCTTGCAAAAAGGGAAATGCCTCAGTGTGTTCCCATCAGGGATGCACCTGATTGCAGACATGAGTTCAAAGGAAATGCTTTAACTTTTTCTTCGTTCCAAAATCTCATTCATTTCTATCCCCCTTTTCCCAATCTTCAAACCCCAGTCCTGTAACTGAGAAATTAGGATTTAAGGGATGATTTTAATTACTGAATCATTCTACAGGTATTTCTTTCCGCATTCTGATATACTGGATTAGACAGAGGGAAATACCTGAAATCTCTAAATTGTAACCCAGCGGTCTGGATCTCTGATAATGATTTTATAGCCTCTCTTGTCTGCCCCGTGATTGTAAAAACCTTATGACTAACCTTCATTTGCACCCATTTATCCAGTTTTTCAACTTCAGAATCTTGTACTCACTGGAGACAGCCCCTAATGTTTATGAATGAAGGGTCTTGGGTCAGCCCAGAAGTCACCCAAGTCCAAAGTTATCTTGATAACTGAGACTGGATCTAATAAAGTGGGCCCGCCTGACATGCGCAGCGGCTCAGACTTTAACCTACAAGTCACCTAGACCTCAATATAACACTAAACTCGTGCCCGTCATCACAGTAAGGCCGCCATTTTCTTACATTTGTTCTGCGACTAAGCGTGCAATCAATCTGTGCATGCTCAGTAATCAGATCACCTCTAATTACATCATCTGTGATCATTATCTGCCCATTTTTACTCTCATGAAACTATCAAAATTACCGACAGGCCATACGATCTCCTGTTATGTGCCTAGTAATAAACTGTTTCTCTCTTTGAAACCTGGCGTCTCAGGAATGGGTCATTTGACCTCATTGGGCAAACGAATCAACTGCCTTTGTCCAGTAAGAGTCCTGTTCTGGTCCTCATGCTGCCCCGTCCAGTCCCTGCAATCTCCTTTGTTTACCTGGCCTTTGGTTTCTGACATCTGGCAATTCTTCTCTGACTTCTTTTCCAATTCTCTCTCTAAAGACACAGTTTTGATGGAATCACTCCCTAGTTTAAATGCCTTTCGTGGCTCCCCACCGCGCACAAAATAAAATCCCTAGGGCAGCATTCACGACTTTTCAATCTGGTCCTAGTCTCCCTTTGTAATTCCTTTTCCAACCGCCTATGCTATCTACTCAGTATTCTACGGACTACTGTTTACCGAACACATCTCTGCACGTTCCCATGCCCTGTCCTGTTTCTTTTTTTCCTAAAGTGGCCTTCTCCACCTGTTCATATCTTGCTTTTTAATTAATTCCAGTGCCACAGGATGTCACCTTTTAACACCTATCTTGCTGTCCTAGAACAAACTTGCTCCTTTTGGCTGCCGGGCACACGTTTTCCTCTTAGAGGGGTCCGTCCGGCTCTGTCTCCTCTTTATTGCTGAACTCCTCAAGGGCAGGATAATGAGCTATCATCTTTCTATGACCACAGCTTAGTAAGTGGACCTGAAGAGGGAGAGTAATCCTTCCCAAGAAGTGGAAATATTGCTAAGGACCAAAGGTAGGGGGATTTTCCTGCTTGTTTCTTGGAAGTAGTTCAAATCCTTTAATTATAGACATTCACCTTATTGAAAATAACTTCCTGGACTCATGAAATTCAGAGACCTTCTAATACAAACTATCAGAGTTCTTCCTTTAGAGTCAAGACTGTAACTTGTAAGATAGGGAAGTCTCGAAACCAAGCCTTATCAAATTCAAAAACGGACATGTCTCGTTCACGCCACCAATCACACTCCTTCTGTGCAAACTCTCTAGTTAGGAGAATTTATTAAAAGAAAATGCTCCATGTAAATCCAGACTGTCTGACCCCTTAACTTATATGAAAATATGTGATCCCTGTCGCAGGAGGCTGAGCCGCAGGGGAGCGGATTTCCTTGCGTATACTCCGGCTGTTGGTTTCCCCAGGCAGGTAGACAGCCTCGCTGTGTCTCGGTGTCCACGCCCAGTCTGCCCACCCCTGTCCGCGGGCACGCGGCCTCGGGCCGACCCTCCCCGGGGCCGTCCGGGTTCACGGCCTGGGCAGCGCCGAAGCTGGCTCGAGGGCGGTGACGTCTCCAAGTCAACAGTCCCGCAGAGAAGCGGGCGATGCCCGGCCTGTCCCGGGGAGGATCTCACGGTCCTCGGCCTCCAGGGACCAGCCCGGGGCTCCGCCAGGCCTCTCCGGGCCGCGCCCCCGCCGTCCGCAGCCGGGAGGGAGGGGCCGGGAGCGCGCCGGCGCCTGGCGGGGGCGCGCGGAGGGCGGGGATAGGGGCGCGCGCGGCGAGGGAGGAGCGCGCGGAGGGAGAGTGCGCGCGGAGGGCGGGGGAGGGGCGCGCGGAGGGCGGCGGGCGGGGGAGGGGCGCGCGCGGCGAGGGAGGAGCGCGCGGAGGGCGGGGGAGGGGCGCGCGGCGGGCGAGGGAGGGGCGCGCGCGGCGAGGGAGGAGCGCGCGGAGGGCGAGTGCGCGCGGAGGGCGGGGGAGGGGCGCGCGCGGCGAGGGAGGAGCGCGCGGAGGGCGGGGGAGGGGCGCGCGGCGGGCGGGGGAGGGGCGCGCGGAGGGCGGGGGAGGAGCGCGCGGAGGGCGAGTGCGCGCGGAGGGCGGGGGAGGGGCGCGCGCGGCGAGGGAGGGGCGCGCGCGGCGAGGGAGGAGCGCGCGGAGGGCGAGTGCGCGCCGGGCCCTGCGGCCTGCGGCGCCGTCACCCCGCGCGGCGAAGCGGCTCGCGCTGGGCGTCGGCGTCGGGGTCGGTGCCGCGGCCACTGCTGAGCGCGCGGGGACGCCGGGGAGCAGCGCCGGGAGCCCGCCCCGCGGTCGCCGTCCTGCCGCCGTGGGTCGGCCCGGGCCGCGTCACCATGTCGCTGAGGCAGCTCCTGGCCGGGCTGGCGGGCCGGCTGCAGGACCCGCAGCGGGTGGCCGGCTTCCAGCGGCTGTGCGGGGTGGAGGCGCTGCCGGGCCGCCTCGCCGCGGCCGCCGCCCCGGGGGAGGATGAGCGCGAGGCGGACGCGCCGCTCACCGGAGAGCGCCGGCGGCGGGGGCGGCGGCCCGGGCCGCCCGGGGACCCCCAGCCGCCGGGGGGCGGCGGCGGTCAGCGCCTGGCCAAGCCGGGCGGCGGCTCCCCCAACGGCGTGCCCAACGGGCTGGCGGCCGAGCCGGGCCCGGCCCCGCGGCGGGGGGCGGCCGCGCTGCGCCGCAACTCGCTGACCGGCGAGGAGGGCGAGCTGGCCGGCGTGAGCAACTGGCCGCTCTACTACCTGTTCTGCTTCGGCACGGAGCTGGGCAACGAGCTCTTTTACATCACTTTCTTCCCCTTCTGGGTCTGGAACCTGGACCCCTTGGTGGGCCGGAGGCTTGTGGTCATCTGGGTGCTGGTCATGTACCTGGGCCAGTGCACCAAGGACGTCATCCGCTGGCCGCGGCCCGCCTCGCCTCCGGTGGTCAAGTTGGAAGTCTTCTACAACTCCGAGTACAGCATGCCCTCCACCCACGCCATGTCCGGCACCGCCATCCCCATCTCCATGGTCCTGCTGACCTACGGCCGCTGGCAGGTAAGGGTCCCTCTCCGCGCCCCCTCGGTCTGGTGGTCGCCAGAGATGCCCGGGTGGCAGGTGGGTTCACAGAAGCTCGGAATTTGCAGTGTCCTCCGCGGTTATTTTAATCTGGACGTTCCTCTCCAAAACCTTTCCACGGTGCCCACAGACAGGCCCTTTCTGGGTTTTTAAAAATTAAAGGACCAGGGAAAACCCATCAGATGCACTCTAGCTGTCAAACTGTATTTTAGACAGCAGTGCCTTTCTTAGAACCCAAAGGAAACCCTTTGCGCAGAATACTGTATGATTATTGGTCTTTCCTTGAGTTTTGAAACTTTTCGCTCCTGTGATGCACGGTGAAAGTGGCTTTTCCCTATAACCAATCTTTAGGACACCAGGACTGTTTTCTCTGCAGTATACGCTGCCATCCCAACACCGATTCAGTTATCAGATACAGATACAGCCATTCGCTTACTGGGAGACAATGTTTACAAAGCCTGAGTTTATTCCGGAGTGACCTTGCTCCAGGCAGTGAAGGCATTGTTGTTAAATGAAAGCCACCCGTTATGGGAGTTCATTGAGCACAGTCTGCCTACACTCTGGGGCCTCCTTTTAAGGGCTAGCGTTGCTGATTTGCTGGTAGACATAAAATTTATCTTCTGATTGCTCTCTGTAGTTTCAGTTGTTGACTTACTGCTAGTATGCTTGCATTGACTGGAAAAAAATGCATGAGTTTAAAATTATTCTTAAAGATAGGGCTTTTGATCAGACTTGCAAATGTGTAAAAATGGCAGCTGTGTCAGCAGGGTCTTTCTGACAATCAAGGATGAGTTTTTACAAGTGTTTTATGTTTTGGCTACTTCTTTTGGACTCCCATTTTTCAGTTTTCTGTGGTCCATAAGTGTTACTAAGGTTTTAAAACTAATTCACTTTAATATTTAAGCAGTTTATTCTTAAACTGTTGTGCTTGCTTTATCTGTCATTTGGGTTGTAAAGATATTTATTGGTCCTGCAGTTTAGTCCCTTAATTTAACAATAAAGTGCAAAGCTGTGGAGAATCTTTGTCAGGAAGCATTCTTCCTTTGTGCATTACTGCACAAAATGATCTTGTCTTCAGAAATTCACATTCTGTGTAAAACTACATTATGATAAGCTTCCTTATCCCAAATTAAATGTCAGCATAGATAAGATCTTGTCCCCATGGGTATTTCTATATAGTGTATTTCTCTTACTGTAAAATGGAAAGTATATAATGTACATAGTAAAAATGACAGAATTACTAGGGAAGAGTACGATAGCAAGTTTTTCCAGGGAGATATACAGTGATATTCAGATTATAAAGTAGGGCCGCCTGTTTCAAAATTTTTAATTATTTCAGAATTGGAGGTTGTCAGTGAATGACACTTGGCACAGTAATTACTGATGTTTCTTGTTTTCGTGAGACACTCAGGGCCTTTTATAACTGTAGGGCCTTTTATAACAAACTCCTCTTCAGAGAGTAGCTATGTTTCATGCTGTTAATATTAGCAGTCCGAGAAAGAGAAAATAGTTATTTTTGCTCTTCACTTATTCAAAGCATATGCTAAACAGGAAGTTTGAAAACAGTACTGCCTAATTGTTTACAGGATACAGCTATCAGTATTCTAACATTTCAGGTTATTTGAACTATCAGAGTAAGCTTAAATTATAGTTTTTGAACAACCTGGTATGTTTGAGGAACTTATATACCATACAATTTTACAATTTTACAATTTGAGCTAAATAGGACTTTGTAAATAAAGTTTCACACTGTCACAGTTGTGGAAACTGACCAATTACATTAGAATTAACCTAAAATTAGCTTACATGTTTTATTTTGCATCTTTTTTTATCCATAACACTTATATATTTGAATAATTGTTTACTTTTTGGTTAGCTGTTTTGAAATAAAGGCTGCCTTAGATGAAAGTTTTGCCTTTATAATTAACAGTAATAATCCACTACGTAAACCAAAATGACTTTTATACTTCTTTACTTTTGTAAACCAAAATGACTTTTACACTTCTTTACTTTTGTTTTCTTCGTCATCAATGGAAAACAAAAGTGTCTTCCTTTCTTGAAGTCAGTGGTGTTTTATATTTGCTGAAAGCGCTTGCTTGTATTTCCAGAATGCTAATGAAAAGATTTTAGAAACGGGGTAAGAATGAAAAGGACGGAGGCCTGGTGTTTTTTAATTAGCAGCTCTTTAGCTTGACCATCCAGCCCCTCTGCCTGCCTCTGTCTCTCCCTGACAAGAATGTTGCTTCTCTATGCCGAGGTCCCTGAGCATCCTTCCGAACGGAGTTAGCTCGCATGCCATCCTTCTCTGCTTGCTGTATCTAATCCGTTCTCCACCACTCAGTGTTCTTCCTACTTGAAATTGGCTCCAGATTTGCCTCTTACCACACAGCCTTTTTTATTAACCCTTTCTGTTTCATTATTCCTCAGTTCTTAAAATGGCAAGGTAGCAAAAAACTACCCGAGGACTTGTGAAAGGACAGATGTCTGCACCTGGCTCCCAAAGATACTCTGGCCCTTGAGACATAGACGAGAATTGTGTTTTACTAGAGTAGTTTCTCCCAAAGATTCTTAGGAAGAAATGGACATTCCTCAACCTCTTCCGGTAAAATTAACTCTCGAGCCTTAGAATGTATTTATATTTGTCCAAGATTGCTGTCTCAGCTCTCTTCTGATCCCGATCTTTCAGTCTTTTTAAGGTATAAGACAGAAAGGGAGATTGGAGCAATACAGCACCAAGCAGTTATTTGATATTGGAAGAATTTGAGAACATTTTTATGGAGAATGTAAGAGTGAAAATGTTACGGCATTTCCCCGGGGATTAAATAACTTAAGATCCATTGGCTAGGTAGTAGTTATTGTTCTTATACTATTAGTTGGATTTTTTTTTTGTAACTTGACTTGTGAAAAATTAAATATAAAGAGCACCAATATTAAGAAAAATAGTACTTGAGGAATAATCTAAAATAAAAAACAAAATACTCCTTTTGTATGACGTTTGCATGTTCTTTCTGGAAATAAAAATTCTTATTTTTTAAATAATATGGTATATAATCAGTTCTAATGATGTCCTTAATTTAATGATTGGTTAAGAAGGTTTTAGGCAACTTTCATTTTTTAAAAATTAGACTTTTTTTGTAAGTATTATGAAACTACCGTGGTCAAAACAGCATGGTACTGGCATAAAGATAGATATACTAACCAGTGGAATCGAATAGAGTGCTCAGATATAGACCCTCTCATCTATGGACATCTGATCTTTGATAAGGCAGTCAAGCTAACTCACCTGGGACAGAACAGTCTCTTCAATAAATGGTGCCTAGAGAACTGGATATCCATATGCAAAAGAATGAAAGAAGACCCATCTCTCACACCCTATACAAAAGTTAACTCAAAATGGATCAAAGATCTAAACATTAGGTCTAAGACCATAAAACAGTTAGAAGAAAATGTAGGGAAATATCTTATAAATCTTGTAATAGGAGGCGGTTTCCTAGACCTTACACCCAAAGCAAGAGCACTGAATAAATAAATAAATAAATGGGAACTCCTCAAAATTTAACACTTTTGTCCATCAAAGAACTTTGTCAAGAAAGTAAAAAGACAGCCTACACAATAGGAGACAATATTTGGAAACAATATATCAGATAAAGGTCTAGTATCCAGAATATATAAAGTGATTGTGCAACTCAACAACAGAAAAACAGCCAACCCAATTACGGAATAGGCAAAAGACTTGAACAGACACTTCTCAGAAGAGGAAATACAAATGGCCAAAAGACACATGAAGAGATGTTCAACTTCCCTGGCCATCAGAGAAATGCAAATCAAAACCACGAGATATCATCTCACACCCACCAGAATGGCCATTATCAACAAAACAGAAAAAGACAAGTGTTGGAGAGGATGTGGAGAAAGAGGCACATTTAGTCACTGTTGGTGGGAATGTCAAATGGTGCAACCGCTGTGGAAGGAAGTTTGGCGAATCCTCAA
Source organism: Tamandua tetradactyla (assembly GCF_023851605.1). Classification (NCBI taxonomy): domain Eukaryota; kingdom Metazoa; phylum Chordata; class Mammalia; order Pilosa; family Myrmecophagidae; genus Tamandua; species Tamandua tetradactyla. The sequence continues at coordinate 800,925 of NC_135338.1, forward strand.
AAAGCTGAATATAGAATTGCCATATGACCCAGCAATACCATTGCTAGGTATCTACTCAGAGGACTTAAGGGCAAAGACGCAAACGGACACTTGCACACCAGTGTTTATAGCAGCATTATTTACAATTGCAAAGAGATAGAAACAGCCAAAATGTCCATCAACAGACGAGTGGCTAAACAAACTGTGGTATATACATACGATGGAATATTATGCAGCTGTAAGACAGAATAAAGTTATGAAGTATGTAACAACATGGATGGACCTTAAGGACATTATGCTGAGTGTGATTAGCCAGAAACAAAAGGACAAATGTATGGTCTCACTGATATGAACTGACACTAGTGAATAAACTTGGAGAATTTCATTGGTAACAAGACTTCAGGAGATAGAAATAGGGTGAGATATTGGGTAATTGAAGCTGAAGGGATACAGATTGTGGAACAGGACTGATTGTAAGAATTCAGAAATGGACAGCACAATGCTACCTAACTGTAATACAATTATGTTAAAACACTGAATGAAGCTGCATGCGAGAATGTTAGAGGGAGGAGGGCTGGGGGCATAAATGAAATCAGAAAGAAAGATAGATGTTAAAGATTGAGATGGTATAATCTAGGAATGCCTAGAGTGTATAATGGTAGTGACTAAATGTACAAATTTAAAAAGTTTTTGCATGAGGAAGAACAAAGGAATATCATTACTATAGGGTGTTGAAAATAGATCGTAATTAATGTTTTAAAACTTTAGCTTATGTGTGAGACTAAAGTGAAAAATGTTTATTTGGTACAAAATTTATGTTTTGATTAGTGCATTTTCTAATATAACTTATGTAGACAGCTTAATTGGAGACCATAAGTACATGGAACCTTGAGTAGGACATGAGATTTTGTTGATGTGTCCAGAGTGATGCCCCCATAAATCCCAGAGTGATTTGATCAGTGAATAAAAAGGTATTTGCAAAGTCCCCTTTGGGGAATGGTGAGAAAGGGGGAAAATTCAACTTCTCCAAGTTGAATTCTTGATATTCTCACAAGCAGGGGAAACAACCAAAGCTATAAGCTGAGCCCCTAATTTTGGGATTTGTTCATATGAAACTTAACCCCACAAAGGATAGGTCAAGCCTACTTAAAATTAGGCCCAAGAGTCACCCCTAAGAGAACCTCTTCTGTTGCTCAGATGTGGCCTCTCTCTCCAGCCAACACAACAGGCAAACTCACTACCCTCCCCCTGTCTATGTGGGACATGACTCCCAGGGGTGTGGACCTTCCTGGCAACATGGGACAGAAATCCTAGAATGAGCTGGGACTCAGCATCAAGGGATTGAGAAAGCCTTGTCGACCAAAAGGGGGAAGAGCAAAATGAGACAAAATAAAGTGTCAATGGCTGAGAGATTCCAAACAGAGTCAAGAGGTTATCCTGGAGGTTATTTTTACGTATTAAATAGATATCACCTTGTTAGTCAAGATGTAGTGGAGAGGCTGGAGGGAACTGCCTGAAAATGTAGAGCTGTGTTCCAGTAGCCATGTTTCTTGAAGATGATTGTATAATGATATAGCTTTCACAGTGTGACTGTGTGATTGTGAAAACCTTGTATCTGATGCTCCTTTTATCTACCTTATCAACAGATGAGTAAAACATATGGAATAAAAATAAATAATGGGGGAACAAATGTTAAAATAAATTTAGATTGAAATGCTAGTGACCAATGAAAGGGAGGGGTAAGGGGTATGGTATGTATGAATTTTTTTCTGTTGTCTTTTTATTTCTTTTTCTTAATTAATGCAAATGTTCTAAGAAATGGTCATGATGATGAATATGCAAGTATGTGATGATATTGTGAATTACTGATTATGTAGAATGAAATGATCAAAAGTTAAGAATGTTTGTATTAGTTTGTTATATATTTTTTAAAAATTTAAAAATTAATAAAAAAAGAAAAAAAACCACTGGAGACTAAAAGATATAGCAACATTAAAAAAAAAAAATTAGCCAAATCCGTTCCCAACTTGTCCACGTGCTTTTACTGCTTTTTACAGTGATAATAATGATTGTTATATAACAGTAGTCATCATCCTTACTAGTAACCTTTATTAAGCACTTACTATGGGTCAGACATCACTCCCAGTGTTGCATACCTGCCGCTTCATTTAGTTGGCTGTAAAACACCTCATCGTTTGATTCTGCTGTGAATACCAGTTCACAGGATGAGGAAACTGAGGCACAGGGAGGGTAGATAACCTCCTCTGTGGGAGAGGATGGATTCAACCCGGACTCACTGACCCGGGTGCTCACAGACAGAATGTTCTAAATCATACTCACAGCAACATGTACCGTTTAAACCATAGGTAGGACTTTTGATAGGATCATTTCTGTAATGTGATTAAATGTATAGTAGGTACATATACAGATATATGATTAGAGAAATATACACTTATATTTATATGCCCTTGAGAAGATGAAATGTGTGTGTGTATATATATATGCAATATCCACAAATATTCATATTTTGAAAAGATGTTAAGATGTTACTGGAAAGTAAATGCTGATTTGGTCAACCTTCCTTTTCCTATGTCTTCCAAATACAAATATAAATGAAATTCATTAAACATAATAACAGCTTTGGGAAAGAAAAGCACATAAGATATCCTACCAAAATAAAATATTAAAGGAAGATATCTGTGTGCTCATGAATAGGTTGAAGGTAGAAAGATGAAAAGTAAGAGTTAAAAAAAATAGGTCCCTAAAATGGCAGAAGACCAGAACATGCTTCATGAGCCAAGGAAAATTGATCATTATGGCAATTCAGATGAGAAGAAAAGCAGTTTATTAAAAAAACTAATTGATTTGCTGCTTGATTTATTTTTTTACTTAGCAAGATAATTTGAAATGAACATTATCCTGATTATGTAAATGCCTGTTACTAAATTTTTATTTAAAATTAATTGCATTTATTTATTTGAATAGGTAATGGTGCAAAATTTACATAAAAATATGAAGAGGAGGATGCATTTCTCCTCATTCTGTGCTACACACCTACCCAGGTCTTTTTCCCAGAAGGAATCATTGTTACAAGTTTCTTGTTTAGCCTCCCAGAGATAGGCTTTACTTTTATAGACATTTATGTATATGCCTTACTTTTCATGCAATTGATAATGTGCTATATACCATTTGGGACCTTACTTTTTTCCCTTAGAAATATATTGTGGAGATATTCCTTTTCTCTTAGCTGACAATTAAATAATATAAATTGTGTGCTTGTTTTAAATGCCTTACGTGACTTACCTATTTTAATCCACATAAAGTCCTGTGAGTGTTATCATTGTTTTACCAAAAAAATAAGATAAAATGAAATGAAATGAAAACTGAGGCAAAGCAAGGTTAAGTTACCTACCCGAGACCACGACAAGTGCACGGGAGAGCCTGGGTTTGGGTCCAGCACGCTAACCATTCAACATGGAATCTCCCTCCAGGGCCTGGATTCAAACCTAAGCTTTGGAGTTCGGCTCCAAAAATGGTACTGTTTTACTGTATTATGTTGCCTCTCCTTGTGAGCACATTCCATATAATAGAGAGATTTATCTCTTTTTTTCACAGTTTCATAATGTTCCAATATATCAATGTAACACCCTTTATTTAATATGTTGGTTATTCTAGGAACCTAGGATTTCAGTCTTTTCCTAATAGTTAAAACCTAGGATTTAACTATTCCCATATACAGTCAATTCTTCTTATTTTGTAAAGTTACCACCAACCCTAAGTTAGCAAATACTGAACCACTACTCCTGGGGAAAATAGAGGGTTCTGATTAGCCTCTGATTAACCCTGTCAATACATAACCTTATATTACATGTGTTTCTCTTTAAAGACACCTTATAGTTTTGTTTCCTCCTAAAATTTGTATACAGTTTTTCCCTGGGAAATTCTCTGTTTCACCAGCCTTTTGGAGACTGCCTCCCTTTTAACACCATCTAGAGACAGTATCACTGCTTTCAGAAGATTTAGAGCAACAATTAAACAGAACCCCTGAAAACAGATTTAAGCAAGTTTAACCAGAGTATCATTTGGAGTCAGGTAGTTGGAGCTCGTTAAGTAAGCTGTTGAGTCATTGATACTGAAAATCATGGCCACTATAACTCATGTTTGAAAAAAGCATGTATTTTCTCAGTAAGACACATCACAGTCTTGCACTTAGGAACACTAGACAGCACTTCAGCACTCTGCTTGTGAGCTGTTTTAAACGGTGAAGTGACCAACGGAAAGCACATAAATGAGAAAAACGTGGCATTAACTATACTGTGAAAAAGATAGTTGTTTACAGTATGAGAGCAGAAACAAGAAGACAGAACTTCATCTTGGTTGGCCTCAGCTGGAAGCATGCTTGTCAGGTGACTCACATTTTTTGCTGTTCTGAGCATGTCCTCAAATGACCGGAAAAGTGCTGCAAATATTGATTTTGAATGGTTTGGATATTTGAGTGGGATTACAAATAAATTTTAACAAGTAGAGGAATTGGCAAATACTGAATCCATAAATAATGAGGATCAGCTATGTATATATCTGAACACATTGCTGTGTCAAAGTATATGTATTTGAAGTTTAACAGATAATATAAATTGCCCCTGAAGATTATCTCAATTTACATTCCTCCAGCAATATATGAGGGTACCTTGTTTCCTACACTCTCATTAATGTAATCAGATGACTTGATTTTTTGCCAATCTGGTAAGTGAGAAATAATTTTTTAACATTGTATTAATTTGGATTTCTCTTATCAATAAGGCTGAACAGCTTTACATAAGTTTATCCGTCCTTTGTCTTTCCTTTACTGTGAACTAACTATCCAAACCCTTTCTCTACATTTTTCTATTAGATTGTTTGGTATTTTACTTACAGATTTTTAAAACTATGCCTCTTTGGTTTGTGTGTGTGTATGTGTGTGTTATAATGATTTTCTTAGAGGTGGCAATACCTTCCAGTAGTATACTGCTTTAAATAGAACGTAAGAACGTGTCTTCTTTCTCACGTTGCCTGTTTTTTGTGGTTTTGTCAGATATACTATACAGGTCTGTATACATTATAAAACTCATATTACACTGCCATTATTTTTGTATATTATTGCAATATATAATGTGGAGTGGCCTAATAGATTGTTTTGGTCCTGGTATAATTTTTCTTCTAACAAACTTCTTTTTCCTTTTTTTTTTTTTTTGTAGTATAGGTCTGCTGGCAGTTAATTTTTCTCTTAGCTTTCTTCCCCCCAGAAAAGTATTTTGCCTTTATTTTTGAAAAATATTTATATAGGATATAGAATTCTAGGCTTGCAAGACAGGTTTTTTATCCCCTTTCAGAACTTTAAATACGTTGCTCCATTGTCTTTAACTTCCATAGTTTTGAATGAGAAGCCTGGTGCAATTCTGATCTGTAATCCTCTGTATGTAATATGCCTTGTTTCTTCTGGCTGCTTTTAAGATTTCCTCTGTCACTAGTTTCCTGTGTCACTAGTTTTTTATTTTTATTTTTTTTATTAATTAAAAAAATTAACAAACAAAACATTAAGATATCATTCCATTCTACATATATAATCAGTAATTCTTAATATCATCACATAGTTGCATATTCATCATTTCTTAGAACATTTGCATAGATTTAGAAAAAGAAATAAGACAACAGAAATAAAAACAAAACAATAACAGAGAAAAAAAAAGACTATACATACCATACCCCTTACCCCTCTCTTTCATTTACCACTAGCATTTCAAACTAAATTTATTTTAACATTTGTTCCCCCCTATTATTTATTTTTATTCCATATGTTCTACTCTTCTGTTGATATAGTAGCTAAAAGGAACATCAGACACAAGATTTTCACATTCACAGAGTCTCATTGTGAAAGCTATATCATTGTTCAATCATCATCAAGAAACATGGCTACTGCAACACAGCTCCACATTTTCAGGCAGTTCCCTCCAGCCTCTCCACTACACCTTGAACAACAGGGTGATATCTACTTAATGCGTAAGAATAACCTCCAGGATAACCTCTTGACTCTGTTTGGAATCTCTCAGCCATTGACACTTAGTCACATTTCACTCTTCCCCCTTTGGTCGAGAAGGTTCTCTCAATCCCTTGATGTTAATTCTCAGCTCATTCTAGGGTTTTTCTTAGTCCCTTGATGCTGAGTCTCAGCTCATTCCAGGATCTCTGTCCCACGTTGCCAGGAAGGTCCACACCCCTGGGAGTCATGTCCCACGCAGAGAGGGGGAGGGTGGTGAGACTGCTCGTCATGTTGGCTGGAGAGAGAGGCCACATCTGAGCAACAAGAGTCTCTCTTGGGGGTGACTCTTAGGCCTAAATTTTTTTTTATTATTGTTAATTAACGGAAAAAAAGAAATTAACCCAACATTTAGAAATCATACTATTCTACATATGCAATCAGTAATTCTTAACATCATCACATAGATGCATGATCATCGTTTCTTAGTACATTTGCATCGGTTTAGAAGAACTAGCAACATAACCGAAAAAGATATAGAATGTTAATATAGAGAAAAAAAATAAAAGTAATAATAGTAAAAAACAAAACAAAACAAAAAAAAACAAAAACCTATAGCTCAGATGCAGCTTCATTCAGTGTTTTAACATGATTACTTTACAATTAGGTATTATTGTGCTGTCCATTTTTGAGTTTTTGTATCCAGTCCTGTTGCACAGTCTGTATCCCTTCAGCTTCAATTACCCATTATCTTACCCTGTTTCTGACTAGGCCTAAATTTTAAGTAGGCTTGACCTATCCTTTGTGGGGTTAAGTTTCATATGAACAAACCCCAGGACTCGGGGCTCAGCCTGTAGCTTTGGTTGTCCACACTGCTTGTGTGTCACTAGTTTTGAGCAAGTTGAAGAAGATACACCTGGAGGTGATTTTCTTCTGCTTGGGATCCATCGGTCTCCTTGGAGCTGTGTCTCTGGTTCTCTTTCAGTTTAAAAGATGTTCAGCATTATTTATAGAAATGTGTATTTTTTCTGTTTCCATACCCCTCGTGCTCTCCTTCTAGGAATCCAACATCACAAGTGTTAGTCTGGTTAACACTGGTCACTCACAGGTCACTAATGCTGTGTTCATTTTTAATTTTTTTTGGTGATTTTGCTGTCTTTATTTCGTTTTCAGTAGTGCCTCATGCTCTGAATCCAAGCTCACTAATCTGTCCTGTACTGGTGATCTGCTGGGAATCTCAAGTGGGATGGGGTATAATTTCAGATACTGTATATTTCATATCTAGAAGTTCCATTTGAGTCTTTTTTTAATCTTCCATTTCTTGGCTCATTATATTACTGTTTTTCTTTATATCCTTGTATATGTTTATATGATTTAAAATTTTTATTATGTTAAATTTTATGCAACCTAAACTTTCTCATTTTATCCACATTCGTATACACAATTCACTGGTATTAATTACATTCGCAATGTTGTGCCACCATCAGTTACCATAACTTTTCCATTATGCCGAATGAAAACTCCCTATCAGTTAAGCATTAACTCCCATTCTCCAGCCCCATCTGGACCTCGGTAATCTGAATTCCACTTTCTGACTCTTTTAAGTTGCATATTCTAATTATTTCATATATGTGAGATCATATGATATTTGTACTTTTGTGTCTGGCTTATTTCATTCAACATCATGTCTTCAGGGTTCATCCATGTTGTAGCAAGCAGGAAAACTTCATTCCTTTTTATGGCTGAACAGTAGTCCATTTTATGTTGTGCCATTTTGAATCTGTGGTGTATCCCAGAAATGCCAGGTTCTTTAATCCTCATTCAGTATTGCTGGATAGGATCTTTTTGATTATTCATGGAGATGTGACCCACCCAGTTGTGGGTGCTAACTTTTGGTTAGATTGTTTCCTTGGAGATGTGTCTGTACCCATTCAAGGTGGGGTTGCTTACTGGAGCCCTTTAAGAGGGCTCTGGGATATGTGAAGTTCTCCAAGGAGAGGCATGTCATGGACAGAACCCCAGAAAGGCTGAAGAAAGAGCTGGAAGAGGAGCTGCTGCTGAGTAGCGAGGACCTACGCAGCCACGCCTGGTACCGCGGCCGCATCCCCCGACAGGTGTCAGAAAACCTCGTGCAACGAGATGGGGACTTCCTGGTGTGGAAGAGGGAACCATTTTTGGAAAGAGCCATGAGAGCCTGCACAGCAAGAGACCTTTGCAGATAAAGAAGCAAAATACCCCTGGGGGAGCATCATGAAACAAGAATCCTGGAGAGAAAACGAGCAGACGTCACCATGTTTGCCGTGTGCCTTTCCAGTTGAGAGAGAAACCCTGAACATCATTGGCCTTCTTAAACCAAGGTAGCTTTCCCTGGATGCCTTAGATTAGACACTTCTGTAGCCTTGCATTAATTTGGACATTTTCACAGAGTTAGCACTGTAAACTTGTAACTTAATAAATTCCCCATGTTAAAAACCATTCAATTTCTGATATATTGTATTCCATATGTGTTCTAGTTTGCTAGCTGCCAAATGCAACACGCCAGAGATGGATTGGCTTTTACCAAAAGGGGATTTATTTAGTTAAAAATGTATAGTTCTTCAGAGGAAAGGCAGCTAACTTTCAACTGAGGTTCTTTCTTACTTGGGAAGGCACAGGGTGATCTCTGCTGGCCTTCTCTCTGGGCCTCTGGGTTCTAACGACTTTCCCCGGGGTGATTTCCTTCTACATCTCCAAAGGTCTGGGCTGAGCTGCAAGTGCTGAGATGAGGTATGCTAAGCTGCTTGGGCTGTGCTATGTTGAGTCTCTCATTTAAGCACCAGCCAATTAAGTCAAACATCATTCATTGCAGCAGGCATGCCTCCTAGCCAACTGCAGGTGTAATCAGCAACAGATGATGTTCACATGCCATTGTCTCTCTCTCTTTCTGTGTACCCTATGTTATACATTTTTTGCCATGCATATCTGTGTTATTTTACTCATCTAACCGTAGACTGGACAGAAGGGTATGAGTCACAAGGGTTTTACAATCACACAGTCAAAACATAAAAGCTATGTAGTTATACAGTCATTATCAAATATTAAGGCTACTCAGTTGCAGTTCAGCAATTCTAATACAATTTCTAATTTCTAATACACTAGAAGCTGAAAAGAAATACCTTTATAATGATGCAGTAGTCATGATCATTTGTTAAATCCTAACTTCTCTGTTACAAGTGCTCCCCCTCATTTGATTGATTTCTCAGTCTTCAGAGGTGTGGGGCAATAACCTTCCTAACTTCTTCATGCTGGAAAGGGGTGTTGACATTGTGGGGTGAACAGATATGCCTGGTTAATGTTCTCGGAGATCCTGCTATCTCTGGGTTTTAGGGCTTATCTGAGATAGGAACAATCTTGAGATTTTAAGTTTCTGAAAAAATAAACTTGGTGCATGAAACTTGTGGAGTCTTAGCGCAGGGTAGTCTCTAGGGTTTTCAGGAGCATTGTTGGTTGGGGCTTGGCGTACTGTGACAATTTGTAATATCTGGGTGAAGCTTGCATAAGAGTAACTTCCAGAATGACTTTTCAACTCAATTTGAAAATTCTTAGCCTTTGAAACCTTATTTTGTTATATTTCTTTAACCCCTTTTTGACCAAGAAGGCATTGTCAGTCCCACGGTGCCAGGGCCAGGCTCGTCCCTGAGAGTCAGGTCCCAGGTTTCCAGGGAGACTCACATCCCTGGAGTCATGTTCCACATAGTGGGGAGGGCAGGGAGTTTATCTGCAGAGTTTGGCCTAGAGGAAGAGAAGCCACATCTGAGCAGTAAAACAGGCCCTCTGGAGGTGATTCTTAGACATAATTATAGGAAGGCTTAGCTTTACCTCAATGATCCAATTTTTTTATTTTATCACCTCTCTATGATCATTTTATCCTCTATTTTATTTATCTCTTCTGTAATCTTTATTATTTCCTTCCTTCTGTTCACTTTTGGCTTAATTTGCTCTACTTTTTCTACATCCTCCAGTTGTGAAGTTAGATCTCTGATTTGAGGTCTTTTTTCTGTTTTAATGTAAGCATTTAGAGCTTTAAGTTTTCTTCTCACTACTGCCTTTGCTGTATTCCATAATTTTTATGTTGTATTTTTGTTTTGATTTACCTTGACATAATTTCCCTCTGAGTTCCTCTTTGACCCAATGGTTATTTAAAAGCATGTTGTCTAAGTTCCACATATGTGTGCGTTTTCTAGTTCTCCCTCTCTTTAATTTCTAACTTCATTCCATTGTGATCAGAGAAGATATATTGTATGATTTTAATGGTTTTTTTTTTTAATTTACTGAGACTTGTTTAGTGACCTAGCATAGAATTTATTCTGGAGCACGGGCACTAGGAGAATGTGTACTCTGCTCTTGTTCGGTGACATGCTCTGTATATATGTCTGTTAGTTCATAGTCTCATTAAAGTTTTCAATTTCCTTATTGATCTTCTGTGTGGAGTTTGACCCATTATTGTAAGTGGTGAATTGACGTCTCCTATTAATGTAGAACTGTCCCTTTTCTCTCTTGAAATCTGTCAATATTTCATATATTTTGGAACTCTGCCATTAGGTTCATATAAATTTATAATCTTTGTGTCTTCTTGTTGAATTGACCCCTTTATCAGTATATAGTGACCTTCTTAGTCACTCATAACAATTTTTAACTTGAAGTCCATTTTATCTGACATTAATGTAGTTATCCCAGCTATAGTTTGGTTACTATTTACATGGTATATATTTTTCCATCCCTTCGGTTTTAACCTAGTTGTATCTTTGAATTTGAGGTGAATCTCTTACAGACAGCATATATTTAGATCATGCTTTTTTATCCATTCTGTAGATCTCACATTTTTGCTGGAGATTTTACTACTTGATCACTGTAAGTCTTGTGCATTTTTAGTTCTTCAGTTCCTCCATTAATGCCTACTTTCATATTTATTTGATGTTTTTTGAAGTGATCCATTTCTCATTACCTTCTGTGTGTATTTTTCAGATATTTTTTTTTCTGGTAACCATGGAGCTGAAATTTAACGTCCTAAATCTATAGCAATCATATCTGTTTTGATACCAAATTAATTTCCATAGCATACACAAACTACATTCCCATAACTCTCTGTCCCCCTATCTTTTTGTTGTACTTGTTACAAGTTGTATCTTTAGACATTGTATACATTTATACATAGATTTATCTTTGCTTTTTATACATTTGCATTTTAGACCCGTAAGAAGTTAAAAGTGGAGTTATATACCAAAAAATATAATACAACAATACTGGCCTTTAAAATTACTCATAAGGTTACTTTTGCTGGAAGTCTTTATTTCTTAATGCCACTTCAGTCCTTGTCTGGTATCCTTTTCTTTCAATCTGAAGAACTTCCTTTGCATTACTTATAGAGCAATGTTTGAATAAGCTTTTGTTTGTATGGTAATGTCTTTATCTTGCCTTCATTTTTGAAAGATGTTGTTCCTGAATATAAAATTCTCTATTGGCAGTTGTTTTCCTTCAGCACTTTAAATATTTCATTCCACTTCCCTCTTGCCTCCATGGTTTCTGATGAGTCTATTTTACGACACATCGATTCTCTCTAGCAGCTTTCACAATGCTCTCTTTTTCTTCGGTATTCGGCAGTTCTTCTATAACATGTCTGAATGTGTTTCTTTTAGAGTTGATCATGTTTGGGGTTTGTTGACCTTCTTGAATGCGTATATTCATTTCCTTTGTTAAATCTGGAATTTTTCTGCCATTATTTCTTTGGATATTCCTTCTGATCCTTTCTCTCCTTGTTCTCTGGGACTGCCATAGTGTTGTGTATATTAGCACATGTGAGTGTTCCACAGTCCTTTTAGCCTCTGTTCACATTTTTTATTCTATTCACTTTTCTTCGTTCTTTTTTCTTTTGTTCCTCCTTCTGAGTAGTTTTTTAAATGCAATTTTATTGATAAATATTCATACCATAATCATTGGAAGTGTATAATTAGTGCTTCACAGTATCATTATGTGGCTGTGCATTCATCATCACAGTTGATTATTGAACATTTTCATTAGTCCAAGAAAAAGAATAAAATAAAAAAGAACACCCAAAACATCCCATACTCCCTATCCCCTACTATTACTTGTTTTTTTCTGTCTTTATTTTCTTACTCATCTGTCCATACACTGGGTAAAGGGAGTGTCGGCCCCAAGGTTTTCACTGTCACGTGGCCACACTTGAAAAGCTCTGTAGTTGCACAGTTGTCTTCAAGAACCAAGGCTATTGGTTTGCAGTTCAGCAGTTTCAGGCATTTCCTTCTAGCTACTCTACTACACCAAAAACTGAAAAGGGTTATCTATATATTGTGTAAGAATAACCTCCAAAGTGACCTCTTGACTCTATTTTAAATCTCTCAGCCTCTGAAACTATTGTATTTCATTTCTCTTTCCTCAAGAAGGTTTTCTCGGTTTCTTAATACCAGGGCCAGGCTCATTCTTGGGAGTCGGGTCCCACATTGCCAGGGACTCCCTAGGGGAGTGGGGGAGGGCAGTGAGTTCACCTGTGGAGTTGTCTTAGAGAGAGAGGCACCATATCTGAGCAATAAAAGAAGTTCTCTGGGGGCAGCTCTTAGGCATAATCAGAAGTAGACTTAGCTTCTCCTTTGCAGGAATAAGTTTCATAAGTGCTAGCCCCAAGACTGTGATCCTGGCTTGTCAACTTGGCAGACCTCAGTGCTTGCAAGAGCATCAGGCCTTCCCCAGGTGGGGAAGTTTAATTTTTCCAGCTTTTTCCGCAGGCCCTCAAGGAGACTTTGCAAATACTTTTTTTTTCCTTGTACAGTGTAACATATATACAAAGCAAAGAAATAAAAGAGCAATAGTTTTCAAAGCGCTCTTCAACAAGTGGTTACAGGACAGATCCCAGAGTTTGTCTTGGGCTACCATATGATCCTCAGATTTTTTCCCCCTGGCTGCTCCAGAATAAAGGAGACTAGAAGGCTTAAATATGTTTTTATCATCATATTTTTCCTTCTTTTTATTATCAACATTTTTCCTTCATTTTTTTGTGAAAAATAACATATATTCAAAAAAGCAGTAAATTTCAAAGCACAGCACCACCGTTAGTTGTAGAACCTATTTCAGAGTTTGCATGGGTTACAGTTCTACAATTTTAGGTTTTTACTTCTAAGGTCCTGGAGACTAAAAGAAATGTCAGTATGATGATTCAGCAGTCATATTCGTTTATTAAACCTACCTTCTCTGTCTAACTCCACCATCACCTTTGATCTTTCTCCCATTCTTTGTGGGTATTTGGGCTGTGCCCATTCTAACTTTTTCATGTTGGAAGGGACTGTCAGTGATATGGGGTAGGGAGATGGCACTAGCTGATGTTCTGGGGAGGCTGGGCTTTTCTGGTCCAGGGACTGATCTGGATGTTGTAGGTTTCTGGAAAGTTACCCTAGAGCATGGGACCTTTGTAGAATGTTATATATTGCCCTAGCTGCCCAAAATATTTTTTACTCTTCCTCTCAGATTACTCTGGAATGTATCGGGGCTTCACATTAACTTGTACAAACCAACAAGATCTCACTCTCTAGTCAAGGTTCTGTGTAATTATGGTGTGTGAATAAGCTGAGCATACAAGTTAAATTAGATACACTGATACCGAAAATACGAATTTTATACCAAATCAACATCTCTTCCTTTGGTCTCACACACAGTTGAAATTTTAATATACAGTCAATATCATCCTTTACCTTTTAGTCTGATTTACCTTAGTCCTACCCAGATTAGCTTCATTGTTATCTCTCCTTGAAGTCTGACCATCTTTTGAGTGTTTTTAGCAGTTGCTGTATGGGATAATACTGACTTTCACAGCTGCAGAACTCTAGCTGTGAGTCTCAGGTGAGACACAGATACCCAAAGTTCCAGGGAATAACCAGGCTATACACAAAGAGCTCTGCATCTCAGAATTTAGAAATAACAGTTACCACTTCCAAATAGATGTGACTCTGTAAGAGCTTGCAATCTAGGAACCTTTACAACATCTGAGAAGTTTTAATTGTCTAAGATTTCAGTTCCCTGGTTGTTTTTTCTGCCAGTCTGCTGTGAAACTCTCTAGAGAATTTTTTTCTTCAGTTATTTGGTCTTCAACTCTAGTATTTCTGTTTGATTCCTTTTTATAATATTCATGTCTTTATTGAGATTCTCCTTTTGTTCATATATTGTTTTCCTTCCTTCAGTTCATTTTCTGTGTTTTCCTTTAGCTCTTTGAGCTAAACTCCGGCAACTCTAGTATGTGTATGTGTGTCTGTCTGTCTGTCTCTCTCTCTCTCTCCTTAAATCTTTGAAACTCTTGGACTCAAGTTTTCTTCTCCTGGGCAGCACTATGTGTATGCTGCGACTGGGGCATACATAGTGCTCACCTCATTTGTTTCCCTTTTCTCACAAATCTGTCTGTGACCAATATCTATAAATAGGTGTTTTAATAATTTGTCTAGTTTTCTGGTTGTTTACAGTTGAGGGACTGTTCTTACAGTAATTAGTCCTTTATTAGCAGAAACAGAAATCATCTCTTCTGTGTTTTTTGTTAATTTTTGTTTACTGTATGATAGCTTATTGATTTATAATTCACATCCCATACAATTTACCCGTTTGAAGTGTATTATTTCCATGTTACTAGGGAAGTTTCAGACACACTTAAGCAGGCATCTCCAGCCCTTGCCTACCACCCACGATTTCGCTCTTGCTCATTTGTGTGTAGGTGTTAACTGTGTTTCCAGTCTTGGGTGTTTGCATGTAGGTGTTTGGTATGTCTGCATTGGTCCCTGTTTGTATGCAGCTTTTCAGTAAGTTTCTGTTTCTCAGAAGACCACAAGCAGCCAGGGAAGGTCAGATCTTTACCAGCCCTGGCTGCTACCCAGGACACGAAGATTGCTCATTGGCAGGGCCCCTCCCCTGGAGTATATAAAATCCCAGTCCTTGGGCAGTGTAGCTGTCCCTCATCTCCTGCGTGATGCAGATACGCAGAGCTGCTGTCCACCTATCCTGACCAGAGCAGTTGGCCTTCCTGGGGGACCAGCCACAGTGGGATCTTTGCGTCTGCTCTTTTGAACCTTTTGTGTTGTGTAAATAATAAAGTTATCATTTGCTGTGAGACTCTGTTGAGCCTGACCCTGCATTCCCATGATGTACCATATCACAACTTGCTCCGCAAATGATTTTAGTATATTCACACAATTGTGCAACCATCACTACAATGAAGTTTAGGACATTTTCATCACCCTCAAGTAAAACTCATACCCGTAAAAATCATTCCCCATTTCTTCTCTACCCCTAGGCAGCACTCAGCAACTGCTAATCTGCTTTATATCTATATAAATCTGACTATCTAGACATTTCATATAAATGGGGTCATACAATATATCATCTACTGTGACTGGCTTCTTTCACTGAGAATAATGCTTTTAAGGTTCATCCATGTTGTAGTATGTACTAGTGCACTATTCCTTTTTATTCCTGAAAATAGTCCATTGTAGTCTTCATCAGTTAATGGATATTTGAGTTGTTTCTGATTTTTGGCTATTAATAATAATGCCATTATGAACACTCATGTACAGGTGTTTTTGTGAACATATGTTTTCATGTGGGTTACTTACTGTTTTGTTTTTTTTTTTACTTACTGTTTTTTGAGGCCATTTTTCTTGTGTTGAAATTATCCTTTTAAATGTGGAATGATTTCGAAATATGCTTTCCCAAGTTGTTTTTTCTTTTCTGATTTTATGATATTTTCTGCCAAGCAGAAATTTTTTCCTTTTAATGTATCACTCTTTTCTTTCATGGTTTCTTACTTTCCTTTCTTTCATATTTTTAAAATATTTTTATTGATAAATCTTAACATACAAACATTCCATACATGGTGTATAGTAAGTGGCTCACAATATCATCACATAGTTGTGTATTCATCATCGTGATCATTTTTTAGAACTTTTGCATTACTCCAGAAAAAGAAATAAAAATAAAAAACTCATACATACCATACCCCTTACCCCTCCATCTCATTGATCATTAATATTTCTATCTATCCAATTTATTTTAACCTTTGTTCCCCCATTGCTTATTTTTTTAGTCCATATTTTTTACTTATGTCCATACCCTAGATAAAAGGAGCATCAGACACAAGGTTTTCACAATCACATAGTCACATTGTGAAAGTTATATCATTATACAATCTTCTTCAAGAAACATGGCTACTGGAACCATGTTTCATTCAGTACTTTCATACCTCATTCAGCATTGCTGAGTAGAAGCGTTTTGATTGTTCCCGCAGAGATGTGACCCACCCAGTCGTGGGTGGTAACTTTTGATGAGATGATTTCCATGGAGGTGTGTCTCCACCCACTGAAGCTGGAGTTGCTTACTGGAATCCTTTAAAAGAGGAAACATTTTGGAGAGTCCCTTTTTTGTAGAGCCACGAGAAAGCCAGCAGATGCTGCCATGTTTGCCATGTGCCCTTCCAGATGAGAGGGAAACACTGAACGTCATCGGCCTTCTTAGACCAAGGTATCTTTCCCTGGATGCTCTACGTTTTCAGGCAGTTCCCTCCAGCCTCTCCAATACACCATAAACTAAAAAGGTGATATCTATATAATGCATAAGAATAACCTCCAGGATAACCTCTCCACTCTGTTTGAAATCTCTCAGCCACTGAAACTTTTTTTTTGGTCTCATTTCTCTCTTTCCCCTTTTGGTCAGGAAGGTTTTTTCAGTCCCTTAATGCCGGGTCCTGGCTCATTCCAGGAGTTCTGTGCCATGTTGCCAGGAAGGTTTACACCCATGGGAGTCCTGTCCCACCTAGGGAGGGAGGGCAGTGGGTTCACCTGCCAAGTTGGCATAGAGAGGGAGGCTGAATGTGAGCAACAAAAGGATACCAGGGTTTCTTATACTGGTTTTGTTTTGTTTTGGGGGGGGGTGCATGGTCTAGGAATCGAACCCACATCTCCTGCGTGGAAGGCAGGGATTCTAACCACTGAACTACGTGTGCACCCCCTTATACTGGTTTTATAGTTTCATATTTTAATGCTTAGATCTTTGAAAACCTCTTGTTTTGAGGAAGGTATCCAGTTTATTTCCCAGTAGTACCATTTGTTGAACAATCTGTTTTCCCCTATTTACCCAAACTGCCACTTTTATAATATATTAAGAATAAGTACATATTTGGGTCTATTTATATATTTTGACTTATAATTTATATGTCTGATAAGTATAAGTTCTGTAGTATCATATTTCTTTTAGCTTTATATATAATTTTTTCCAGCATTATCATTGTTCTTACTTGTTTATTTTTCTATATGTACTTTAGAATTAGT
This sequence comes from Tamandua tetradactyla, assembly GCF_023851605.1. Taxonomy (NCBI): domain Eukaryota; kingdom Metazoa; phylum Chordata; class Mammalia; order Pilosa; family Myrmecophagidae; genus Tamandua; species Tamandua tetradactyla. The sequence continues at coordinate 818,268 of NC_135338.1, forward strand.
TTATCTGGTTCCAGAAGAAAAATCCTTTTGAGATATTTTTCAGTTGGAAAGATAAGGTATACTTTCACATTTAAGTCTTTAATCCACCTTTAGTTAATTTTGTACATGTTCTGGGATTTGAATGGCATGTTATTTTTCCATATAGATAATTAATTGATTGAATACCATTTCAAAACAATTTTTCCTTTTTCTGCTTGTCTGTAATGTCACCTTTGTCATCTCTGTGTCTGATTCTGAGTTCTCCATTCTGTTTCATTGATCTCTTTATCTCTGTAGTAATACAGATATCTTAATTTCTTTAATTGGTTTAAAGTGAATCTTGAAACCTAGTAAGGCAAATTGGTTTATAGACAAATACAGAAAGGCATGTGGCGAATGCATTTAGAATCAGTTCTTTAATTTTCAGGAAAAACTCTGTCTTGACTGCAATGAATTTATAAATTGATTTGGAAAGAATTGATAGCATTACAGTATTGAGTCTTCTTATCTATGAATATGGTCAGTGTACTTATTTATTTTATTTAGATTTTAAGTGTCTTTCAACAAAGCTTTATAACTTTCTCCATACAGGTCAGGCATATCTTTTTTGTTATATTTACTGTTTGTTCTAGTTTGCTAGCTGCCGGAATGCAGTATACCAGAAATGAAATGGCTTTTAAAAAGGGGAATTTAATAATTTGCAGGTTAACAGTTTTTAAGCTGTGGAAATGTCCCAACCAAAATAAGTCTCTAGAAATGTCCAATCTAAGACATCCAGGAAAAGATACCTTGATTCAAGAAAGCCGATGAAGTTCAGGGTTTCTCTCTCAAGTGGAAAGGCACATGGCGAACACAGTCAAGGTTTCTCTCGGTAGGAAGGGCATGTGGCAAACACAGCGTCATCTGCTAGCTTCCTCTCCCGCTCCCTGGGAGGCGTTTTCCTTCTCCATCTCCAGAAGTCACTGGCTGGTGGACTCTGCCTCGTGGTTCTGTGGCGTTCTCTGGTGTGGCTCTCTCGTGGCTCTGCCATGCTCTGCCCTCTCCGAATTTCTCTTTTATAGGATCCAGTAAAGTAATCAAGACCCACCCACATGGGTGGGGACACACCTCCGCCTAATCCAGTTTAACAAGCACTCTTGATTGAGTCACATCTCCAGGAAGATGATCTGATTAAAGTTTTAAGCATGCAGTACTCAGTAGGGATTAGAAGAAGCGGCTGCCTTTACAAAATGGGATTAGGAATAAAACCTGGCTTTCCTAGGGTACACACATCCTTTCAAACTGGCACACTGTTTTTAAGAAACAGTTCATTTATTTATAGTTTTCATTCCTGTTTTAATGATATAGTGTTAAAATTCAAATGTTCTAACTTTTTATAGCTAGAATGTAGAAAAGCACTTGAGTTTTTACATTGACACATATACAACAACCATTTAAAACTCATTAATTTAATAATTTTTATGTATATTCTTGTATCTGTGGAGAAAATCATGTCAAACAAGAATAATGACAAGTATATTTCTTCTTTTGCAATTATACATCTTGTATCTTTTTCTTGTTGACTAAAAAGCTTTAATCCAGATAGTAGCATTCAATTCAACAAATACAATTTTTTAGTTTCTAGTGAGAACTAGGCTTAGGTACCATGGTTGGCCCTACAGCTATCAGGGTGAGCAAAACAAGCTGGTCTGTTTCCTCAAAGAGATTACGTTAGGGTTTTAGGAAGATCATCTGACAAATCGGAGCCAGACTCTGGAATGCTGTCACACTAAGGCATGATGTTCATCTTTGTTTCTTTCTTTTTTTTTTTATTAAGGGCGGGCACCGGGAATTGAACCCGGGTCTCTGGCATGGCAGGCGAGAACTCTGCCACTGTGCCACCATGGCCCACCCACATCTTTGTTTCTTGGTATTGAATGGTCTCTCATTTCTGCTTTTTTCTTCTCTCTCTCTCTCTCTCTCTGCTTTGGTATGCACATATCTTCCTCATCCCTACTTCTGCATATTTTCCAGGTTCGGGCACATACCAGGGACTGACTTTATTTCTTTCTGAACTTACCAAATTATTTAGAAAAAGAATCTGATTGTCTCGGCCCAGCCAATGGATTTGCTGCCTGTGGGCCACAGTTAGCTGTGGCCAAGGAAGCAGGGTCAGTATAGTGTGAACATGTCTCTGGGGCCATTCTGCTGTGCCCAGGTGGGAAAGTTTTCAGAAGAGAAATCTATGGGTTGGACAAGATCATTAAAAAGGATATATTAGTAAGAGAAACTAAAATTGAAAGAAAGAGAGAGGGTGGTTGTAGAAAAGGAAAGTAATTAACATTGTTAAGTGCTTCTAAGAGGACAAGCAAGATAAGTGCTGAAACTTAGAGAAGACTTGGAAAATAAAGTGAGTTAACATTTTATTGTGTTTTCTTATAATTTGAAAACACTGGGTAATATTGCATGAGTTTATTCTTTTTTTAATTTAATGTTGTCATATAAATTTTCACATCAGTAAATATTCTAAGAACACATTTTTCATTACTCTAGTTTTCATATTACTGTAAATGATACTCTTCGTTTACGGATGAGGAAACTGAGAAGCAAAAGAGAGTATGTAACTAGTCCATGGTCCCACAACTGAAGTAGACATCTTTTAGGGATTCTGCCCAGCCCACAGCCCTCCAAAAGCTCCCTCACCATAAGGCAGCCATAAGTTCTCTGCATGAGCTTGTCCCTTAGGAACTGAGAACAGGTACGGAGTCTGGGTTAGTTTCCTCATTGAGGAAGTAAATTCAGAAGCCTTCATCTAACATATGGATTGAAGAAGGATCTGCAGAAGGATGAAGATGAAGCAGATATGTAGAAAGAAATAAGAGGTAAGAGACAGTCCTGTGGCCATGCAGTTTACAGTTCTAGTTTCTTCTGGAAGCAGCGTCAATCTACGTTAGGGTGTGTATGCACACTATCTCCTTTCTTTCCTTTTTTTTGATTTTTAACTTCTTTTATTGTGTAGTATAACATATATACAAAGCAAAGAAATAAAAGAGCAATAGTTTTCAAAACACTCTGCAACAAGTAGTTATAGGAGAGACCCCCCGAGTTTGTCATGGGCTACCATACAATCCTCTCAGATTTTTCCTTCTAGCTCCTCCAGAATAAAGGAGGCTAGAGGGCTTAAATATTTTTTTATCATCATAATCAACTTTTTTTCCTTTTTTTGTGAAAAATAGCATATTAAAAAAGCTATAAATTTCAAAGCACAGCACCACAATTAGCTGTAGAACATATTTCAGAGTTTGACATGGGTTACAATTCCACAATTTAGGTTTTTACTTCTAACTGCTCTAAAATACGGAGACTAAAAGAGATACCGACTTAATGATTCAGCATTCATATTCATTTGTTAAATCCTGTTTTCTCTATATAATTCCACCATCACCTTCGATCTTTCCATCCCAAACATAAGGGTGTTTGGGCTATGGCAGTTCTAAATTTTGCATATTTAGAAGACTCGATCACTAATACGGGGTAGCGAGATGGAACTATCTTATGTTCTGGAGAGGCTGGGCTATCTATATCTATATCTATATATATTTTTTGCATGGTCAGGCACTGGGAATCGAACCTGGGTCTCTGGCATGGCAGGCAAGAATTTTGCCCCTGAGCCACCATCACACCACCCTATATCCTTTCTCTTTTTTTCTAAACATAAAGTAATTCAGTTTGGTTTCTATTATTTATATCTTTAGATTCTTAATAAATGCATGCAGTAAATAGCTAAACCAGATCTGTCTAGGTTTAAAAATCCATATTTTTAGCTACTACATATAATCAGTGTTGATTTATCCATTATTGTGTATTATAGGTAATTTTACAATAAACATTGCTGTATGTTTATTAATACATATAGCTTAATATAGCTCATAGATTATCCTTACCCACATTTCTAGCTCCTTAGTGTAGAATTCTAGGACAGAGATTACTTGGTCAAAGTATATAAATATTTAAAGCTCTTTTATGTATTGAAAAAATGCCTTCCAGAAAGGTTATACTGATTTTCATTCCACTAACAATTTATGAGGACAAGGCATCTATATATTTTAATGTGTCATCCTTGTCACCTGTTGTTTACATATTCACTATCGATTCTTAGAATATGAAATAGAACTTTTTTTTCTGGTGCTGCTTTTGCCCCATATTTAAGTTATTTTTGGAATTTTAATATTACTATAAAAGACAGTTTTTATAATTTTATATAATTCCAAGTTCTCTTATTGACTTTTTTCCTAACTTCAGTGAATGAATGGAAAATGTCACAATACATAAAATAATTCTGATTATTTTTGATAAATAGTTGAAGAAATCATATCAGGAAGAATAAAACTGTTTGGTAGAATTACTGAAGAAATACTTAGGTACGTTTTCCAGTAATAGGATGTGCAATGAAAAGATTAGATTGTGGTATGAAATTAAAACCACATAGGAAGTTAGTAATTTGTTATGGGTTTGGCAAATTTTTAATCATTGGAAATTAATGTAAAGTACTTGTAAATTTTTACTTTCATCTTTTTTGGTAAGAGCTAAGTATTTAATTTTAGTAAAAATGTTCTTACTGAAGGAAATACAGAAATTAAGTAGTTAAAACTCAACTTCTTTAAGAAAAATAAATTAGAAACTAGGAACCCCTACTAAACTTAAAATTATGACTTATTTTGGAGTGATGAAAGTGATAAACATAGCTATATCATATCCTCAAAATGCCTAGCACTCCACCAAAGCAGACATATATTTAATTAAATATTGCATAGATTTGTGGAAATTTATCACTGTCTAAAAAATGTATCTTTCTAAAGCAATTAAACTTGTTAATTTTAGGTGTTTGTCTCCATGTTTATTTCTTTCCCCAAACAAAAAAGCAGAATTGTATATTTGCCGTTTTACAGTTTTTGAAAAATAAGCCTTCTCTGTGGCCTTACATCATTGCCCCTTTGACAGAGAACATCTCAGAAGAGCTGTCATCACCCAGGATTAGATTTGTTCCCAACCCTGAAATCTTGAATAGAGTTTTAGAATTGATACTAAACACTGGAGATGTTTTCTAGGACTTTGACAGAAGAGACCATTGGATAAAAAAATACATTGATATGTAAGGAAGGACTATTGGTGCATTTAAAGTGCCTGGAAGTCTACATTTACTGTTTCTTTTTGAGTCTACTCTGGTTGCTTGAGAGAGAATTAGAAATTTATAGTTCATTCTAGCTCTCTGGAAAGCTCTAGCCTACTTGCCTCTAAAATAATATAAGATATAATAGGTAGCCCTTCTCTTTCTTTCCCCATAAAACACTTCCTGAAATAGGAATTGGGAAGTGCACACTATTTCGCTAACATAAGACCACATTAGCTAGTATGGTAATAAATAGTGCTTTCTTTATTGTGGTTTGTAATGTAAAATATATTTAAAATTATAATTAATACTTATATGGTGAGATCTATTTCTAAAATGATACTTTCTGACTTTTTGAAAGAGAAACAATAACTAAACTGGTGTCAGTTTTAAGTAGGTCAAAACTATGCTAAGATTAGAGGTGAGTTGATTATGTTTGCATTTTTCTCAGAATTTACCTTACATGACTGTGTATGAGTTAGTTTCTATTTTATTTATTTTAGCTCATATATTATTCTGCATTAGCCTAACTGTGTAGAAAGAGCCATACAGGAAAAAATAAAATTGTGATTGAGAGTTTTTTTGTTTTTGTTTTTGTTTTTTTTGGTTTATGCCTTTAGTATAGAAAATATGAGAGTTCCTATATGCTGTTTTTTGAAGTATTTTTATATTTTAGTGCAGCTCGGATTATTTTTTTTAAGAATGCGTATTCTTATTAAAGCTTACGTTACAGAATCCTTAACTAATTATGCTCGTTTTAAAACAAGTTTTGGAATTCTCCTTTTTAAGTTTACTCAAAGGAGTTTTTAGACTTGCAATTTATTTTGGTGGATTATGCAGATGCTCTTAGAACTACAGGGTAACATAGCCCAGGTTTAATGCCAGAAACTGAAAAAACTATGGCATTTGGAGATGACAGCGGTAGAAGTGGTGAGAAGTAGTCGTCTGGATATATTTTGAAGGTAGAACTGATACTGTTAATGGATTGTATGTGAGATATGAAAAAGGAAGTTAAGGATAACTCCAAGATTTGAGGGCTGAGGACTGGAATAGTGGAGAAACCATTTTCTAAGGAGACTGTGTATTCTGTATGTGTATTTTTCTTACGGTTACTTCTAAATGATGAGTGGCCCTAAATTTTTTTTTACACAGTTTACATATAATTAAAGGTAGGTATAATTTATGTATTCTTCAATATAAAATAAAAACATAAGATGTCTTTTTCTGATATGGTAGTTCTTCCTCCCCTCACATTATCCTACTTTATAAATATTACTTTTATGTACTTTACCTCATTTGCTTTATTTCCTTTAATCATTAAGATCTGTGATCTTATTTATCTTCTTCAAGATTACTGATGAAATACTTTTTTTGCTTTGATACTGTTGGTGGTTCAGTATTATTCAATAAAGAATAGATATGAAAGCTGTCATGTACTCAGAAGTGAATCATGTGTTCCCCAAAAGAAAAATCTAGAAAAAATGTTCTGAAGGTAGAAACTAATAAATGAATCAGTAAAATTGAAATGATATATTCAAAGACTTATCCAAACAGACGGACTCCAATGCTTATACATTTAGCAGCGTCTTTATTTCTTCCACATTTAAAAGGAAAATGTTCTAAGAATATTTCAAGATTTTGTTAGTTTCACCTTAATTTTTTAAGGTGTAAATTTCATTCTGCTGTCTAAGAATTGGGAAATAATAGAAAGCTCTAATAAACTTTGATCACTGCAGGAATATAAAAAAGATCTCCCCAACCCACCCCACCCCCAAAAGAAAGGAAAGAGAAGAAACTACAAAAAAAAGATCCCCTCTCTTGCATAAGTTCTGTTGCATGAAACACATTCTAAATTCAGGAAGAGAAAGCTTTTTGCAACAAAGAAAAAAGGAACTGAAATTAACCCAAAATAAGCTTTCCCTTAGCCTCATTACTGTTTCCTCTCAGTTCTTCTAAGTTTCCTTCCTCTGTAGAAAGTCTAGCTTTCTCTGGTTTGCAACAATGTATTTTATACATTTACTTTCATTTATAGAGAATATACAATCCTATTTTATCCTAAATAAAAGGAAAAAAAGGTATGCTACTAAAATAACTTTCAATCATAAATCATTCTATTTTATTAAGGATACTTGTAATCATTTGTCAAAACGCCATCACCAAAGCATATGTTATCTTTTTTATATTGTGTTACTAAGTAAAAATGGTCCCTATCTTAATTGTTTTGGCAATGTTTTATTTCTTAATCAGGATAGTGCCCATATGGGTACTCTTTTTGTATGTTTCACTTATTGTGAAAAGAAAATTAAAACAAACATAAATGGTTCCTGTCTATTTTTTCTTTATTGCTGTAATCCATAGTTGTTAAAGGACTATGTAAATGCCTTCAGTTAAAGTTATTTTGCATTTTGCCTAAAATGAATTCTTTCTTGCACCTTTGATGAACAGGTATTAGCTGATGTCTAATATTGGCACCCAACTTGCTATTCCAGATTTATTGACGGCCTTTATAGATGTTGCATTAGAAACACTGTTTACCTCTCTGTAACCTCTACTTGGTTGTTTGAAATTTTACTTTTCCCTTTTTGCTAGCTGCAGAATGCAATATACCAGAAATGGAATGGCTTTTAAAAAGTGGAATTTAATAAGTTGCTAATTTACAGTTCTAAGGCAAAGAAAATGTCCCAGTTAAAACAAGTCTATAGAAATGTCCAATCTAAGGCATCCAGGGAAAGATACCCTGGTTCAAGAAGGCCGATGAATTTCAGGGTTTCTCTCTCAAGTGGAAGGGCACATGGTGAACACAGTCAGGGTTTCTCTCTCATCTGGAAAGGCACGTGGCAAACACGACATCACCTGCTAGCTTTCTCTCCTGGCTTCTTGTTTCATGAAGCTCCCGGAAGACAGTTTCCTTCTTCATCTCCAAAGGTCACTGGCTGGTAGACTCTGCTTCTCTTAGCTATGTCATTCTGCTCTCTCAGAATCTCTTTTTCTCCGGAAGTGTTTCCATTTTTATAAGATTCCAGTAAACTAATCAAGACCCACCCAAATGAGTGGAGGCATGTCTTCACCTAATCTTGTTTAACAACCACTCTTGATTGAGTCACATCTCCAGGGAGATGATCTAATTACAGTTTCAAACGTACAGGGCTAAATAGGGACTAGAAGAAATGGCTGCCTTTACAAAATGGGATTAGGATTAAAACATGGCTTTTCTAGGGGACACAGACATTTCAAACCAGCACACCTCTCTTCTTTTGGGAAGATATATTCTTGTGTGGGAAACAATGAAAAAAAAACATCATATGATCAAATAGGAACCAGAATTGCCTGGGGGTGGGCTGGGGGAAATGGGGAGTCACTGCACAAATAGTCTGTGCAGTGTGTTTGGGGAGTTGGGAAGGTTTTAGTGGTGGAAGTGAGAAAGCTACCACAGCCTGTGAGTGTGATCCATCCCATCACATTGCGTGCTTGGGAGTGTTTGAAATGGGAAAATTGTGTTATATGTATGTTCTCACAATCCTAGAAGGGATCCAATGAGAGAAGAAAAGATTCAAGAGAACTTTTATTGGGGCATGTGAAAAATTAGAATATAGACTGTAAGCTTTGTATCAGTTTAAATTTCTTGAACTTGATAACTGCACTTAAGGTGGTTACATAAGTGAATATCTTTGTTCTTAGGACATGTACATGGCAGTATTAAGTGCTAAAGAACATTGATATATACAACCAATATTCAAATTTCAGAAAATGTATTGCTATGCAGATAGATGGACAGATAGATGGATAGGTAATATGATATGTCACATGTGTCAAATGTTAAATCGGTGGATCTGAGGATCTAGGGAGATAGAGGTATGTTGGAATTCTCTGTATGGGGTTTATATGATTTTTGCACCTTTCCTGTAAGTTCAAAAGGGTTTCAAAATAAAAAGTTTTATTTTAAAAAGGGGTGTGGGGAAGACCAGGAGAGTGTTACACTATAGAAATCAAGAGTTTTAAGGTTTCAAGAAGAAAGGGGTGGGTCATGTTAAATTAAGTAGAGAAGCCCACTCAAGACAACGATGTACTAAATCTTTATCACTCGTCTCACAACTTTATTTACCTCCCTTATTTTAAGCTCACTTCTACCCTGCCTCCAACTTCACTGAGAAATTTGAAGTCATCAGGCATAAACTTCCTCAAAGGTACCCTCCCCTTCTTCCTTTACAGGCTTACCTGTAAGCTCATTCATTTTTTCCTTCTCCCTGTCATGTCAGAAAATTTAGAGTCATTTCTTAAAGTAGTGCCGTTGATACCAAGAGGTGTCCATACTTTGTTTTTCCCTTTTTATGGCTTTCTGCCCCAAGTATTTTACCAAAATCGTTTTCAGTAAGTTAGTAGAGAGGCAAAAGTGAAAGTTAAAATACAAATTCATATACAAGGTGGGAAGATGTCAATAGAATTTGCAGATAGCAGTCGCTGCTGGGAGGGAGAGGGAGGCTGTGCTCAGGTCTGCCCCCCAGGGAAGTGAGGGCCGTATGTGGCCCTATCTCAGGTACTCTTCTGGAGGCTGTTTTGGTTTGGTGTCATATTAAAAGAATATCTCCTACCTGCTCTCTTCTGTAGCTGACAGGCAATTGAATCTTTCTTACAGAAGCAAACATGAGTCAGTTCCCACCCTGAAGAGGGTTGAAATGTGAGTATCTTACTCACTCATACACGCATACAAAAAATATTTCTTAAATGCCTTTTATGTGCAGTGCTCTGGGTTAGGTGCAAGGAGTACAATGCGGAGTGAAATCATGGCTGTTTTTCTGGTGGCGCTTAATAATACAGTGATTTGTTTTTATTTGCTTGATTATAGTTAACTTATGTGACTTAACTAATTTTACCCTTTTTTCCCCTTTAGTATCCTCTTACATATGGACTGATTCTTATTGCCTGCTGGTGTTCTCTAGTATGCCTAAGTAGAATTTACATGGGAATGCACTCCATTCTGGTAAGGAAAACATATTCATAGTGCCTTATTTTTTTCTGACGTTGACAGGCAATTTTATAATTTTTAATTGTTTGTAAACTTACATGAAACCTAAATAAGAAAATATAGCTATTTTAAGTATTCTTTGTTTTACAAAAATATTTACATGATACTTTGCCAAGTTTTAATGTAGTGATCACTTATTTTATAGAAACATTTACCAGCAATCACAGTAGCTTAGTATAATACTCAGAATAACGTTTCTCCCTCTTTTCAGTCTTATTTTTATTTTCCTTTGGAATCCCCTCTGTGCCTTCCTATTGCTGAGTCAAAGCCTACAGTGTGGGCACAGAAACTGAGGACTCTAAGAGGTAGAGAAGACCCAGTGACTAAACACTGAGTGAGCCTCAACTGTCCTGGTACCGTTAGTATTTCTATGTTAGACTCTAGTTTCCTTCGCTTTCATAACAGCATAACCAGGTGTTTTGTTTTGAGGATTGAGTTCAGTTTCAGAAGCAGCAGCAGCATGAGGGCCCTGCATGTATGCGCACACCCACACCTCTTCACTTTCCTTTCTCTCTGTCCCTATAGACAGCCACTTAATTCCGGCTTGCAGAATTTCTTGACCAGGTAACTGCAATTTCCTAATCAGTAATCGTGCTTCCAGATTGTTACTCCATCCACTATTCAGTCTGCTGTTGTAGTAGACCTCCCGAAACCCAAATGCGATGCCCTGTGGACTTGTGCTTCCTTAAATGAAAAGGTGTGTCTTACCTCCATGCCTGTAGGAATGCTGCCACTCCTCCTGAATGCTCTTTTCCCTCCTTTGCCTAGCAAACCATCCCAATTATCCTTTAGGGCTCACTATAAATGTTCCTATCTCCTAAAACTGCTTTGCCAAAACTGGCTAGGTGACATTTCTCGCAGAGCACCTTGAGCATGATGGGCACAGCACTCACCGTAAAGTATAATTTCGTTTTTCCTGGTCTGTCCTGCCTGTAAACTATAAGCTCCTGGAGAGCACTAGCAGCGTGTTTCCTCTCTCTACCCCCAGCATCTAACGTGGCATCTCAAGGTGCTCTGTGCATGTATTATATATTATCTTTGAAGAGAAAGGATGAGATAAAAAAAGTACAGAAATTATGAATATATGACTCCTAAAATTTCTAGTGGAGAACATCCCATTTTTTTTGCCCCTTAAAAACAATTTAAATTTTAAATTTAAAAATGTTTTGCTCATAAAAATATCTTGTTTAGCTTATTTCGTCCTGTAGCAATAATACTGTTTTCTGTTTCTTTCTCGGATGTCTATCTCTGGCATCCCCTTCATTAGTAAATTTCCAGAAGTTCCAAATACTATTTGAATAAACATATTATTAGTTTGACTTTTTATACTTATTTATATTCAATAAAATTATGAATGCACTTAATTTAATCTTGCTGCCTAACCTCTACTAATTTTATAATCAAGATATCACATTTTTATAGCAAATCTTGTTGTAAAGTAATGTTTTACATCTGCTGTGCCTTGTTTAGAATCATTCCATCCACCCCCACAAAGGTAGCGATATCTATTCTAAAGATCCATCAAATAGTTATCAATCAGTGAGTAATAAAAAATTCCTTGGAGGAAAATATATTAGATTATATTACCCCTAGATTCATTACCATCATAAAAAGAGGAACAGGAATCTGATGGTATAAATTACATAATCTCAAAGATGGTATTCTTTTTTTTTTTATTAATAAAAAAATTAACAAAACATTTAGAAATCATTCCATTCTACATGTACAATCAGTAATTCTTAATATCATCACATAGTTGCATATTCATCATTTCTTAGTACATTTGCATCGATTTAGAAAAAGAAATAAAAAGACAACAGAATAAGAATTAAAACGATAATAGAGAGAAAAAAAAACCTATACCTCACATGCAGCTTCATTCAATGTTTTAACATAATTGCATTACAATTAGGTAGTATTGTGCTGTCCATTTCAGAGTTTTTATATCCAGTCCTGTTGCACAGTCTGTATCCCTTCAGCTCCAATTACCCCTTCTCTCTTTTTTTTTTTTATTAACGGAAAAAAAGAAATTAACCCAACATTTAGAAATCATACGATTCTACATATGCAATCAGTAATTCTTAACATCATCACATAGATGCATGATCATCGTTTCTTAGTACATTTGCATCGGTTTAGAAGAACTAGCAACACAACCGAAAAAGATAAAGAATGTTAATATAGAGAAAAAAATAAAAGTAATAATAGTAAAAACAAAACAAAACAAAACAAAAACCTATAGCTCAGATGCAGCTTCATTCAGTGTTTTAACATGATTACTTTACAATTAGGTATTATTGTGCTGTCCATTTTTATTGCAGGTTACTACTGAAACATTAAAATATAGGATGACATATAAATTATACTATATTAGATGTATAATATTAAAAAGTGGGTTCATTATGGGTATAATTTCAAAAATTTAGTTTTGAAATTGATAAGCAATATATTACTGGTTTGGAATAGCTGTGGTTATAGCTCAGCATCATATTTTTTGTATCTAGTCAAAGATGGTATTCTTTAAAAATAAAAATGAAATGTTTAGTAGATTGGTCAAATATCCAAGGTGAATTCAGTTCATTTTTTATATACGAGATAACATCTGTTCTTGAATCAATAGAAGTGAAAGCAATATTGATGTGTTATTTTTCAAATCATGAGTTTGATAAACCCAATCCTTTAACCTTTCATAGAATGTCTTAAATCAATTTTATTCAGATTAGCTACTGACTTTTATTATATATAGTATTACAGGGTTTTTTTTCCTTTTCAAAGTGAAGTCAGGAACAGCTTGCAAGTGCTGTAAAATATGATGCTGAGGGCGGGCCGCGGTGGCTCAGCGGGCAAAGTGCTTGCCTGCTATGCCGGAGGACCTCGGTTCGATTCCCGGCCCCAGCCCATGTAACAAAAACGGAGAAACAGAATACAATAAAACAAGAAAATGTTTAAAAATGTTTCCCTTTCTTCCTTCCTTCCTTCCTTCTATCCTTCCTTCCTTCTCTCTGTCTTTCCTTTAAAAAAAAAATATGATGCTGAGCTATAACCACAGCTATTCCAAACCAGTAATATATTGCTTATCAATTTCAAAACTAAATTTTTGAAATTATACCCATAATGAACCCACTTTTTAATATTATACATCTAATATAGTATAATTTATATGTCATCCTATATTTTAATGTTTCAGTAGTAACCTGCATTTTGAGCTTTTCTTAAATATAATTTGTATTCTAGGCAGAGGGTGCCGTGGAAGTTGCTAGTAGGTGCTCAGATGCCGAATTATCTAAGCTATGTCTTCATTACCATTAAGAAGACAGCGCTGATGTGTTATATAGTTTAAGGGAGTATTTCATACAGTATTTTCCATAAGCTTTATTGTTATTGTTTTAACACAAAGTGTAACGACTTAGCTAACTTTTAACAGCTGTTACTTTCCTACTAATTTAGTTTTCTCAATGCCTAGAAATGTAGAGAAGAGCTACTGTATCCATTTTTCATCAAACGTAGCTTGCAAAATTTAATTTTTTAAAATAAAACACAAGCCATTAAGTTATTGGATTGTCAGACTACTATTTCATTTCTGTATGGGTGAGATTGTTTGTTCTAACTACATTTACCTAAAACTATAATAGAAGTTTTTATGTATATATGTGAAAAACTGTTTTTAGAAAAGCAGCATGTACCTCTCGACACCATCTTTCTAACCAAAAATAAAAATGAAATAAACCCCTAGGGAGAAGGAAGAGTTATGAAGTTAGGATTTTAAAAATAAGTATGACTACTGAATCATTGTGTTGATATTTCTTTTTAATCTATAGTGTCTTGGAGCAGCTAGATGAAAAAACCTGAAATTTTGGAACAGTAACCCATACCAGTCTTTGAGATCAGTTCTATAATTCCTTTTTAAATGTACTTTGAAATTTATTGTTTGCATATATATTATATTTCATAATTTATAAATGTTAAAAAAATGAAATGAACCAAACCATAAAAAATGAATAAGTTAGAGAAAAAGGCCTAGAACAGTGAACACTAAGAGTTTTAGCAGTGGTTATTGCTGGGTAAAAGCTATTTATTATTGTTTATATTTATTTTCTAATTTATTACAGTGGAATGCAATAGTTTTGTTTTTCAGTTAAAGCAGATAGAAACTTCAAAGTCAAAACATCCTTAATAATGCCTCTATAATCAAAGATCATGCATTCCAAAGACATATTTTGTTGTCAGAAATGCTTTTGACATCTTTGGTTATATTGAAATCAGAATTAGGATGCCTGAAATATGTTATAATTAAATTTTTTAAAAACTCCCTATAAGACAGAAGACCTGGAATCTAGTTTTGGCAAATAGTAGTTCCTGATTAGGAAAAGGAGAAGATTCCAGCTTTAATGGTTAATAAATCTTCATCAAATGTATAGTATTTGATACCCTCTATCATAAATTTGATAATAGCCCTGAATATTTCATTCAAATGTGTAATTATCTATTGACAACTTTTAGGGCATAAAAGGTATTTATAACTAATAAGTATCTAAAATTATTTGCTAAATTTCCTTATAGGAAACTTGCTACTTTAGACTTTTAATGTAACCTTTAATATTAATTTTTCTTTATTACATAGTTTGTGCTCTAATACTTAAAACTTCTTAGTTATATATTTTAATATTACATATTACATGGATATAACAGTGATAGCCTACAGCCTTATCTCCTGAATTTGCTTATTGTCTTCTTCTGGTCCAGTAGTATCAGTTCAGTGTGGCATCCAGGGCAGTATCTTAAATAATTAATAACTCAGCCAGAAAAGGAGACAAATTTATATGAAGAGTTTTGCAGTAATCAAAGTTTACTATTTAAGGAGCTATGTTAAAAAAAGTATAAAGGGCGGGCCGCGGTGGCTCAGCGGGCAAAGTGCTTGCCTGCTATGCCGGAGGACCTCGGTTCGATTCCCGGCCCCAGCCCATGTAACAAAAACGGAGAAACAGAATACAATAAAACAAGAAAATGTTTAAAAATGTTTCCCTTTCTTCCTTCCTTCCTTCCTTCTATCCTTCCTTCCTTCTCTCTGTCTTTCCTTTAAAAAAAAAAAAAAAAAGTATAAGACAAAATATATCAGATGTTTTATGTCAAGCTGAAATACTTTTGAAAGTATAATTGATACCAGAGAATTTATCATTTAAAGAGATTCTTAGAAACAGTAAAGTGATGATATGTAAAAAATCTTGATACTTAATTGGTTAATTTTTTCGTTTATTTAAGATACAATAAAGATTTTATAGAAATGAACATTAATTTATATCTATATTTATACTGTGAAAGAATATGATTAAAGGGGAAATTTGGGGTGTGTATATGTGTTCTAGTTTGAAAGCTGCTGGAATGCAATATCCCAGAACCGGTATGGCTTTTAAAAAGAGGAATTTATTAAGTTGCAAGTTTACCATTCTAAAGCTATGAAAATGCCCAAATTTAAAGCAAGGCTATAGAAATGTTCAATCTTAGGCATCCAGGGAAAGATACGTGGGTTCAAGAAGGCTGATGATGTTCAGGGTTTCTCCGTCAGCTGGAAGGGCACATGGCAAACATGACAGTTTGTCTACTAGCTTTCTCTCCAGGCTCCTTGTTTCATGAAGCTCCCCTGGGGCATTTTCCTTCTTCATCTCCAGTCTGTGGCTGCGTGAACTCTCATGGCTCTGAAGTTTTTTCCAAAATGGTTCTTCTTAATGGGGGCCAGTAAGCAACCCCACCTTGAGTGGGTGGAGGCACATCTCCATGGAAACCATCTAATCAAAAGTTACCACCCACAGTTGGGTGAGCCACATCTCCGTGGAAACAATCTAAAGGCTGCCACCCAGCAACACTGAATGAGGATTTAAGGACATGGCTTTTCTGGGGTCCACATCATATTCAAACTGGCACAATTTGTTACTAGAATTTTTTTTTTAGATGTTAATAATTTACCCATAGCACTATACAACACAGTAAACCCTAGAGTAACCATGAACTATGGATAACAATACAATTATACAAATGTCTTTTCATCAATTGCAGCAAATGTACCATACTAAAGTGTAACATGTTATATGGGTAGTAATTGGGAATTCTGTATTTTATGCATGATTTTTCTGTAAACCTGCAACTTCTCTAGTAAAAAAAAAAAAAAATAGGGAAATAAATTCAGTTAACCAGAATTCTTAAGTAACTTTTAGTATATGTCAATGAATTTTCATGGAAGTCCAAGTTCATATTCAAAAAATGTACAAAATTTAGTTTCTCCTTATTCCCAATGTTTAATTTCTATTGCTGAAAAGATTTATTTTATCAACAAGTGTGTTGAGTACCTTCAATCTAAAGTAAGGTTAAATAACTGTGTGACCTTATTCCAGTTTTCTTATTTAAAAATTGGTGATAAGGGAGAAAGGAGGAGGGCGCTCCAAGCGAAAGCACCGCGGACGCCATTATCCTGTTTCTTGCCGCACCGACTTCGACGTCTTTCCGGCCCACTACTCTTTCACAGCCTATAGATCAGTGTGTCCATTAAATACAAGAAAATGGAAACTGAACAGCCAGAGGAAACCTTCCCCAACACGGAAACCAATGGTGAATTTGGTAAACGCCCTGCAGAAGATACGGAAGAGGAACAAGCATTTAAAAGATCTAGGAACACTGATGAGATGGTTGAGCTTCGCATTCTGCTTCAGAGCAAGAATGCTGGGGCAGTGATTGGAAAAGGAGGAAGAATATTAAGGCTCTCCGTACAGACTACAATGCCAGTGTTTCAGCCCCAGACAGCAGTGGCCCCGAGCGCATATTGAGTATCAGTGCTGATATTGAAACAATTGGAGAAATTCTGAAGAAAGTCATCCCTACCTTGGAAGAGGGCCTGCAGTAGCCATCACCCACTGCAACCAGCCAGCTCCCGCTCGGATCTGATGCTGTGGAATGCTTAAATTACCAACACTATAAAGGAAGCGACTTTGACTGTGAGTTGAGACTGTTGATTCATCAGAGTCTGGCAGGAGGAATTATTGGGGTTAAAGGTGCTAAAATCAAAGAACTTCGAGAGAACACTCAGACAACAGCCAAGCTTTTCCAGGAATGCTGTCCTCATTCCACTGACAGGGTTGTCCTTCTTGGAGGAAAGCCTGATAGGGTTGTAGAGTGCATAAAGATCACCCTTGATCTTATATCTGAGTCTCCCATCAAAGGACGTGCACAACCTTATGATCCCAATTTTTACGATGAAACCTATGATTACGGTGGTTTTACGATGATGTTTGATGACCGCCGTGGACGTCCTGTGGGATTTCCCATGCGGGGAAGAGGTGGTTTTGACAGAATGCCTCCTGGTCGGGGTGGGCGTCCAATGCCTCCATCTAGAAGAGATTATGATGATATGAGCCCTCGTCAAGGACCTCCTCCTCCTCCTCCTGGAAGAGGTGGCCGGGGTGGCAGCAGAGCTCGGAATCTTTCTCTTCCACACCACCACCACCTAGAGGAGGAGAGCTAATGGCTTTCGACAGAAGAGGAAGACCTGGAGACCGTTATGATGGAATGGTTGGTTTCAGTGCTAATGAAACTTGGGACTCTGCAATAGATACATGGAGCCCATCAGAATGGCAGATGGCTTATGAACCACAGGGTGGCTCAGGATATGATTATTCCTATGCAGGGGGTCGTGGCTCATATGGTGATCTCGGTGGACCTATTATTACGACACAAGTAACTATTCCCAAAGATTTGGCTGGATCTAGTATTGGGAAAGGTGGTCAATGCATTAAACAAATCCGTCATGAGTCTGGAGCTTCCATCAAAATTGATGAGCCCTTAGAAGGGTCTGAAGATCGAATCGTTACCATTACAGGAACACAGGACCAGATACAGAATGCACAGTATTTGCTGCAGAACAGTGTGAAGCAGTATTCTGGAAAGTTTTTCTAAGACTAGTGAAGAACTGAAGGAGTCCTGCATCTTTTTTTTTTATCTGCTTCTGTTTAAAAAGCCAACGTTCCTCTGCTTCATGGGTGTTCTGCATTTGAGGTGTAGTGAGATCTTTGCTGTTCACCAGATGTAATGTTTTTAGTTCCTTACAAACAGGGTGGGGGGGTGGGGAAGAGGGTGTGCAAAAACTAACACTGAAATTTTGAAACAGCAGCAGAGTGAGTGAATTTTATTTTTTGTTCATTGTTGGTGGTGAAAAAAACAAGAATGAGATTTCCCCCCCCCATGTACTTATTGTGAACACCTTGCTTTGTGGTCACTGTAACATTTGGGGGTGGGGGGGGACAGAGAGGAAGAGTAAAAATAGCCCACATGTCCCTGGCATCTATTCAGAGCAGTGTTCAGAATGTGATGCTCTTTTGTAAGAAGCGTTTTATGATTTTTTGAATAAATTTAGTGAACCTATTTTTTTAGTGGTCATTTTTTTTTTTAATGAAAAAGTCATTTTTCACATGGCTAAATTCTTCCACCCCACCCCTAAACTGAACACTAAGTTTGATTTTCAGCTCCTCTGTTGGATATAAATACATCTCTTCTTGGACACAGGCAGAATACCTTGGCAAATTCAGTTCTGGTGACTTGATTGTTTGAAAGTCCATTGTTTGACAAAATACAGATATTCCATCACATATTCATGCTTATAATAAGCTGGGGGTTTTGTTTGTCTTTGTAAATTGTTGCCCCCTACTTTGCAACAGTTTTATTAATCAGAATAATGCTTGCTTATGGAAGTGGCTGAATAAATTCTGATTATTTTTTTAGATTATTTCTCACCTAGACTTCAATTGTCAATCTGCTAGTGTTTTATTAGTTAAACTTTGTAAAATATATATATATTGTTTTTCCATTGTATGCGAATTGAAAGAAAAAGATGTACCATTTTCTCTGTTGTATGTTGGATTATGTAGGAAATGTTTGTGAACAATTCAAAACAAAGATGAAAAAAAGTTCCTGTGGATGTTTGTGTAGTTTCTTGGCATTTGTATTGATAGTTAAAAGTTCACTTCCAAATAAATAAAACTCCCATGATCCTAGGAAAAAAAAAATCGGTGGTAATCATTAATATAATTAATGATTTATAATTATTAATGAAATCATAATTTTCATCAAATTTGGACACTGATAGGGGGAAAGGGTGCTTTTAATACTTACTGGCCTAGTCAAGTCATCTCAGGGTGGTTGCAAGGATTAAAAATAACAATACATCAAAGTATTAAGACGATGTTTTTAGTAAAGAAAATATTAGATCCTGAAAATTATTTCAGCCCAGATTCAAGAAATTAGGTATCATGTTTCTCTTAAAGAGTCCTTAACAGGGAAGATTATAGTGATAAGTCTTAATATAAAATGTGTAATGTAAATATGTACTACTGTACCTGTCAATCCTGGCGGTATAGTAGAATCCCTGGGGAGTGGGTTTTTTTTTTTAAAGGCTAATGCCCCACTACCACTTCAGTGCAATTACATAAGAATCTCTGGGGATTCTTATGTAATTGTCCAGACATCAATATTTTTATAAAGTTCTTCAAGTG
Source organism: Tamandua tetradactyla (assembly GCF_023851605.1). Lineage (NCBI taxonomy): Eukaryota > Metazoa > Chordata > Mammalia > Pilosa > Myrmecophagidae > Tamandua > Tamandua tetradactyla. The sequence goes on from NC_135338.1 coordinate 837,952, forward strand.
ATTTTAATCTGCAGCAAGGTTTGTGAATATCTGGTTTTCTTGGAGAAATAGATAAGCAAAGAAGACAGTGTGTTAACGGTTATAGCATGTCTGGAGAATGCTATGGAAGCAAAGAGAAGGAAGGTAACTATTTAGGGATGAGAGGAGAAAGTTTATGGAGGAAGTAGATGCTTGAGCAGAAACTCAAAAGATATATGAAAATTTGCCTAAAATATAGGTAGGAAAGATAATTCTAAGATGAAAGTAAATAGAGTCTATAAATTTATTATGGGATTTGGCAGTAAATGAAGTGTAATGACAGGAGAAGCCTGATATGAAATACTTCATGTATTCTAAGATGTTTGCACAAGTGATAGTGCCTTGTTACTCTCATAAAAATGTATTAGTTATGTAATAACCTAGACCTATTAGAAAATAAATCATTCATAGAGGGAAAACACAATTAAAATAGTAAATAACCTTGCTTCATATTTCAGAATAGGAAACTATGAACGAAAAATGTTTTTTTATAGAAATAAATTTTTAAGATGCTTTTCTTAAGATACTCATAATACAATAAATTGTTGAAAGGCAGAATAAAGTACATTTATTTTCAAATAATTTAGTAGATTGTGATAAAATAGTGAAAACCAGTTTCTGTGAAGGATGCATCCTTTCATTTATTCATCCATTTCATAAATATGCTAAGCCCTGGGAAGGGAGTAGTGGTCATACATAAGCTATCTCTTCAACATCCTTTCAGTTGAGTGTTCAGTTCTCAGTCCATTTATTATTTGTCTTTCTGGTGCTGCTATCTTATATTCCCACAGTATTCTGATTTGGAATTGAATTTCATTTAGGGCAGTGGTTTCCAGACACCACTGTGCTGACCGTGCCAGTCCATGGCAGAGTTTTTATCGGACTGCACCACAGTGAGGACAGTGCCAGGGATTTTACATTTAAACGGATTCATTCAGTCGACAGGACTGTCTGTTATCCAGCAATATTGGAAAGAAATCCTGCTTTATGTCGGGCTCTATATGAGGTGATGTGTCTGTGCAGTGATAGACAAAAATAATTGTGGTTCTTGCCGTAACAGTTTGTAGGCCAGTGAGAAAACAAGCAGTCACACAAATAAATAGCATTAGCTATTACGCTTTTCTGAAAGCATGTTATACTTCAACAAAGAATTTATGAAAATAAAATGTAAAATATCTTAGAACGTAACTCAAGAGATTGAAAAAGAACAGAATACTATCCACAAAGTAAGAAAGAGAGAAAAAGAAAGAGTAGGAATTGGTGAAAATGAAAACAAATATGTAAGAAAGCAGCTGTTCCAAGCAAAGAGTTACTACTTTGTAAAGACCAATAAAACAGTTAAATCTATGCAAAATAAAGGTGACAACAGAAAGAAAAGGCAGAAAATAAACAATATTAGAAATAAAAAAAGGAAAACATATTAACAGCTATGCCAAAAATTTATAGATAGAGAATTTTATGAACAGGTTTATGCCAGCACATTGTAAAGCTTAGATGAAATGAAGGACTTATTAGAAAAATATTACTTAATAAAACTGGCTCAAGAGGAAACAGAAAACCTGAGTAGTCTCATAACTATTAAGGGATCAGTGGTTAAAAATCCATCCAGAGGATTGAGCAGAAGGGCGTATGAGGACTTTCTGAGGTGAGAGATGTGGCGCATCTTGGTTGGAGTGGTGATTACAAGTACATACATTTATCAGAACTCATCACATTGTATACTGAAGATTTGTGCATTTCACTGTATGTAAATATTACCTTAATAAAATAAAAAGGTAGAAAAATCTACCCATAAAGAAAATGTTAGATTCCCAGACAGTTTTATATACAGCAGATCATTCAAGAAACAGATAATTCCAGCCATAAGCAAATTTTTCTAGGGAACAAAAAAAAAAAGAGGAAACTGCTTCTGAATTCACTTTATGAAGCTAACTTTATCTTGTTAGTAAAACTGACATTAGGAGTAAAGAAAATACATACTAACTTACAAATAACTAATTTCAAATAGCTTAGTCCCAGAAATATACAAAAAATATTTAATACATTGAGTAAGTTGGATTTTTCCCGGAATTTAAGGATGATTTAACGAGAATATTTGTTAAATTTATTGCATTCACACATTTAAAAAGGAGTCAAAGGATGTATCAAAAATAAAAGTTATTCAGGGCCGTGTGACAGTGGCTCAGTGGAAGAATTCTTGCCTGCCATGCTGGAGACCTGGGTTTGATTCCCAGTGCCTGCCCATGCAAAAAAAAGAAAGAAAGAAAAGAAAAGTTACTGAATACATTTCAATGCCCATTTGTAACTTCTAAGACATAGCAAACTGGGAAAAGACAAACTTCCTTGGTCTGCTAGAGTAACTACCAAAACTCACAACACATATCATCCTTAGCAACAAAGTATTAGAAGTATTTCTTTTAAAAACAGGAATAAGACAAGGGTGCCTACTGTTGTTTCCATTCAGTATTGTAAAGTAGAAATATTTTTAGAAATGTTTACATAGAAATAATTAAAGAATATTACTAGGCATATACCCTAGGCAATAAAACTAGGGAAAAAGTAAAACGATTTGAGGATTGGAAAGGAGAAAATAAAACTGTTTTTCACAAATGAGATAATTGTTTACATTCAAAATCCAAAAATAAAAATAAAAATTACTGGAATTAATAAATTAATTAGCAAGGTGGCCAACTATAACATCAAATTATAAAAAATCAATTGCACTTCTAAAAACATTTTTTAAAGTTAGAAACATTAATAAAAGATGCTATTTACAAAAATAACAACAGAAAAAATATATAAGGTACCAAGGAAAAATTATGAAAGACCTGTATCAAAAAATTATAAAAGGGCGGGCCACGGTGGCTCAGCCGGCAAGAATGCTTGCCTGCCATGCCAGAGGACCCAGGTTCGATTCCCGGTGCCTGCCCATGTTAAAAAAAAAAATTATAAAAAATATTTTTAAAGACCCTGAAGAACCCTGAACAAATGGATCTCTATTATTTCATTGGTAGAAAGACTCATGATAGTAAAGATATTATTTCTGCTTAAATTTATCTACAGATTCAGTATAATCTCAATCAAAATTCAAAGAAGGTGTTTTGAGGAATCTAAAAAGCAAATACTAAAATTCACTTAGAAGAGCAATTGCCTAAGAAGAGCCAATAAACTGAAAAATAAGTGAGGGGCTTGCTAGGAGTTACGTATGTAAAGATTTATTATTAAGCAACAGTAATTAGGCTGTGGCATTAGAGCAGGATTAAACAAATTAACCAGTGAAATAGAACAGAGAGCCTAGAAATATGCCCATGTCTGTATATGCAGATTAATATATCACAGGAATGGTGTTGCACATCAACATGGGTTTGGAACAGTTAGTTATCTAAATGGGAAAAAAAAAAAAAAAGAAAGAAAGAAATTGGATTCCTACTTCACTACTTCACACTAGAACCAAAAATCAATTCCAGGTATATTGAAGTCTTAAATGTAAAAGTCAAAAATTGAAAACGTTTTGGATAATATGATCTTGAGGTAGGGAAGACTTTCTTTCTTAAACAAGAAATACTGATTAATATGACAGCACTAAAATTTAGAATTTCTGTTTATTAAAAAAAGGCCATAAAGAAAATGAAAAGGCAAGCCACAAACTCCAAAAAGATATTTGTAACATGTATGACTGATAGAAGCTTTTATTGATAAACTATTTGTACACAGAACATGTAAAGAAATCCTGTAAATCAGTGAGAAAAATAAAATCCAAAAGAACAATTTCCCAAAAGACTCAAACATGCATTGCCTAGAAAAGGAACAGCACATAAAGTTATGTGAAGATACTTAACTTAATGAATAATCAGGAAAATGCAAATTAAGGCATCAGTGCAATGCCATTTACATCCATCAGCTGATGGAATGTAAATTCTGTAAACATTTTGGAAATTTGTTTATTGCCTTTTAAAATTGAACATGTGCATATACTCTGTGTCAGCCATTCCATTCTTAGGCATATGTCCTGCTGAAACTCTTACAGACCTATTCCAGGGAACATCATAAGAAAGAACATAATAGCATTGTTTATAAAATTCTTGCTTGGCTTAAGAACAGCTGTCAACGGAGAAAACTTTTAAGTTTAACCATAACCAGTTAACTAAATAAAAACCAAAAAACAACCCAATTGACCATCAGTGGGAAAATGGTTAAACACCATAGCAAAGTACTATAGTCATAAAGCAGATGACATATTACTGCATATAATAACATGAACGAATCTTAAAACCTTAATGTTAAGTGTGAAAAGCAAATCAAAGGAGACTGCATACCATATGGGAGCATTTTTATAAAGCTCAGAGTGAAACTAAAAAAAAATTTTTGGAGAGATATGATAATTCTTAAAAAAACAGTATTAAGCCAAAATTCAGGAGAGTAATTGTCTCTGGAAAGGATGCAAAGTGATAGAATTAAGAGACAACATACCAGTAGATACATTATTGGTAATAGTATTGTTCTCTTGTTCAGTGGTGATTGCATGGATATTCTTATACTTTCATATATATCTTACATATATTGTTCTATGTATCTCTGCTGGTTTGAAAGGAAGTATGCCCCCTGAGAAAAGCCATGTTTTAATATAAATCCCATTTCATAAAGGTAGAATAATCCCTATTCAATACTGTATATTTGAAACTGTAATGAGATCATCTCCCTGGTTGATGTGATTTAGTCAAGAGTGGTTGTTAAACTGGATTAAGGGATGACATGTCTCCATCCATTTGGGTGGGTCTTGATTGGTTTATTGGAGTCCTATAAAAGAGGAAATATTTTGGAGAATGAGAGACTCAGAGAGAGCAGAGAATGCTGCAGCACCACGAAGCAGAGAGTCCACCAGCCAGTGACCTTTGGAGATGAAGAAGGAAAACGCCTCCTGGGGAGCATCATGAAATAGGAAGCCAGGGGAGAAAGCTAGCAGATGACGCTGTGTTCGCCATATTCCCTTCCAGCCAAGAGAGAAACCCTGACTGTGTTCACCATGTGCCTTCTCACTTGATAGAGAAACCTTGAACTTCATTGGCCTTCTTGAACCAAGGTATCTTTCCCTGGATGCCTTTGATTGGACATTTCTATTGACTTGTGATTGGGACATTTCCTCGGCCTTAGAACTGTAAACTAATAATTTATTAAATTCCCCTTGTTAAAAGCCATTTGTTTATTGCATTCCAGCAGCTAGCAAACTAGAACAGTATCCAATATTACATAATACAAAATTTTTAAATAGAAAAAAATTAAGTAACTGGTTAACTGTAATGAATGCTGTTGAGAAGTGACCATCGCTTTTGAGCCATGAAAATCTCCAGTCTCCATGGAAGGAGTAGTTTCAATGCAGCGATGACTTTAGAAAAGAAGAAGTGAGGAAGTGGAGGCAGTGAATAGAAGCAATTCTTTGGATAAATTTTTCAGTGATAGTAGATTCCAAGGTTTTATTTTGTTTTAAGGTAGAAATTCTGGGACAGTTTTGTATCCTGTCAAGAATGATTTAGAAGAGAAAATTCTTTTAATAGTATTTTGATTTCCCCCTGTAAAACATCTTCACTCCTACGTGACCATCATCTCGTAAATTGCACTTGCCTAAAACTGAGTCATCTTTCCTCTCTTTTCTCTTCCCACATATAATCCATCACCAAGTTAAAGCTGTCAACTCTAATTTTAAAATATTTTACTAAATTCATCGATGTATTTCTCTGCATGTAGATACGGAGCATATCTAGAGCGGACCACTGTGAGAGCCTCCTTCTCGTGTCTTCCACTCTTCCTTGATAATCTGTTCCCTACACAGCGGATCAAGTGCTCTTTTGCAAATATCAATCAGATCATGTTACAGCCCTACTTCAAAATCTTTCAGTAGCTCCCTGTCACTTTTGAAATAAAATCTAAACTACTTGCCTAATACAAGGGCACAGCATAATTTGACCTCTGACTATCTTTGACCTCATGTTTCTTTCTCCTTTGCTCGGTGTTTTAGCGACTTCTAGACTTCTCTCTGTTCATTGAACTTACCATCTTCGTTTCTGCTTCACGGCCTTAACGTTTGGTTTCGTCTTCCTGGAACAGTTTTCCCCAGCCCTGAAGACACAGGGTTGGCCCCTTTTGGACTCAGGTCTCTGCTCGAGTGTCACTCCTCAGACAGGCTTGCTTGACGAGTCTAGTAGACCCTTCATCATCTCTCCCATGTTCCGCTTTCGTCTCTCCGTAACACAGCTGTCTTAAAGGAGGACGCCTGTCTGCTTTCTTACATGGGTATTGTCAGTCATCCCCACTAAAGCACAGGCTCTGTGACAGCAGGGATCTTGTCATTCTCGTCCAGCCCCTAAAATAGTGCCGGTCCCATGTAGGTGCTGAGTAAGTATCTGTTAAGTAAATGAGTGAATGGATGGATTGATGAATATAAGAAAGCTACCCAAGTATTTGTTCAGGCGTTTAGCTTCTTTGGTCATGGAAATAATTATGTATTTAAGTGCATGGAAATGAAGATTGTTTCTTTAAAAAATAAGTATACTCTTTTTTCCCAGGTTAAAACAGTACAACTTAAACATAGTTTATTAAGAATTTGAATTTGGAATAAATATGTCTTTATTATATATATATATATAATTTATAAAAGTGTGGAACTGAAAGCAAATCTTTTTATAATCAAAAGTTTTTAGTGCATACTATATGATCAATTCCTTTGAGAATCTAGTAACTTTTATTAAAATTTAAATCTGTTCAACATTTGAAATGTGAAATAGATGTTATTGTTAATATAAAATGTAAAAAATAGTATTTTACTAAGCTGTACTTTTCTCTTTTCCCAGGATATTATTGCTGGAGTCCTATATGCCATTTTAATCTTGGCTGTTTTCTATCCATTTGTGGACCTGATTGACACCTTCAACCAAACGTATAGATATGCTCCATTCATCATCATCGGACTCCATTTAGCCTTAGGGATCTTTTCTTTCACCCTTGATACCTGGAGCACATCCCGAGGAGACACAGCTGAGATTCTGGGGAGTGGCGCTGGAATTGCGTATGGATCGCATGTCACTTATAACCTGGGTCTGATATCAGATCCCTCTTTAGACATGTTACCTTTAGCTAGGCCACCGCTCACTGTGACTCTGTTTGGAAAAGCCGTGCTGCGGCTCTTCTTAGGGATGGTGATTGTGCTAATAGTCAGAGATATCATGAAAAAGATCACCATTCCCTTAGCCTGTAAAATCTTCAACATACCATGTGATGATGTTCGGAAAGCAAGGCAGCACATGGAGGTCGAGCTTCCTTACCGGTACATTACCTATGGGATGGTTGGCTTCTCCATCACGTTTTTGGTTCCTCAAATATTCTACTTTATTGGTCTCTTTTGATAGAGAAATGTTGTTTATGATAGAAAGGAGGGTTCAGTAACTGATATCTAAAAATATATTTTAGGTAAAAGCCAGATCAGAGTCAAGCTTTTGCAGGAATTTAACTTAAATAATTATTTAAGTAAATTCATAAGAGTCAGTGCATTTTATCATTGCACATCCAGTTATTGTTTTAAGTGAGTTGAGCTGTTTCAGTACTGAGAAAATGATTGATTTAGAATGTTCATGTAATATTTGGAAAGTTCTAGTGCTGTTATGGATTCAAGTTTTATATAATATATATTAAGGTACATAATATACAATTATATATCTAATATATGTTATATATGAAATAATTGTTTTTTTAAAATGTTGGGATGTATTATAAAAATAATAATATGCAACAGTTGTGCCTGTGTATTTGGACTTAATACAGGTATGGTTTTGTTAACTAAATATTAAACTCTCATTTATTTACTATGGGAGCCATTTCCCAATTGAATTGCATAATTACTAGATTTATGTGCTACCACATATTGATTTACTGCCTCTATTTATACTGCCATCACCTTTCATGTTATCCATGATATTGAACATGGGAGGCATTTTTAAAGGACCAAATTTTCAGAAAAATTAGTTTGGGGATTCCTTAATTTTTTTCAGTTCAGTACACTGTGTTGAATGTACTTTATTTGCAACTGTTCTGGATATTAGTTTAATGATTCAGGTACTGAATTTTATGCTTGCTAATTGTGCCTTTCTGTTGCTGAGTTAAGAAATGCCATCTAGACTGTGATATAAAAATCAGATGCCAACTTTATCTGAAGTTACATATAATCAAGCAAATAATTTTAAAACATATATCAAGCTAACAGGGCTAGAGTTAAACCGTCCTTAACTGTTTAGCCTTCATTTAGAAAGGAGTGTGGAGTGGGCTTCCTCCCTAATTGACTGGAAATCTGTATGGAGATATAATTCCATTTTTAAGGTATTCTTCTGTGCATTGTAAGAAAAGTAAGATATAGGAACAAGACATATTTTTTTGTATGTTGTCTTGATTGTTTATACTGCAGGTAGACATTTTCAGTGAATGGAAATGTAATTGAAATTTATAGATGGGACAATGCACATGTTTCATATGTAAAGAAACCATTTTTCTAAATTACTCAGAAAGGATTGGATTTAGAAGTGTTATTTAATATCCATTTATTTGCTACTTTAGGTAAATTATAAAAGCTAAAAATAAGTATCAATATTTTAGATCCTATTATTTTTTCAACATTTTATTATTTTCACAGTGGAAAATTTGAGCACAGTATTAAACTATTCTTTATCCTGTCTGTGCCTTTATGTTTCCAAGTGTAATTATAACGAGGTTCATATTAAATTTATTTGTAGTGAGTTTTTCATAAAAAAGAAAACTAAATTTCCATATAAATGAACATCAGATATGGAATCACTGATTTTAGTGCAATATCTATATGATTCTTCAAAAGTATCATTTGTTTCTATTTTGAGCAGTTTAACTATTTAAGTTCATATTTTTATAATTCTGATTGGGAATTTAGGGGCATCGTAATTTTCATCAAAACTGAATGATAATTTTAAGTAATGCAGCTAAATTTGCCTCCTTTCCCTGTTACTTAAAAGGAAACAAAGGCACATAGGAACGTATTGGTGCTTTGGAAAATGTAAAAAGAACTTTCAAATTTTGTGTTTAATAAATTGAATCTTAGGGACAGTTTTCCATAAGTTAGTTCTGAACTGTCCAATTAAGTCTTTTCTTTGGGGGGTGCATGGTCCAGAAATTGATGTCCTATTAATTCTTATATCTATTTTAAAAGGTATTTGAAAATATTCCATTTCCTTGTGTCTTATTGTTTTCTGTCTGATGACAGTTCTATGCTAAATGTATTTTCAAATAAAAGCCAAACTCAACACTGAAGGGTTTTTTTTTTAATTGTTTTGTTTTCTTTTGCTGTCTATACGTTTGTCTGTGAATGATCTGGTAGAGACTTTTTTTAAATTGCCTAGAATTTTCGTTTTTAGCATGTTTTCTCTCTGAAGCAATTTGTTCCATTTAAAATGCTGTTTTTAACAGTAGAAGACAATGAACATTCTTTTGCTCCATTTTTTATTCTAATGCACTTTTAGTGAACTTTTTCATAATATTTCTTTAAAAACATGCATGAAAACCATTTCAGTAAAATCTGTGGCTAATATTACTGTAGTGGTTTATTGCTATTCCATTAAAGTCAGAATTTAATTATCAGGCTAGGAAAAGGTACTTTTTAAAGCAGAATAAAAATATAATGGACATTTCACTTTCTACTTTTAAAGTGCCATGATATATGAATTGTAAAATGTCTGCCAGAAACTCATTACAAGACCAAATATATTGCCTGCCATGCTGGAGACCCGGGTTCGATTCCTGGTGCCTGCCCATGCAAAAAAAACAAAACAAAACAAACAGTGATACAGAACACCAAATATAAAGCAATGCTATGACAAGATTGATATAATTATTTTAATTTTATTTTCTAGTTTTCTTTGTAGGTAATCCTTGTTAAATATGACTTTCAAAGACAGCATAAAAAGTTAATTCAGTGAATATAATTTAAAGGCATATTTTACAGACGATTTGATAAAGATGAGTGAATGCTAAAATGTTTTCATTCTGAATTTATAATCACACTCCCTATTGTATATGGCAAAAGATTTTTTGTTGCTAATACAGTTTTATTCTTAACAAAGGTTTATTTCTGTATTTAAAAACCAAAATGTGTAATCTGAGCATCAGTAAGGACGAGTTTTTTAAATTCATCTTTACAATTGAGTTGGTTTTTGTGAAGGGAGTTGTGTTAAGGAGATTTTTTGAGAAAGGAAAGAGGCAACAGTTTAATAAAGAGTAATTGAATATATTGGATGTTACTATACTGAATATTTGTTGTCAAATTTTGGTCTCATTCTTAACAGTTCCTTCTGAAGTGTACATAAGTTACAAAGTAAAACACTTTTACCCTTAAATTTAAATTGTGGTTCCATAATCTGTACATAGCACAATAAAAATGAGTTTTAACATACTAATTAAAAAGGATATTTTTAAAAGTTGTTCCCTTCTTTCTTTTTTGCAAGGGCAGGCACTGGGAATCGAACCCAGGTCTCTGGCATGGCAGGCGAGAACTCTGCCTGCTGAGCCACCGTGGCCTGCCCTGCTCCCTTCATTTTTAAAGCTACCATACCACTACAGATCTTTATAAGGGAGTATATGTTTTCCTTGTGAGACACACAAGAGGAAAATGCAAAGATAAAAAAAATTTTAATTTTAAAAATAAAGTGTTTAAGGAAATAAACTACTTTTTTTAACTACAACTAACTGCTTTTTCTTTTTTCATATTAAAGGGAGTAATTCTCTTGCAGATCCTTTTTAGTCCTTCCCCTGAAACTTTCTCCTCCAAATATGGAATTGAACATTTGATAGCAGCAGCCTTTGAGCAGGATAAAATGTATTTTGGTAACTTAACTACTGTTATTGACTGTTCACTCTGAAAAGTCTCAGCGTATGAAACACCTCTTTGCCTGTGACTGTGAAAAGTCAGTTTCTCTCATCGCCCTGGAGACGATGAGACTTGTACCCTCCTCATCCTTAGTCTTGGCACCTTTTCCCTGGAGGCGATGAGACTTGTACCTCCTTATCCTTAGTCTTGGCACCTTTTCCGTGCATGGTCGCAAAGCCCATTCCCTAGACTGCGAGCAGCAGGACATGACAGAATACCTGGTGTATTTTAAGTTTTTTTTTATATTTTCTAAAAATAGACACAGATTATATCATGATATCTGGCACATGTTTAGGTTTATTTTCAACCTTAAGTGCCATAAAGTCCGTCTCAGGTTTTAAAATTTCGTACACTTACATATTATACTTTTTTTTGCAGTATTTATGATTCCATACATACTTAAAAGTTTATTTTGTTACATACTGACATTTCTTAGAAGATTAAAATATATTCTCTTTAAGAAGAAAACTACAAAATTATTACCTATTCAGGTTTACGGGTTATCCCTTCTTAAATTAGAGTTTTCTTTTAATCTCTTCATCTGAAATCTATGTAGCACACGTCAGATCTGTAATTATCTTATTTACTTGTTATTTCGTTTTTAAATGTCTGTCTTCATCTCTACATCTCCATAGAGATAAGGATGTGCATTTACTTAATGCTGGCTCCCTGGGACACAAGGATTCACACGTATGTTACTGAATACATTAATTACTCGATCCCTAAACAGGCTTCAGCATATACATTTTTTCTGGGGAGAAGTTTTACAATTTTTCAGATTCTCAAAGAGATCAATGAACTAATAAAGATAAAAATTATTTATTTAATAGACTACCTTTTACTTCTTGTTTTAGCTGTTTTAAAACTTTCATTTGTAAATAAATGCTTCAAATTTCTCTGAATTCTGTGACTTTATGCAAATATTTAACAATTTAGATTCTTGAAAATAAGTTTGCATGTAGTAACTACAATATTCTGTTGTATAGAATGTGATTTGTGTCCAAATTAGTTTTAAGATAACTTCTTTAGAATTAAATCAAATCTGTAAAGAAACTATTCTGCATATATATGGATATAATATTAGCTTTTAGTAATAGCTATGTAACTGTGTTCTTGAGAATAAATTTTTTTTTCAGAATAAAATTTAAATAAAATACATGCAGGAGTTACATATCAATTTTTTTACTTAAAGATCTTTTTTTACCTCGAAGGTCTTCAGGTCCAAATATACGGCACTCAGTAGGGTTGAGCGAAGCTTGATGGTCATGAAATGGAGTCTAACTCTCCTAGTATTTAAAGACTTTCCCCCTTTATCTGGGTTAGTTTAAGGGGAAATATTAAACCAAATTCATGTTAATGGGCAGAATTTTTTTGTTCATTTCTGATTGAAATTCTATGGAAAAATCTTGAATTAATAAAAGTAAAAAAACTTAATAATCCCTCAAAATTTTCCACTCTGCAAAATGTTTCAAGTAACTTAAAAAAATTTTTTTTAATATTTCTGTTTCTTGGCAGTGTATTCCAAAAATCTTATTTAAATTATTCATGTACTCAGGATATAAATTTTAAAACATTTAAACTAGATTTATATATTAATTGATTATAAATCTGAATATGGTGTTTTCATCTGAAATATTTTTCTGCCTTTTCTAAAAATAAGTTGCCCTCATTTCCCCAATGTTACATATGCTAAGAGTAATCATAAAATTATAAAAATTTTAGATAAATTTGTCTCCTATATGGCAAATTCTTAATCCAGGAGCCTCTTCCACAGTATCCCCAACACAACCATACAGAGTCTTCGTAAATAATTCCTTAGTCATACACTGTCCTCTGCTGTTGGGTTCTTATAAGTGAAATAAGATTTTTATGAGTTAAGCTTAGTATGGTGGGGCAGAAGATAAATTTTGGATAGAATAATAGGATAAACCAAAGGTGGGAAAGGCATGTATAATATATGTTTGGTAAGCAAACAGATTGCAGTTTGTCTGAAGCACCAAGCTATGTAGAAGGGAGTAATAGATTATAAAGCTGTAAAGTTTGCTAAAATAGTAAATAATGGATATGGTGAAGTGTTACTTTCCTTTTCTGTAGAAGAGCTGCACGATTTATTGCTCACTTAGCTCATGGATGAAGTTACAGCCAACTTGAAGGTAATCAAAACTATTATTTGATAGATAATTATTAAGCATTTGTTTCTTGTTTGATTATTTGGTCTATAATAAAGCAAGAAAATCACTTGTTTTGCTTTAAGTCTTGTTTATTTATAAAGAAAGGAATAAAGCAATTTCATATATTAACCCTGGAGATTATATGAAAACTCAAGGCCTTGAATTTTAGTGACATGATACCAAGACTTGCTATAGTAGTAGTTATTTAGAAAAGAAGTCCCCAGGTAGTAAAGAGAACTTTGAATGTAAAGTTATACTTCCTCATTCTACAAACCACCACTATGTAACTAAAAAATTAGGATTTAAGGGATGATTTTGATTGCTGAATCATTATATAGATATTCCTTTTTGCTTTCTGGTATATTGGAGTAGACAGAGGGGAATAGCTGAAATCCCTAAATCGTAACCCAGCTGCCTTGATCTCTGATAATGATTGCTTAGCCTTTGTCTTCTGCCCTTGTGATTGTAAAACCTTGTAACTAACCTTCATTTATACCCATTTATCCAGTTTTTCAACTTTAGAGTCTTGAAATCACTAGCCCCTCATGTTTATTAATGAAGGGTCTTGGGTCAGCACAGAAGTAATCCACCCTATCCAAAGTTATCTTGATAACCGAGATTGAATCTAACCAAAGTGAACCCTCCTCTCATGTGCAGTACGTTGGACTTTAACCCCTATATCTCATTATAATACTAAAAATCATGCACTCATCTTCTATTAAGGCCCAATACCAGGCCAAAAGCAGATTATCAAAAGGAGAGTAGTTATCTGGAAAGGCTGGCAAAATCCTAATGGTCTGGGTTGTGATTCTCTAATTTGCCAAAGGCTCCAGACATCATTTCTGTTACATCTGACACTTTCAGCAACAGTGGATGTGCTGGATTATACGGCCCAAGTGGCAAAGTAGATTGCACAGCAGCCTGGGCCTGTTGTGGGGCCTCCTCTTCTTCCTGTTCTCACTCAAAACTAGCAGCTTTTTGGGTCACTCAGTTAATGGCTGGAGTAGCACATCCAAATGAAGAATATGTCCTCTCCAAAATCCAAAGAGTCCAAATAGGCATTGTGCTTCTTGTTGGTTGTAGTAGGGGCCAGAAGTAACATCTTCACCTTAGAAGGGATCTCTCAACATCTGAGTTTTTGTGGAATTTCTCTTGCACCCTCTCCTACACAAATAACTCACCAGTCAGCCTTAAGTAGTTGCTACTTCTTACTCACTGGGTCCAATCAATATATCACTATAATGGCCCAGTGTAATGTCTTGGGAGGGAGAGATGATCAAGGTCCTTGAGGAATAGATTATGACATAGGGCTGGAGACTTGATAAACCCCTGAGGTAGACAATGAAAGTGTGTTACTGGCTCTGGAAGCTGAAAGCAAACTGTTTCTGCTGGTCTTTACTAATAGCAAATTGAGAAAAAACCCTTTGTCAGCTCAATAGTTGCATACCTGGTACCAGGGATGTGTTAATGTGCTCAAGTGGTGATACCACATCTAGAAAAGCAGCTGCAACTGGAATCACCACCTGCTTAAGTTTACAATGATCCACCGTCATCCTCCAATATCCATCTGTTTTCTGCACAGACCAAATAGGAGAGTTGAATGGGGATGTGGTGGGAATCACCACCCCTACGTTCTTTAAGTCCTTGATGGTGAAGCTAATCTCCGCAATCCCTCCAGGCATGCGGTATTACTTTTGATTTACCATTTTGCTAGGTAAGGGCATTTCTTGTGTCTTTCACTTGTCCTTTCCTACCATGATAGTTCCTCATTCCACAAGTCAGGGAATGATTATGAGGATTCTGATAGTTGCTGAGTGTGTCTATTCCAATTATGCATTCCAGAACTAGGGAAATAACCACAGAATGAGTCCAGGGACCTATTGGACCCACTGTGAGAAGGACCTGAGCTCCATAAAGTCCTACTTTGGTGGGCCACAGTGATGTTTTGGGTCTCCTGGAATTAAGGTCACTTTCAAGCCAATGTCTAATAATCCCTGAAATGTGTGATCATTTCCTTTTCCCCAGTGCACATTTATCCTGGTAAAAGGCCTTTTCGTCCCTTTGGGGAAGGCTAGGAGGAAGAACAGCTGTGTAGATTTTTGGCAGTGTAGCAGCCTCATTTCCCAAGTGGACATTGCTTCCCTTCATTGAAGGGGCTCTAGGTCTGTAACTGTCTCAAGTCTGAGAATTGACCAAGGTACTGTGACTCTCTGTTATTGTAATTCAAGTTTAACTTTTGTTTTCTTGGCCTAGAACTCTTCTGCATATATAGATCACGTAAGAATTTAGTAGACTTCCGATCTGTTTTACTTCTAGGTACCCCGTGATGTACCCCCCAATGCCATAGGTCTCTGTGAGTCAGACTATTTTGATTCCTCCTTTGAGTGTGCTGTCCATTATGGTAGTCATGCCCACCTTGTCTTTGGAGATGAAGTGCTGCCACTTGGCTTCTGACAACCCAGGATCCAATCATCCCCATTGTGTTTTAGTATCCAAATTCACTGGCAACTGTTCCCACAGTAATATCTGACTTACAGAGAAGAGAAACCACAGAGCTTCAGGGATGATGGAATTAGTTCACAGTGAAAGGTGTGTCCTCTAGACGTTCCTAGGGTGGGTGAACAGGTCTTGCATGAAAAATCCACTCTAACATTCCAATCCCTATAAAGAGATCTCTATATAAACCTTTGGGTCCCCTCATCTACATATTGAGGGCAGTTCTGGCATTTCAGTCTCAGGCAGTGTAGACCACTTTTTGGTCCATGTTTCAGCCAACTACCCCTACACACTATCAGAGCTCTTTCTAACCCCTTGTGCTTCAACGCTGAATCCAGAATCTCTTCTTAATGGGCCCATATCAATAAATTCAGCCTGATAGAACTTTATATTACTTCTGCCATTATCCCACACCCTTAAAGTGCATTCCCATACACATTATCCTGATTTCTGTCGGTATAAATCGGAAAAATCCTGCAGTTCTTTTGGAGACTAGTGCGTGTCATTGGTCACACTTTGTGCCTCACCTTTTGGGGCTTTTAGACTTCAGTCTAGTTATAGGTCTGGTAGAAAAGAGGGTTAGTGGGGGAAGGTCAAGAGAAGTAGAAGTGGCTTGTAAGCCAACTACCTCAGGGTATTGCATGGCAGTTTCATCTGTCGAAACAGGATTGATCTCTTCAGACAAAGGAATGAGAGCTGTTTTCTCAGGGGGTGTGGTTCCAGGTTTATCAGGCACCGCAGAGATAATCTCTTCGAGTGGAGGCCGGGTGGTAGATTCCTAAGGGCAGACTGGAAGTCCTTGGCTGATTTCTCTGGGCAGACCATTCTCAGTTTACCTGGCAAAGACAGCAGAGTCTAGGGTTTCAGAATCCCCTCCACCATCATTATCAACCCATATGTCCCACTCAGATTTTCAGGATCCTCGTCCTTTCAATTTCTCACTTGAAAAGCAGACACCCTGCGATTTTGGGAATTTAGTTTGTGTTGTAATTCAGCCAATCCCACAATGAGACTATGGGTCTCGTTTTCAGAAATTATCTTTCAGGGCACATGAAGAAACTTTCACATCCTTCATGCGGCACTTAAGAATGCAAAGCCTTGAGTTCATCCCTTTGTTTTACAACTGTAACTGGATTTACTAACAGCCAGTCAACATCATTATACTTTTTAACCCCACAAAACCCTGTTAAGATGTCAAAAACACCAAGAACCTTGCCTCTTACAAGCATTTGACTAACCGTATCCAGTGGTGATATTTTATGTATCTCTATTGCCAACTCATGCCATAGACTATCAATACTATTTTGACTGTTGAAGAAAGAGTCATTATACCTTTGACTCTAATATTATAGATTAGAGACCAATTACAAAAACCCCAGACTGAGTTCAGAAATCTTATCCTTGAAATTCTGTTTCTCAAGAACCACCCCTTGTGCCAAAGAAGTATTAGTCAGGGTTCTCTAGGGAAACAGAACCAACAGGAGATATATGTAAATGTTATGAGATTTTTATAAGAATTGTCTCATGCCACTGTGGGGATGGGTGAGGGTAGGCTGCAAGCTCTGAACTTGGATAAAGGTTTTGCTTTTTTTTAATTTGTATTGATAAAACAATGCATAAGCACATACATTCTTAACAGACAAACATTCCACACACGGTGTACACTGAAAGACTCACAATATCATTTCATAGTTGTATATTCATCACCATGATCCTTTTTAGAATATTTGTATCACTCCAGAAAAAGAAATAAAAAGAAAAAAGAAAAGACTCAGACATACCATACCCCTTACCCCTCCCTCTCATTGACCACTAGTATTTCCATCTATCCAATATATATATATTTTTAATTTTAACATTATTTCCCCTATTATTTATTTATTTTTGCGGATAAAGATTTTTGATGAATTCCCCAAGAAGCTGGCTTGCTGCAGTGGAGATGGAAATTCTCCCTTCTGACTGCTGAAATTGTCACTTCGCCTTTCCAAGCCTTCCACTGATTGAATGAAACGTCTCATAGTTGACGGCAGTCTCCTCAGTTGGTGTAGATGTAATCAGCCATAGATTGACATTTTTGTAACCAACAAGTAATCAACTTACTGGTGATTTAAGTCCACAAAATACCCTCACAATAACAATCATGCCAATGCTTACTTAACCAAACAGCTGAGCACCATAACTTGGCAAGTCCACAGAAATAACCCATGACAAATACCGTCTTCTCAATGGGACTTTCCTTGGTCACCTTGTTTAAAGGAACCCCACCTCTTCCAAGTCTTTATCATATTATCCTGTTTTATTTTGTGCATAGCCCTGAGATTTTCTTGTTTAATTGTTTGTTATATTCTTTACCCGCTAGCATGTAGGCTTCATGAGGTCAGAGACCATATTTATCATGTTCTCTGCTTTATTCACAGCACCTAGAATTAGTAGTGTGTCAATAAATATCTGTCCTATGAATGGCTAAATGGATCTATCTTATTACTTTATACAGCTGCAAAGTATTCAGTTGCATAAATCTACCACAGTTTATTTAACCATTTCTCTATTGCTGGGCTTTAAGATTTGTGCTAATTTTTTGCTATTACAATGCTACTCTGAAGATTCTTCCATGTGTCTTTTTTTAAATCCAAGTGACTATATACTAGCAGGGAGCCAACAAGAGATGAATAAGTGACTACATCTTATCTTCTTCCCTGATATCATTTCTATTTGTTTTTCCCGCAGAGATGTAAAGAGCCGTCATACACAAAGTAATTTTAAACATAAAGCAATTTTTTTTATTGCTCAGATTAAATGAGAAGGTGTGTTATCATCCAGAGTGTATTTACTACTCCAGTTCAGTTATATTTAAAATTCTCTCATAGCTCACAAATCACACTCGGATTATAAAATGATAGAACAAAACCCCTAAACTTGCATCTACAAATAATCTTCTGTTTAATTACGAACTTTCATCTCATAGGTTTATTCATCTCTTTTTGGTTCCCTACCTATATGTGTTCAGCAAATTACACTGCAATGTTAATAAAGCCCTATACTGAACATTTTGTGACTATTATTTGTAATGAATATTTATTGTTTTATATGAATGTTTATATTTTTAAACTCTTGGTATATTTAAGTAAATCAAGAAAATGTAGAATTAATTTTAAGAAAATCAGTGGCAAGAGTTAAAAGACGAGCAACAGTTTGGCTGATGTTCTTCATGCCAATAATTTCTCGTATTCTTCACTCTTTCCCCCTTTATTACTGTTTCCTTCATTTTTTTTTCTAAAAAGAGACAAAGTTTTATTCCTTGTGAAGACTACATAATGCACCTAACCATATTAGTTCCATTGGAAAATATGTTCCTTTAGCTATTACAAAATGTTTTTCACCCAGGATATAATATTGATAAGATTAAAGAGCATTAATTCGCAGATATGAATTCCAACAAATTATCCATGTTTCATCAGTTCAAACCCAAGACTATATTGCAAAATAATGTCTACCAAATGCACTATAAAAGAGCCTTGAGAACGAATTAATATATTTTGGGCAGATATGAAACAGTCTTTAGGGTTTATTGTTACAAATTAACCGAATAAAGCATGTATTCAAAGAAAGAATAAAGCATAGAATTTGAAGTATATTAATAAAAGTAATAGAACATCAAAGTGGTTTTTAAGAATGCAGGCAATTATGGATCAGATGAGTTCTGAAACCCAGAGGGCCCAGCCTCTCCAGAACATCAACTAGCTCCATCCCCCTACCCCATATTATCCACGGCCCCTTCCAACATGAAGTTAGAATGGACATAGCACAACACCCCTAAAGAGGGGAGAAAGATCAAAGGCGACGACGGAGTTATACAGAGGAGATAGGGTTTAACAAATGAGCATGCGTGCTGAATCATTGCACTGATACTTCTTTTAGTCCCCAGAATCTTAGAACAGCTAGAAGTAAAAACCTAAAATTGTGGAATTGTATCCCATACCAAACTCTGAAATCTATTCTACAACTAATTGCTGAGCTGTTACTTTGAAATTTATTGATTTTTTGTATGTATGGTACTTTTCACAAAAAAGGTCGATTGTGGTTATTAAAAAATAACATATATACAACCTGAAATTTCCCCTTTAAAGCACATTCCCTGTATTATTATTTCTTATACTACGTGTAAATCTACAATTACCTCACAATAAAAATGTTTTCTGTTTGAAAAAAAAATCCAGGGAACGAATTGCCTCATTGAACTGAAATTCCAGGCACTGTGTGCTTCACGTTAGTCTTAACCCGGCAGCCCTGAGCTGCCACCGCACATCCACTTCCTTTTCAGCCGGTCACTCTGCCTTCCAGGATGTGGAAGTGAGCTTTCCTCGTGGACAAACGATGAGACGGGGGCCAGCAGCGACCAGGGTTGGGCTTTCCTAGTCCCATTTAGCAATAGAGAGCATCTCTTCCCCCAACCACTGAACAGAACCTTCACTCGGTTTGGACTAACCAGTCACAATGGCCAGAGAAATTCCATGTGCTGAATACTTTGAATAGTGAATCAAGAGCCACCCCAGGGGAGAGAGGATCAATCCTATATAAATCCACATGACTGTTTCACTTTGGTGGCGGCAGAGGGGTAGCTACTTTGAGTAACCAAAAAAAAGTCGATTTTAGATGGTTAAATTTATGTTACACCAAAATGATAGCATAATAAGCTTCACCATGTTCTCGGGTTTTAGAATATACTTCCCAGGAGCATTCAAAGGGCCCATCTAAAGTCATACTCAAAATGATCTGAAATAAGACTCTCCGACTGGCCCTAGGGCCCATATATACCTTTTTTATTTTTCTTACTACAGGGTTGATTCCCTGCCTTCTCTGCACACTGTTCCCTCAAAGATTGGGGTAGCCTTAATTGCCTCTTCTTCAAAGTCTAACATCCCACATCCTGAGGGATAAGTAGATATGCAAAACAAAAAACGGGAGAGGGAGGACAAAAAAAATGCTATGAGGGAGTAATCTGACCACAGTGGAAAAAAATGTTATTTCAGAATAAAGTGGCATTTGGGTATCGGCTCAAAAATGAGTAATATTTCAAATGCTACTGAGAGGGCTGGGGTGAGAGTGTGTGCATATTAAAAAGATAATTTGAATAAAGTAACCGACAGTGGCTAGATTTTTCAGGCCAAGATTCTATAGCATAATGAATGCATGTGAGAAATTGTGAGGATAGTTTGTTTAAACTTTGAGCCAGAATGATTTATGAGCTCCATATTTTCATTAGTTAATTCTGTCAACAATTGAAGGGTAAATTGGAACAGATGTAAAGAAGAGAGGCAAATAGACAAAGGGGCCAGAACTAAGAAAATGGCAGTGAGAAGAGAAAGAAGCAGGGCAATTCAAGAGATGTATTAGAGTAGAATTGACAAGGCCCTTGTGTCTATTAAATGTGAGAGTATTTAACGAGGCAAAGATTATTTCATGGTTTTATTTGGATGGCATCATGAACTGAATGAGGAAAAGGACTGGATATGAGGGAAAGAACGTGCATTTGATTTAGAACATGGATCTGAAATGCTGGCAGAATATACATGGGGAAATGATGAGCATACTATTCCAAAATATATGTCTGAGACTTGGAAAAACAGTCAGGACTAGGGATGCAGAGGTAGGGCAAGTATGCATTATGAAATCTGAAGTCATGGAAATAGATAGGATAGTTTCTGGAAAGAATTTAGAGTCTTCGTAACAAATGTTTCATCTCAGGTACCAACACCAGTCAAGCAAGTGTTTTCTTGAAGGGCTTTATTAGAACAATTGCTCAAATTCTATTCATAGGAGTGCTATGATTAATTATTGATGTCTGCAAAGGTGGGAAAGAATACAAAGTAGATTAGGGAAGCAATTGAAGATATGTCATTCCCTTGGAGAATGCCTACAGTTTCAGGGAGATGGGAGATGAGCCAAAGAAAGACTAAAATCCAGACTGAAAGGACCCTTTCTAGACAAAAGGGTCCATAGTGCCAAATGCTAGTGGAAGGATTTGTGAGAAGGGCAGAGAAAAGCCATAGGTTCCTTGTTTCCCTCTAAGAGAACAATTTCATTATTATATGTTGTAGGGGCCATAGTCAGATTGTAGTGAGTTGAGGAAAAAATAAAAACAGGAATTGAGGAAATGATGTAATAAAGACATTTCTGAGTACTCTGGATTTATGAAATTGGTAGATATTGCATGCTAGAACTGATTTTGTTTATATAGTTTTTTAAATCCACATAAAATCTTTATAAGATTAGACTGCATCTGAATCAGGAAGAAAGTAAAATCTAAAGCTAACAATATCTACCATATAACTTCATAGCACTTCATCTTAAGTGATACGTTCTAGTACCATTAATCCACCTTTCCAGAACTATCTCACACTCATCAAACAACAAAGAGAAAAGACTAGGGAACTATTTCAAGGAAATTAGCTAAACTACCTGGAGCAGTGGTTCTCAAAGCGGGGTTCCCTGACCAGCAGCAACAGTACTACCTGGTGATTGTTAGAAATACAAATTTTCAGGTCCCATTTCAGAGTTAATGAATCAGAAACTTGGGGACAGGACCAGTCATGCATTTAACAAGCCCACTAGGGGATTTGGGTGACCACTCAAGTTACTGTATTGTAACTACACTTTCTCATTAAATAGGCCATTTAGTTAAGTTACTAATCCATTTGGTCTGCCTGACCTCGATTCTGCAAAGCCAATCTTTATCAAGGAGTTAGGGCCAATGATCAATCTGTGCTATGGGCGGAGGCTGGAGTGAGCAGCTTAGCATTTCCCAGCCCTACATGCATAAGGAAAGTCTAAAATAGAACCCGACCATTTAGATCAATAACTGTGGTATCTTTATTGATGTAACTGACAAAGAACATTAACTTTAAATGTTTTTTAAAATAAAAAAGTGAAATCCCCTTTTGTAATGAATATTTTATTTATAATAAAAATTAAGGTATGGTTTAATGGATATCTACACCATCAGTTTCAATGTGTTCTTTATAATTACCTTGAGTGACACCTTTGTTCCTTCTAAATTTACTTCATCTTTAACTTGTCTTGTAATAATATGAATATCTAAATAATCTGTGCTTCAGAATTATTTGAACTTGTAATGGTTGACATGTTTGTGATTCAGTTTTTAATTTATGTTTCAAAATTGTGCTGATCTGAAAATATTATGTACCCCAGAAAAGCCATGTTTTAATCCTGATTCAATCTTGTGGAGGCAGCTGTTTCTTCTAATCCTAATTCAGTACTGTAGGTTGGAAACTTTTGATTAGATTATCTCCAGAGCTGTAACACGCCCATTTGTGGGTGTGACCTTTGATTAGAGGGAGATGTGACTCCACCATTCCAGGTGGGTCTTGATTAGCTTACTGGAATTCTTTAAAAAAGGAAACGTTTTGGAGAGAGTCAGAAACATCTGAAGCGACAGAAATGACAAAACTGACAGAAACTTCAGGGCAGAGCTGACACAGATGCTGACATGTGGAGAAAAGAGACACAGATGTTTGGAGTCCAGCAGATGTTACCATGAGATGTTAAGCAAGCCAGAAACTGGAGAGGGCCAAGAGAAGCCAAGAGATGAAAGCCAGCCCCAGAGAGGCAAAGTGAGGGACCCCTAAATGAGCATAAACTGAAAGCAACAGAGCCCAGGAGCAAAGGACCAGCAGATGCCAGCCACGTGACTCCCCAGCTGGCAGAGGGGCTCCTGAGCCACAGACATTTCTTGAGTGAAGGTAACCTCTTGTTGGTGCCTTGATTTGGATACTTTCACTTCCTTAGAACTTTGAACTTGTGACTTAAATTCCCCTTTTTAAGAGCCATTTCAGTTCTGGTGTATTGCATTCTGGCAGCTCACAAATTAACACAAACATATTTACAATGAATTGTTTTACTTGTCAATATATTTTAAATTCACTACCACCAATAAAATTCAGGTGCTTTATTCCTCCCTTTTTTAAACCCAAATTTTATTTAGTGCAATGAAAAATCACATATCTTAATGTCCATTAATAACCACACAATAGCATCAAGTATCACATTTCAGAAAACATTCTAAACATTTTATGAACATCTACCTCAAGACCATTTTATTGAAAAACTGTCAATATAAAACAATTTCTCCTGCCTCAAAATTAATAATCCTTACAAATCACAGTTTGGCTTGAAAGAAAGAAGAGAAAAAGAATATTTGCAAAACCTCACATAAAACTACATCTAGTCCCTTCAATAATGTACATTAATAAATTCATTTTCTTCTAGTGTAGATTGAACAAACTGAGATTTCTGACTTCTGCCTAAATTTGTCAGATTATTTACAAGTCAGCATGTTGTTTTCTGCTGTGCAAGCTCTCCTTTTAAAGTCCTGAACTTCCGTGGAAGACATTTCTGTGTCTTTTAGACACAGAAATAAATATTAG
This sequence comes from Tamandua tetradactyla, assembly GCF_023851605.1. Taxonomy (NCBI): domain Eukaryota; kingdom Metazoa; phylum Chordata; class Mammalia; order Pilosa; family Myrmecophagidae; genus Tamandua; species Tamandua tetradactyla. The sequence continues at coordinate 862,014 of NC_135338.1, forward strand.
TAAAATAATAATAAACAGCTGAAAAAAAACACATAACCCTGTCATGCTTTCTGGAGCTTAAGACTCCATTGGAGAATTTCATCTGTTCGAGGACCAAGCAGAGGTGAGAAACATTTTTCCAGGTTTAAAACAAATCAATACAGGAGTATAAAGACTTTCCAGTTGTTACTTATTAACTGCCAGCTCAAACCATAAGAGGTAAAATGTATCATTACCAGATTGGAAATTAACCTTCGTTGCCAGGGTTCAACAGGTCTTTCTTTCTTTGGTGTTGAAGAGAGAGCATGACTAATGCTTTGGAAGTGATTTCCAATATTGTATACATACAAAGTATCATTAGTAATACTGGTGGGCCTTTAACTTACATCCTTTACCTTTTCCAAAGTTTTCAAGACATAAATGTTTCACAAATAAGGGCTCACTACAAATCCTGGTGGTACAGTTTGGCACTTCTTAAAAAGATTCCATTTTACACATGATTTTTTCTTACGTAGTATCAGTATGTACCGTTTTTCTTCTGTTATGAAGACATTCCATCTTGACTCATATAGCTATATTACTTTTCAACTATAAGTACAGAATACAATACCTTGTTGAACAAATTAGGACTATTATCATTGTTCAAGTCTGTCTAGAACATGAGAAAGAGGTGGAATCATTACCATGAGGAATAATTTTCATATGTGAATTTTACTAATATTTCCAAATTTCTCTAGAATCTGACTGTAATTATTTATATTCTTAACAAGAATGTACTTAAATTTCCACCACCTCTATTCTAATTAAAATTAAACATTGACAAAAAAAGATTCCATTTTATTTCAGTATATGGTATTTATAGAATAACAGTCTCAATACTTTTATCTTATGAAAAAGTGCTCTCAATAGAATCACAATTACATTTGAATTTTGAAACATAAGTAATATATGTAACCACATAAGAATAGAACAGTGCTTGTTCTCTGCAGAAAAAGAACTTCTCTATTTCTTTGCAAAACATTATATTGGACTTCTGCAGAATCAGGAAGTAAAATTAACAATCTATTTTCACTGTCCTTGATAGAGAAATTCTAAAATTAATCAGCAGGAAGTTGCAAATGTAGATATTATCCAAATTTTAAATCAAGCAAAATTAGCCAGAATGCTTTGAGATGAAATATTTGATTACCTTTTGTTAGTTGAGTGTTAAAAAAGAAAGCCCTTTTTGATGAAATCTTTAAAAATGCATGAATAAATACTTCCATAATTCCACTTTAATCTTCCTGTGACAATTGAGACACTAACCTTCTCTTTTTTTCATGTGCTATTGCAGTCTCTATATAGACCCTGTTTCCAGAGCATAGAAGCTTGCTTTTTCCTAAGACAGGGCTGCAGCAAAGATTTCTGATTAGGTACATGACATCCCTACCCCCCAGGGGAGGGTGGGGTGCACATGCAGTCCCCACAATAAACACAAGTTGTGCCGTGGAGTGCCCCCCCATGTGGGGAAATTGCAGGGGGCAGCAGGTACCGAGGGCAAAGGTCAGGCTCGCCCTGGGCAGACCACCTTCGGGGGCACCACCTTACCTGCCAGGTAAGGTACAGGTACATGATATTTTATCATAGCCATTTTATGTGGTCATTTTGATGTGTTGATAATTTAAAGCTTTCTTAACATGAAATTAATAAGATTGGCATCTGGTAAAAAAAAAATTAAAACAGAACTGTGAGGTGTAAAAGGAAAAAAAATAAAATCTTGCTCTTGAACCGAAAAGTCTCACTCCCTGGAGATAACCTGTTACTAGTTAAGAAGTTCTTCTGTAGACTTCCTTGATGTATACAAACGTGTATATATATATACATCCTTTTAAACGCTCATTTTAACAAAACTGAGCTATACATATACGTGCTGGTCTGAATCTGTGGCGGACCCCAGAAAAGCCAGGCCCTTTGATTCTCATTCAATATTGCTGGGTGGGAGCATTTTGACTGTTTCCATGAAGATGTGACCCACCGAATTATGGGTGGTAACTTTTGACTAGATGATGTCCATGGAGGTGTGTCTCCACCCACTGAAGGTGGAGTTCCTTACTGGAATCCTTTAAAAGAGGAAACATTTTGGAGAGTCCTTTCTGGTGGAGCCACGTGAAAACCAGCAGACGCCGCCATGTTCGCCATGTGCCCTTCCAGCTGAGAGAGAAACGTTGAATGTCGTTGGCCTTCTTGAACCAAGGTATCTTTCCCCAGATGCCTTAAATTGGACATTTCTGTAGACTTGCTTTAATTGGGATATTTTCTAGGCCTTAGTACTGTAGACTAGCAACTTATTAAATTCCATTTGTTAAAAGCCATTCCGTTTCTGGTATGTTGCATCCCGGCAGCTAGCAAACTAGAACAATATAGTTCTCTCAGTTCTCTTGACTTAGAAATATGTCTGAGAGATCTACCTAATTTTAATGTCTGCATATTGTTGTATACTTGTAGAATAGTTATATTCTCTCTTATTCTAAGTGTACATTTAGGATATTGATAGGTTTTTAAAATTACAGTGATGCAGTAACCACCGGTGCTTGTTTTAACCTATTATGTACCCCAGAAAAGCCATGCTTCAATCCTGACCTAGTCTTGTGGGAGCAGCCATTTCTTTTAATCCTGATTCAACACTGTAGTGTGAAACTTTTGATTAGATTATCTCCATGGAGCTGTGGCATGCCCAATCGTGGGTATGACCTTTTGATTAGGTGGAGATGTGACGCCACCCATTCCAGGTGGGTCTTGATTAGTTTACTGTAATCCTTTAAAAGAGGAAACATTTTGGAGAGAGTCAGAAACGACAGAAGCCACCAGAGCCACCAGAGCCCACACGACCAGAGACCTTTGAGATGAAGAAAGAAAATGCTCCTGCGAAAGCTGTTGAAGATGCCTGGAGAGAAAGCTAGCAGATGTCGCCATGTGCCCTTCCAGCTGAGAGAGAAACCCTGAGCAACATCAGCCTTCTTGAACCAAAGTGTCTTCTCCTGAAGGTCTTAATTTGGACATTTTTATAAACTCCCTTTAATGCAGACATTTTCATGGCCTTAGAACTGTAAATTTGTAACTTAATAAATTCCCCTCTTTAAAAGCTGTTCTGTTTCTGGTATATTGCATTCCGGCAGCCTACAAACTAATACACCACCCTTCAATAAAAATCTTTATGCATTTATGGGCAATGGGATTGATGAGTGAAAGGTTTGGCATATTTATGATGTTTATAGATATTGCCAAATTGCCCTACAGATATGTTTTGTCAATTTACAGTGCAACTAATGGTATATGAGAGTACCAGTTTCTTTAGTCATCACCAACACTGGCTGAATATTATTTCACTTTCCATTTATTCACTTTGATGAACAAACATATCAATACATCAAAAATTATTTTTATTTTGAATTTATTTATATACAACATTAGGCATTTGTTCAAATGCTTTTTTTTCTTTGAGCTATACGTTCATGTCTTTGTCAATTTTTCTTTAGGCTTTCTTTTTTTTTTAAGTCTTACTGATTTGGTAAAAGCTCTTTGCATATTAACCCTTTCTCTGTCATACATATTGCAGATTTTATTCTAAAGAACTATTCTATGTAGCCAATAACAAAAAAATAGGGCCACTCTATATGTACTAACATGTAACTATTTCTAAAGTATTTCCAAGTAAAAAAAAAAGCAAAGGGAATAAAAATATGCTGTTTTGTCTACCAAAAACAGATTATACACTAAAATGGTCATTTTAGTGTCCAAGGCTGCTTGAAGCAGGCAGCATGAAATGGGTTCAGTTTAAATAATTGGAATGTATTTACTTACAGTTTGGTAGCTGAGGAAATGTCCAAATCTAAGGCATCATCAAGGGGATGCTTTCTTCCTGAAGACTGGCTGCCTTCTCTGCCAGATGACAAGGCACATGGTGGCACTGCTGGTCTCTCCCTTCTATCCCAGTTTTTTTTGCTTTCAGCTTCTTGCCTCCATGGCTTTCTCTCTCCCTCTAACCCTGTATTCACTCCATTTATAAAGGATTCCAGTAATGGGATTGAGACCCATCCTGAGTGAGGTAGGTCAAGCCTTAACTGAAGTAGCCTCATCAAAAGATCCTGCTTACAATGGGCTTAACCCCCTAGGAATGGATTAGCTTTGAGAACTTTATTTTCGGGGGTACATGCAGTTTCAAATCACCACAATGGTACAAAGTATCTGTGGAAAGATATCCAAAAAAGCTGGCTGTAATGATTGCCTTTGGGAGGGGAGTTAACTTTTTAAAGTTTCAGTTTCTTCCTTGCTATAGCAAATACCATGCAGTGGTTGGCTTAGGCTATGGGAATTGATTGGCTCATGGTTTTGAGGCTGAGAAGTCCTTTTTATTTGCAGAAGCCATGAGTTTTGTTCACAAGCTGGAAATTCACAGAAGGAAAACTGTTAGGATAAATGCAGTTTTCTCCATGCTGCAAGGGAACAAGAGCTGTTTTCCAGCCCCTAGACATACTAATAATGAGTAGGGTGTTTTCTTTTCCCTTATTTCTCTCTTGCCAATATGTGGGATTTTAAAGAAGATAGAAATGTCATTCTGGGAGTAATATTTAAACTCTCAGGAGCTGACTTATAGTATTGAGAATGAATTCAATTTTAGTCAAGTTTTCACTAAATGTTGCTTTAAAAATCTCAACCATTCTTTATATTGTGAAGAATCAAAACCACATGGGAAAATTTATGAGATTATTGGGTGGCGTATTAGTTAGGGTTCTCTAGAGAAACAGAATCAACAGGGAACACTCGCAAATATAAAATTTATAAAAGTATCTCACATAACCATGGTAATGTAGAGTCCAAAATCTGTAGGGCATACTGTGAAGCTGACGATTCCGATGGAGGTCTGGACAAACTCCACAGGAGAGGCTTGCCAGCCGAAGCAGGAAGAGAACCTGTCTCTTCTGAATCCTCCTTATAAGGCTTCCAGTGATTAGATTAAGCATCACTCATTGCAGAAGACACTCCCCTTTGGCTGATTACAAATGGAATCAGCTGTGGATGCAGCTGACGTGATCATGATTTAGTTCTATGAAATGTCCTCATCACAACAGACAAGCCAGCACTTGCCCAACCAGACAAACAGGTGCCACCACGTGGCCAAGTGGACACATGAACCCGACCATGACAGGTGATAAGCTACAATTGCTTTGCTTCTCATTTCAGATGTCATGTAAATAAAGGTTTATATTTTTCTAAAAATAATCATTTTGGGGGATTTTAAAATTAACTTTATTTTCTAACTGGCTCTTCTTTACTTATGGGAAAGCTATTGAGTTTTGTAAATTAAATCTGTAATAGCTGCCTTTTAGGGTTTTCTTGTTGTTTCTGAGGGGAACCCATTCTGTCATTCTTGCACCTTTTTGCTTCAGCCAGTAAGATAGGAAATGTCTGTCAAACTTCCATCCCTTGGGAGGTTTTAGGGGAGATGCAGCTGTCCCTAACTGAAAGGAGGAGAGACTGCCCAGTGAAACACTATGTCCGTGACATCTGTTGTGTACCCTTTCTGCGTTGGGTGGAACTGATGTGGAAAGGACCATGGCTTCCATGTGGCCCATCTCTTTGACTGTGTTTAATGTAGACCAACCATAATCCACCAAGCAGCCCCTACGTGACGTGCTTGCACTGCTCACACACGCTCCCATTTCAGCACGGACATTTGAGCTCCACACTAGATTGTTTCATGTGAAATTTCTGGTTATTTTGCCAAGAAAAATTGAATGGGCCAGTGGCCACTAAACTTTGTTGATTCTGCATTAACCATAAATTTTTTAAGTATCCATCCCAACATCAATTTATCCATATGTACTATAATTATATGTTGTTTATATTATAACATATATGAAATAAGAATTTTTAGATTAAGTGATATCTAAAATAATTTTTACTTTAACGAGTAAAATATTTTGCCTTCACTAAAACTATTAAAATTTTCATTATTTTTGAAAATCTTGGTTTAACACTTTGGATACATAGTTCCTTAAAGGTCTGACATTACATTAGCTCTATTCCAATTCTTGTTTCTAACGTCTATCATAACTGAAAAACGCATCTCAAAAATATATTTAGATTCAAAGGGAAGTAGTACAAAATCAAGATACACATCTTTCAGCCCCATACCCCATTTAAGAAATGGTATTTGTTGAAATTCCACTAAAAATCTCAATCTTCTCTAATGCCAGTCAGAATATACTGCATTTTTATATTTCAGAAACAGATTTAAAATCCACTGAAATACTTTTTAGAAAAGTTTCAAACAGGTTAGAAAATTCTATTTGCGAATTTCAGTGCACAGATAAGAAATTTTTATAGTGACTAACATCATTTTCAACAATAAACAAAAAATAATAGAAACATTTCCAAATAGCTGTTTTCAAATTATAAGTTAGCTTTAGATAAGCAATTTTAAATTTTCCATAGTTAAAAGGTCATCTTTTCCTGGAAGGAACAGATAAAGTGCTCTTTTTATCCCCTTCAACATCGCATACTGCCGAGATGCACTTCTCAGCACAGGAAAAGCCAACAGATTTGGAACACTTTTCTTTTTTGTAAAAAGTAAATGTGTAACTCATCTTCACTTTGGCAGCTCTTTTAAGAGTTTCACAACAAAATACAAGTGAGCCTGTCAGTGGTATGAAAAATTTTATGCCCATGCTACAGATAATTAAAGTGTACTGTAAAGATTCAACACTGAATTTTTAAAGTCTTGTTTTAATTACAATAACTGGATCAATGATATTCTGTAGAAGTTTCTACAGTTCTGGCTCTAATTTTCTTTTTATAATAACTTGCCAATGAAGAATTCAGGGATTTTACTTCACATGTGTTATTTGCTCTGTAACCACATTCCAAAAAATTCACTTACTCTAGTGAAAGCAGTTGCTCCATGAAAAAAATGTTGTATTTTTCCATTAAAAATGATTTTATTAAAGAAATCATTTATGATTGAAAACATATTTTCTCTGGGATATCTTTCCTTTAATGGCTTACAGAAAAATAGTTCTTCCTGTATTTCACTATTGACTCAGAATTTGGCAAATAACATAAACAGAGACATACTAGAAACATCTGTTCATCCAACTTAATAAGAACTGCCAAAATGGCACAATTTGTTCAAAAACCTGTTTCTTCAAATTTTCCACATTTTCTATACATGCTCCCTACAGTATGTGTTAACTAAAGGATGTGTTTTAGTTTGTCCCCTTTTTAAAATTCTGTAACATTTTAGTTACAAATACTTTACTAGTTGTGCTGGTCTGAAACTGTTGTGTACCCCAGAAAAGCCATGTTCTTTAATCCTGATTTAATATTGCTGGCTGGGATCCTTTTGATTAAGCTTTTTCCATGAAGATGTGATTCAACCATCTGTGGGTGGGACTTTTTGATTGTGTGGTTTCCATGGAGATGTGTCTTTCAAAGTGGGTCACTTACTAGAGTACTTTAAGAGGGAACTATTTTTGAGAAAAAGCTTCAGAGCTGACACAGACAGAGAAGTTGGGAGATGCAGAAAGAAAATGCCCCTAGGGAAGTTGTTTGAAGAAGCTGGGAGAAAAAGTAGCAGATGTCACCATGTGCCTCCCCAGCTAACAGGTGTTGTAGATCCATTGGCCTTTCCTAAGTCAAGGTATCTTTCTCTGGATGCCTTAGCTTGGACATTTTTATGTCCTTGGAACTGTAAACCTGTAATATAATAAAGCTGCCAGAATGCAACACACCAGAGATGGATTGGCTTTTAATAAAAGGGGATTTATTTCATTAGTTCTTCAGAGGAAAGGCAGCTAACTTGCAACTGAGGTTCTTTCTTATGTGGGAAGGCACAGGGTGGTCTCTGCTGGTCTTCTCTCCAGGCCTCTGGGTTCCAACAACTTTCCCTGGGGTGACTTCTTTCTGCATCTCCAAAGGCCTGGGCTGAGCTGCGAGTGCTGAGATGAGGTGTGCTGAGCTGCTTGGGCTGTGCTATGTTGAACTCTCTCATTTAAGCACCAGCCAATTAAATCAAATATCATTCATTGCAGCAGGCATGCCTCCTAGCCGACTGCAGATGTAATCAGCAATAGATGAGGTTCACGTACCATTGGCTCATGTCCACAGCAACAGAACTAGGTGCCTTCACCTGGCCAAGTTGACACCTGAATCTAACTACCACATTCCCCTTTTATAACTTTCTGGTATACTGCATTGGCAGCTTTAGCAAACCAAAACACTAGTGAAATGCAAATTGGCTTCCTTTTAGTTATTCTGTTTTTTGTTTTTGTTTTGTGTTTCACTATTAAGAAACCTCAGAAATAAGAACTCTTAGAACTGATTGTAAGCATATACCACTTAATTTAGAGAAGTTTTAGGAAGTATAGCATTGTGTGTCACGTAACTTGAACTTCAGTGGAAAAGATTGTGGAAATTTAGCTTCATATTCTGGCTGTATAGATTTAAAATAACATGCTAATAGTGATGTTGCATATTATCATTAGCTAATATCTCAAGCCATTAGAGTCACTTATGGCAAGATTCAATTGCTAGAAAAAGTAGGTTGAAATCTATATTTTACATTGCTTCTTCATAGGTTCTAATTCTTTTAGCAAACTTCTTGTTCAAGCTGATCAAATTGTCATCTTTATCAGATATTTCAACACTCTTCTGTCCTGGAAGAAAGAATAGGCCTAGATTAGCTATTTTGTTATTTTTGCTTTGGCTTTTATTAATGATCTCTCTAGTCCTTGGCTTCTCTGCATGACTATTTTAAAATCATATGTCCACTGTACTAGACTGCATTCCCAAGAAGCAAAGCCTGAGATGGTGATTCTTGTGCCAAAGATTGTTTGGGAGTGCCCTCAGATGGAACCTGTTAAGGGAGTGAAGAAAACAGAATTGGATAGGGAAAGAGATGTTAGCAAAGACCTGGGTTCAGCTGAAGTCCACGCAGTCTGATCCCACAAGGAGCTGGAGTGTGGATGGTATCACCGAGTTGTCCCACATTCATGTAAAGGGAAAGTCTTAGTACCCCCTTATCATTCAGTCATTGGCTATTGTTGGGGTGGAAGGGTGGTGCATATACAACCTCCCTGTTTAGGTAACTCTTATCATCTAAGGGCATTTCTCCCAAGCAGAAGAGTTACAGTCGAGAGTTGTTGGCATCCAAGAATCCCAACATTCTGGAATGGATACATGGGCACCAACACCCATTTTGTGAGGTCGTTTTAGTTAAACCTAGATATTATAATTTGTAGATCTTTTGCTTAACCGTTGTACAATGTATCACAATACACTGAAAATGAGCAAGACAGTGAAGGTGACACTTTTTAAATTCCCGTTCCTGTCCTTGGAGACTCCTCACCACATGTGACCATCTGACCTTCAGGCTGAGGGAGGAAGCAAGGGTCAGTCCATATATAAAATATCAGTAAGAATTAATTTTCTGTTTTTTAGATAAAAAGGAACATAAATAAGAGTTCTGATACCTTTTTTCCTGAAGCTCAATGAGTCACCAGGCAAACCCCATTTTGGAGGTCACTGCACCCGACCTCCACGTTCACGCCCAGCGTGCACAGCCCATGCACCAGACCTTCACGTTCACGCCCAGCGTGCACAGCCCGTGCACCCGACCTCCACGTTCACACCCAGCGTGCACAGCCTATGCACCAGACCTTCACGTTCACACCCGGCGTGCACAGCCTGTGCACCAGACCTTCACGTTCACACCCGGCGTGCACAGCCTGTGCACCAGACCTTCACGTTCACACCCAGTGTGCACAGCCTGTGCACCTGACCTTCACGTTCACGCCCAGCGTGCACAGCCTATGCACCCGACCTCCACATTCACACCCAGCATGCACAGCCTATGCACCAGACCTTCACGTTCACACCTGGCGTGCATGGCCTATGCACCAGACCTTCACGTTCACACCCAGTGTGCACAGCCTGTGCACCCGACCTCCACGTTCACGCCCAGCGTGCACAGCCCATGCACCAGACCTTCACGTTCACACCTGGCGCGCACAGCCTGTGCACCCAACCTCCACGTTCACGCCCAGCGTGCATGACCTGTGCACCAGACCTCCACGTTCACACCCAGCGTGCACAGCCTGTGCACCCGACCTCCACGTTCACACCCAGCATGCACAGCCTATGCACCCGACCTTCACGTTCACACCTGGCGTGCATGGCCTATGCACCAGACCTTCACGTTCACACCTGGCGGGCACAGCCTATGCACCAGACCTTCACATTCACGCCCAGCGTGCACAGCCTATGCACCAGACCTTCACGTTCACGCCCGGCGTGCACAGCCCATGCACCAGACCTTCACGTTCACACCCGGCGTGCACAGCCTATGCACCAGACCTTCACGTTCACACCTGGCGTGCATGGCCTATGCACCAGACCTTCACGTTCACACCTGGCGTGCACACCCTGTGCACCCGACCTCCACGTTCACACCCAGTGTGCACAGCCTATGCACCCGACCTTCACGTTCACACCCAGCGTGCATGGCCTGTGCACCAGACCTTCACGTTCACACCTGGCGTGCATGGCCTATGCACCAGACCTTCACGTTCACGCCCAGCGTGCACAGCCTGTGCACCAGACGTTCACGTTCACACCCAGTGTGCACAGCCTATGCACCAGACCTTCACGTTCACACCTGGCACGCACAGCCTATGCACCAGACCTTCACGTTCACACCCAGCGTGCACAGCCTGTGCACCCGACCTCCACGTTCACACCCAGCGTGCATGGCCTATAAAATGTGGGACTAGAGAAAGCTGGTCTTCTGCATCCTTTCACCTCCCCACTCAGTGCTTCCCCTTCTGTGGGAATCATGTCCCACATTTGCCCTGTCACTTCACACCTCCTGTCTTCAGGTTTGCCAGAATCCCCCCTCCCAGGACCACCTGCCTTTCACTTACATATACCACCCAATGTGAGATATGTGTATCACATTATAATGGTGATAAAACAATGTGATGAAGCAAAACGCAGTCCTAAGGCAGGCACAAATCACTCGAGAATTTCATATATGACGAAGATAACATTCACGTGCGTGGGAAAACATACATTATACAGATAGACAAATGGTGTAAGTAAACTTGTATTCTTAAATTACCCAGGACTTCTGGGGATCCCCAAGATCCATTCAAAGAGGCTACAAGTTCTTCCCTTTTCCCACGCTCTATATATGTGAGTCCAGACTTCCTTCAAATACTTTCATCAACATATCACAACAGACTGAGTATAAAAGCAGCTATGAAAATACAGATGTCTTCTACATACCAGATATTAAAGAGATTTGCCAGAGTGGCTTTTCTTACTACCTTTTGTTTGTTTTGGAAATAGTAATTTTAAAAAATATGTTTATGTTAATGTGTAAAGGGTTTAACATTGTTATTTTAAAATGTATAAATAGTAAAACTCTCTTTGGATTTCTAAAATGGTAGATACTGATAGACCTTGCTCACATAAACAAAAGATCTTTTGGCATCCTCAGTTTTTGAGTACAAAGGGGTCCTGATGAGGTAGAGTTAGAATTAGGGCAGTAGCTGGTTGAGCAAAGGGCAATTTGCAAGAAGCAGTCAGACCTCAAGGAGGAAGATACCTCTGAGAGGTACAGCAATAAACAGCAGCTGGGGGTCAAATAACTCTCTGCTGAGTGTGCCATCTACAGAGAAGGGTGCAGCCAATCGAACCCACCTGAGTCATCTACGCTCAAGCATCAACGGAAGGGAAAAGGGGAGGGTAGTAAAATAGTTAATAAAAATTGCAAAAGAAACAAAAATCTGTAAAAGCAGATTGCACCACAATACTGGGGCCTCTTGGCTCTCATGTCTTCCTTTGCGAAAGTGCCCGCATGTTCCTTCTCCCATACATTCCTAATAAATTTTCTACCTGCTTACTCTATGCTGTGCCCTTGAATTCCTTCTCACAGCATGGCCGAGAAACTGGAAGCCAAATCTGGCAGCACTGAGACCAAAAATTTAGAAAAACACTTGTCTGGAACTCTTTCCTGTTCATCCATATTCTCTCTCTCTCTCCCTCCCCTTTTGCTGTCTCTCTCTCCTTCCCAGCATTATTGTGTTCCACCTTGTAGCGTGGATATTTGCATCCCTTTATTTTGAAAAGAGGAACTCTGTTTGCCACAGCACCCACCCAGTGCTTTGCTTATAATAGAGCCTCAATCACTTTGCTGAATTAAAAAATTGAATGTTCTCTTTGTCTTCTTCCACGTTTGCTCTCCTTTTCAAATGGCACCTTTGCCTGACTCAGCTGCCCTTTATAAATAGCCACCAACTGGGTCTTTTTTTTTCCCCTTTCATTACTAAACCTTTTCAGGTGCATGGTCCTTAACTCCTGGCTAAGCGTGGTGACTGGGTGTGGAGAGTACAGGAACTTAGTCTTGCATCCAGCTAAATTATAAACTAGCCTTTATCAAGTACTGGTACTATCATATCATTCTTACTCGAGAGCCTACAGAGCTCCTGTTTACCGTGGTGGGCATCAGCGCCTCTGCCTGTGTCCATCTTCACAGCTTCATCTCACCTACCAGCTTCACCTTCCCTTAAACCAGCACTCAGCCTCTCCGGTCAGGCTGACCTCGCCGGCTCCCACAGTAAGCCCTGAGGACACACTCTGTGTACTGGTCACTCACCACCTGGCTAGATGCCATCCTCCCCATTATGTCGTCTTGGACTACTTTTTCCTCCTTCACATATAATCGTAGCAAACATGCCTGGCATGCGTCGATTTCTGGCTAGAGATTGATGATAAAAAGTAGAGTTAAACACAGTTCCTGTCCCCTCAGGAGGGTATCCAATGGGAAAGACAGATGTGGCCATAATGAATGCTATGTTCCAAGCATTTGAAATGCATTATCTCATGTGATTCTCAAAATAACCCTATTAGATCAGTGGTCCTATTGCTCCAATCTAAGAAATGAAGCAAGTGAGAGCTCAGCAGTTATTCAGCCCTCCTTTTCACGTGCCTAGAGATTGTCAGACTTTCTACAGCTCTGGAGCCAGAGTCCTTAATTGCTCTCTTATAATACTTTCTGACTGCAATAGAATGCCAGCATCTGGGCAAAGTGGGAAGCGAGGAGTAAAAAGCCTTTGTTTCTCGGGGAGGGAGAGGGAAACACAGGGAAGAGAAAGTTTTGTCGTCCCTCCATAGAGCCACAAGCAAATAAACCAACGTTATCAAGGACATGGAACTATGACAGTGAGAGACACACTTGGGCAATACATTGCTCTTTCTTTTGGATTTCCTCTGGAATAGATAATTGTCCATCCTGCAACCAATGAATTAAAAATTAACAAGCGATTATGATTACTGAATCGTTATATTGATGTTTTTCTTTCTATATTGTAGAACAGGCAGTAGTTAATATCTGAAATAACTGAAACTCAGCAAGTCTCACTCCTGTTATACTTACTATTATAATGTCATCCTAGCTGGTCTCAGCTTTGCTATTGCAATGGTCATTATCTCCCAGTCTCAGCTCTGTAGAGTTACTATTATAATGGTATTTATGGCCTAGACTCAGCCCTGCCTATAGTCACAACTGTAATGATTATTCTAGCCTAGTCTCAGCCCTGTGTGAGCTAACCACTGTATGGTAACAGCCCGCCCTCCCCTTGCTTGAATTCATGAAAACCCTGAACTCCTTCGACTTGGGGAGATAGATTTTTGGGCCCATGAACCATCTGATCTCCTGCTCCATGTGTGGCATTAAACTGTTTCTTGCAGATCCCAGCGTCAAAGATTGGCTGTTACACGCACTGAGCAGAGGACCCACTGCTTTTGTTTGGTGTCAACTATTTCATTTTATTTCATTAAAGCATTAAATTCACTGAAAAGTATTTTCTATGCGCCTGTTCTTGTCATTGGACAGTTCAGTGGGTATGTTATTCATCCTTCTGTGCCCACAACCTGGCACACTGCAGGTTCGCCATACGAGCTCTTCAATGAATGAGTGATTGGCACGCAGGCTGTGTGAGGATGGGGAGACAGTCTGATGGACAAGACCAGAAGGCTGGGTGAGGTCTGGTTTTTAAGGTGCTTAAGAGCACACTGCGGAGACTTAAGCATTATTATGTGAGCAAAAGGGAACAGGGAAGCTACAAAGGTTTTCTATTAATCATATATATTTTTTTCCTGAACTAATACCTGTCTATAGTTTCTAAACATTTGTCCTAAATGTATTAAAATTGAAAATATCCAGTGCGTGCTGCACTTATCCCTATTCCCCAGGCTATATGCCAGGCAACCTTTCCTAACTTTTCTACTTGTTTACCCATTTATAGCCATATATCTTAACAAAGATCTTATAGAGTTATTATTTTATTTATTAATTGTAGACATTGTCTTCACACCATACTGGATTACCGCTTTGTTCTTCCATAGTCCACCCCTTATACCCAATATGCAAAAGTATTTCCCCTCTCTCCATGATTCTACATCACAATTTTTGGTTAAATCAATAATTATCATTTATATTATTATAACTATGCAAATGTATTTTACAGTGAGCTAACCCTTGCAATGTGACCCCTGCTTTTCTTGGACTTAACAGTCATCTTTCTTTTTATTTGCCTGATTATTTTACATGCCTAAATGAACATTTTTACCAAATGTTCCAACATACCTGCCACTCACTTATCAGTGTTGTTTGCATGTACTTCCTCCAGCTTTCCACTGTCATTCCAGACCCCGCTGTCCTCTTGCTCCCGTATGAACTGCTAACGCCTCAGCTCTGCTATGCCGCAGGTATCTTAGGTCTTCCCTTGACAGCCACCCAAGGAATTATTTTTGCTTCTCTACTGAGTTGGAGACCTTCTTTCTAGATCCCAAGATTTTGTTTGTTTGTTTACTCCACTGTTTTGTTGAAACACATCTTCCAGTTGTTGCCTAAGGGAGAGCGCACAGGAGATAAAGTTTTGGAGCCCTTGAATGTCTGAAGATGACTCTATCCTACATATATTCTTATGCTTGTAGAGGTACAGAATTCCACCTTGAAAATCATTTTCCTGCAGAATTTAGAAGGCATTGCCGGTATTGATGTGGAAAGGTCCAATGCCATTCTGATTCCTAACCCTCAGCAGATGTCTTTTTTTATTCTAGATGCTTTCTGGATCTTCTCTTCGTGCGTAGGATACTGAAACTTCACAATAATATACCTTAATGTGAGTTCTCATTCGATTATTTGGGCATTTAGTGGAGACATGTCCTTTTCTGGGACATATTATTTTATTTCAGTGATAAATTCTCCTCAATTTTCTCTCTTTCTGAAACTCCAATTAGTTGAATTTCCTAGATTGAGTGTCTATTAAAAAAATTTTTTCCTATTAATTTTTCACATCGCTTTGCTTTTTCTTTGTATTCACCCTTCTGGAAGACTTTTCTTCATTTCTAGACTTTTTTGTTAACTGATTTTTTATATATGTATGTATAATGCTATATATTATACATCATATGTGTTATATATTAATATAGTAATTATATAATATATATGTAATTGTGTAATATATAAAGGTTAATAAGAGCTTCACAGCACAAAGGACATGAAAGTATCCAGGTGTGCCCTGAGACAAAATCTGATTTCATGTAACCACAGACTTGAGATTGCTGAACACCAGATCCAGTATCTCATTGTGTGAATGGCTGAATTGTAGTATACACTAAATTCCTAAAGTTTCAGGGAGTTTGCTGTTAAATTGTGGGCAGCCATTGAAAAGGAGGGGAACCTAAAAATTCAAATGGGGACATATGGGTTGATAATGACAGTGATGGGGACATTGAAACCTTGGGTTTTGTGAAATGTCTTTGAGTCTTTCCAGAAAAACTTGTAATGATCCGCCTCGAGGAGTCAGCCGCCTGACCTCCACGTGACGAGATCAACCCCAGAGGAGGTGGGTGATAAACCTGCACCCACCTCCTCTGAGGAAACAGCTCTCACACCTGTCCGAAGAGGTTAACCCTGTTTCCCCAGATGAAACTGCAATGCAGTACCCTGAGGTAGTTGGCTTGCAAAGTACTTCTGCTTCTTCTCTTGACCTTCCCCCACTAACCCTCTTTTCTTCCAGATCTATAACTAGACTGAAGTCCAGTAGGCCCCAAAAGGTGAAGTACAAAATGTGACCCATCAGGAGATGTACTAGACTCCAAAACATTGCAGGATTTTTCCAATTTGTATAGACAGAAGTCAGGACTATGTGTGGGAATGCATTTTAAGAGTGTGGGATAATGGTAAAAGTAATATAAGGCTTGATCAGGCTGAATTTATTGATGTGGGTCCATTATGCAGAGATTCTGGAATCAGTGTTGAAGCTTGAGGGGTTAGAAAGGGTTCTAACAGTCTGTTTGGGTACTTGACTGAAACATGAACCAAAGGTGGCCTACATTGCCTGACGTGTAAATGCCAGAATTTCCCTGCAAAAATGTAGATGAGGGGACCCAAAGATTTATAGAGATTGGAATGTTGGAGAGAATTTATCATGTAAGACCTGTTCACCCACCCCAGGCATGTCTAGAAGACACACCCTCCACCAGGACTGTGATGAGTACATTTGTGAAACAAACTCCACCATCCCTGAAGGGCTCTGTGGTTTCTCTTCTCTGTAAATTAGATATTACTGTGAGAACTGCTAGCAGTGAATTTGGATACTTAAACACAATGTGGATGATTGGATCCTGGGTTGTCAGAAGCCAAGTGGCAGCACTTCATCTCCAAAGACAAAGTGGGCATGGCTGCCATAATGGACAGCATACTCAAAGCAGGAATCAAAATAGTCTGACTCACAGAGAGCTATGGCATTGGGGGGTACATCATGGGATACCTAGAAGTAAAATAGATGGGCAGTCTACTAAATTCTTACATGATCTATATAAGAAGAAGAATTCTAGGTCAAGTGAACAAACGTATCATGAATTACAAAAACAAAAAGTCATAGTACAGTAGTTAGTTCCCAGATGTTCTAGTTTGCTAGCTGCAAGAATACAACACACCAGAGATGGATTAGCTTTTAATAAAAGGGGATTTATTTTGTTAATTCTTCAGAGGAAAGGCAGCTAACTTTCAACTGAGGTTCTTTCTTACATGGGAAGGCACAGGTTGGTCTCTATTGGCCTTCTCTCCAGGCCTCTGGTTTCCAACAACTTTCCCTGGGGTGATTTCTTTCTGCATCTCCAAAGGCCTGGGCTGAGCTGCGAGTGCTAAGATGAGGTATGCTGAGCTGCTTGGGCTGTGCTACGCTGAGTCTCTCATTTAAGCACCAGCCAATTAAATCAAACGTCATTCATTGCAGCAGGCACGCCTCCTAGCCGACTGCAGATGTAATCAGCAACAGATGAGGTTCACGTGCCATTGGCTCATGCCCACAGCAACTGAACTAGGCAGCTTCACCTGGCCAAGTTGATAACTGAATCTAACTACCACACCAGACTTGAGACAATTACAGGCCCAGAGTCCCTTGAACGAAGGAAACATGATGTCCCCTTGTGAAGGATCCTGCTACACTGCCAAAAATTTATACTGGTAACGTTCCTTTCAGCCTTCCTCAAAGAGACTTATACCTTTTACCAGGCATGGTGGTTTGAAGTTGTATGTACCACAGGAAAACATGTTCTTGAATATTATCCAATTCCTGTGGGTATAAACCCATTGTAAGTAGGATCTTTTGATGAGGCTACTTCAGTTGAGGTATGAGGCACCCCATTCAGGATGGGTCTTAATCCTATTACTGGAATTCTTTATAAATAGAATAGAATGTGTGTTCATGTGTGAAAGAGAGATAGAAAGCCATGGAAGTAAGAAGCTGGAATAAATGAAACCTGGAAAAGAAGAGGGAGACCAACAGATGCCACCATGTGCTTTCCCAAGTGTAAGAGAAGCCAAGGATCATAGGGAAGCCAGCTTTCAGGAAAAAAGGAGTGCCTTGATTTGGACATTTTCTCAACTTCAATGCTATAAGCTAATAAATTCCCACTGTTCTTAAGTTAAGCCGTTTCTTAGCATCTGTTTTCAGCAGCCTAGGAAACTAAAATACCAGGGTAACTGTGCATTAGGATAAAGGAAATGCCAGGCATTTCAGGGATTATTAGACACTGGTTCAGAAATTCTATTAATCCTATAATAGAATTATCAGCAATAGAACTAGGCACCTTCACCTGGCCAAGTTGACACCTGAACCTAACTACCACATATCACGTTCACTGGATCTAGTGAACAAGAAGTGGCAACTACTCTAGACTTACTAGTAAGGCATTGCATGATACAAGATAGAAGATAAATCCCACAAAAATTCAGTGGTCTCCCACAACACTGACAATTCCAAGCATTCAGTGGTAGGGGCATGGTGTGGGGCATGTTGAGATAACCCTTCTAAGGTGAAGGATAATTAGTTGCATCTGGCTCCTATAGCCAAAAAAAGAGGAACAATATCTAGTTAATATCTTTGGGTTTTGAAGGTGACATTATTCCTCATTTGGGAGAGCTACTCTGGCCCATTTACTGCGTGATCTGAAAAGTTGCTGTTTCAGTTTGCTAAAGCTGCCAGAATGCAACATACCAGAAATGGGTTGACTTTTTCAAAGTGGATTTATTAGGTTACAAATTTACAGTTTTAAGGCCATAAAAATGTCCAAATTAAGGCATCAAGAGGAAGATACCTTCTCTGAAGAAAGACTGCTGGCATCTGGGGTTCCTCTGTCTAATGGGAATGCACGTGGCAACATATGCTGGTTCTTCTCCCCAAAATGTCTCTGAGAATCTGTGGGTCCTTGCTTATCTCACCCAGAGCATTTCTTCTCTAAACTCTCTCTCTCTTTCTCTCCATGAGCTCTCTTAAAGGACTCCAGTAAAGGATACAGACCAACTTTGATTTGGGTGGGTCACCATTGAAACAACCAATCAAAAGATCCCACCCATAACAGGTCCCCACAAATGGATTAAAGGAACATGGTTTTTTCTGGGGGACATAACAGATACAAACCAGCGCCGGCGCTATTTTGAGTGGGGGTGGGAACAAGAGGTCCAGGCTATGGTGCAACCTGCTCTAGACTTTGGCCATATGATCCAGGAGATACAATGCTGCAGGGGCTGTCAGTGGCAAGTCCAGATGCTGTCTGGAGCCTTTGGCAGGCCTCTATAGGAGAATCATAATACAGACCATTAGGATTTTTGAAATAAAATCTTACCATCCTCTGCAGATATCCACTCCCCTTTTGAGCAACAGCATTTGGCCTGCTACTCGGCCTTAGTGGGGACTGAATACTTAATCACAGACCACCAGCATGTCATGAGACCTCAGTTACCTATTATGAACTACATGTTGTCTGACCTTCCAAGCCATACATAAAGTTGGGTGTGATATAGGGGTGTCACATCATAAAGTTGGGTGTGATGTAGGGGTGTCACATCATAAAGTTGGGTGTGATGTAGGGGTGTCACATCATAAAGTTGGGTGTGATGTAGGGGTGTCACATCATAAAGTTGGGTGTGATGTAGGGGTGTCACATCATAAAGTTGGGTGTGATGTAGGGGTGTCACATCATAAAGTTGGGTGTGATGTAGGGGTGTCACATCATAAAGTTGGGTGTGATGTAGGGGTGTCACATCATAAAGTTGGGTGTGATGTAGGGGTGTTACACCATAAAGTTGGGTGTGATGTAGGGGTGTTACACCATAAAGTTGGCGTAGTATAGATGAGACAGGGCTTGAGTGCACCCTGAGGTGCGAGTTACACAAGGAAGTGGCCAAATGCACATGGCTCCCACTCCTGGCACATCACCGTCTCTTTCCCAGCCCACAGCTATGGCTTCTTGGCAATGTTCCTCAGCTGATGGAAGAACAGAAAACTTGGGCCTGATTTTACAGATGGCTTTGTGCAGTATACAGATACCACCCAAAGTGGAGACCTACAGCACCATGGCCCTTTTCTGGGGCATCCCTGAAGGACAGTAGTGAAATCTCCCCACTGGGTAGAACTCTGAGCAGTGCACCTGGTTGTTCATTTTGCTTGGAAGGAGAGCTAGTCAGAGGTTTGTTTGTATACTGACTAATGGGCTGTTGCCAATGGTTTTTGGCTGGATGTTAAGGCACCTGGAAGGAACATGATTGGAAAACTGGTGACGAAGAAGTCTGGGGATGATGTATGTGGATAGACCTTTCTCAGTGGGCAAAAAAGATGAAGATGTTTATATCCTATGTGAATGTTACCAGAGGGTGATTTCAGCAGAGGAAGGTTTTAATAATCAAGTGGATTAGATGACCCGTTCTGTGGAAACCAGTTGTCCTCTTTCCCCAGACACTCCTGTCATTTTCCAATGTGAGGCTGAACAAAGTGGTGACGGTAGTTAGGACGGAGGTTATGCATGGGCTCCGCAACATGAATTTTCACTCACCAAGGCTGAACTGGCTATAGCCGTTGCTGAGTGCCCAATCTGCTAGCAGCAGAGACTAATACTCAGTCCCTGATATGGCACCATTACCTCACATGATCAGCCTGTTCCCTTGTGGCAGGTTGGTTATATTGAACTACTTGCATCATGAATCAGGTGGCATTTTGTTCCACCTGGAATTGACACATACTCTGGATATGAGTTTGCCTTCCCTGCATGCGATGCTTCTGCCAAAACTACCATCTGTGAACTTACAGAATGCCTTATCCACCATCATGGTATCCCACATAGCATTACTTATGATCTTGGGACCCATCTGACAGCAAATGAAGTGCAGGAATAGGCACATGCTTTTGGAATTTACTGCTCTTACCATGTTCTCCATCATTCTGAAGCAGTTGGGTAGATAGAACATTGGAATGGCTTTTTGAAGACTCGATCATGGCACCAAATAGGTGGTAGTGCCTTACAGGGTTGGGGCAATATTTGCCAGGAAGCTGTGTATGTTCCACTCTCTGGTGCTGTTTCTCCTGTTGCCAGGATCCACAGGGCCAGGAATCAAGGGGCAGAACTGGTGAGTCAGAAACAGTGAATCACACCACCCACTATTACCCCTGGTGATCCAGTAGGAAAATTTTTGATTCACCCTTAAGCTATGCTGGTCTACAGTTTTAGTTCTGAAAGAAGGAGTGCTTCCACCAGGAGGCAAAACAAGGATTCCCTTGAAGTGGAAGTGAAGACTCCCACCTGGCCACTTTAGGCTCCTTATGCCTCTGATCAACCGTCAATAAAGGGAATTACTGTCCTTTCTAGGGTGACTGATCCTGACTATCAAGGAGAAATGGGACTGCAAGCATACTCTGGAGTTAAAGAAGAGTTTGCCTGGAATACATAAGAACCCCTTGGACATCTTTTAGTACTGCCATGCTCTGTGATTATAGTCAATGGAAGGGCGGTGCAACGGTGGCTCAGTGGCAAGAATTCTCGCCTGCGAGCTGAAGACCCAGGTTCGATTTCCGGAGCCTGCCCATGCCCAATAAATAAATAAGTCAATGGAAAACTGCAACAACCCAATGCAGGCAGATTGTCAATAACTCTGGCCAGCTTCGGTGCTTGTTGAAGGTAAAGTGAATATGGGTAGTAGAAGGAGGTAGTTATAAACTATGACCATGTGACTAGTTACAGAAATGAGAACTGTAATGTTTATTACTACTCCTTCTTTATTTTGTTAGGAGTATATACATAAAGCAAATGTCTTTATTTTCTTCCATATCTTATCCCCCTGACATAAGCTGTTTTAATGTTATGTCATAGTATTTAAATTACAGGCTATCAAGTTTAAGAATGAATATTGCCCATGAACTTTCACCCTCTTCTGAGGAAAGTTAGTGCATTTCCAGGTGTACACAGGACAGCTGAATATTGTTTAGCAACAATATTTCTGATCTTATTTATTTGCATCCTCTCTCTTCTTCTTTTTGTCAATCTTGCAAAGGGCCCATCAATCTTACTGATTTTCTCATGGAACCAACTTCTGGTTTTATTGATTTTCTCAATTGTTTTCATGTTCTCATTTCATTTATTTCTGCTCTAATCTTTGTTATTTCTTTCCTTTTGCTTGCTTTGGGGTTAGTTTGCTGTTCTTTCTCCTGTTCTTCCAAGTGGACAGTTAATTCCTGTATTTTTGCCCTTTCTTCTTTTTTGATATAGGCATTTAGGGCAATAAATTTCCCTCATAGCACTGCCTTTGCTGCATCCCATAAGTTTTTATATGTTGTATTTTCATTTTCATTTGGTTTGGCGACAATATGACTGTTAATGTTTTTATTTAGAGGTTAACTATGGTGTAAGGAGATGTACATGGGTACTAAGTTGACAAGGGGTGGACTGTGATGGTTCATTTCCTATGTCAACTTGGCCAGGATATGGTGTCCAGTTGTTTGGTCAAGCAAGCATTGATATGATTGTTACTATGGGGATATTTCATGGAATTAGATCATTAGTAAATTAACTGCATCTATGGCTGATTACATCTACAGTCAACTGAGCAGATTGCCTTAAAAAAATGAGAGAAGTCTCCTCTGATCAATTGAGGGCTCCAAAGGAGAAATTATGGTTTCAGCTGTCAGCAAGGAGAATTCCCACATCTATTTCAAACAGCCAGCTTTTCCTAAGGAATTCACTACAAATGTTCATTGGAGTTCACAGCTTGTAGCCTGCCCTACGGAATTTGGACTTGCCTATCCGCACAGTCACATGAGACAATCCTTAGAAAATTCTCATAATATTTACATATCTTGTTGGTTTTGTTTCCATAGAGAACCCTGATTAACAGAGTGCCTATAAGGACCAAGTCTCTGAGAGCTTCTTCAGGGTTATTTGCCTTGTTTTTTCATTTTCGTTTTTTTTAACAGACTAAATATTCTTGTATTTAAAATGAAGAAAATATACTTCAAATCAGAGAAAGGAACCATACTCTGACTTACTATAAGAATGACAACTAGCAGATGATATCTTCAAGTAACATTTAATTTGATGGACAATTATTTTACATCTTAAAATATGTCCTTTAGTATTGAGGGATGAAATAAAACTTTTATTTTATTTTAAAGTTTTAAAGTATTTTTATAATTCCTACATTGACTCGAAAGCTTTTGTCAAAGAGACATCTGAAAGCAATGAACATCAATAAAAATCATCTCACTTTCTATCTGCCTCCTAGTTTACTCTCCCATCATGTCCACATTCCTCTCACCATCTTCCATTCCCAATAGGCACTGAAAGTCAGACCCGGGCATTAATTCTAATTTTCTGAATGTTCATTTTACTCTGAACCCCAATTAAAAAAAAAAAAAGAGTTTCTCAGGCCATAATGATAAAGAAATTACTTTATTTACAACTGGCTTCAAACATGCTGTGCTGGTTTGAAGTGATGTATGGACCCTAGAAAAACCATGTTTCAATCCTAATCCCATTTTGTAAAGGCAGCCATTTCTCCTAATCCCTATTCAGTATTGTATCTTTGAAACTGTAGTTAGATCATCTCCCTGGAGATGTGATTTAATCAAAAGTGGTTGTTAAGCTGGATTAGGTAGAGGTGTGTCTCCACCCATTTGGGTGGGTCTTGATAAATTTCTGAAGTCCTATAAAAGAGGAAATATTTTGGAGAATGGAGATTCGGAGAGAGCAGAGAATGCTGCAGCACCACAAAGCAGAGAGTCCACCAGCCAGCGACCTTTGGAGATGAAGAAGGAAAATATCTCCTGGGGAGCTTCATGAAACCGGAAGCCAGGAGAGAAAGCTAGCAGATGATACCGTGTTCACCATGTGTCTTTCCAGATGAGAGAGAAACGCTGTGTTCATCATGTGCCCTTCCACTTGAGAGAGAAACCCTGAACTTCATTGACCTTCTTGAACCAAGGTATCTTTCCCCGGATGCCTTAGATTGGACATTTCTATAGACTTGTTTTAATTGGGACATTTTCTCAGCCTTAGAACTGTAAACTAGCAACTTATTAAATTCCCCTTTTTAAAAGCCATTCCATTTCTGGTATATTGCATTCCAGCAGTTAGCAAACTAGAATACAAGCCAAATACTTTTGTCAAAGAAATACTGCTACAGACAGCTTTTGCTGTGAATAATGTGCATAACATCTTAAAACAGATTTGAATATCATGACCTGAAGTGCTAAGTTAAGTAATCTGGCTAACAGGTTCTTGATTAAGTCTGAAAACAGCTGGAAGTGGATACTCACTTTTTTTGAAGCAGCTCACATGGAAGTTACTGGAGGGAAGAATAGACATAAGTTATTCTATTATAATACAGTGATTTACATTGCCTGTTAAAAAGTACATAAACACCTTAAATGTGGGTCTGTACTTAATCTTAAAGTACTGTATCATTTTAAAGTAAAAACGCACCACGAATTGCTGCATTGCTACACTTAGTTACTGTGGAGCAAGTTGTCATATGGTGTGTCACGGGAATGCAGGTTCGGGCACATCAGAAACTTTCAGTAAATGACCACTTTAGTATTAGTGTTACTGTGAAAACACAAACCTGAGCAGGGGACCCTGTTTGGTGCCGTTCACAAAGGGCGTCAATCACAGAGGTGAGGTAAGCAGCTTTGCTACTCGCGTCTGCAGTGGCAAGGGGCCAGGGGCTGAGCCGAACGCTACAACCCACTGACTTCTCGGGCTAACCTACTTTCCCTCTTATAAGCCAGTACCTTCCCTCCTCCCCCGCTCACCACACATTTGCTTATCACTCTATCTTTTATGCACTTGCATAAGCATGTTAAAAAAAAATGGCATCTAAACTCCTTCGAAGGGTGGGAAATTTACTATTATAATGAGCCAGAGTTTCTCTTAGGACAGGTTAGTCCTTTCTGTGCTTGCTCCAAAGCCTGGCGTGAACCGGCCTTGCAGCTACAGTTGTTGACCAACACACCCTGACTGGGCCTCCCGGGGGCTGAGGCTGTTTTGACTTGTTTTTCCATCTTAGTCTCTGGTTGGCTGGATGAAGAGAATTCAACATTGTTAGTTTGGGTGCGGGAGGGGCGACTGACCTCATCATGGGCTGGCTGTCCTCTCTGACACTTCACGAAGAGTCCGTGAGAGCAGGGAAAGGAGCCCATCATGGCTGGTTTCCCTGGGAGGCCAACAGCTTGGGTCAGGATCAGTGGATGGTAACCCACGTGCTCACCTACTACAGGTGAGGAAAGACCCTGTGCCGTTTGAATGTGAGTCTTTATACATCGTGCAGGGGCGAGGGCCCTGGCCCTGATGAGGTCTGGGGCTGCTTGTTCCTGGTTTCTGGGATTCAAGTGTGGTTGGGCCTTTCTATTTTGGGGGTGTGGGTGGGAAGAGGTAGGCAAGGGCTTGGAGATGGTCACTGAGCCCGCGTCTGAGACTTCCCCAGCAGTTACAATTGCACTGCTCTTATTTTATGGACTAGCTCTCAGTCTGGAGGTTTATACTTTGGCTTTCAGCCTTGGCATTTGCAAATGACAAAGACAACAATATAATGAGGTCACGGCACACAAGGCTGCCAATTCTTTCCAAGTTAATGACAGAAATGCCAGTCTTTTAAATAAGCAGTATGTATTCAAAGCACTGATACCTGATTGTAGGTTGAGAAATAAAAACAGGCAATCCACTTTAAGGGGGAAACTGAGACATCATAACTAACTCAAAGATCTAAAGGAAACCACAAAAGACACGGACCTGATGCTGTTGTTAAAAAAGGAAATGAATCACTCCTCTCGGGTTGATATACCGACTGCTTCAGCCCATTGAAGTCCCACCTCTTTCAGTGCTTTAATTTTACTGTTTGATTTCATGGAAAAGTAGACGCCTCCAAACAAAAAGTGCATTTACCAAAAGAAAGAGATCTTCTTATCAGTGAAGAGCTTAATAAAAAAAAAGTATTTATCTATGCCTCCCACAGTTTTCAAAAGCCATTACTTCTAACAATTTTTTATATTTACTGCAGAGCTCGGTGCAAAGTATGCAAAATAAAAGCTTGTTGAATGAATAAATCCAGAATGAATGAAATAATACAGGTAATAATTACTTGAGCACTGAAAGTGCATTTCAGTGACCCTTATAGGGAGCCCTGTAAGTGTTTGGGATGCAGAAGAGTTCATAGCATATCATAAATATGCTTGGTCTGCTGCAAAGTATGTTTACTTTCAAGAATTTAATGTTTAGATAAGGTAAAATTTGAGAGTCACCAACCCCAAACTAATATATGCTTATTTGCTACACAGGGATGTATCAGCAACTTTATCTGCTCGGTGTCAAATTAGGCAAAGATTCCTTATAAAAACCAAAAGAAAAAAAAAATGTGTGTGTGGAATGCCTCACTCACTTTCAGGTGAATGAAGTGATATAAATAAAATTCAGTACAGTGAATAATCAAGTGATAGCAGCCTAAAAAAAAATTTGATTCTTTTGACTCAAAACAGTGACATGTATAAAAAAAGATAAAATAGTTATTTTTGCTGTAGTCAGTATATCATTAAATTTACATTTCCTGTCCTTAACTGATAGAGCATGTGGACTCAAAAGAGCAGTTATTTGGACTTAAAATTGTCTCAGCTGGTCATGACTCCCGGGGGTATAAACCTCCCTGGCAATGTGGGACAGAAGTCCCAGGATGAGCTGGGACCAGACATCATGGGACTGAGAAAGCCTTCTTGACCAAAAGGGAGAAGAGAGAAATGAGGCAAAATAAAGTATCAGTGGCTGAGAGATTTCAGCGTGGAAAGGTAATCCTGGACGTTATTCTTATGCATTATACAGATATCCCTTTTTAGTTTATGGTGTATTGGAGAGGCTGGAGGGAAGTGCCTGAAACTGTTAAGCTGTGTTCCTGTAGCCTTGATTCTTGAGGATGATTGTATAACCGTTTAGCTTTTAAGGTGTGACCATGCGATAGTGAAAACCTTGTGACTGACGCTCCCTTTATCCAGTTCTAGTTTGCTAGCTGCTGGAACATGATAAACCAGGAATGGAATGGCTTCTAAAAAGGGGGGATTTATTAAGTGGCAAGTTTACAGTTCTAAGACTGAGAAAATGCCCCAATTAAAGCCAGTCTATAAAAGTGTCCAGATTAAGGCACCAGCAAGAGGTCACCTTCACTCAAGAAAGTCCCATGAAGTTCATGGTGTCTCTCTCAACTGGAAAGTTACATGACGTACACGGGTAAATGGAGCTTTCTCTCCAGGCTTCTAGTTTCATGAAGTTCCCTGGGGGTGTTTTCCTTCCTCATCTCCAAAGGTCTCCAGCTGTGCTGGCTCTGGCTCTCATCAGTCTCGTGACTCTAAAAAGAGGCTCTCTCCAAAAAGTTTCCTCTTTTAAAGGTCCCCCTGGAATGGGGGGAGGCACATCTTCCTCTATTCAAAAGTTAATACCCACAATCGGGTGAGTCACATCTCCATGGAAACAATCAAAATGCTCCCACCCAGCAGTACTGAATGAGGACTAAAGGACGTGGCTTTTGTGGGGTCCACCACAGATTCAGACCGACACACCAGTGTATGGACAGATGAGTAAGAAAATAAAGACAAAAATATAAATAAATAATAGTGGAGGGGGATAGGAAGTATGGGATGTTTTGGGTATTCATTTTACTTTATTTTTATTTTATTCTCTTTTTTTAGAGTAATGAAAATGTTCAGTAATCGATTGTGATGATAAATGCACAGCTATATGATGAGGTACCTCTCTCTCTCTCCACATTTTCTCCAGCACTTGTAATTAGATTATACATGTTTAAACAGTTTCATTCACATACCATTCTATCCAACCCAAGTTTAAACACCAGTGGTTCCCAGTATAATCACTCAGCCATGCCTTCAGCACCACAATGCATGTGAGGACATTTCCGCTTCTTCTGCAAAGAATATGCCTTCCCCAGATCCCCAGATCCCCTGCTTATTGACATTTAGCTTTGGCATACTGCCTTTGTTACATTCAATGGAAGCATATTACGATGTTACTGCTAATTATGAACTCTAGTTTGCATTGATTGTTTTTTTCCACATATCATACCATTGTCAGCATCTTGCAATGTTGACATTCATTTGTCCTCCCTCATGCAAACATTGTTATATTTCTACATTTAATCACTGCCCATTCTAAGCTTCACTAAGTTATACTGTCTCGGTCCTTATTCTCTGTCTTTCCTTCTGGTGTTATACATGCCCCCCAGCCACCCTCTCTCAACCACACTCACACTTAGCTTCATTCAGTTTACTTACAATATTATGCTACCATCATACAGGATTGTGTTATCCATTTCTGGATCACAATCAATCCTGTTGAGGCTTCTGTCCTTCTTCAACATCAAATGCCCACTCTCTACCCTCTTTCTATCTCCTGATAACCTGTCTTCTCAACTTTAACTCTCAAAGTTTGCGCATTAACTTTAGTTCATATTGCTGAGACCATACAGGATTTGTCTCTCTGTTTCTGGCTAATTTCACTCAGCAGAATGTTCTCAAGGTTCAGCCTCGCTGTTGCATGCATCATGAGTTTATCCTGTTTTACAGCTGTATGATATTCCATTGTATGCATATACTGCAGTTTGTTTAGTCACTCATCTGTGGATGTACACTTCAGCTGTTTCCATCTCTTGGCACACATGGATAATGCTTCTATAAACATTGGTTTGCAAATGTCCATTCGTGTCTCAGCTTTCAGTTCCCCTTGTAATGGGATTGCTGGATCATATGGCAATTCTATACATAGTTTCTGAGGAGCTGCCAAAGTGCTTTCCAGAGCAGTTGTACCAGTCTACATTCCCACCAACAGTGAATAAGTTTGCCTCTTCCTCCACATCCTCTCCAGCACCTGTCATTTCTGTTTTTTTTTTTTTTGATAATGATGATTCTAATAGATGTGAAATGATATCTCATTGTGGGTTTTTAAATATATTTTTATTGTAAACCTTAACAAACAAACATACAAACATCCTTGACATATATACATTCTATACATGGTGTATAATCAATGGCTCACAATATCATCACATAGTTGTGTACTCATCACCACAATCATTTTACATTTCTATCACTCCAACAAAAGAAATAAAGAAAATACTCATACATACCATACCCCTTACCCCTCCCTCTCATTGACCCACAATGAATTGAAATATACTCAATTTATTTTAGCCTTTGTTCCCCTATTATTTATTTCTTATCCATATGTTTTACTCATCTGTCCATACCTTAGATAAGAGGAGCATCAGACACAAGGTTTTCACAATCACAGTCACATTTTAAAAGCTCTATGGTTATACAGTCATCTTCTAGAGTCAAGTCTACTGGAACACAATTCAACAGTTTCAGGTATTTCCCTCTAGCCACTCTAATACACCATAAACTAAAAAGGAGATATCGATATTATGTGTAAGAATAACCTCCAGGATAACCTCTCGACTCTGTTTGGAATCTCTCAGCCACTGACACTTTATTTTGTCTCATTTCTCTCTTCCCCCTTTTGGTGGAGAAAGTTTTCTCAATCCCTTGATGCTGAATCCCAGCTCATCCTAGACTTTCTGTCCCACATTGCCAGGGAGGTTTACACCCCTGGAAGTCATGAACCATGCAGAGGGAGAGGGCAGTGAGTTCACTTGCCATGTCAGCTCAGAGAGAGAGAGGTCACATTTGAGCAACCAAAGAGGTTCTCTGGGGGTGACTCTTAGCTTAGCCTATCCTTTGCAGGGATGAGTTTCATAGGGGTGAACCCCAAGATCGAGGCCTTGGCCTATTGATTTGGTTGTCACCACTGCTTGTGAGAATATCAGAACTCACCAAGAAGGGAAGTTGAATTTTTCCCCCTTCCTCCCTACTCCCCCAAAGGGACTTTGCAAATACTTCTTTATTCACTGTTCAAATTACCCTGGGATTTATCAGGGTATCACACTAACCTGGACAAACCAACAAAATCTCATGCCCTATTCAAGGTTCCATGTACTTAATGAACACCATTGTCTTGTAAGACCTTACAATATAAATTAGGAAATGCACTGTTCAAAATATAAATATTGCACCAAATAAACATCTCTCCCTTTAGTCTCACAAAGAAGTTAAAGTTTTAAAATATGAATGACCATTTATTTTCAGCACGTTGCAATACTGACATTCCTTTGTTCTTCCTCGTGCAAAAACATTTCTTAATTTGTACATTTAATCACCATCATTGTACACACTAGGCATTCCTAAATTATACCATCTCACTCTATCACCTATCTTTCCTTTTAGTTTCATACATGCCCCAGCCCTTCTCCCTCTATCTTTCTTACATTCTGCTTCATTCAGTGTACTTATATTATTGTACTACAATCAGGTAGGATTTGCTATCCATTTCTGTATTTTTACAATCAGTCCTGTTGTACAATCTGTATCTCTTCCGAGCCAATTACCCAATCTCTACCTATTTCTAGCTCCTGATAACCTCTGTTCTTAATTGAAATTCTCTAATTTCACTCATTAATGTTAGTTCCTATCAGTGAGACCATACAATATTTCTCCTTTTGTTTCTGGCTAATTTCACTCAGCATAATGTCTTCAAGATCCATCCGCACTGTTACATGCTTCATGACATTATTCTGTCTTAACAGCTGCATAATATTCCATCGTATGTATATACCGCAGCTTGTTAGCCACTCATCTGTTGATGGACATTTGGGCTGTTTCTATCTTTTGGCAATTATAAATTATGCTTCTATAAACATAGGTGTGCAAATGTCCATTTGTGTCCTTGCCCTCATGTACTCTGAATAGATACATAGCAATGGGATTGCTGGATTCATATGGCAATTCTAAACTTAGCTTCCTGAGGAACCACCAAATGCTTGCCACAGCAGTTGTACCATTTTATATTCCCACCAACAGTGAATAAGTGTGCTTCTTTTTCTACATTCTCTCCAGCACTTGTCATTTTCTTTTTTTTTTTTTGATAATGGCCATTCTGGTGGATGTGAAATGATATTTCATTGTGGTTTTGATTTGCATTTCCCTAATAGCCAGTGAAGTTGAGCATTTTTTCATGTGCCTTTTAGCCATTTCTATTTCCTCTTCTGAGAAGTGTTGGTTTATGTCTTTTACCCAACTTTTAACTGGGTTGTTTGTCTTTTTGTTGTTGAGTTGAAGAATCTCTTTACATATTATGGAAACTAAACGTTTATCTGATATGTGGTTTCCAAATGTTGTCTCCCATTGCGTAGGCTGCATTTTTACTTTTTTTTTTTTTTTTTTTTTTTTTTTAGCATGGGCAGGCACCAGCAATCGAACCCAGGTCTCTGGCATGGCAGGCAAGAACTCGGCCTGCTGAGGCACTGTGGCCCGCCCCGTTTTTACTTTCTTGACAAAGTTCTTTGATGCACAAAGGTGTTTAATTGTAAGAAGCTCCCATTTATCTATTTCTTTCTTCAAGGTTCATGCTTTGGGTGCAAGATTTAGGAAACCGCCTTGTATTACAAGTTTTATAAGATATTTCCCTACATTTTCTTATAAAAATTTTATGGTCTTAGCTCTAATGTTTAGGTCTTCGATCCATTTTGAGTTAATTTTTTTATAAGGTGTGAGATACGGATCCTTTTTCATTCTTTTACATATGGATATCCAGTCTCTAAGCACCATTTATGAAGAGGCTTCTCTGTCCCAGTTAATTTGGCTTAACTGCTTTGTCAAAGATCAATTGTCCATAGATGGGAGGGTCTATATCTGAACACTCTACTCAATTCCATTGGCAGTATATCCATCTTTATGCCAGTACCATGCTGTTTTGACCAATGTAGCTTCATAATATGCCTTAAAGTCAAGTAGTGTGAATCACCCACTTCATTTTTCCTTCTCAAGATATTTTTAGCTTTTCAGGGCACCCTGCCCTTCCCAGAAAATTTGGTTATTGGTTTTACTATTTCTGCAAAGTAAGTTTTTGGGATTTTAATTGGCATTGCATTGAATCTATAAATCAGTTTGGGTGGAATTGACATCTTAACTGTATTTAGTTTTCCAATCTGTGAATACAGTATATCCTTCCATTTATTTTAGCCTTCTGTGATTTCTTTTAGCAATTTTTTTGTAGTTTTCTGTGCATGTCTTTCATATCCTTAGTTAAATTTATTCCTAATTATTTTATTATTTTGGTTGTAATTTTGTAAAAGGAATTTTTTTCTTGATTTCCTCCTCAGATTGCTCATTACTAGTGTATAGAAACACTACTGATTTTTGAGTGTTGATCTTGTAGCCTGCTGTACTCATTTCATTTATTAGCTCCTAGTAGCTTTGCTGTGGATTTTTCAGGGTTTTCAACATATAGTACCATATCATCGGCAAACAGTAAGAGTATTACTTCTTCCTTTCCAATTTGGTTGCCTTGTATTTCATTTTCTTGTCTAATTGCTCTGGCCAGAACTTCCAACATAATGTTAAATAACAATGGTGACATAGACATCTTTGTCTTGTTCCTGCTCTTAGGGGGAAACCTTTCAGTCTTTCCCCATCAAGGATGATTTTAGCTGTGGGTTTTTCATATATTCCCTTTATCATGTTGAGGAAATTCCCTTCTTTTCCTATCCTTTGAAGTGTTTTCATCAAGAAAGGATGTTGAATTTTGTCAAATGGCTTTTCTGCATCAATTGAGATGACCATGTAGTTTTTCTGCCTTGATTTGTTGATATGGTATTATTACATTAATCAATTTTCTTATGTTGAAACATCCTTGCATACCTGAAATAAATCCTACTTGGTCATGGTGTATAATTCTTTTAATGTGCTGCTGGATTCAATTTGCAAGAATTTTTGTTGGGGATTTTTGCATCTACATTCATTAGAGAGATTGGTCTGTAATTTTCTTTTCTGTAGTATCTTTGTCTGGCTTTGGTATGAGGGTGATGTTGGTTTCATAGAATGAATTAGGTAGCTTTCCCTCCTCTTCAATTTTTTTGAAGAGTTTGAGCAGGATTGGTACGAATTCTTTCTTGAATGTTTGGTAGAATTCACATGTGAAGCCATCTGGTCCTGGGCTTTTGCGGGGGGGAGCTTATTTACTTGTGATTGGTTTGTTGGGGTCTTCTTTGTCTTCTTGAGTCAATGTTGGTTGTTCATGCCTTTCTAGGAAGTTGTCCATTTCATCTAGTTTATTAGCATATAGTTGCTCATAGTATCATCTTATTACCTCCTTTATTTCTGTTGGGTCAGTGGTAATATCTCCTCGTCCATTTATGATTTTATTTATTTGCATCCTCTCTCTTTTTATTTTTGTCAATCTTGCTAAGGGTCCATCGATTTTATTGATTTTCTCAATGAACCAACTTCTGCTTTTGTTGATTTTCTCAATTGTTTTCATGTTCTCAATTTCATTTATTTCTGCTCTAATATTTATTATTTCTTTTCTTTTGCTTGATTTGGGGTTAGTTTGCTGTTCTTTCCCTAGTTCTTCCAACTGAACAGTTAATTATTTGAATTTTGCTCTTTCTTCTTTTTTGATATAGGTATGTAAGGCAATAAGTTTCCCTCTTAGCACTGCCTTTGCTGCATCCCATTAATTTTGATATGTTATGTTTTCATTTTCATTTCCCTCGAGATATTTGCTGATTTCTCTTGTAATTTCTTCCTTGACCCACTGGTTGTTTAAGAGTGTGCTGTTGAGCCTCCATATATTTGTGAATTTTCTGGCCCTCTGCCTGTTATTGATTTCCAACTTCATTCCTTTATGATCTGAGAGAGTGTTTTGTATGATTTCAATCTTTTTTTTTTGGCTTTTTTTTTATTAATTAAAAAAAAATTAACTAACACAACATTTAGAAATCATTCCATTCTACATATGCAATCAGTAATTCTTAATATCATCACATAGATGTGTGATCATCATTTCTTAGTACATTTGCATAGATTTAGGAAAAGAACTAGCAAAACAACAGAAAAAGATATAGAATGATAATATAGAGAAAAAAATAAAAACAATAATAAAAATAAAAAATAAAAAAATATATAAAAAAAGGAAAAAAACAAAAAACACAAACAAAAAAAACCTATAGCTCAGATGCAGCTTCATTCAGTGTTTTAACATAATTACGTTACAATTAGATAGTATTGTGCTGTCCATTTTTGAGTTTTTGTATCTAGTTCTGTTGCACAGTCTGTAACCCTTCAGCTCCAATTACCCATTATCTTACCCTGTTTCTAACTCCTGATGGTCTCTGTTACCAATGACATATTCCAAGTTTATTCTCGAATGTCAGTTCACATCAGTGGGACCATACAGTATTTGTCCTTTAGTTTTTGGCTAGTCTCACTCAGCATAATGTTCTCTAGGTCCATCCATGTTATTACATGCTTCATAAGTTTATCCTGTCTTAAAGCTGCATAGTATTCCATCATATGTATATACCACAGTTTGTTTAGCCACTCATCTGTTGATGGACATTTTGGCTGTTTCCATCTCTTTGCAATTGTAAATAATGCTGCTATAAACATTGGTGTGCAAATGTCTGTTTGTGTTTTTGCCCTTAAGTCCTTTGAGTAGATACCTAGCAATGGTATTGCTGGGTTGTATGGCAATTCTATATTCAGTTTTTTGAGGAACCGCCAAACTGCCTTCCACAGTGGTTGCACCATTTGACATTCCCACCAACAGTGGATAAGTGTGCCTCTTTCTCTGCATCCTCTCCAGCACTTGTCATTTTTTGTTTTGTTGATAATGGCCATTCTGGTGGGTGTGAGATATCTCATTGTGGTTTTGATTTGCATTTCTTTAATGGCCAGGGACATTGAGCATCTCTTCATGTGTCTTTTGGCCATTTGTATTTCCTCTTCTGATAGGTGTCTGTTCAAGTCTTTTCCCCATTTTGTAATTGGGTTGGCTGTCTTTTTGTTGTTGAGTTGAACAACCTATTTATAAATTCTGGATACTAGACCTTTATCCGATATGTCGTTTCCAAATATTGTCTTCCATTGTGTAGGCTGTCTTTCTACTTTCTTGATGAAGTTCTTTGATGCACAAAAGTGTTTAATTTTGAGGAGTTCCCATTTATTTATTTCCTTCTTCAGTGCTCTTGCTTTAGGTTTAAGGTCCATAAAACCGCCTCCAATTGTAAGTTTCATAAGATATCTCCCTACATTTTCCTCTAACTGTTTTATGGTCTTAGACCTAATGTTCGGATCTTTGATCCATTTTGAGTTAACTTTTGTGTAGGGTGTGAGATATGGGTCTTCTTTCATTCTTTTGCATATGGATATCCAGTTCTCTAGGCACCATTTGTTGAAGAGACTGTTCTGTCCCAGGTGAGTTGGCTTGACTCCCTTATCAAAGATCAAATGTCCATAGATGAGAGGGTCTATATCTGAGCACTCTATTCGATTCCATTGGTTGATATATCTATCTTTATGCCAATACCATGCTGTTTTGACCACTGTGGCTTCATAATATGCCTTAAAGTCCGGCAGAGTGAGACCTCCAGCTTCGTTTTTTTTCCCTCAAGATATTTTTAGCAATTCGGGGCACCCTGCCCTTCCAGATAAATTTACTTATTGGTTTTTCTATTTCTGAAAAATAAGTTGTTGGGATTTTGATTGGTATTGCATTGAATCTGTAAATCAATTTAGGTAGGATTGACATCTTAACTATATTTAGTCTTCCAGTCCATGAACACGGTATGCCCTTCCATCTATTTAGGTTTTCTGTGATTTCTTTTAACCGTTTTTTTTGTAGTTTTCTTTGTATAGGTTTTTTGTCTCTTTAGTTAAATTTATTCCTAGGTATTTTATTCTTTTAGTTGCAATTGTAAATGGAATTCGTTTCTTGATTTCCCCCTAAGCTTGTTCATTGCTAGTGTATAGAAATGCTACAGATTTTTGAATGTTGATCTTGTAACCTGCTACTTTGCTGTACTCATTTATTAGCTCTAGTAGTTTTGTTGTGGATTTTTCTGGGTTTTCAACGTATACTATCATATCATCTGCAAACAGTGATAGTTTTACTTCTTTCTTTCCAATTTTGATGCCTTGTATTTCTTTTTCTTGTCTAATTGCTTTGGCTAGAACCAACACGATGTTGAATAATAGTGGTGATAATGGACATCCTTGTCTTGTTCCTGATCTTAGGGGGAAAGTTTTCAATTTTTCCCCATTGAGGATGATATTAGCTGTGGGTTTTCATATATTCCCTCTATCATTTTAAGGAAGTTCCCTTGTATTCCTATCTTTTGAAGTGTTTTCAACAGGAAAAGATGTTGAATCTTGTCAAATGCCTTCTCTGCAATTTCAATCTTTTTAAATATATTGAGACTTGTTTTGTGACCCAGCATATTGGTCTATCCTTGAGAATGATCCATGAGTACTTGAGAAAAAGGTGTATCCTGCTGTGGTGGGGTGTAATGTTCTATAAATGTCTGTTACATTTACTGTATTATTCAAATTCTCTGTTTCTTTGTTGATTCTCTGTCTAGATGTTCTATCCATTGATGATAGTGGAAAATTGAAGTCTCCAACTATTATGTCTATTTCTCCTTTCAGTGTTTGCCTCATGTATTTTGAAGCACTCTGGCTTGGTGCATACATATATATAATTGTTATGTCTTCTTGTTGAATTGTTCTTTTTGTTAATACATAGTGTCCTTCTTTGTCTGTTTTAATTGTTTACATTTGAAGTCCAATTTGTTGGATATTAGTATAGCTACTCCTGCTCTTTTCTGATTGCTGTTGCATGAAATATCTTTTCCCAACCTTTACCTTTCAACCATTTTTGTCCCTGGTTCTAAAATGCATCTACTGTAGACAGCAGATAGATAGCTCCTATTTTTTAATCCATTCTACTAGTCTATGTCTTTTGATTGGGGAGTTTAATCCATTAATATTTAGTGTTATTATTGTAAAGGCATTTTTCTTCTACCGTTTTGTCTTTTGGATTTTATATGTCATGTATAATTTTTCTCTTTTTACCTTTACTAATAGTCTTCATTTCTACACTCTTCTCCACACCTCTCTCTCCTGTTTTTTCCTGTCTGCCTCTAGTGTTCCCTTTAGTGTTTCTTGCAGAGCCAGTTTCTTGGTCACAAATTTTCTCTGTGATTTTTGCCTGAAAATGTTTTAATTTCCCCTTCAGTTTTTTTTTTTTTTTTTTTTTTTAGGTGCATGGTCCAGGAATCCCCTTCATCCCCCCCACCCCCATATTTGAAGGACAATTTGGCTGGATATAGAATTCTTGGTTGGCAGTTTTTCCCTTTTAAAATCTTAAATATATCATACCACTGCCTTCTTGCCTCCAGGTTTCTGCTGAGAAACCCATACATAGTCTTATTGGGCTTCACTTGTATTTGATAGATTGCTTTTCTCTTGCAGCTTTCAAAATTCTCCTTTCTCTTTGACATCTGACAGTCTGATTAGTAAGTATCTTGGGGTATATCTACTTGAATCTGTTCAGTTTGGGGTACATTGTCATTCTTGGATCTATAATTTTATTTCTTTCATAAGAGATGGGAAATTTTCAGTGATAATTTCCTCCATTATTCTTCTCTTCCTTTTCACTCCTCTTCTTTTCTGGAACACCCACAACATGTACATTCATGTGCTTTATGTTGTCATTCAATTCTCTGGGACTCTGCTCATACTTTTCCATTCTTTTCCCTGTATTTTATTTTCTCTGTCAGATTTCTGATGTCCAGTCATCCATTTCACTAATCCTTTCTTCTGATTCTTCAAATCTATTGTTGTAGGTTTCCCATATATATTTTTTATGTTTTCATCTCTTCTACTGTGTCTTTCATTCCCATAAGTTCTTTGATTTGTTTTTTCAAACTTTAGATTTCTTCTTTTTGTTCACCCAGTGTCTTTTTTATATCCTTCAACTCATTGATTCAATTTTTTAAAAATTTATTTATTAATTTAAAAAATTAACAAATGAAATAAAAATTAACATAGATAATCAGTAATTCACAATATCATCACTTAGTTGTATATTCATCATTTCTTAGAACATTTGCATCCATTCAGAAAAAGAAATAAAAAGATAATAGAAAAAGAAATAAAATGAAAACAAACAAAAAAAAAGATTATACCTACCATACCCCTTACCCCTCGCTTTCACTGATCACTAGCATTTCAAACTAAATTTATTTTAACATTTGTTCCCCCTATTATTTATTTTTATTCCATATATTCTACTCGTCTGTTGACAAGGTAGATAAAAGGAGCATCAAACACAAGGTTTTCACAATCACAGTCACATTGTGAAAGCTATATCATTATTCAATCATCTTTAAGCAACATGGCTACTGGAATACAGCTCTGCATTTTCAGGCTGTTCCCTCCAGCCTCTCCCTTACATCTTGGATAACAAGGTGATATCTACTCAATGCGTGAGAATAACCTCCAGGATAACCTCTTGACTCTGTTTGGAATCTCTCAGCCATTGACACATTGTCTCATTTCACTCTTCCCCCTTTTGGTCGAGGTTTTCTCAATCTCTTGATGCTCAGTTTCAGCTCATTCTAGGGTTTTTCTGAATCCCTTGATGCTAAGTCTCAGCTCATTCTAGGATTTCTGTCCCATGTTGCCCAGAAGGTCCACACCCCTGGGAGTCATGTCCCACATAGACAGGGGGAGGGTGGTGAGTTTGTTTGTTGTGTTGGCTGGAGAGAGGGGCCACATCTGAGCAACAAAAGAGGCTCTCTTGGGGGTGACTCTTAGGCCTAAATTTTAAGTAGACTTGACCTATCCTTTGTGGGGTTAAGTTTCATATGAACAAACCCCAAGACTGGGGGATCAACCTATGGCTTTGGTTGTCCTCACTGCTTGTGAGAATATCAAGAATTCAACTTGGGGAAGTTGAATTTCTCCCCGTTCTCACCATTCCCTGAAGGGGGCTTTGCAAATACTTTTCCACTCCCTGATTGAATCACTCTGGGATTCATCGGGGCATCACTCTAGGCAAACCAACAAAATCTCATGTCCTACCTGAGATTCCAAGTACTTATGGTGTTCAATCAAACTTTCTACATAAGTTATATTAGGAGATGCACTAGTCAAAATATAAATTTTGTACCAAATAAACATTTTTTGCTTAGTCTCACACATGAGGTGACATTTTAAAATATTAATTACCATCTATTTTCAGCACCCTGCAATAATGACATTCCTTTGTTCTTCCTCATGCAAAAACATTTTTACAATTTGTACATTTAGTCTCTATTATTATACACTCTAGGCATTCCTAAATTATACCATCTCAATCTTTAACATCTATCTTTCTTTCTGATTTCATTTATGCCCCCAGCCCTCCTCCCTCTATCATTTTCGCATGAAGTTCATTCAGTGTTTTAACAAAATTATATTACAGTTAGGTAGTATTGTGCTGTCCATTTCTGAGTTTTTGTATCCAGTCCTGTTGCACAGTCTGTATCCCTTCAGCTCCAATTACCCAATGTCTTACCCTATTTCTATCTCCTGATGGTCTCTGTTACCAATGAAATATTCCAAGTTTATTCACTAATGTCAGTTCATATCAGTGAGACCATACAGTATTTGTCCTTTAGTTTTTGGCTAGTCTCACTCAGCATAATGTTCTCAAGGTCCATCCATGTTGTTACATACTTCATAAGTTTATTTTCTCTTCAAGTTGCATAATATTCCATCGTGTGTATATACCACAGTTTGTTTAGCCACTCGTCTGTTGATGGACATTTTGGCTGTTTCCATCTCTTTGCAACTGTAAATAATACTGCTATAAACATTGGTGTGCAGATGTCCATTTGTGTCTTTACCCTTAAGTCCTTTTTTTTTTTTATTAATTAAAAAAATTAACTAACACAACAATAGAAATCAATCCATTCTACATATGCAATCAGTAATTCTTAATATCATCACATAGGTGTATGGTCATCATTTCTCAGTACATATGCATCGATTTAGAGAAAGAAATAGCACTACAACAGAAAAAGAAATAAAGTGATAACACAGAGAGAAAACACAAATAAAAATAAAAAGTACAAAAATATATAAGAGAAAAAAAAACAAAACAAACAAACAAAAACTATAGATCAGATGCAGCTTCATTCAGCGTTCCAAGATAATTACATTACAATTAGGCAGTATTGTGCTGACCATTTTTTTTTTTTTAGACGTCATACCATTCTACATATGCAATCAGTAATTCTTAACATCATCACATAGATGCATGATCATCGTTTCTTAGTACATTTGCATCGGTTTAGAAGAACTAGCAACATAACCGAAAAAGATATAGAATGTTAATATAGAGAAAAAAAATGAAAGTAATAATAATAAGAACAAAACAAACAAAACAAAACAAAACAAAAACCTATAGCTCGGATGCAGCTTCGTTCAGTATTTTAACATGATTACTTTACAATTAGGTATTATTGTACTGTCCATTTTTGAGTTTTTGTATCTAGTCCTATTGCACCGTCTGTATTCCATCAGCTCCGATTACCCATTATCTTACCCTGTTTCTAACTCCTGCTGAACTCTGTTACCAATGACATATTCCAAGTTTATTCTCGAGTGTCGATTCACATCATTGGGACCATACAGTATTTGTCTTTTAGCTTTTGGCTAGACTCACTCAGCATAATGTTTTCTAGGTCCATCCATGTTATTACATGCTTCATAAGTTTATCCTGTCTTAACACTGCATAATATTCCATCGTACGTATATACCACAGTTTGTTTAGCCACTCGACTGTTGATGGACATTTTGGCTGTTTCCATCTCTTTGCAATTGTAAATAACGCTGCTATAAACATTGGTGTGCAAATGTCCGTTTGAGTTTTTGCCCTTAATTCCTTTGAGTAGATTCCCAGCAATGGTATTGCTGGATCGTATGGCAATTCTATATTCAGCTTTTTGAGGAACCGCCAAACTGCTTTCCACAGTGGTTGCACCATTTGACATTCCCACCAACAGTGGATAAGTGTGCCTCTTTCTCCGCATCCTCTCCAGCACTTGTCTTTTTCTGTTTTATTGATAATGGCCATTCTGGTGGGTGTGAGATGATATCTCATTGTGGTTTTGATTTGCATTTCTCTAATGGCCAGGGACATTGAGCATCTCTTCATGTGTCTTTTGGCCATTTGTATTTCCTCCTCTGAGAGGTGTCTATTCAAGTCTTTTTCCCATTTTGTAATTGGGTTGGCTATCTTTTTGTTGTTGAGTTGAACAATCTCATTATAAATTCTGGATACTAGACCTTTATCTGATATGTCGTTTCCAAATATTGATTCCCATTGTGTAGGCTGTCTTTCTACTTTCTTGATGAAGTTCTTTGATGCACAAAAGTGTTTAATTTTGAGGAGTTCCCATTTATTTATTTCCTTCTTCAGTGCTCTTGCTTTAGGTGTAAGGTCCATAAAACCGCCTCCAATTGTAAGATTCATAAGATATCTCCCTACATTTTCCTCTAACTGTTCTATGGTCTTAGACCTAATGTTTAGATCTTTGATCCATTTTGAGTTAACTTTTGTATAGGGTGTGAGATATGGGTCTTCTTTCATTCTTTTGCATATGGATATCCAGTTCTCTAGGCACCATTTATTGAAGAGACTGTTCTGTCCCAGGTGAGTTGGCTTGACTCCCTTATCAAAGATCAAATGTCCATAGATGAGAGGGTCTATATCTGAGCACTCTATTCGATTCCATTGGTCGATATATCTATCTTTATGCCAATACCATGCTGTTTTGACCACTGTGGCTTCATAATATGCCTTAAAGTCTGGCAGCGCAAGACCTCCAGCTTCGTTTTTTTTCCTCAAGATGTTTTTAGCAATTCGGGGCACCCTGCCCTTCCAGATAAATTTGCTTATTGGTTTTTCTAATTCTGAAAAATAAGTTGTTGGGATTTTGATTGGTATTGCATTGAATCTGTAAATCAATTTAGGTAGGATTGACATCTTAACTATATTTAGTCTTCCAATCCATGAACACGGTATGCCCTTCCATCTGTTTAGGTCTTCTGTGATTTCTTTTAGCAGTTTTTTGTAGTTTTCTTTGTATAGGTCTTTTGTCTCTTTAGTTAAATTTATTCCTAGGTATTTTATTCTTTTAGTTGCAATTGTAAATGGGATTCGTTTCTTGATTTCCCCCTCCGCTTGTTCATTGCTAGTGTATAGAAATGCTACAGATTTTTGAATGTTGATCTTGTAACCTGCTACTTTGCTGTACTCATTTATGAGCTCTAGTAGTTTTGTTGTGGATTTTTCCGGGTTTTCGACGTATAGTATCATATCGTCTGCAAACAGTGATAGTTTTACTTCTTCCTTTCCAATTTTGATGCCTTGTATTTCTTTTTCTTGTCTAATTGCTCTGGCTAGAACCTCCAACACAATGTTGAATAATAGTGGT
This sequence comes from Tamandua tetradactyla, assembly GCF_023851605.1. Lineage (NCBI taxonomy): Eukaryota > Metazoa > Chordata > Mammalia > Pilosa > Myrmecophagidae > Tamandua > Tamandua tetradactyla. The sequence goes on from NC_135338.1 coordinate 904,304, forward strand.
GATAGTGGACATCCTTGTCTTGTTCCTGATCTTAGGGGGAACGTTTTCAATTTTTCCCCATTAAGGATGATATTAGCTGTGGGTTTTTCATATATTCCCTCTATCATTTTAAGGAAGTTCCCTTGTATTCCTATCCTTTGAAGTGTTTTCAACAGGAAAGGATGTTGAATCTTGTCAAATGCCTTCTCTGCATCAATTGAGATGATCATGTGATTTTTCTGCTTTAATTTGTTGATATGGTGTATTACATTAATTGATTTTCTTATGTTGAACCATCCTTGCATACCTGGGATGAATCCTACTTGGTCATGATGAATAATTCTTTTAATGTGTTGTTGGATACGATTTGCTAGAATTTTATTGAGGATTTTTGCATCAATATTCATTAGAGAGATCGGCCTGTAGTTTTCTTTTCTTGTAATATCTTTGCCTGGTTTTGGTATGAGGGTAATGTTGGCTTCATAGAATGAGTTAGGTAGTTTTCCCTCCACTTCGATTTTTTGAAGAGTTTGAGGAGAGTTGGTACTAATTCTTTCTGGAATGTTTGATAGAATTCACATGTGAAGCCGTCTGGTCCTGGACTTTTCTTTTTAGGAAGCTTTTGAATGACTGCTTCGATTTCTTTACTTGTGATTGGTTTGTTGAGATCATCTATCTCTTCTTGAGACAAAGTTGGTTGTTCATGTCTTTCCAGGAACCCGTCCATTTCCTCTAAATTGTTGTATTTATTAGCGTAAAGTTGTTCATAGTATCCTGTTATTACCTCCTTTATTTCTGTGAGGTCAGTAGTTATGTCTCCTCTTCAATTTCTGATCTTATTTATTTGCATCCTCTCTCTTCTTCTTTTTGTCAATCTTGCTAAGGGCCCATCAATCTTATTGATTTTCTCATAGAACCAACTTCTGGCCTTATTGATTTTCTCTATTGTTTTCATGTTTTCAATTTCATTTATTTGTGCTCTAATCTTTGTTATTTCTTTCCTTTTGCTTGCTTTGGGGTTAGCTTGCTGTTCTTTCTACAGTTCTTCCAAATGGATAGTTAATTCCTGAATTTTTGCCTTTTCTTCTTTTCTGATATAGGCATTTAGAGCAATAAATTTCCCTCTTAGCACTGCCTTTGCTGCGTCCCATAAGTTTTGATATGTTGTGTTTTCATTTTCATTCGCCTCGAGGTATTTGCTAATTTCTCTAGCAATTTCTTCTTTGACCCACTCATTGTTTAGGAGTGTGTTGTTGAGCCTCCACGTATTTGTGAATTTTCTGGCACTCTGCCTATTATTGATTTCCAACATCATTCCTTTATGGTCCGAGAAAGTGTTGTGTAAGATTTCAATCTTTTTAAATTTGTTAAGACTTGCTTTGTGACCCAGCATATGGTCTATTTTTGAGAATGATCCATGAGCACTTGAGAAAAAGGTGTATCCTGCTGTTGTGGGATGTAATGTCCTATAAATGTCTATTAAGTCTAGTTCATTTATAGTAATATTCAGATTCTCTATTTCTTTGTTGATCTTCTGTCTAGATGTTCTGTCCCTTGATGAGAGTGGTGAGTTGAAGTCTCCAACTATTATAGTATATGAGTCTATTTCCCTTTTCAGTGTTTGCAGTGTATTCCTCACGTATTTTGGGGCATTCTGGTTCGGTGCATAAATATTTATGATTGTTATGTCTTCTTGTTTAATTGTTCCTTTTATTAGTATATAGTGTCCTTCTTTGTCTCTTTTAACTGCTTTACATTTGAAGTCTAATTTGTTGGATATTAGTATAGCCACTCCTGCTCTTTTCTGGTTGTTATTTGCATGAAATATCTTTTCCCAACCTTTCACTTTCAACCTATGTTTATCTTTGGGTCTAAGATGTGTTTCCTGTAGACAGCATATAGAAGGATCCTGTTTTTTAATCCATTCTGCCAATCTATGTCTTTTGATTGGGAAATTCAGTCCATTGACATTTAGTGTTATTACTGTTTGGATAATATTTTCCTCTACCATTTTGCCTTTTGTATTATATATATCATATCTGATTTTCCTTCTTTCTACACTCTTTTCCATATCTCTCTCTACTGTCTTTTTGTATCTGACTCTAATGCTCCCTTTAGTATTTCTTGCAGAGCTGGTCTCTTGGTCACGAATTCTTTCAGTGACTTTTTGTCTGAGAATGTTTTAATTTCTCCCTCATTTTTGAAGGATAATTTTGCTGGATATAGGAGTCTTTGTTGGCAGTTTTTCTCTTTTAGTATTTTAAATATATCATCCCACTGTCTTCTAGCTTCCATGGTTTCTGCTGAGAAATCTACACATAGTCTTATTGGGTTTCCCTTGTATGTGATGGATTGTTTTTCTCTTGCTGCTTTCAAGATCCTCTCTTTCTCATTGACCTCTGACATTCTAACTAGTAAGTGTCTTGGAGAACGCCTATTTGGGTCTAATCTCTTTGGGGTGCGCTGCACTTCTTGGATCTGCAAATTTAGGTCTTTCATAAGAGTTGGGAAATTTTCAGTGAAAATTTCTTCCATTAGTTTTTCTCCTCCTTTTCCCTTCTCTTCTCCTTCTGGGACACCCACAACACGTATATTTGTGCAGTTCATATTGTCCTTGAGTTCCCTGATACCCTGTTCAAATTTCTCCATTCTTTTCCCTATAGTTTCTGTTTCTTTTTGGAATTCAGATGTTCCATCCTCCAAATCACTAATTCTATCTTCTGTCTCTTTAAATCTATCATTGTAACTATCCATTATTTTTTCTATGTTTGCTACTTTATCCTTCACTTCCATAAGTTCTGCGATTTGTTTTTTCAGTTTTTCTATTTCTTCTTTATGTTTAGCCCATGTCCTCTTCATGTCCTCCCTCAATTTATCGATTTCATTTTTGAAGAGGTTTTCCATTTCTGTTCGTATATTCAGGATTAGTTGTCTCAGCTCTTGTGTCTCATTTGAGCTATTGGTTTGTTCCTTTGACTGGGCCATATTCTCAATCTTTTGAGCGTGGACAGTTATCTTCTGCTGCTGGCGTCTGGGCATTTATTCAGATTTCTCTGGGTGTTGGACCCAGCAAGGTTGTAAGATTTTTCTGTGAAATCTCTGGGATCTGCTTTTCTTATCTTGCCCAGTACGTGGCGCACGTGGCACACGTTTGTCTCAAGTGTTTGGAATGGGTCTCCCCCAGTCACCGATCTCCGTGGCCTGGGGCTTTCGGATCCAAATCTCTCCGTTGGTTCAGGGGCCGCGCGTGGTGGGGGCGTCAGCTGCCGCGGCTTGAGGGGACCCTGTGGCTGGTTGCGGGCCGCAGCGGGCCTGGGGGATTCCCCACCGGACCAGGAAGCCTCCCGTGGGGGGGGGCTTCCGCGGCTTGGATAGCCCTCCTATCTGAGACTCGTATCCGCGGACTCGAAGCAGAGACTCGAAGCCGCCCGCAAAAGAGGGGTGCCACCTGCCTCGGCTTGGGAAACTTGCTTCTCCAATACTCTCAGCCGGCCCGGAAAGGGGGGAGGGAATAGCTCGGACCACCGCAGCTGCCGCTGATCGGGAGATCGCACGCCGCTCGGGGGTCTCACTGCAGCCTAGTCTCGCAGTCAGTCTAGCCAGCCCAGACTTTGGATAGCCCTCTGATCCGGGACTCGTAGCCGCGGACTTAACGCCGAGACTCGAAGCCGCCCGCAAAAGAAGGGCGCCGCCTGCCTTGGCTTGGGGAACTTACTTCTCCGATACTCTCAGCCGGCCCGGGAAGGAGGGAGGGATTAGCTCGGACCGCCGCAGCTGCGGCTGCTCGGGGGTCTCGCCGCAGCCAAGACTCGGAATCAGACTTGCCAGCTCAGACTTTGGATAGCCCTCTGATCCGAGACTTGTAGTCGCGGACTCGAAGCCGCCCGCAAAAGTGTGGCGCCGGCCGCCTTGGCTGGGAAGCTTGTCTCTCCGAGTCTCTCAGCGAGCCCGGGAAGGAGGGAGGGATTAGCTCGGACCGCCGCAGCTGCGGCCGCTCGGGGGTCTCGCCGCAGCCAAGACTCGGAATCAGACTTGCCAGCTCAGACTTTGGATAGCCCTCTGATCCGAGACTTGTAGTCGCGGACTCGAAGCCACCCGAAAAAGTGTGGCGCCGGCCGCCTTGGCTGGGAAGCTTGTCTCTCCGAGTCTCTCAGCCAGCCCCGGAAGGAGGGAGGGATTAGCTCGGACCGCCGCCGCTGCGGCTGCTCGGGAAATCGCCCGCCGCTCGGGGATCTCACTCACCGCAGCTGAGTTTCGCAGTCAGACTAGCCAGCCCAGACTTGGTTACGCTGTGTGTCCATTCCCTGCTGTAGCCCCGGGAGTTGTTTTGTACTGTTTCTGTTCACCTATTAGTTGATTTGGAGTCGGAGGAACTAAGACGCATGTACCTTACTAAGACGCCATCTTGGATCTCTCTTGCCCTTAAGTCCTTCGAGTAGATACCTAGCAATGGTATTGCTGGGTCGTATGGCAATTCTATATTCAGTTTTTTGAGGAACCGCCAAACTGCCTTCCACAGTGGTTGCGCCATTTGACATTCCCACCAACAGTGGATAAGTGTGCCTCTTTCTCCGCATCCTCTCCAGCACTTGTCATTTTCTGTTTTGTTGATAATGGCCATTCTGGTGGGTGTGAGATGATATCTCATTGTGGTTTTGATTTGCATTTCTCTAATGGCCAGGGAAGTTGAGCATCTCTTCATGTGCCTTTTGGCCATTTGTATTTCCTCTTCTGAGAGGTGTCTGTTCAAGTCTTTTTCCCATTTTGTAATTGCATTGGCTGTCTTTTTGTTGTTGAGTTGAATTGATTCAATTTTTGATGAGATTTTCCACATCTCTTGGAACATCCTGAATTAGTTCTTTCAACTCCTGTATCTCATTTAGATTGCTGTTTTCTTCCATCAACTGGGCCATATCTTCGATTTTCCTGGTATTACTCATTATTTTTTGCTGGCACCTGGGCATTTTATTTCCTTAACTAGTTTATTCTGGAGGTTGTTTTCACTCTTTTACCTAGGATTTTCTTGCTGGGTGGCTTTGTTCTCTATCTGTTCTTTAACATTCAGTTCAACTTATTCTAGACTCTAGCATAAGTTGTGTTTAACTGGTCATGATTTTTCAGTTCCTGTTTTTCTGTTTTTTGCCCTGCCTATTTAGAGCGCCCCCCCTTTTTTTTTGAGGAGGAGGATCTGCTCAGATATTCTAAGCCCCAGTCAAATTTTTCCTAGACCAGACTGGCCTAGAATTAGTTTTCCCTGAAGGTGAGACCCTGCAGGTTGTCAGAGTTTCCTAAGAAGCCTCTAGACTCTGTACTTTTCCTATCCTACCCAGCATGTGGTGCTTTTCTACCTGTCACTTCCACCAGAATAGAGTGATGTGGTGCCCTTAATTCCCTGTTGGGATCGTGGTTGAGAAAGAGGCGAGATGGTAGTCTAGAGTAATTGCTTCAGTTTTCCAGACCCTGGAGCCTGAATTCCTTGAAAGAAGAATTCCACTTGAGATGGGCCCCACCATTCTCTTGGAGAAGATACAATCTTTAGGGAATTAATTACTTTCACCTGACTAGTTACTTTGTCTCTCAGAGAAGTTTATTTCCACCCTTGCTTGGGGCACTGCTGGAGCCTCAGAAGACTTCTAGTTCAATCTAAGAAGTTGTTAAGAAGTAGAAAAAAAATCCTTTTTCAGAGCTGAGCCTGTGCTTCTCAGGTTTGTCAGTCAAGAACTTAAGTTGGTATGTGGCTTTATGTTTCTACACGATCTATGTGCCCCCTTTTCTTGGGGTCCAGCTTTTTTGCAGTATTTTGTGCTGTCTGACTAAAATAGGCTCTGTTTTGTTTCATTTTGTTTTTTCCATCAGCCTCACCCTTTTCTGCTGGGACAAAAACTCCTAGTACCTTTTGTGCTTATTCCAGGTTTATCTGTGCTGGGCACCTGTTTTTGGTAGTCAGAATTTGTTAATTAATTCCACAAGTGGAACTTGGTTGAATTAAGCCCTTGCTGCTAGTAAAGTCCATTTCCCTTTTTCTCAGGGAATGCAGTCTGCCATGCCTGTGGGAGAGTGGAGCCAGTTTCCATGGCTTGGGGGACTTACAGTTCTCTTTGGGTTTTCAGCAGGCCTGCCTAGTCCAGACTGGTGTACACTGTGTGTCCCATCACTGATGTAGCCCCTGCAGTTGTTTTGTACTATTCCTAGCTGCTGTGGAGGACGAACTAAATCCCGCAGCTCAGTAAGGCACCATCTTGTTCTGTCCTCCTCTTTAATGTATTTTGAGTTAATATTTGTATAAGGTGTGAGATATGGGTCTCCTTTCATTCTTTTGGCTATGGATATGCAGTTCTCCAAGCACCACTTATTGAAGAGACTGCTCTGTCACAGTTAAGCTGACTTGACCACTTTATCAAAGATCAATTGTCCATAGGTGAGAGCATCTATTTCTGAACACTCAATTTGATTCCATTGCTCAGTATATCTATATGTCAATACCATGCTGTTTTGACCACTGTAGCTTTGTAATATGCTTTAAAGTCAGGTAGTGTGAGACCTCCCACTTCTTTTCTTTCTCAAGATGTTTTCAGCTATTCAGGGCACCATGCCCTTCCAAATAAATTTGGTTGTTGCTTTTTCTATATCCGCAAAGTGAATTCTTGGGATTTTAATTGATATTGCATTGAATCTATAAATATGTTTGGGTAGAATTGACATATTAACTATGTTTAGTCTTCCATTCCATGAACATGGCATGCCCTCCATTTATTTAGGTCTTCTTTGATTTCTTTTAGCAATTTCTTGTGGTTTTCTGTCTATAGGTCATTTGTGACCTTGCTTAAATTTATCCCTAAACATTTTATTACTTTGGTTGCTATTATAAATGTAATTCTTTTCTTGATTTCCTCCTCAGATCGCTCATTACCAGCACATAGAAACATTATTGATGTTTGGGTGTTGATCTTGAATGCTACCATTGTGCTGTACTCATTTATTATCTCTAGTAGCTTTGTTTAGATATTTTGGTATTTTCAGCATAAAGTATCACATGATACTTTATGCAAACAGTGGAAGTTTTACTTCTTCCCCAATTTGGATGTCTTTCACTTCTTTTTCTTGCCTAATTGCTCTAACCAGAACTTCCAGCCCAATGTTGAATAACAGTGGTGACAACAGGCATCCTTGTCTAGTTCCTAATCTTAGAGTGAAAATTTTCAGTCTTTGCCCAGTGAGTATGATACTAGCTGAGGATTTTTCATACATTCTCTTTATCATATTGAGGGGTTCCCTTCTATGCCTATCCTTTGAAGTGTTTTCATTATGAATGGATATTGAATTTTGTCAAATGCCTTTTCTGTATCAATTGAGATGATCATGTGTTTTTTTTTTAACTTTGATGTATTGATATTGTATATTACATTAATTGATTTTCTTGTGTTGAACCAACCTTGTGTACTCGGAATAAACACCACTTGGTCATTGTTCTAGTTTGCTAGCTGCCAGAATACAATACATCAGAAATGGAATGGCTTTTAAAAAGAAGAATTTAATAAGTTGCTGGTTTACAGTTCTAAGGCAGAGAATGTCCCAATTAAAGCACCAACAAGAGGTCACCTTCACTCAAGAAAGGCCAGTGAAGTTCAGGGTCTCTCTCTCAACTGGAAAGGCACATGGCGAAGATGACAATCTCTGCTGGCTTTCTCTCCAGGCTTCTTGATTCATGACGCTCTCCCAGAGGATGTTTTTGTTCTTGGTCTCCGAAGGTCTAGTTGCATGGATCTCACCGCTGTGCTGTTGTTCTCCTGTACCTCTCCCATCATTTTGAAGCTTTCTCCAAAATGCTTCCTCTTTTAAAGGATTCCAGTAAGCTAATCAAGACCCATGGTGGAATGAGTGGAGTCACATCTCGCTCTATTGAAAAGTTAATACCCACATTGGGCGAGTCACATCTCCATGGAAATAATCTTATTAAGTTTCCAACATACAGTACCGAACAGGGATTAAAATAAATGGTTGCTCCCACAGGATTGATTAGGATTAAACATGGCTTTTTTAGGGTACATGAATCCTTTCAAAAAAGCACAGTTATGATGTATTTTTTTTAATATCCTGCTGGATTTGATTTATGAGTCTTTTGTTGAAGATTTTTGCATCTATATTCATTAAAGAGATTGGTTTGTAATTTTGTTTTCTTATACTAACTTGGCTTTGGAGTTAGGGTGATGTTGGCTTTATAGAATGAGTTAGGTAGCTTTCCCTCCTCTTCAATTTTCTGAAGAGTTTGAGCATGATTGGTACTAATTCTTTCTTGAATGCTTTGTAGAATTCACATGTGAAGCCATCTGGTCTTGACTTTTCTTTTTGCGGAGTTTCTTGATGACTGATTCAGTCTTTTTACTCGTGATTAGATTGTTGAGATCATCTATATATTCTTGAGTCAATGTGTTCATGTTTTTCTGGTAAGTTGTCCATTTCATCCACATTGCATAGTTTATTAGTTTATAATTGCTCATGGTATCCTCTCATTACCTCCTTTATTTCTGTGAAGTCAGTAATTATGGCCCCTCTCCTAATTCTGAATTTATTTATTTGCATTCTCTCTCCCCCCCCCTCTCTCATATAGCCTAGCTAAGGGTCCATTGATTATATTGATTTTCTTAAAGAACCAATTTCTGATTTTATTGATTCTATTGTTTTCATATTTTCAATTTTATTTATTTATGTTCTAATCTCTATTTATTTCCTTCTGTTTGCTTTGGGGTTAGTTTGCTATTCTTTCTCCAGTTCCTCCAGGTAAGCAATTAGTTCCTCAATTTTTGTTCTTTCTTCATTTAAAATGTATAGGCATTTAGGTCAACACATTTCCCTCTTGGCACCACCTTTGCTGCATCTCATAAGTTTTTTTTCCAATTTATTTCTAGAATTTTACTTGGTTATTACAAAATCTGTAAGAGTGCATTTATTGAAAACAGGGATGGGGTGCTGGAAGGCAGCCATAAAGAGTAAGATTTGTCTTCAAGTTACCTAAAGTGCCAGGATAAATTTATACTATATTTTAACCTTTCCAAAAGAGTGAAATAGATCAAATGAGCAAAGGATATGTTTTATAAAAATTGAGAAAAGCATAAGCCACAATATAAACAGATACAATCATGGGAAAAGACTTCATCTTGCTTTAATTAATTTTAATACTTGTAGAAAAAAATTTAAGTTAGCCAACACCAAGCTGAACATCATGTTAAAGGAAACAAAAAAAGACAAAAATTTAAGGGTGCTGGACTGAATTCATGGCTGACAGAGCAACTTTCAGAAAAAGTTAAAATGGCTCTACTAAAGAAGGTTGCACTATGAAAGCGTCTTTAGTTTCTCCCTGACTTGACCTTCAGCAAAGCTAACTTTTGCAAAGTTTTTTCCTTTGGTGTTGCCCAAAGAGTGCTCCTAGAAACAACAGAGAAGATAAGCCCTTATGGAATTATCTCCTTCACTTGACTCCTAACTTTGTTTCTCAGACCTATCTTAACTCCACCCTTGATGTAATCAGGGCTGAAAATTGAAAATGCTTGAAGCTTTCTCTAATTAGCTACTTATAGTTTAAAAAAAGAGAAGAAAAGAATATAAGAAGTCTCCAGTCCCCAAGGTTTGCCTGTCTATAGTCAGAGTTAGTAGCTGACACTATATGCCATTTTCTTTTTTTTTTAACTTTTTTTATTAATTAAAAAAAATTAACAAACAAAACATTAAGATATCATTCCATTCTACATATACAATCAGTAATTCTTAATATCATCACATAGTTGCATATTCATCATTTCTTAGAACATTTGCATCGATTTAGAAAAAGAAATAAAAAGATAACAGAAAAAGAAATAAAACGATAACAGAGAAAAAAAATTATATATACCATACCCCTTACCCCTCGCTTTCATTTACCACTACCATTTCAAACTAAATTTATTTTAACATTTGTTCCCCCTAGTATTTATTTTTATTCCATATGTTCTACTCATCTGTTGATATAGTAGCTAAAAGGAGCATCAGACACAAGGTTTTCACAATCACAGAGTCTCATTGTGAAAGCTATATCATTGTTCAATCATCATCAAGAAACATGGCTACCGGAACACAGCTCTACATTTTCAGGCAGTTCCCTCCAGCCTCTCTGCTACATCTTGAACAACAAGGTGATATCTACTTAATGCGTAAGAATAACCTCCAGGATAACCTCTCAACTGTTTGGAATCTCTCAGCCATTGACACTTGGTCTCATTTCACTCTTCCCCCTTTGGTCGAGAAGGTTCTCTCAGTCCCTTGATGTTAATTCTCAGCTCATTCTAGGGTTTTTCTCAGTCCCTTGATGCTGAGTCTCAGCTCATTCCAGGATCTCTGTCCCACGTTGCCAGGAAGGTCCACATCCCTGGGAGTCATGTCTCACGTAGACAGGGGGAGGGTGGTGAGACTGTTCGTCATGTTGGCTGGAGAGAGAGTCCACATCTGAGCAACAAAAGAGGCTCTCTTGGGGGTGACTCCTAGGCCTAAATTTTAAGTAGACTTGACCTAACCTTTGTGGGGTTAAGTTTCATATGAACAAACCCCAAGACTGGGGGCTCAGCCTATAGCTTTGGTTGTCCACACTGCTTGTGAGAATATCAAGAATTCAACTTGGGGAAGTTGAATTTCTCCCCACTCTCACCATTCCCCGAAGGGGGCTTGCAAATACTTTTCCACTCACTTATCGAATCACTCTGGGATTCATTGGGAGATCACTCTGGACAAACCAACAAAATCTCATGTCCTACCTGAGATTCCAAGTACTTATGACATTCAATCAAACTATCTACATGAGTTATATTAGGAAATGCTCTAGTCAAAATATAAACTTTGTAACAAATAAACATTTTTTGCTTTAGTCTCACACATAAGGTGACATTTTAAAGTATTAATTATCATCTATTTTCAGCACCCTGCAATAATGACATTCCTTTGCTCTTCCTCATGCAAAAACATTTTTAAAATTTGTACATTGTACATTTCACTATTATTATACACTCTAGGCATTCCTAGATTATACCATCTCGATCTTTACCATCTATCTTTCTTTGTGATTTCATTTACATCCCCAGCCCTCCTCCCTCTATCATTCTCACATGCAGCTTCATTCAGTGTTTTAACATAATTACATTACAGTTAGGTAGTATTGTGCTGCCCATTTCTGAGTTTTTATATTCAGTCCTGTTGCACAATCTGTATCCCTTCAGCTCCAATTACCCAATATCTCACCCTATTTCTATCTCCTGATGATCTCTGCTACCAAGGAAATATTCCAAGTTTATTCACTAATGTCAGTTCATATCAGTGAGACCATACAGTATTTGTCTTTTTGTTTCTGGCTAATCACACTCAGCATAATGTCCTTAAGGTCCATCCATGTTGTTACATACTTCATAACTTTATTCTGTCTTACAGCTGCATAATATTCCATCTTATGTAAATGTCACAGTTTTTTTAGTCAACTGTCTGTTGATGGACATTTTGGCTGTTTCCATCTCTTGGTAATTGTTAATAATGCTGCTATAAACATTGGTGTGTAAATGTCCATTTGTGTCCTTGGCCTTGTGTCCTTTGAGTAGAGACAGCATATAGATGGGTCCTGTTTTTTAATCCATTCTGCCAGACTATGTCTTTTGATTAAAGAGTTTAATCCATTAACATTCAGTGTTATTACTGCATGGGTAGTACTTCCACTACTATTTTGCCTTCTGGATTTTATATGTCATATCTAATTTTCCTTCTTTTTACCTTTACTCATAGTCTTCCTTTCTACACTCTTCTCCACACCTCTCTCTTCCGTCTTCATATCTGTCTCTAGTGTTCCCTTTAGTATTTCTTGCAGAGCTGGTCTCTTGGTCACAAATTCTCTCAGTGATTTTTTGTCTGAAAATGTTTTAATTTCTTCCTCGTTTTTTTTTTTTTTTTTTTTTTTTACATGGGTAGGCACCGGGAATCAAACCTGGGTCCTCAGGCATGGCAGGCAAGCACTCTTACCTGCTGAGCCACTGTGGCCCACCCTCTTCCTCATTTTTGAAGGACAATTTTGCTGGATATAGAATTCTTGGTTGGCAGTGTTTCTCTTTTAATAATTTAAATATATTATCCTACTGTCTACTCGCCTCCATGGTTTCTGCTGAGAGATCTGCGCATAGTTTTATTGGGCTTCCCTTGTATGTGATGGATTGCTTTTCTCTTGCTGCTTTCAAGACCCTCTCTTTTTCTTTGACCTCTGACATTCTGATTATTAAATGTCTTGGAGTATGTCTATTTGGATCTATTCTCTTTGGGGTATGCTGCACTTCTTGGATCTATAATTTTAAGTCTTTCATAAGTGTTGGGAAATTTTCAGTGATAATTTCCTCCATTAGTTTTTCTCCTTTTCCCTTCTCTTCTCCTTCTGGGACACCCACAACACATATATTCGTGCGCTTCATATTGTCTTTCAATTCCCTGAGTCCCTGCTCATATTTTTCCATTTTTTTCCTATAGTTTCGGTTTCTTGTCAGATTTCAGATGTTCCATCCTCCAGTTCAGAAATCCTATGTTCTGTCTCTCGAAATCTACCATCGTAGGTTTCCATTGTTTTTTTCATCTCTTCTACCATGCCTTTCATCCCCATAAGTTCTGTGATTTGTTTTTTCAGACTTTCAGTTTCTTCTTTTTGTTCTTTCCTTGCCTTCTTTATATCCGCCCTCAATTCATTGATTTGGTTTTTGATGAGGTTTTCCATGTCTGTTCATACATTCTGAATTAATTGTTTCAGCTCCTGTATGTCATTTGAATTGTTGATTTGTTCCTTTGACTGGGCCATATCTTCAATTTTCCTAGTGTGATTTGTTATTTTTTGCTGGTGTCTAGGCATTTAATTACCTTAATTAGTTTATTCTGGAGATTGCTTTCACTTCTTTTATCTAGGGTTTTCTTGCTGGATGAATTTGTTGTCTATCTGTTCTTTGACATTCTGTTCAGCTTTATCTGGACCTTTAGCTTAAGTTTTGTTTAACAGAGGAGAATTTTTCAGTTCTTGTTTTCTTGTTTCTTGCCCTGCTTGTGTGGTGCCTTTCCCCCCACACACACTTAGGAGGGTCTACTTAGATATTATAGACCCCAGCCGGATTTTCCCAGACCAAACTGGCCTCCTATGAGGAGGAAAGAGTCACCTGCGTCGGTTTTCCCTGAGGGTGAGACCCAGCAGGTTGAAAGACTTTCCTGTGAAGTCTCTGGGCTCTGTTTTTCTTATCCTGCCCTGTGTGTGGCGCTTGTCTGACTGCAGGTCCCACCAGCATAAGATGATGTGGCACCTTTAACTTTGGCAGACTCTCCCTGCTGGGGGCGTGGTGGAGACAGAGGAGAGGTTGTAGGCTGGTTTTAATGGCTTCAAATCACCAAGCCCTGGTGTCTGAATTCCTTGATGGAGGGATTCCACCTGGGTGGGGCTTCACCTCTCCCCTGGGGAAGGCACAGGCTCTAGACAAGCCCCCAAAAGAGCTAGCTCATTTCTGCCTATGCCTGGGGCAGTTGCAGTCTGAAAAGTCCTGCCACTGTATCCAGAGGCAGTCAAGCCTTTGTAGATACACAGCCACAAAACTCTGTTTCCTTCTTTTTTCCCCCCTTTTTCTGTCAGTCCTGCCCCCTTGGCACCGGGGCAAAAATGAGCAACCTCCACTTTGATCAGGTTCACCTAAGCTGGGGGCCTATTTTTAGTGGTCAGAATTTGTGAATTAATTCCACAATTGGCGTTTGATTGTGCCCAGTCCATGCTCTTGGTAAAGTCCTTTCCTTTCCCCTCTGGGAAGTGGCCTGTGGGGGAGGGGTGCTGGCCGCCGCAGCTTTAGGAACTCACGGCCCTGGGGGTGCTCGCAGCCGGTCCAGCTGGTCCAGACTGGGGTACACTGTGTGTCTGGTCACTGACGTGGCCCCAGGAGCTGTTCTGTACTGTTTCTGGTTATTTAGTAGTTGTTCTGGAGGACGAACTAAAACGCGCACGTTGTTAAGCCGCCATCTTGACCCGGAAGTCTATATGCCATTTTCTTGGGGTACAGCTTTTTTCCGGTATTCTGAGCTCAATTGACTCCAAAGGTCTCAGGGTTTCCTTTTTGTTGTTATTGTTTTCTCCATCAGCCTCACCTCTTTTCTGCCAGTAAAGACCTCAGGATTCTTTTCCTGCTTGCTCTCAGTTTAACTGTGCTTGGAACTTGTATTTAGCCGGCCAAATTTGTTAATTAAAACCACAATTGGGGCAGGCTATGGTGGCTCAGCAGGCAGAGTTCTCGCCTGCCATGCCAGAGACCTGAGTTCAATTCCCAGTACCTGCCCATGCAAAAAAAACACATAAAACCGAAAATTAAACCCCGCAATTGGAAGTTGGCTGAACTTCCCTCCCTTGCTCCCAGCAAAGAGCACTTTCTTTTTTTCCTATTACGCTCATATTTTTTTTATTAATTTTTAAATTTTTAAAAATATAACAACAAGCCCAAACATTCTTAACATATGATCACTCCGTTCTATGTATATAATCAGTAATTCACAATATCATCACATAGTTGCATATTCATCATCATGATCATTTCTTAGAACATTTGCATCAACTCAGAAAAAGAAATAAAAAGAAAACAGAAAAAAAGTACATACATGCCATACCCCTTACTCCTCCCTTTCATTGCTCTCGTGTATTTTTACTTTGTAATACAACATAACTGAGATAGCTTCTTTTATTTCCCATGGGGAACGGTCTCTGACTGGGGCTTTACTCATAGTTCTTTGCATGATCGTGACCCTTCCACCTGTTCCAGGCTGGTGTACAATGTGCATCCGGTCACAGATGTCCCCCAAACATTTGTTCCTGACAATTCCTGGCTCCTTACTTGCTGCTCTAGTGAACTAAGTAAATTCCATACCTTCCTATACTGCCATCTTGCCCTGCCTCTCTGAGCTTGTTTTTGTTAGTTTGTTTTTGCACGGACAGGCACCAGGAATGAACTCAGGTCTCTAGCACGGCAGGCGAGAATTCTGCCACTGAGCCATTGTTGCACTGAGCTTGTTTTTAAAGATTTAAAATGAGGGCAGTTGGATCTGAGAGTTCTTAGGCCCTTCCTAAAATTATTTCCAAGTATTAGATTTGATTCACTTAAATCTGTGGCCCAGGTGATTGGAAAATTGCCTTTTCCCTGAGGCAGCCCTTTTTTAGCTTAAGGAAATTCCAGGGGCAATTTCTTTCTAATGTCCAGGTTTGTTCATTGTAATTACAAAAACCAAGGCTTTGAACACTGCTAGTCAATGAATTTTTCTTATATTAAAGTTCTTATTTTTATGCAATTGAAATAGAACTCTGAGAAATTTTTGTTAACTTGCTGCTACCATCCAGAGGTATTAGAATATATATTGAACAGACAGACACACAAATAGAAATTTAGTCATGCAAGAAACAGAAACAGAAATACATCATCTCATCCCATTTCTGCTCTCTTTTGCAGAACTATGTTCTACAGAGCCACTCTCAGACCATGTTTCTCCTGATTCTAAATCATATTAAGACCAGATTTTGTTACAGAAATAAACCTTTTTCTCATAGGCTTATAACTAAAATCTTTCTTATGTTTCAATATAGCCTAAAGGTTCCCATTTTAAAGAATTTCCATAATCAGTAACCAGTTAGGAACATGTGACCAATACAAATGCAGTAAGACATGAACTAACAAATTCAAAGACATTTGACACTTATTATAATTTAAGTAATACACCAATTAATAAATAGAATAAACTCGCCAATTAACAATTAAACAGACATTAAACACTTAGTATACCTAGGTAACACACAGCTAACAGTTAAATAGGCATACTTAATTTCATTAAATATCAATCAATTGTTGGGTGACTTACTTTCCAGGAGCGTGCTCAACAGACGAGCTCAGGACGGGCCTCGAGCCCCCTGCAGAACCGCGCCCGGAAAACAGAAGGTGTAGAAGCCGGAGCAGGGGGCTCGTCCTGGAAGCGGGGCCCAGGCCTTCAAGCCTCGATCCAGTGGACTCAAACCACAGAACTTACTTCCCGACCCGCTTTGGCCTTGGTCTCCTGCTCACCCAGTCAGATGTCCGCACTTGGAACTGGAAATGCTTTCCTTCTTCGAGGGTTTTTAAGGCGTTAAAAGGGTCTGGAATGTCTGTGTAAGAGAGAAAAACCCGACTGCTGGAGCCTGCAGGCTAAAGAATGTCTGGCGACCACAGAAGGCTCAGCTACCACGCTTACCTGTTTTGTCGGGGCCCCAGAACTGGAGCGATCGGTCCCATCTGGGGTTCACCAAACAGATACTGGACAAAGGTGATGGATTCTCTGCCCAGTGTGCTCAAATGACCAATTTCTGAGATAACTGGGGTTTCAAAAAGAGAAAGAGTGGATTACTTGGAGTGAAGCAGGAGGTCCTATGGCCTACTGGCCTAAAATTCTGTCTCCCCAAGCCTAGGAAGTTCAAGGTTTTTATGGATTCTAACAAGTGGAGATGAAGCCACTGCAACTTCAATAGCAAGTATAAGTAGAAGGGAAGAGAGACCGGGTTATCATTTCAATAGCAGGTATAGGCAGAGACAATTTACAAATGGAAAGGAGTGAAACAGTGCTGGAACCAGTCAAGCATCAGTTCTGAGCTGGTCCAAGTTCCTCCATTGGCATGAGGGGGTTAGCCCTTACAAGTGTGTAAAGTGAAACAAAACAAAACAAAAGGATAAAGGGAGTACCAGGTTTTACAATCAAGGACACAAGACAAAGGGTTTACAATCATTATCAGAGATCAAGACAGCTGAAACACAGTTAAAAGAATTCAGGAATCTCCCTTTGTCGACTATAATATACCAGAAAGTAAAATGGGATATTTATAATGATTCAGTCATCATAATCATTATTTAGGAATAATCCTAAATTCTCAGTTACAACTCCAGCATTTTAAAGTAAAAGCCCACAGAAGATAAAAGTAGGAGAGCTCAGGATTTGTTCTTTCTTTTCAAACAATAAAACACTGGTGATTTATTAAAGAAGAGGCTGGAAAAAAGAAAATACAGGGAGACCAAACTGATTTAAAGCTACCACAAAGTCCAAACATATCGAAAGGAGGACTGAATAAAGGTATAGCAGTGGGAAAAGAAAGGATGCATGAAACTGCCTTATTTTTCCTCATGTACTCTCAATGTGTGACTGAATACAGCAGGTTAGGCTGAGGTAAAAATGCTGTTAATAATGGAGAGGCTAGAGGGAACTGCCCGAAAATGCAGAGCTGTGTTCCAGGAGTCGTGGTTTTTGAAGATGATTGAATAATGATATAGCTTTCACAATGTGACTGTGTGATTGTGAAAACCTTGTGTCTGATGCTCCTTTTATCTACCTTGTCAACAGATGAGTAGAATATATGGAATAAAAATAAACAATAGAGGGAACAAAGGTTAAAATAAATTTAGTTTGAATGTTAAAATAAATTCAGTTTGAAATAGTGGTAAATGAAAGCGAGGGGTAAGGGGTATGGTACGTATAGCTTTTTTTTCTCTATTATCATTTTATTTCTTTTTCTGTTGTCCTTTTATTTCTTTTTCTAAATCGATGCAAATGTACTAAGAAATGATGAATATGCACCTATATGATGATATTAAGAATTACTGATTGTATATGTAGAATGGAATGATATTTAAATGTTTTGTTTGTTAATTTTTAATTAATAAAAAAAGTTTAAAAAAATAAATAAATTTAGTTTGAAATGCTAGTGATCAATGAAAGCGAGGGGTAAGGAGTATAGTATGTATAATCTTTTTTTTTTCTCTGTTTTCGTTTTATTTCTTTTTCTGAATGGATGTAAATGTTCTAAGAAATGATGAAATGCAACTAAGTGATGATATTGTGAATTACTGATTATATATGTAGAACGGAATGATCACATGTTAATGTTTTAGTTCGTTTGTTGTTAATTTTTTAAATTAATAAATAAATTTAAGAAAATGATGTTAAGGAAGTTTTCAGTGTGGCTGACTGGGATGGTGAAACCACTGAGATAGCGGGTGCAGAAGGCAGAGGAGAAAATCTTTGTGGAACTGTGGGGACACTTACATGTAAGAGGAGGCAAAGGAACCAGGAGAAGATGGGGTGGAAGAGAACCAAAAGAACAGTTGTGCTTCACAAATCATGGGAAGAGATGATGGGGTCAACATTTTCAAATGAGGTAGAGCAAATAAGACAGAAGTCTTTGGACTTGATTGCAAACTTTGAGAAAAAAGTTTTCATAGATAACTGGAGACTAAAACTATATTCTAGAGGATTGCAGAATAAAGGACAGTTGATGAAATGGAGATAGCATATGAAGTTTAATAGAAAATGGAGTTGGTAAATTAAGGGGTAGTCAAGATGTTTGGAAACTCTATTATAGAATGAAAGGGACTCAGGCATATTAGCAGGATGAAGGAAATAAGCTAGAGCTGAAGTCACGAACAAAAATAAAGTGAGCATACAAGGGATCAAAACCAGAAAGAAGGGCACTCCTGAGTTTCCTAGGATCTCTTTCTAGCAACCTTTTCTTCCCTTAAAGACACATACACACAAAACACCCACCCACAAGGTTTTGGTCTTCCACTGGGCCCTATTTCTCCGTCACACCAGCCCAAGCTACAAGAAACAATGAGTCATTGTGTTATGGATCCAAAGTTATGAATTGATTCAGTCCAGAACCACATGAAGGCGTCATCGAAAGAGTCTGAAGTTGGCTTTGGTGTTCCCAGTTACTCCCCATCAAAGTCCCTCTCTCAGCACAGGGAAAACAGAGTTCTCTCATGCTTTCTGTCATCCAACAGATAACTGTTGTATCAAATGCGCCCATGGGTGCAAGCATATACATGCAGATTTCTCAAGGAAAACTCTATTTCCCAGAAAGTACGGTCAACTCATCATACTCTATCCTCTTAGCCTGCTTTATTATTATTTTTATAGCACCAGAGGGGACTTTCAGCCAATATACTTTACTGTGGTTATATTAATTTTAATAATAGTGAAATATTCTACCTCCGTACAGGTAAATAAATAGCTGCTGCCCCAAATCCCAAGTCTGTATATCAGCATCTCTTTCTTTATCAGTGTCTCCTCCAGCACTGACTGCCCAGAACTCCCCATGATCCAGCAGCTAAAAGCCTAACATAAGCATGACATAAGCTAAGGTCTGAGTGTGGCCCTGTGGAGCTGGGAGAGAGAGTGTGTGGGCCCTGAGTCCCAGGCAAAAGCATATATGCTGCTTTTCTGGTCCCAGGCACTCCTGGAGCTGCAAGTGAGGGTGCAGACATGGCCAGATCCAAGCACCACAGCACACACAACCTGTCCAGGAAACGGCACCAAGAAGCCCCAGTCACAAAGATACGACTCTCTTAAGGGGGTGGACCCCAAGGTCTTAGGGAAAATGCACTTTCCCGAGAAGCATAACAGGAGGGACGTGAAGAAGATGCAGGCTCACAAGGCCAAGGCCATGGCTGCGCGGGCAGAGGTCATCGGGGCCTTGTGAGGCCCGAGGTCAAGCCCAGGATTTCACAGAGCGGTAGCCACAAGCTCAGCTGATTTGCCTACACTGCCCACACCAAGCTCAGGAAGCTTGCTTCTAATGAATCGCCAAGGGTTTCAGACTCTGCCAACCAAAGTCCATGGGACTGACTCCTCCTGTGCTATTTGTACAAATAAACCTGATGCAGGAATTTTCAAAGGAAAAAGAAAGGAGATATGCTAGTACTAGTGAGAAAGAAGTTCAATGTCAAGGAAGTTGGAGGAAAGAGGAAAGAGAAGCGAAGGGAAGAAAGACAGCAAACACAGGAGAGTGTAAGGAGGTGTGATATCAAAATGGGCATATCTGTGCTAACTATTTTAAATAGTCCATCCTGCATAGCTCTTATCATTAGCTGAATTATATACCTAGATATTGTCTGTGTGTCCACTAGAAAGTAAGCTGCCTGAGGGCAGGGATTTTGTTTTAACATTGTACCCCCAGCACCTAGAATATACCTGGCACATAATAGGTTATCAATAATATTTGATGAATGACTTATGAATAAATTCATATTAAAGAAGGAAAACACTTTTCTAAAATGAAACAAATTTTATGCCTACAATAGATACAACAGTTGATTATTTTTGCACTGTGGTTTCCCTTCCCCATTTTTTATCCTCCAGTTTTTCAGTCTTGCCCAGGCCTACTTGTACATAAGAGATGAGGACTTGTACATAAGAGATAAAGTCATATGTATCTGGGCCTACCATCTCTCTACTCAAAGATCCAGCAAAGCTTTGAGCTCTTTGTTTTTCCTTATCTTAGTCGATCAACTATGCAGTCAAAGCATCTATAAGAGAAAAGAGGGGGATTTGTTTTTGTTTTTCCTGTTTAGGGCATGCTCTTAAGAGTTGGGCATGAAGGGTGTACATTATCCAACTTATGCTTGGTGTCTTGTAATTTTGTTTTTTGAAAGAAACAGTTTTCTTCCTTTTGCTGCTCTTGACTGTTCTAAATCGTAGTTGGAATGTAGTTTTGAAATGTAATTGTTTTAATCGTGGAAGAAGCTTTGTAGGAAAAATTATTTCATTTTACAAATTTAAGTGGGAAACAAATTTAAGTGGGAAGCTTAAGTGGGGAAAGAAGTAAATTTTGTACTATAAATAAATAACGCATAAATCGATTTTCTATATTTGAATTTTAAAGATTTGGAAAACTTTAAATAATTAGACTGCTATATTTACGACTGAGACTGTAATCAACATAATCTTTTTATATTCTACTCATAAATCTCAGTGCAACTCTCACTCCATCAGCCTGATGATGCAACACCCTCCGACTGAGTGCAGATGTATTCGAGATGTTGACTCGCATTGTGACTCTGGATTTTATCTCTTTTATTTCCATCACAATGTAGTTTTTAGAATGAAAGCAAATACAGCCTTTACTGCAGTCTGATATTATTACGGTGCTATTATCAAGATGCTGACGATCGTACTTGGGCCAGCTTAGATTGTTTTATCTGGCAAGGAAATCTATTTAATATAATGCTCACAAAATTTAATTCAAGCACCTACTAAATACTTTTCCAGAATAGGAAATGAGAGTCAAACAATATTTAGATACAGAATGATGTAAACAATAAGTAGGGATACAATTAGTGTATACGTCTAGGGGCTGAAATTCTCAGAAATTCTACAAAAGAAACTAGGAAAGCTTTCCTATTTCTTTTATATCTGAGATACATAGTTTTGTACTATATCATCATATACATTTGCTGAGTCCAGCTCAAACAACTGTTCCAACAGGGTGAGAAAGGGCAGTGGGAGACTGAGAAAAAACACAACACAGAGCTAAGAGAAAGCGGGGGCTAGGTGCTTCATTGCCTGACTGAACACAATGACCACGAGAAGCCAGCGCAAGTTTATTTCATACTGTTTAACAACAGAGATCTAGATAAGGCAGCGCAGTACATGAGATGGCACTTGACGTAATGACTAGGGATACGGAATTTTCTTGAGAACAGAGTGAACATTAATTAACCTGCTCAAAACTGCAGAGGCAGAACTTTCCCACAGTAAGCCGGATTAGATAACGTGCAGCCCAGGCCGGCCCTCATCCCACTGGAGACCAAGGGGCCGTGCCTCCAAGGTTACTCTGATGTGGCCTTGCCCGCAGTCAGAGGCCTGCTGCATGAAAAACCTGACCTGGGCCCCAACATCTCCCCCTTTTTTATTCTTTACGAAGATTCCCAAGTTTTTTCCTGATGGCCCATTTGCAGCTGTGCCTGTCTTAGGTTATTCCTTCGTTGAGGAATGTTACTCGTCTTTGGCTAACCAGCCATTTTTGGGGGCATTTCCAAATTTTTCCCGATGGCCCCTTTGTGACTGTGCCTGTCTTAGGTTGTTCCTCCCCTGAGGAATCTTACCTGTCTTTGGCTGTCCAGTCATCTTTTTGGGGGCTGAGCAGGGTGATATTTCAATCGCACAACAAGTGCTATTGCATTCTCATGCCATTTTTGCACATAATATACAGTTTAAATTTCTTGTGTTCTAGTTTGCTAGCTGCTGGAATGCAATATACCAGAAATGGAACGGCTTTTAATAAGGGGAATTTAATGACTTGCTAGTTCACAGTTCTAAGGCCGAGAAAATGTCCCAATTAAAACAAGTCTATAGAAATGTCCCATCAAAGGCATCCAGGGAAAGATACCTTGGTTCAATAAGGCCGATGAAGTTCAGGGTTTCTCTCTCATCTGGAAAGGCACATGGCGAACACAGGGTTCCTCTCTCATCTGGAAGGGCACATGGCAAACACAGCGTCATCTGCTAGCATCTTCTCCTGGCTTCCTGTTTCATGAAGCTCCCCGGGAGGCATTTTCCTTCTTCATCTCCAAAGGTTGCTGGCTGGTGGACTCTGCTTCTTGTGGCTATGTTGTTCTGCTCTCTCTGAATCTCTCATTTTCCAAAATATTTCCTCTTTTATAGGACTCCATAAAACCAATCAAGACCCACTCAAATGGGTGGAGACATGTCATCCCCTAATCCAGTTTAACAACCATTCTTGATTAAATCATATCAACCAGGGAGATGATCTCATTACAGTTTCAAATATACAGTATTGAACAGGGATTATTCTACCTTTATGAAATGGGATTTATATCAAAACATGGCTTTTCTTAGGGGGCATACTTCCTTTCAAACCAGCACATAGCCACTCCAGCTATTGCAGCTGTAGTAGTGAGGGCTATACTCCCCAAGATTACCATTTTACTGCATTTAAACACATATTACAGGGCTTTGAATAAAACGTATATATAACAGGAAGATTTCCATGGTCAAATTTGATTCACAGGAAGCCATACTCCAAGGCGCCTTCTCAAAAGCAGAAAAGTCTGATTTTTAGAAATAGAAAAATTAAGACAGGTAAATAACTGACAATTAGAACATCATATTTCTGATGAGGATGAATTAAAAGCAATTGTTCTTGCTAAAATAACATAAGGATTAATTACACAGGCTTGAATATAACTAGTTTGATTACTTTTGAATTTAAGAGAGCATGCATTTTTTATGATATCTTCACACAAGAGTGGCCAAATTCCAATCAGATTATGTGACTGGGCCCAGTTTCATCCTCTGGGAACTGGCTAGGGACTGAAAGGAGTTTCCTGGGACCGAGATGTCTTTATCAAAGTACCCTTCCCTCCAGGAGGCAGCTAGAGTGCACATTTTAACTGTTTCTTACCAAGGTCACACAATGGCAGCCTCAGGTGAACAGAACAGATTCCACAAATGCATCTTTTCCTCGCATTCGGCCCTCAGAATCTGATCTGCTCACAATGCAAGCCATGGTGATTTTGGAATACATTTAGTTTATACATATATATTTTATATAAATACAGGACAAAGCATTAAAATTTATTGGCTAAAAGTAATGTAAGTATGAGTCGTCAGCTGGCGGCGGCGTTTCTGCTGGTCAGCGCTGTCGCCTTCGTCCGTGTTATCAATGGCTCCATCTGCTGCTCCGGACTCACGTCTCACACAGCACTCTGGGAACGAAAACAGTCACTCTGCATCTTCTGGAAAAACACAAACATAACCTCTTCCCCACATTAAAGCAGGATCAGTTCCTTTCCAGTGACCTGTCTGTAAATCTGTCCACTGTACTAATGCTGTGGGACATGTGAGTGTTCCCTGGAAATGAGTTTCAGCTGACGTGAGGGAGCTTTTAAGATTTAAAAAATTTAAAGTATAAAGGTCTAAAGTTAATTTTCATTGAGGGGAGGTAAGGTACTCTCCCCCTTTTTGTTTTACAAGCACTGATTTTAGAGAACCGATGAGCTTGTTCAATAATGGCTTGTAATATAAAACAATGTTTGTATACACATTGTTATAACATATAACAATTATATAATATAATACTGGTTTGTTCAATAATGGCTTGTGGACTATGTGGAATTCCTGTGGTGTGAGAGATATGAAAATTTATAGAAAATTGTTTAAAACTGCGGCTTGTATAAGCCGGGCCAGTATCAGTCTTGAGTGCTGTCAGTTTTCCCATAATGGGAAATGCAGCCAGGCAATGCGAAATAACATGTTTTGAGCTTTCCCCATGTTGGCAGGTAGCAAAAATGAAAGCAGAGTAAGTGTCAATAGTAACATGTACCCACTGCATGTGACCAAGTTCTGCAAAATGAGTTACATCCATTTGCCATAATTGGTTAGGCTGCAAGCCACGCGGATTAATTCCAAAATGAGGAACTGACTGAAAAGGAGTGCAAGAATGACGATTTTTTACAATGCACCATGCTTGGTCTTTAGTAATTTTAAATTCCTTTCCTAATGCTTCAGAATTTTGATGAAATTTAGAATGTAAATATTGAGCGGCTTTGTAATTGTTTGCTCCCATAAAAATGACATTTGCTAACATATGATCAACCATAGCATTCCCAGCAGCAAGGGGTCCCGGCAATTGAGTATGAGAACGAATGTGTTCAATGAGCACTGAACAAGTTCGGGCATGTAGAAGCTTTTGTAATGTAGTAAATAATATAAATATTTGAGGTGAAGATGTACAACCAAATGTAGTAGTTTCAATAAAAGTGAAAACATGTACTAAGTATTGACTATCACGATATATGTTTAATGGTCCTGAAAGAAAATAATTTAAAGCCATGCAAATAGCATAAAGTTTAGCTTGCTGGGCAGGAGAAACAGACACAGTTTGTTTTTGAGAGTGTTTTGCACTGTAAAATCCTACTGCTGTTTGAGAGCCATCAGTAAATACTAGTAAAGCAGCAGGGAGAGTTTGAGTAATTTTTGGAAAAACATAATTATGATGTTGAGAAAATTGGAGTAGTTTATCTGGTGGGTAATGATTATCAATACTATTAGAATAGCTGGCTAGGCTAATCTGCCAGAGATCAGAATTTTCCCAAAGCCAAGATTGTTGTTGAGAATCATAAGGTGCAATAATTTAATCAGGCTCTTTGTTATTCAACTGCGCAAGGTGGTGTCGGTCCTTCGCAATGAAGATGGCTACATTCTCAAAACAAGGCAATGAGGATTTATGCGGAATGCGCTGTAAAAAAATCCATTCAAGAGAGCCTTGGATTTGCCATAACACCACTGTAGAGTTTTGAGAATAATTAAAAAACAAGGATGTTGTGGATTCACATGGGTTAATTGTGCTGATTGAATAGTCTGATTAACGAGAGAGAGAGAGAGAGAGAGAGAGAGAGAGAGGGAGGGAGAGAGGCTTCTGCCTCTGGGGTAATCTATCAAGCAGAACTGGGATCTATGTCACTCTTGAGAATTTCAAATAAAGGACTGAAGTCTGAAGTGGTTAACTTTAAGGATGGCTGGAGCCAGTTAATGTCTCCCAAAAGTTTCTGAAAGTCATTAAAGAGAATCAGTCAGTCTGATTTGTAATCTTTGAGGTTTAATTTTTTGGCCATCCACTATAAATACTATAAGTATTTATAAGGTGCTATTTTCTTGAATCTTTTCAGGTGCTATCAATAAATGAGACTGTTTCAAGTTCTCTTCCAGATGCCCAAATATAATTAATAATTGATTTGGATCTCTACATGACACCAAGATATCATCCATATAATGGATAATATAAGAATCTGGAAATTGTTCTCTAATAGGTAAAACAGCAGCTGCCACATATTTTTGACATAAAACTGGACTATTAGTCAGCTCTGAGGCAACACCTGTAACAATATCTTATAACAGGAGCTTGAAAATTAAGTTGTGGCACCAAATAAGCAAATCTTTCAGTGTCTGCTGGATGCAAGGAAATGGTATAAAAGGCATCTTTTAAGTCTGTAATTATCAAATGAAAGTCCCCAGGTGTCATGGTTGGCGGAGGCAGACCTGACTGTGACCCCATGGGTTGCACAGTTGCATTAACTGCTCTAAGGTCTTGAAGTAATTTCCACTTTCCTGATTTCTTTTTAATAACAAAAATGGGAGAGTTCCAAGGACTGTTAGTTTCTTTCATATGCCCTGATAATAATTGTTCTTTTACTAAGGCGTGGGCTGCTTGTAATTTTTCCCCTTTTAGCGGCCATTTATCTACCCAAACTGGACTGCTGATCAACTGCTTGATCAAAACTGCTGAGTAGGGGGTTTTGATCAAGGCCGCCTCTAAAAAAAGGCTGTAATGGAGTAGAGGAAGAGGAAAACCTGATGCCAGAGCAATCAAATTTCTGTGAGACCTGAATGGGATTGAGTTGACCTTGTTAATGTTTCCCTAGGCCTCAGGTAGGAATATGTCCTTGTTGTGAGACCTGAATGGGATTGAGTTGACCCTGTTAATGCTTCCCTAGGCCTCAGGTAGGAATATATCCTTGTTTTGAGACCTGAATGGGATTGAGTTGACCCTGTTAATGTTTCCCTAGACCTCAGGTAGGAATATGTCCTTGTTTGAACACCGTAGCTGTGACAGCATTGTTTGGACTAACGAGTAGTACAGCATGCCTCCAAGCACATCCTGTCCCCATATATCGAAAGGAATATCTTTGAGAATATATGGTTGGAACCATCCTTGTCCATCCAGGTCTTGCCATTTTAGAAGTTTAGAGCTTTAACTAGGGCTAGTGACAGCTCCAATGCCTTGTACTTCAGCAGCCACTTCTTCCTTGGGCTGTGAAGAAGGCCAGTATTGTTCAGATAGTACTAGAACATCAGCTCCAGTGTCCAAAAGGCCTTTGAAAGGCTTTCCTTCTATAAGGAGCTCCAATTCCGGCCTTTCTGATTTAATTATTTGTGTCCAATAAGCTGAATTTGAAGATCCAAAACCATTTGATCCTCTTTGTCTTTGAGACAGAATTTTATTTGAGGTTTTGATGAGAGGAACTAAAACAATTTGAGCAAAATGGGTATCAGTTAGCAATTGAACAATTTTGTAAGTAGCCTGGGCTACTACTTTAATTACCCTTTCATAATCCGCATCTATAACTCCTGGATAGACTTGCACACCTCGAGCAGACATATTGCTCCTTCCTAAAGTTAATCCCACTGTTTCTTTTGGAATAGGGCTATAAACTCCTGTAGGAATCTTCTGAGGCCCCATTGGAGAGGTCAGTAAGACTCGGGAGGAGGGACTGAGGTCCAATCCTGCGCTTACAGCGGTTGTGTGGAAAAGGTCGTGGTGCAGGGGTTGATGGAGAATCCACCAGAAGAGGGGCTCCCTTTGGCATGGTGTAAGTTGGCCTCATTGCTAGTGGATTTACTGTTACACCCCCTACTGTTTGACAGGGCTGAGGCCAGCCCCTCTGCAAGTTTCCCTGCCGAAGAGTAGAGGCTGACCAGAGAAGGAAGTTTGAGATCGACACTCATTAGCCCAGTGTTTTCCTTTTCTACTTCGGAGACAAAGATCAGGAACTTAACCCTTGCATTCCTGAGCAAAATGTCCTGGTTTACCACAATTGAAACAAGCTCTTTTACTTTCCCCTCCCTGATGCCAATGAGACGACAGGGACCCTTTCAAGGCTGTAGCTTAAGGTATACCCTGTGTGTAAGAGGGTCCAATTTCAGAACATAGCCTGATATAGTCTGAGATAGCTCCAGTTTTTTTCACAAGGCTGAATAGCATCTTGACAGGCTTTGTTTGCATTTTCAAAGGCCAATTGTTTGACTAGAACATCTTCTGCCTCGAGGTCCTCTACAATTCTGCTTATATGTTGAAAAAGTCTGGAAACAAAGTCTTCGTATGGTTGCTCTGGGCTCTGTCTAACCTTGTAATATCTGTTGTTTTACTCCCTTAGTAAACAGATGTCTCCAAGCCATAAGCGCTGCTTAGGCAGACTGTTCATGACATTGAATTTCAAATTGAAGCTGTTGATTTAGCTGTTCATGTTGACCAGTCCCTACTAACATTTCCACTGTTATGGGAACATTATTTCTCCTGTTTCTATCAGCCTGTTGTTGACATTTATCATAGCAATCAGATTTCCATAATAAATAGTCTCCTCCATTTAGACAGGCTTTGGCAAGAATAGCCCAATCTTTAGGAGCTAAGGGATTTCCAAGGAGCAGAGCATCTGAAAGGGCCAAAGAAAATGGCACTTTTGCTCCCTATTGGGCACAGGCATTTTTTAATTCTAAAATTTTAAAGTTTTAAATGGGGTAGGTTCATGGTATCTTTGAACCTGACCCTGGGTCTGAGGATGAGGTCCTCTGAATATAGGAAACGTTTGAAAATCGACTGCATCTTCACCTTTTTCTCTAGCTGCATGTAAAGTGCATTCTAAAGGGGTGAATTCTTTCTCCAGAGGAGGAGGAGGGGGAAGTACAGGAGCGGCTACATAAGGGCCAGGATATTCATTCAAAAAATTAGTACCCTTTTCCCCGGGTCGCTGCGGCCCAGATGAGATGGACCCACATTCGGGGGAACAGTATCATAACATAAATCAGGTGGTCTCTCCTTCATAGAAAGTGTGGTCAAATCAGGATAAGTCATTAAAGGCTACCAGGAAATGCCGGAGTAAGAAAAGGAGATGCCAGAGGAAGGGCATCATCTATTCCTGGCTTATCATCCTTCCCCTTTTTATCATCTGTTGTGGAATTAGGAGGGTCAAAAATGGCAACAAAGGATAAAGATAACTGTACTGATGACGCCATTTTGACACGTTTATGATCTGGAGAAAGCAGATCACGAATTAACATCCACAAAGTAAAAGTACATATAGGAGTATGTTTAGGACCAAGATTGTCAGATCTGCTTTTTAACTGTTCTTCTGCTTTTGCCCAAGTTTGAGGATTAACTGTACCTTCTTCTGGAAACCATGGGCAGCAATCCTGCTCATGACTAGGAAAGGTTTCTAACTGAGACTGAGAAAATGTGCCTCTAGTGGACATCATAGATTTATCGTTTTCTTCCTGCTGAATCTGTATACCCCATGTTTTACACCTAGCTTAAAATACCTCCAATTCACTCCTTACCTTTTTGCAGCTCTTAGTAGCTCTTTGCAGTGTTTGTAGTGGACATCCCTCAAGCATCTCCTCATTTTACGCTTTAAGAGTCCCCATCATGTCCCTGTTTGGGCACCAATTGCCAAGTCCAGCTCAAGCAACTGTTCAAAGGGGCAGTGGGAGACTGAGAAAAAACACAACACAGAGCTAAGAGAAAGCGGGGGCTAGGTGCTTCATTGCCTGACTGAACACAATGACCACGAGAAGCCAGCGCAAGTTTATTTCATACTGTTTAACAACAGAAATCTAGATAAGGCAGCGCAGTACATGAGATGGCACTTGACATAATGACTAGGGATACGGAATTTTCTTGAGAACAGAGTGAATATTAATTAGCTTGCTTGAAATTGCAGAAGCAGAACTTTCCCACAGAGAAGCCGGATTAGATAACGAGCAGCCCAGGCCGAACCTCATCCCACTGGAGACCAAGGGGCCGTGCCTCCAAGGTTACTCTGATGTGGCCTTGCCTGCAGTCAGAGGTCTGCTGCATGAAAAACCTGACCTGGGCCCCAGCACACATCTGTAGGAGTGCACATGAGACAAGGAAAACCCCTAAGAATAGTCACACAACATCACATCAGTTTTCTTTTTAACACTGGGTTCTACTCTTTTCTCAGCCTTTAACTTTGATCTCTTTCCTTTCTACTCCTTTATTCTACTTCCCGGCTGTTTTATATTCCTGGAGCTATCATTTAGAACTTCTTTCTTTTTTTCAGGGACCATTTTCATGAATTAAAGCGTTCAGCAAGCTTCCTTTTTTATCATCCTTCCTATATCCTCACAGAGTGAGGAGGTAGGCTGCGCAAGGGTTGGATTTTAACTAATAGTTTCTGAATGCCTACAATGTGGCAAGCATTACATAGATATTTTATTTTTGCTACACTATTTAATCTTCATAAAACCCCTGAGAGGCAGAAACTGTCACCTGATGAGAAATCTGAGGTGCAGAGAGAGATTAAATAACTTGCTCAAGTCACACACCGAGCTTCAAATGGTAGTCCTTATTAAGATATCTACCTTTTGTGTTTATTTTTTTAAAAATGTTTTAGTTAGAGATACAAACAGAAATATTTACAGATGAACTGATGTCTTGGACTTCTAAAAATTCTGATGGAGGATGTGGTGGAAATGCGAGTGGCGTATAGATAAGATCGACCATGAGTGGAGATCGGGTGATGAAATCCTATACTCAAGGGCTCATTGTATTTTTCCTACAGAAGGCAGGTGGTGTTTTTGATTAACATGATTGTTAGTTTCAGTACTACCTCTGCCTGATACTCAAGTTTCATTTGTCTAGCCAAAAGGAGTAGTAGAAAAGAAAGAAAACCACCACTATCCTGAAAAGTAGTTTTGCAAGGTGACGTATAAACCAGCGAGCACCTGTGACGGGATGTCTGGCTTCGAGGGTGGTCTTGTTGACATTTTCAGAAGCTCCAAAGCTGACAGACTGCCAAGAAGTACTCTCACAGTAGAGGCATGCACGCTCCGGCTTGGGGTTTATAGTTACGAGGAAACCTGGCAACAGGCTCTAAAACTGAAGAGCTGGCCAAAGGAACAAGAACTGTAGGACAGGAGCCAGAGGCTACAAATGGAGGATATTAGGCCAAGGTCTTAAGAACAGCCAAATGAGGCACGGAGAGCCAGGTTGGAGTGGAGTTTGAGGCAAGGACTGATCCTTTCAGATGTATTTGCACAGCGAGGGGGAAACAGTGTGTTCTAGTTCACTAGCCGCTGGAATGCAACACACCAGAGACAGATTGGCTTTTAATAAAAGGGGATTCATTTCATTAGCTCTTCAGAGGAAAGGCAGCTAACTTTGAACTGAGGTTCTTTCTTACGTGGTACAGGGTGATCTCTGCTGGCCTTCTCTCCAGGCCTCTGGGTTCCAACAACTTTCCCCGGAGTGATTCCTTTCTGCATCTCCAAGGGCCTGGGCTGAGCTGTGAGTGCTGAGATGAGGAATGACGAGCTGCTTGGGCTGTGCTACATTGAGCTCTCTCATTTAAGCACCAGCCAAATAAGTCAAATGTCATTCATTGCAGCAGGCACGCCTCCTAGCTGACTGCAGATGTAATGAGTAACAGATGAGGTTCACATGCAATTGGCTCATGTCCACAGCAACAGAACTAGGTGCCTTCACCTGGCCAAGTTGACACCTGAATCTAACTGCCACACAGTGTAACTGACAAATTAAGAATTAACAAATTATTATAACCCTGAATCATTATATAAATGTTTTTTTTCCTTTTAGTATACTGTAGAATAGTTCAAAGTTAATACCTGAAATAATGGCTAGCCTCACCCCTGTTTATATTTGCTGTTGTAATTCCATCTCCCCTTGTTTGAATCCATAAAACCCCTAAACTCTTTAGTCTTGGGAAAACAGATTTGGGGGCCGATAGGCCATCTGGTCTCTTGCTTCACACTGAGCAATAAACCCTTTTTTTGAAACCCTGATGTCACAGATGGTCTGTAATGCACATCATGAAAAGAAACCACTTTGGTTTGGTTTCAATTTGGTGTCTCTGGTGGGATGAGGTCCCTGGGAAATAAGGAGTCCAGTTGCCCAAAGTTCTGGGTCCCTGGCAGGACAGGTAAGCACAGTAATTGAGCCTTTTGCAGCCACTGGACTCCTTTAGTCTAGAGGCTTGGCAGTTGTTTTTTGTTTTGTTTTTTATCTCCTCTGCCAGCACTCCAGGCCCTTGACCCCTTAAAGCTCCAAAGAGAGGAACAGTTTCCCATTCCAGGCCCAGACATCTGACGGGGTGAGTGTGTCACCAAAGTAAAAGTGGATTAGGAAGTGAGTATGGGGGTTCGAGCCCCCCGGACCTGGGCACTGGGTCCCACTTCCATAATGACCCCCCATGCTCTGACCTCTACACCTTCCTGTTTTCTGAGTTCATTCTGTTCGGGGTTCAAGGCCCTGACCTGAGTTTGTACATTAAGGATACTCTGGGAAAATAAGTAATCTAACAAATTAATTGTTTTGATTTGTTTTTGGTGAGAAGGTGAGTTTATTGAAGATGCATCAACAAGGAACTCGAGAAAAAAAAATCTTTGCAAGACCAGTTCACAGTGAGAAAGATGATTTGAGCTTTTATAGTCCCAACAGACAAAGGTCCAGAAGAGAGCAGAAAAAAATAAAAGGCTAAGTAAAACTCACAGGATTCATTAATATTGAGTAATGGCTGCTTGCTTCACTTTGTTTGGTTAGCATATCCTGTTACTCAGTAGGCCCTTCTTTCTTTGTTGACCATTCAGGTCTTTGATCTTTGCCTTCAAAGGGGGGGAAGGGGCTGATATCACCACATGTGGTTTTCATTCTGCTCTGGGTGCTATCATATTCCTGCAAGCAGAGCTGGAAGGTCTCATTAATCTAATTAGAAGCAGCAAGTATACTTTTGATATTAATTGCAGCAAATTATGCCAACAAGGACTTTTAAGCATGAAATGAAATCAAAGCTACTTGAGTGAAATGATTATAATAAGCATTTCTAGCTACTAAAGACTATACTAACCATTTTCTAGCTAAAGGATTATACTGAGCATTTTCTCAACTATTCAGCTATCAATGTCCAAAGATAGATTTACCATAACTTCAGGTGTGGCTGAATCGTAGGTGTTCAATGATGCCATTAGGAATATTTCTCTCTATTTAGGAACTATCCTTTCCTCTGTTGGTTTCTTTCTCACTCAAGCTTTACCTTCTTAGTGGCAATATGGCCACCAGGGGCCCTGGGCTGCATCTTTAAAAAAAAAAATGCACCATACAATCCATCCAAAGTATGCAATCAGTGGCTCACAATACCATCACATAGTTGTCTATTCATCACCATGATCATTTTTAGAACATTTTCATCACTCCAGAAAAAGAAATAGAAAGAAAAAAGAAAAGCCCATACATCCTATACCCCTTACCCTTGACTCTCATTGATCATGAGTATTGCAATCTACTCAATTGCTTTTATCCCTTACTCCCCCCATTATTTATTTATTTTTGTCTTTTTTTTTTCACTCATCTGTCCATACCCTGGAAAAAGGGAGCATCAGTCAAAAAGTTTTCACAATCACACTATGTTTTAGTTCACCAAAGCTGTAGGAATGCAATATACCAGAAATGGAATGGCTTTTTAAAAAAGGAATTTAGCAAATTGCAACTTTACAGTTCTAAGGCCATAGAAATGTGCAAACTAAGGCATCTAGAGAAAGATACCTTAACTCCAAAGAAAGGGCCCATGAGGTTCAGGTTTCTCACTCAGCTGGAAAGGCACATGGCAATGTCTGTTAGCTTTCTCTACTCATTTCTTAAGGCTTCCCACCCAGTGTGGTTCATTTCCTTCCTGAATCTCTGAAAGTCTCTGGCTGTGTGGGCTCTGTTGGCACTCGAGCTTTTTCCAAAATGTCTCCCTCTTAAAGGGCTTCAGTAAGCAACCCTCCCTTGAATGGAAACCATCTAATCAAAAGTTACCACCCACAATTAGGTGGGTCATATTTCCATGGAAACAATAAAAAAAATCTCACCCAGATGAGCTGGGACACAGCATCCTGGGATTGAGAAAGCCTTCTTGACCAAAAGGGGGAAGAAAG
This sequence comes from Tamandua tetradactyla, assembly GCF_023851605.1. Taxonomy (NCBI): domain Eukaryota; kingdom Metazoa; phylum Chordata; class Mammalia; order Pilosa; family Myrmecophagidae; genus Tamandua; species Tamandua tetradactyla. The sequence goes on from NC_135338.1 coordinate 937,883, forward strand.
AAATGAGACAAAATAAAGGTTCAGTGGCTGGGAGATTTCAAACAGAGTCAAGAGGTTATCCTGGAGATTATTCTAATGCATTATGTAGATATCCCATTTTAGTTTATGGTTATTGGAATGGTTAGGGGGAAGTCCCTGAAACTGTTGAACTGTGTTCCAGTAGCGTTGATTCCTGAAGAAGACTCTAGAACTATATAGCTTTTGCAGTGTGAATATGTGATTGTGTAAACCTTGTGGGTCAATGAGAGGGAGGGGTAAGGGGTATGGGATATACGAAGTTTTTTTTCCTTTTTATTTCTTTTTCTGGAGTGATGCAAATGCTCTAAAAGTGACGGTGGTGAGGAATACACAACGATGTGATGGTATCGTGAGCCATGATTGTATAATGTGGTTGGACTGTGTGTGTGAGGAATACACAACAATGTGATGGTATTGTGAGCCATGATTGTGTAATGTGGTTGGACCGCATGTGTGAGAAATACACAACAATGTGATGGTATCGTGAGCCATGATTGTGTAATGTGGTTGGACCGTGTGTGTGAGGAATACACAACAATGAGATGGTATCGTGAGCCATGATTGTGTAATGTGGTTGGACCGTGTGTGGTGAGGAATACACAACAATGTGATGGTATTGTGAGCCATTGATTGTATAATGTGGTTGGACCGTATGTGTGAGGAATACACAACAATGTGATGGTATCGTGAGCCATGATTGTGTAATGTGGTTGGACCGTGTGTGTGAGGAATACACAACAATGTGATGGTATCGTGAGCCATGATTGTATAATGTGGTTGGACTGTGTGTGTGAGGAATACACAACAATGTGATGGTATTGTGAGCCATGATTGTGTAATGTGGTTGGACCGCATGTGTGAGGAATACACAACAATGTGATGGTATCGTGAGCCATGATTGTGTAATGTGGTTGGACCGTGTGTGTGAGGAATACACAACAATGAGATGGTATCGTGAGCCATGATTGTGTAATGTGGTTGGACCGTGTGTGGTGAGGAATACACAACAATGTGATGGTATTGTGAGCCATTGATTGTATAATGTGGTTGGACCGTATGTGTGAGGAATACACAACAATGTGATGGTATCGTGAGCCATGATTGTGTAATGTGGTTGGACCGTGTGTGGTGAGGAATAAACAACAATGTGATGGTATCCTGAGCCATTGATTGTATAATGTGGTTGGACCGTGTGTGGTGAGGAATACACAACGATGTGATGGTATCGTGAGCCATGATTGTGTAATGTGGTTGGACCGTGTGTGGTGAGGAATACACAACGATGTGATGGTATCGTGAGCCATGATTGTATAATGTGGTTGGACCGTGTGTGTGAGGAATACACAACAATGTGATGGTATCGTGAGCCATGATTGTGTAATGTGGTTGGACCGTGTGTGGTGAGGAATACACAACAATGTGATGGTATTGTGAGCCATGATTGTATAATGTGGTTGGACCGTGTGTGTGAGGAATACACAACAATGTGATGGTATCGTGAGCCATGATTGTGTAATGTGGTTGGACCGTGTGTGGTGAGGAATACACAACAATGTGATGGTATTGTGAGCCATGATTGTATAATGTGGTTGGACCGTGTGTGGTGAGGAATACACAACAATGTGATGGTATCGTGAGCCATTGATTGTATAATGTGGTTGGACTGTATGTGTGTGAGGAATACACAACAATGTGATGGTATCGTGAGCCATGATTGTGTAATGTGGTTGGACCGTATGTGTGAGGAATACACAACAATGTGATGGTATTGTGAGCCATGATTGTATAATGTGGTTGGACCGTGTGTGGTGAGGAATACACAACAATGTGATGGTATCTTGAGCCATTGATTGTATAATGTGGTTGGACCGCGTGTGTGAGGAATACACAACGATGTGATGGTATCGTGAGCCATGACTGTATAATGTGGTTGGACCGTGTGTGTGAGGAATACACAACAATGTGATGGTATCGTGAGCCATGATTGTGTAATGTGGTTGGACCGTGTGTGGTGAGGAATACACAACAATGTGATGGTATCATGAGCCATTGATTGTATAATGTGGTTGGACCGTGTGTGTGAGGAATACACAACGATGTGATGGTATCGTGAGCCATGATTGTATAATGTGGTTGGACCGTGTGTGTGAGGAATACACAACGATGAGATGGTATCGTGAGCCATGATTGTATAATGTGGTTGGACCATATGTGTGTGAGGAATACACAACAATGTGATGGTATCGTGAGCCATGATTGTATAATGTGGTTGGACCGTGTGTGTAAGGAATACACAACGATGTGATGGTATCGTGAGCCATGATTGTATAATGTGGTTGGACCGTGTGTGTGAGGAATACACAACAATGTGATGGTATCGTGAGCCATGATTGTGTAATGTGGTTGGACTGTGTGTGGTGAGGAATACACAACAATGTGATGGTATTGTGAGCCATGATTGTATAATGTGGTTGGACCGTGTGTGTGAGGAATACACAACAATGTGATGGTATCGTGAGCCATGATTGTGTAATGTGGTTGGACCGTGTGTGTGAGGAATACACAACAATGTGATGGTATCGTGAGCCATGATTGTGTAATGTGGTTGGACCGTGTGTGTGAGGAATACACAACAATGTGATGGTATTGTGAGCCATGATTGTGTAATGTGGTTGGACCGTGTGTGTGAGGAATACACAACAATGAGATGGTATCGTGAGCCATGATTGTGTAATGTGGTTGGACCGTATGTGTGAGGAATACACAACAATGTGATGGTATCGTGAGCCATGATTGTGTAATGTGGTTGGACCGTGTGTGTGAGGAACAGACAACGATGTGATGGTATCGTGAGCCATGATTGTATAATGTGGTTGGACCGTGTGTGTGAGGAATACACAACGATGTGATGATACTGTGAGCCATGATTGTGTAATGTGGTTGGACCGTGGGTGTGAGGAATACACAACGATGTGATGGTATCGTGAGCCATGATTGTGTAATGTGGTTGGACCGTGTGTGTGAGGAATACACAACGATGTGATGGTATCGTGAGCCATGATTGTATAATGTGGTTGGACCGTGTGTGTGAGGAATACACAACAATGTGATGGTATCGTGAGCCATGATTGTATAATGTGGTTGGACCGTGTGTGTGAGGAATACACAACAATGTGATGGTATCGTGAGCCATGATTGTGTAATGTGGTTGGACCGTGTGTGTGAGAAATACACAATGATGTGATGGTATCGTGAGCCATGATTGTGTAATGTGGTTGGACCGTGTGTGTGAGGAACACACAACAATGTGATGGTATCGTGAGCCATGATTGTATAATGTGGTTGGACCGTATGTGTGTGAGGAATACACAACAATGTGATGATATTGTGAGCCATGATTGTGTAATGTGGTTGGACCGTATGTGTGAGGAACACACAACAATGTGATGGTATCGTGAGCCATGATTGTGTAATGTGGTTGGACCGTGTGTGTGAGGAATACACAACGATGTGATGATACTGTGAGCCATGATTGTGTAATGTGGTTGGACCATGTGTGTGAGGAATACACAACAATGTGATGGTATCGTGAGCCATGATTGTGTAATGTGGTTGGACCGTATGTGTGAGGAATACACAACAATGTGATGGTATCGTGAGCCATGATTGTATAATGTGGTTGGACCGTGTGTGTGAGGAATACACAACAATGTGATGGTATCGTGAGCCATGATTGTATAATGTGGTTGGACCGTATGTGTGTGAGGAATACACAACAATGTGATGGTATCGTGAGCCATGATTGTATAATGTGGTTGGACCATATGTGTGCGAGGAATACACAACAATGTGATGGTATCGTGAGCCATGATTGTATAATGTGGTTGGACCGTATGTGTGTGAGGAATACACAACAATGTGATGGTATCGTGAGCCATGATTGTGTAATGTGGTGGGACCGTATGTGTGAGGAATACACAACGATGAGATGGTATCGTGAGCCACTGATTGTATAATGTGGTGGGACCGTATGTGTGAGGAATACACAACAATGTGATGGTATCGTGAGCCATGATTGTGTAATGTGGTTGGACCGTATCTGTGAGGAATACACAACAATGTGATGGTATCGTGAGCCATGTTTGTATAATGTGGTTGGACCGTGTGTGTGAGGAATACACAACAATGTGATGGTATCGTGAGCCATGATTGTGTAATGTGGTTGGACCGTGTGTGTGAGGAATACACAACAATGTGATGGTATCGTGAGCCATGATTGTATAATGTGGTTGGACCGTGTGTGTGAGGAATACACAACAATGTGATGGTAATGTGAGCCATGATTGTGTAATGTGGTTGGACCGTGTGTGAGGAATACACAACAATGTGATGGTATCGTGAGCCATGATTGTGTAATGTGGTTGGACCGTGTGTGTGAGGAATACACAACAATGTGATGGTATCGTGAGCCATAATTGTGTAATGTGGTTGGACCATGTGTGTGAGGAATACACAACGATGTGATGGTATCGTGAGCCATGATTGTGTAATGTGGTTGGACGGTATGTGTGAGGAATACACAACAATGTGATGGTATCGTGAGCCATGATTGTATAATGTGGTTGGACCGTGTGTGTGAGGAATACACAACAATGTGATGGTATCGTGAGCCATGATTGTGTAATGTGGTTGGACCGTATGTGTGAGGAATACACAACAATGTGATGGTATCGTGAGCCGTGATTGTATAATGTGGTTGGACCGTGTGTGTGAGGAACACACAACAATGTGATGGTATCGTGAGCCATGATTGTATAATGTGGTTGGACTGTATGTGTGTGAGGAATACACAACGATGTGATGGTATCGTGAGCCATGATTGTATAATGTGGTTGGACCGTGTGTGTGAGGAATACACAACGATGTGATGGTATCGTGAGCCATGATTGTGTAATGTGGTTGGACCGTGTGTGTGAGGAATACACAACAATGTGATGGTATCGTGAGCCATGATTGTGTAATGTGGTTGGACCGTATGTGTGAGGAATACACAACAATGTGATGGTATCGTGAGCCATGATTGTATAATGTGGTTGGACCGTATGTGTGAGGAATACACAACAATGTGATGGTATTGTGAGCCATGATTGTGTAATGTGGTTGGACCGTGTGTGGTGAGGAATACACAACAATGTGATGGTATTGTGAGCCATGATTGTGTAATGTGGTTGGACCGTGTGTGGTGAGGAATACACAACAATGTGATGGTATTGTGAGCCATGATTGTATAATGTGGTTGGACCGTGTGTGTGAGGAACACACAACAATGTGATGGTATTGTGAGCCATGATTGTGTAATGTGGTTGGACCGTGTGTGTGAGGAATACACAACTATGTGATGGTATCGTGAGCCATGATTGTGTAATGTGGTTGGACCGTGTGTGGTGAGGAATACACAACAATGTGATGGTATTGTGTGCCATGATTGTATAATGTGGTTGGACCGTGTGTGTGAGGAACACACAATAATGTGATGGTATTGTGAGCCATGATTGTGTAATGTGGTTGGACCGTGTGTGGTGAGGAATACACAACAATGTGATGGTATTGTGAGCCATGATTGTATAATGTGGTTGGACCGTGTGTGTGAGGAACACACAACAATGTGATGGTATTGTGAGCCATGATTGTGTAATGTGGTTGGACCGTGTGTGTGAGGAATACACAACTATGTGATGGTATCGTGAGCCATGATTGTGTAATGTGGTTGGACCGTGTGTGGTGAGGAATACACAACAATGTGATGGTATTGTGTGCCATGATTGTATAATGTGGTTGGACCGTGTGTGTGAGGAACACACAACAATGTGATGGTATCGTGAGCCATGATTGTATAATGTGGTTGGACTGTATGTGTGTGGTATTCCTTAATAAAAACATTCTTAAAATAAACCCACCCAGCAATATTGAATGAGGACTAAAGAGCATGGCTTTTCTAGGGTACACTAAAGTTTCCAATTAGCACATTGTACCCTTTGGACCCCAAAAAGATATGTTCTTTCCAAATACAAAATATATTCATTCTATCACATTATAACAAAGACTCAGACCATTTCAGTAAGACTACAAATGCAGGATACAGTCAGAAACAGTACAAAATCTTATCAAGGTCAGCTGCAGGCCTGGTGTCTCCTAAGGCAAAGCTCTCCTCGGCTTTGGACCTGTAAAACTGAGAACAAGTTATCTGCTGCCAACATACAGAGGAGGTACAGTCTTAATATAAATATTCACATTTCTATAGGGAGAAATTGGAAGGAACACAGGAGTCACTGGACCCAAACAGTTCCAAAAACCTGCAGGACAAACTCCATTAGATATCAAGGTCTGAACATTATTTATTCTTGGGGCTTTACAAAGCAGCAGTCCCACCCTTTCCAAGGGCCTATGCAGTGGCACAGCTCTTTCTAAATGCAACCCTTGAGGACATGGGGGGAGCCGTATTTTTGTCAGCTCCATCCTCTCCAAGCATTGGGACGGCACTCAGGCTCTCTGCCACTTCTGGGACATATATTCAACCCCCTCAGAAAAGCATAATGGCAGCCAGGCTCCCCCCAATCCCCAAGGAATGTGCTCTACCCTCCCCAAGGCCTGCAGCAGCACAACTCTTCCAGCACATTGAGGTGGAATGCCCACCCTCTTCCTTCAGGACAGAGTCACCTCTCCAAGTGCCTGGGTGGGTCTGCTCTCCTGGCCTACAGTTTCTTGGCTTCAGACCTTAGCTTCCATGGTTCTGCCTTTGAAGTTGTTTTTCTTTCAATTTTTCCCTTTTATGTCCCTTTTAGTCCAGACTAGCCCCAGTTCCATTTTTACAGCTCCCACAACAGTCTTGAGGGTTTTCTATGTAGTATGCAGGGATCATAATCATCAGACAAAAGAACTTTCCACGAATCCTTCTGGATAACTCCACCTCCAATCCTGGCTTGTCCTGTAATGGATGACTGGTTCCATGTATGGTTCAGTCCTCACATGGGGCACTATTTTCTGAGGTCTCCCTTTCTGGAAGCAGAATTTTCCAGACCTTCAATTTCTGGTTTCTTTGTACCCATTAATTCAGTTCTCCATTTATCTCTTTCTTATCACATTTCACTATAAGCTGCAAGGAGAAGCCAGGTCATATCTTCCACATTAAATCTGGAAACCTAGGATTTCTGTTAAATATCCAAGTTCATGGCTTTTAAAATCTGCCTTGCATTCAAAACCAGCACTCAATTTTGCCAGATTCTTTGCCACTTTTAAACAAAGATTGCCTTCCTTCCAGTTTGCAGTACACATGCATAATTTATGCCTAAGTTCTCATCAGAGGTATCTTTAGAGTCCACATTTCTACCAACAGTCTCCTCAAAGATCCCAGGCCTTCTCTATCAAGCTCCTCGCAACTCTTCTGGAATCTTCCCCTATCCATTTAAAAAGTCATTCCAACATGTATGGTATTTGCACACTGCAGCAGCACTCCACTTCTTAGTTTGTATATTTCTATCCCTTAGAACTGTAAACTTGTAACTTAATAAATTCCCTTTTGAAAAGCCATTCCTTTCTGGTATATTAAATTCTAGTAGGTCTGGGAAACTAAAACAGATTTTGGTACCAAAGAAAGAAGCTAAGTCTACTTAGAATTATATCTAAGTATCACTCCCAGGACAGAGAATTCACCTGCTGAGTTGGCTTTGAGAGAGAGAGAGAGAGAGGCCATGTCTGAACAACAAAAGAGGTTCTCTGGGGGTGATGCTTAGGCTTAATTCTAAGTAGGCTCCAGTAACTCCCTCTTGAATGGGAGAAGGCACATCTCCATGGAAACCATCTAATCAAAAGTTACCACCCACAATTAGGTGGATCAAACATCTCCATGGAAACAATAAAGAATTAACAAATGATTATAATTACTGAATCATTATATAGATGTTTTTTCCTTCTAGTATATTATCAAATAGCTAAAATTAATAACTGATATTACTGAACTAGTCTCAACTTGTTTATAGTTACTATTGTGATGATTATTTTAGCCTGGTCTCAGCCTTGTTCTAGTTTACTAGCTGCCAGAATGCAACACACCAGAGAGGGATTGGCTTTTATAATAAAAGGGGATTTATTTCATTAGTTTTTCAGAGGAAAGGCAGCTAACTTTCAACTGAGGTTCTTTCTTATGCAGGAAGGCACAGGGTGATCTCTGCTGGCCTTCTCTCCAGACCTCTGGGTTCCAACAACTTTCTCCAGGGTAATTTCTTTCTGCATCTCCAAAGGCCTGGGCTGAGCTGCAAGTGCTGAGATGAGGTATGCTGAGCTGCTTGGGCTATGCTACGTTGAGCTCTCTCATTTAAGCACCAGCAAATTAAGTCAAACGTCATTCATAGCAGCAGGCGTGCCTCCTAGCCAACTGCAGATGTAATCAGCAACAGATGAATTTCACGTACCATTGGCTCATGTCCACAGCAACAGAAATAGGTGCCTTCACCTGGCCAAGTTGACAACTGAATCTAACTACCAAAGAATTCAATTAGGGATGTGAATGAGGCTGATTTGGCTAAAGCTAAGGTAAATCAGACTACAGGGTAAAAAATGATATTGTCTGTATTTTAAGACTTTTATTTCTGTGTGAGACCAAAGGATCAGAGATTTATTTTGTCCTAAATTTAAATTTTCTGTAACACACTGATTTACCTGATGGTCAGTTTATTTAAACAACCTAATTTGGCTTTATTTGGCTTGGAACCTAGAATAAGGAATGATATCTTAGTGTTCTTTACAAGTTGTAATATCCTTATGCATTTCAAAGTGTTTTGGGCATAAAATGAAAATGTATTTGCAAGAACCTTTGAGAGTCTAGAGAAAGAAAGTGTGGAACAATTATACTCCTCCACCTTGGGAATTCCTATTATTCTCTCAAGTGATAGGGGCTCCTAATTTACTCTAAAATATATGAGCCCTACCTAATAAAAGAAAAACTGATTGTTGTAATGATGTAATGCCTAAGAGTCACCTCCTGAAGATCTCTGTGTTGCTCAAATGTGCTCTCTCTCTCCCTTTCCCCCAAAAAACCCTGCATAAACACAGTACAATACATGGGACATGACTTCCAGGGTAACCCTCCTGAATTAGCAGTGGATTCACGATCTATAGGATGAACGAAGTAAAATACAGTTTCAGTAGCTAAGAAATTTCAAATATACCTGGGTTACTCTAGAGGTTACTCTTGTGCAGTTTCTAGCCAGGTGCTGTGAACACTATTCTTGAAAACCCCAAGGAACACCCTCAGGTTCTATCTAAAATCTGTAAAAATTATTTCCCCAATACAGCATAGTTATAACTCACCTAATCATACTCCTTCGGTTCCTTTTTTTAACCTATAATTAAAAAAAAATATTTTTATTAATTAAAAAAAATTACAAGAAACATAAACATTCCCAACACATACACTCAGCAATTCACAATATCATCACATAGTTGTATATTCATCATCATGGTAACCTATAATTTTTAATGTACTTATTAAGTTTAGTCTACAGAGACTTAAAGCCTCTAGAAAGTTCCTATGCCTGTTAAGCCCTGAAATCCAGAGGTACCAGTCTCTCCAAGAATGACAATTAGTTTCATTCCTCCATCCCATAATGTTGATGCCCTTTTTCAGAATGGAGAAGTTAGAAATGTCGTTACCCAGTGTTCTAGTTTGCTAGCTGCTGGATTGCAATATACGAGAAACAGAATGGCTTTTAAAAGGGAGAATTTATCAAGTTGCAAGTTTACAGTTCTAGGCTGTGAAAATGTCCAAATTAAAGCAAGCCTATAGAAATGTCCAAATTAAAGCGCCAGCAGGAGGTTACCTTCACTCAAGAAAGACCAATGAAGTTCAGGGTTTCTCTTTCAACTGGAAAGGCACATGGTGAACATGGTGACATCTGCAAGCTTTCTCTCCAGGCTTCTTGTTTCATGAAGCTCCCCCAGGGGTTTTCCTTCTTTGTCTCTAAAGGTCTCTGGCTGCGTGGGTCTGTCCTTGTGAATTCCAGCAAACTAATCAAGCCCTACCTAGAATGGGTGGAGTCATATCTCCCTCTAATGAAAGGTTAATATCCACAATTGGGTGAGTCACATCTCCATGGAGATAATTTAATCAGGTTTCCAACATACAATACTGAATAAGGTTTAAAAGAAAAGCTGTCTCCACCAGATTGGATTAAGATTAAACATGGCTTTTCTAGGGTACATAAATCCTTTCAAACCAGCACACAGCTATCCCTGAAAATTGAGGAGTGAACAAAAACAAAAGGTAGGAATTATAACTGGGAAATTAAGAATTAACAAATGATTCTAATTACTGAATCATTATATAGATGTTTTTTCCTTCTAGTATATTATCAAATAGCTAAAAATTAATAACTAATATTACTGAACTAGTCTCAACCCATTTATAGCTACTATTGTGATGATTATTTTAGCCTGGTCTCAGCCTTGTTTATTCTTACTGCTTAGGCTGGGGAGATAGATTTTGGGCAGAAAGGCTGTTTGATCTCCTGCTTCATGCCTGGCAACAAACTCTTTCTCACTTTCAAATCCTGTGGTCAAAATTGGCTGTCACGCACATCAGGCAGAGAACCTCATTTATGCTTGTGAGTTTCAATAGGAGTGCTTTATACATTTTATATGCTTAACCAAGCCCATTCCCATAAATACAAGATAAAATATCAAACATGGTTCTTTAGATTGACTTCAAAGCCTCAACCCTCACTCTCAAATGAGTGATCTGAAGCTCTTCACATTTCATTCTTTTTCCATGTGAGCATACCATTATTGCAGCACCATTTGCTGAATTTTTGTTTGTCTGGGGTTTTTTTTGTTTGTTTGTTTGTTTATTTTGGGGAAGTGCATGGGCCAGGAATCAAACCTGGGTCTCCTGCATGGAAGATAAGAATTCTACTGCTGAACTACCCTTGCACTCCTACGTATGTGTTTTTACCATCAATTTTACCTGTTAAGTTGACTAAACTATAGCTCCCAGTAACTCAATCAAACATTAGGTAAGGGTGTGAAGGTGTTTCATAGATGTGATCAATGTTTGTGATCACTAGTTTTTTAAGTAAAGGAGACCATCCTACAGAATCTGGGTAGAGCTGGCTAAATCAACTGAAAGGCTTAAGAGCAAAACTGAAGTTACCCGGAAGTAATTATAGCTGAGGAATGCTGCTTCAACTATGTCCAAGAATTCCAGCCTGCTCTTCCCAATGCCTGTCCTGCAGGTTTCAGACTTGCCTAGCTAGCCTCCACAATCATTCAAGCAATTCCTTGCAACAAATTCATTAATATATAGCTCCTGGTTCTATTTCTTTGCTTGAAGCCTGATTGAGCACAAATGCTTGAATGTAGTATTATGTATATTTTGGACTTCATAGTATATTTAAATAATAACAAATACAATTATTTTGTGTGTATATAAGTGTGAGAAAGGGTGTATGTGTATCTATCTATCTATCTATCTATATATGCATATATACATAGATAGTTCTTAGTGGTAAATATTTTCTTCAATTATGACTTAAATGTCTTGTTCTGCAATTAAAACTTTTTCCATAATAAAAAGAGAATTGTTTCCCTTCAGTAGTATTACATTTAAGAATAGCATAGAGTCTCTCCTTTTTTTTTTCCCTACTCTGGATATAAAAACCCAATTCTTTTAGTTTTCCTTCTTATCTTTCAGGTTCTACTTTTAAATTCTCCACAGATGAAATATTGTTTCTTCTCTTCAGAAATGGGGTGAGCACTTAAGATAGTTAATAAAACTCAGCCAAATGCACTCATGGTTCAAGCGTTCAATTGATTTGTCACTCTGCTGAACGCTGCTAACCACTGTAGCAGCCTTGGTACCTGCAGTTTTTAATTGTCTTTATTCTTAGTCACATGGTATTTAATTTTTACCATAAATCAATCACTGAGTTAAAACAGGAAGCAGAAGAAAAATACAATTAAAAGGCTAGTTAATGAAAGGCACTAAAACTGATAATTCTATAATTTTGTCTGGAGGTGAGCTTCTTTATATCCATATATTTCGCTCATCACTAAAATCATTATTTTATTGTACAATAGATGTTTTTATTTTATCACATACAAATTATATTAAAAGGAGAAATATAGTGGTGATTACAACTAACTTGGCTCATCATTTAAGAATAAAAAGAATGAATCTGAGGTGTTTCCTTTATAAATAACAACCTGAAGCCTTCCTTGTCTCTTCATTCAGAAATGAGACCCAAAAATTATAAAAATAATCTCATTTTAAAAATAAAAATGCAATAATACCAACCACCAGGTGGTAATCAAGAAATTAGGATTTAAGGGATGATTTTGATTATTGAGTCATTATATAGATATTCCTTTTTGCTTTCTGATATATTAAAGTAGAGAGAGGGAAATACCTGAAATCCCTAAATTGTAATCCAGCTGCCTTGATCTTTCATAACGATTGTTTGCTTTTACCTTCTCCCTTGTGATTGTGAAAACCTTGTAACTAACATTCATTTATGCCTGTTTATCCAGTTTTTCAACTTTAGAGACTTGTAATTACTAAAGACAGGCCCTAATGTTTATGAATGAAGGGTCTTGGGTCAGCCCAGAAGTCACCCACCTCCAAAAGTCCAAAGTTACCTTGATAACCAAGACTGGATCTAACCAAAGTGGGCCTGCCTGACATAAGCACAGTAGCTTAGACTTTAACCTACAAGTCACCTAGACCTCATTACAACACTAAAACTCGTGCCCATCATCACAGTAAGGCCGCCATTTTCTTACATGCATTCTGTGACTAAGCGTGCAATCATTCTGCACAAGCTCAATAATCAGATCACCCTAATTACATCATCTGGGGACGCTGTGCTCATTATCCTAAACCCTACCCTTCTTTTTCCTCTAATAAAACTATCAGGGTTACTGCAGTTCAGGGAAACAAGTTTTGGACCCATAGGCCATCTGCTGTCCTACTATGCACCTAGTAATAAACTCTTTCTTTCTTTGAAACCTCAGTGTCTCAGAAATCGGTTATTGAGTGCATTGGGCAAAAGAATCCATAGCCTTTGTCCAGTAACAACTTGTCAACCCTCTGATGAGATGGATGCCTGAGACTCTGGAGACCCAGCAGATCAGGTATGCCAGGTAGCCAAGCCTTTTGTGGCTACTGGACTGAATTTAGTCTAGAGACTCAATAATTGGGGGTTCCTGTTCTGCAGGCACTCCAGAGACTTTTGGCACTTTGAAAAGTTTCAAAGCATTTCTAATTCCATGTCTGGACATCTTACTGGGTGAGTGGGTCAACAAGCAATTAAAAGTGGATGGTTCGAGGTCCCTCGGACCTGGTCTTAAGGCCTGATCCTTCTTTCAGAAGGATCACCTTACTTGGACTCCACACCTTTCTGGTTTCTAGGTACCATGCTGGATGGATTTGGAAGCTCTAACCTAAATTTGCCTGTTGAGCATACTCCTAAACTGTGTAACCCTCCATCTACTAGGTTAACTTTCCAGAAACCTATAAGCTCCAGATGGTTCCTAAGCCAGATAAGTCCTGAAACCCAAAGAGGCCAGCCTCTCCAGGACATCAACTAGTTCCATCCCCCTACCTCATACTATTGACAGCCCCTTCCAACATGAAAAACTTAGAATGGGTATAGCCCAAATACCCCTAAAGAGTGGAAGTAAGATCAAAGGTGATCATGGAATTATACAGAGAAGGTCAGGTTTAACAAAGGAGTATGGCTGCTGAACCATTATATTAATATTTCTTTTGGTCTCCATGTCTTAGAGCAGCTAGATGAAAAAAATGAAAAATCATGGAACTGTAACCCATACCAAACTTTAAAATCTGTTCTATAACTACTTGTTAAAATATACTTGGAAATGTATGGCTGTTTTTTTGTATATATGTTATATTTCACAATAAAGAAAAGTGTTTGAAAATGTATAATCCAACAATTAATAGGTATTTAATGAAATTAAGTAGACCTGTTTAAGTGCTAGCTGGTGTGTTACCTAAGTATGTAAGAGTTAATGCTTGTTTAATTGTTTATTGGTGTGTTAAGCATTTAATGCCTATTTAATTGTTAGTTGGTGTGTTTGGTCATGTTATTAGTTGGTGTGTTACTTAAATATAATAGGCATAGTGTTTGTTTAAATTTATTTGGCATGTTCCTGCATGTGTATTGGTCAAAAGTTCCTAATTAATTACTGATTATGGAAATTATTTTAAAAAGGAAATCTTTGGGCTATATTGAAAATTGAAAAGATTTTAAGTATGAGTCTACAAAAAAAAAGATTTATTTCTGTTATATAATCTGGCCTCAAAACTATTTAAAATGAAAATACTACCATTATAGTTAAAATTTAAGATATTACAGTTAAAATTGTTATGCAAAAAGGTAAAAATGGGATGAGATAATATATTCAGTTCTCTATTTGTCCCTCTCAAAAGTATTTTTATATTTCTATTTCTTGTGTAACTAACTTTCTGTGTGTCTGTCTGCCTGTTCAATGTATATTCTTATAACTTTGGATGGTAATAAAGTAACAAAAATTCTTTAAAAAGTTTTATTGGAATTGCTTAAGAAATAAATAGGTGAGTTTGTATTAATTTTATATAAAATTGGTACTTCTGAAGTTAAGAAAAAACTCTCTGAACAGCAAGATTCAAAATCTTAGTTTTATAATTACTGTAAACAAACCTAGACATTAGAAAGAAAATGCCCCTGGAATTTCCCTAAGGCAGCAGGAAATTGCCAAAGGGCTGCTTCTGGAAAAAGTGAAGACCTTTTCCAACAGTCCTGGTCACAGCTTTTAGTAAAATAAATGTAATAATTGGAAACAGTTAAAAGGCATAGGAACTCTCAAAAGTCCATGACCCTCACCTAAAACTTTCAACAAGCTAGACTTCATTCTTTCTGTGCAACCTGTCCCTGCCCCAAGGCCTAATCTCCTAAAGAATTTATGGAGAGAAGGTCAGGTACAGAAAGTTCGGGGAGGTGTGGTTTGGAATCCTTTTTTTTACCTAGCTTGGAAATTAGAAACGATAAACATAAAAAAAGTGCTGTAGATAGGCTATTTTGTTAACATTATTTTTTTCCAATAATAAATACCTTTGCAATGGCAACAATCAGATCATTATTACAATATAAATAGGTTTGGGGTAAGAATAATTGAATAAAATCTAATAACCCAATTTTAGTAAGTAAAATGAAAGATCTTTGAAAAATATGGAAGAGTTTTCCTGGATTTAAGTTTAGGACAAATAAAACAATTGCAGTATATTTTCCAGAACTTGATAGTCAATGTTCCTTTAAAATTGTTTGTAGTTTTAAGATATTATGAAAACTAGAAGATTTTTTCACTTCCAGTAAAAGGAATTTTATGAAAAATTTGAAAGAGAACAAACACGATTTTAATCTGCTTGAGTATGTTCTCGTTAAATTTATATGCGAGGCGGGCCGCGGTGGCTCAGCGGGCAAGAGTGCTTGCCTGCTATGCCGGAGGACCCCGGTTCGATTCCCGGCCCCAGCCCATGTAAAAAACAAACAAACAAACAAAATATAATAAAACAAGAAAATGTTTAAAGATGTTTCCCTTTCTTCCTCCCTTCCTTCCTTCTATCCTTCCTTCCTTCTCTGTCTTTCCTTCCCTTCCTCCCTCTCTCTTTAAAAAAAAAAAAAAATTTATATGCGAAATAAATAATAAGCTAATACTATAAATTCATTCTCAAAATTCTCTTAAAATAGCCTAACCAAATAGGCTAAGTTACATAAACTGAACAATATACCTGGCAATAATAGCTCTTATATAAAGTATAACAAAATTAAAACTATATTAATGCTTCAAACATATTCTATTTAAGAAGTCAGTTGAGTTTAGTAAGAAATATAAGTGGATTTTTTTTATAACCTTGGTTACCCAGATTTCAAAGAATTTGGCTTTTGGTTACTTGACCATTTGCTACCCCAGTAAATGGAAGAATTTAAATTTAAAGTGGCTTTGTTAATGTCAGTCAGTACATTTTGTTAGTAAATGCTGTCATGAATAAAGAAGACATAATTCTACCTTCAAAGAGTTTATATTCTAGTTAGAATATACATGTGCTAGGGCATAGTATAAGACATAGTAACAAGGGAATAAAAGTGCTGGAAGAATTTTAAAAGCAGATAGATAAAGAATAACCTGAAAAGGCCTCATGGAAGAAATGACACTTGTAAGACCTTTAAACATGAAAGTAGCATTTAAATAAATAGAGATCTGAACTAGGTTTTTCTTAGAAGTTGTAACTTAATTTTGTGAACCAATATATTCCTGGTACTATTTAGCATTTGGGGAATAATGCTAAGAAAAATTTTATGTTTCTTCTGGATCTAAATCCCTTAAATACTGAAAAGCTGATTATATTTCAAACTTGGGGCTTTCTGACCTTCGAAGAGAGTGGATTGAACTGAGGCATTGTAAGCATGTTGTAAATTATCATTTGTGTGCTGTGAGCATAAGGTGTATAGATGCCTGGCTGTGTTCCAAAATCAAGCATAAATTTCTTCCTTTTTCCATTATTTTGTAGTATCTCTGTTTCCCCTTTCCTTCATGAATACTGTTATTGGAAAGAAGTATGCATGTTTACAAAATTTTGTGAATTTGTTATCAAATTTATTTCTGATTATGTGCTGTAAGACCTGAATGAATATACAGAGTTGTAAATAGGGGTTTTGAAAGTGAATTCTGCCTGTCATAGTCAGTGCTGACCAAAATTTAATGTCTGTTATCATATATTTCAAAAAAAGAAAGCTTTTGTGTCAAGCCCGGCATTCATACAAAACTAAACTGTAAGATGTCAAACAATGGT
This sequence comes from Tamandua tetradactyla, assembly GCF_023851605.1. Classification (NCBI taxonomy): domain Eukaryota; kingdom Metazoa; phylum Chordata; class Mammalia; order Pilosa; family Myrmecophagidae; genus Tamandua; species Tamandua tetradactyla. The sequence continues at coordinate 954,801 of NC_135338.1, forward strand.
ATTGTTTTGTTAGCCATGATTTTAGTTATTCTTTAAAAATCACTGATCATGGGTGCCTGGGTCAGATAAGTCCTGAAACTTCTAGGCCCAGCCTCTCCAGAACATCAGCTAGTTCCATCTCCCTACCCCATATTATTCACAGCCCCTTCCAACATGAAAAAGTTAGAATGTCCATAGCCCAAAGAGAGGGACAGGAAGATCAAAGGTGATGGTGGAGTTACACAGAGAAGGTAAGTTTTAACAAATGAATATGATTGCTGAACCGTTAAATTGATCTTTATTTTAGTTTTCAGTATCTTAGAGCAGCTAAAAGTAAAAACCTGAAATTGTGAAACTGTAACCCATATCAAATTCTGAAATGTGTTCTACAACTAATTGTTGTGATGTGCTTTGAAATTTATTCTTTTTTGTATATAGGTTATTTTTCATAAAAAAGAAAATAAAAAATTTTTAAATAATGTTAAAAATATTTATATATTCCTTCTAGCCTCCAACATTCTGGAGCAGCTAGAATGAAAAATCTGAGATGACAACATGTAGCCCATGACAAACTCTGGGATCTGTGCTGTAACTACTTGTCAAAGAATGCTTTGAAAACCATTGCTATTTTCTTTCTTTGGTTTGTATATATGTCATATTATACAATAAAAAAAGTTTTTTAAAAAGCCGCAGATCACAGAGACAGCCAAATTTGCATGTTAGTTGCACTGCTTTTCTCTAAAACTTTTCTCTAAAAGTACATGTAGGTCAGCTATAGGTCAGAGCTCACCTGTAACAAAGAATTTATTTATTTATTTATTTTTTTTTGTAGCAAAGACTTTAAAGAAGAGGCAGGAAAAATTTATAACATATTTTATCTGTTAATTAACACAAATCTGGTAAATGTGTAAAAGTGAAACAGAACAAAGCTGCTATGGTTTGTTAATATAAAACAACTCTAATGCTTTTATTTGTGAAAGTAGCTTCATTAAAAAATGCTTATAAAAACTGGAGCTTGCGGACTTCCGGAGAAGATGGCGGCTTAGTAAGATGCGCGGATCTTAGTTTCTCCTCCAGGACAGCTACTAGGGGAGTAGAAACGATACAGAACAGCTCCCAAAGCCACGACAGGGATAAAAAAGACAGCGTACCCCATCCTGGAACGGCTGGCTGGCTGAGAGAACCCGCTCTGGTGAGATCGCCGAGGGGCGCGGGTTTCACCGGGCGGGGCGGCAAGCAGCCGGAGTCACTCCCTTCCCCCTTCCCGGGCCGGCTGGCAGAATTGGGCAGGCGGTCCCCTCAAACCGCGGCGGCTGGTGCCCACACCACGCGCGGCCCCCCAGACCAACTGAGAGAATTGGATCGGAAATCCCCAGGCCGCAGAGAATGGCGACGGGGGGGGCCCCTTCCAAACCCGTGACTCCCCGGGAACGTGCACTCTCCCGGGCGGGCCGCTGTGGCTGGCACCCTCCCGCCAGCAGGCCGACTAGGAAATTCGGACGGGCTCTTTCCCGGGCTGCGGCGGCCAGCAACCCTCCGCACGTTCGGACCCCGGGCCGGCTGGCACTCTTCCAAGCCGCTTCGGCTACCGAACCTCCCAGACGGCGAGAGTTTTCCAAAGTTAAAGGACCCACAGCACCTTTTACTGGTGGGACCCGCAGGCAAACGTGTGCCATGAGCGCCACCTACTGGGCAGGATAAGAAAAACAGAACCAAGAGATTTTACAGAAAAATCTTACAACCTTGTTGGGTCCGACACCCAGGGAAATCCGACTAAATGCCCAGACGCCAGCAGCAGAAGATAACTGTCCACGCTCAGAAGATTGAGAATATGGCCCAGTCAAAGGAACAAACCAATAGTTCAAATGAGATACAGGAGCTGAGACAACTAATGCTGAATATACGAACAGAAATGGAAAACTTCTTCAAAAATGAAATCGATAAATTGAGGGAGGACATGAAGAGGACATGGGCTGAACATAAAGAAGAAATAGAAAAACTGAAAAAACAAATCACAGAACTTATGGAAGTGAAGGATAAAGTAGAAAAGATGGAAAAAACAATGGATACCTACAATGATAGATTTAAAGAGACAAAAGATAGAATTAGTGATTTGGAGGATGGAACATCTGAATTCCAAAAAGAAACAGAAAATATCGGGAAAAGAATGGAAAAATTTGAACAGGGCATCAGGAAACTCAAGGACAATATGAACCGCACAAATATACGTGTTGTGGGTGTCCCAGAAGGAGAAGAGAAGGGAAAAGGAGGAGAAAAACTAATGGAAGAAATTATCACTGAAAATTTCCCAACTCTTATGAAAGACCTAAAATCACAGATCTAAGAAGTGCAGCGCACCCCAAAGAGATTAGACCCAAATAGGCGTTCTCCAAGACACTTACTAGTTAGAATGTCAGAGGTCAAAGAGAAAGAGAGGATCTTGAAAGCAGCAAGAGAAAACAATCCATCACATACAAGGGAAACCCAATAAGACTATGTGTAGATTTCTCAGCAGAAACCATGGAAGCTAGAAGACAGTGGGATGATACATTTAAATTACTAAAAGAGAAAAACTGCCAACCAAGACTCCTATATCCAGCAAAATTATCCTTCAAAAATGAGGGAGAAATTAAAACATTCTCAGACAAAAAGTCACTGAGAGAATTTGTGACCAAGAGACCAGCTCTGCAAGAAATACTAAAAGGAGCACTAGAGTCAGATACAAAGAGACAGAAGAGAGAGGTATGGAGAAGAGTGTAGAAAGAAGGAAAATCAGATATGATATATATAATACAAAAGGCAAAATGTTAGAGGAAAATATTATCCAAACAGTAATAACACTAAATGTCAATGGACTGAATTCCCCAATCAAAACACATAGATTGGCAGAATGGATTAAAAAACAGGATCCTTCTATATGCTGTCTACAGGAAACACATCTTAGACCCAAAGATAAACATAGGTTGAAAGTGAAAGGTTGGGAAAAGATATTTCATGCAAATAACAACCAGAAAAGAGCAGGAGTGGCTACACTAATATCCAACAAATTAGAATTCAAATGTAAAACAGTTAAAAGAGACAAAGAAGGACACTATATACTAATAAAAGGAACAATTAAACAAGAAGACATAACAATCATAAATATTTATGCACCGAACCAGAATGCCCCAAAATACGTGAGGAATACACTGCAAACACTGAAAAGGGAAATAGACACATATACCATAATAGTTGGAGACTTCAATTCACCACTCTCATCAATGGACAGAACATCTAGACAGAGGATCAACAAAGAAATAGAGAATCTGAATATTACTATAAATGAGCTAGACTTAACAGACATTTATAGGACATTACATCCCACAACAGCAGGATACACCTTTTTCTAAAGTGCTCATGGATCATTCTCAAAGATAGACCATATGCTGGGTCACAAAGCAAGTCTTAACAAATTTAAAAAGATTGAAATCATACACAACACTTTCTCAGATCATAAAGGAATGAAGTTGGAAATCAATAATAGGCGGAGTGCCAGAAAATGCACAAATACATGGAGGCTCAACAACACACTCCAAAACAACGACTGGGTCAAAGAAGAAATTGCTAGAGAAATTAGCAAATAACTCGAGGCGAATGAAAATGAAAACACAACATATCAAAATTTATGGGACGAAGCAAAGGCAGTGCTAAGAGGGAAAATTATTGCCCTAAATGCCTATATCAGAAAAGAAGAAAAGGCAAAAATGCAGGAATTAACTGTCCACTTGGAAGAACTGGAGAAAGAACAGCAAACGAATCCCAAAGAAAGCAAAAGGAAAGAAATAACAAAGATTAGAGCAGAAATAAATGAAATTGAAAACAATAGAGAAAATCAATAAGGCCAGAAGTTGGTTCTATGAGAAAATCAATAAGATTGATGGGCCCTTAGCAAGATTGACAAAAAGAAGAAGAGAGAGGATGCAAATAAATAAGATCAGAAATGGAAGAGGAGACATAACTACTGACCTCACAGAAATAAAGGAGGTAATAACAGGATACTATGAACAACTTTACGCTAATAAATACAACAATTTAGAGGAAATGGACGGGTTCCTGGAAAGACATGACAACCAACTTTGACTCAAGAAGACATAGATGACCTCAACAAACCAATCACAAGTAAAGAAATTGAATCAGTCATTCAAAAGCTTCCGAAAAAGAAAAGTCCAGGACCAGACGGCTTCACATGTGAATTCTATCAAACATTCCAGAAAGAATTAGTACCAACTCTCCTCAAACTCTTCAAAAAAATTAAAGCGGAGGGAAAACTACCTAATTCATTCTATGAAGCCAACATCACCCTCATACCAAAACCAGGCAAAGATATTACAAAAAAAGAAAACTACAGGCCAATCTCTCTAATGAACATAGATGCAAAAATCCTCAATAAAATTCTAGCAAATCGTATCCAACAACACATTAAAAGAATTATACATCATGACCAAGTAGGATTCATCCCAGGTATGCAAGGATGGTTCAACATAAGAAAATCAATTAATGTAATACACCATATCAACAAATTAAAGCAGAAAAATCACATGATCATCTCAATTGATGCAGAGAAGGCATTTGACAAGATTCAACATCCTTTCCTGTTGAAAACATTTCAAAAGATAGGAATACAAGGGAACTTCCTTAAAATGATAGAGGGAATATATGAAAAACCCACAGCTAATATCATCCTCCATGGGGAAAAATTGAAAACTTTCCCCCTAAGATCAGGAACAAGACAAGGATGTCCACTATCACCACTATTATTCAACATTGTGTTGGAGATTCTAGCCAGAGCAATTAGGCAAGAAAAAGAAATACAAGGCATCAAAATTGGAAAGGAAGAAGTAAAACTATCACTGTTTGCAGACGATATGATACTATATGTCGAAAACCCAGAAAAATCCACAACAAAACTACTAGAGCTCATAAATGAGTACAGCAAAGTAGCAGGTTACAAGATCAACATTCAAAAATCTGTAGCATTTCTATACACTAGCAATGAACAAGCGGAGGGGGAAATCAAGAAATGAATCCCATTTACAATTGCAACTAAAAGAATAAAATACCTAGGAATAAATTTAACCAAAGAGACAAAAAACCTATATAAAGAAAACTACAAAAAACTGTTAAAAGAAATCACAGAAGACCTAAATAGATGGAAGGGCATACCGTGTTCATGGATTGGAAGACTAAATATAGTTAAGATGTCAATCCTACCTAAATTGATTTACAGATTCAATGCAATACCAATCAAAATCCCAACAACTTATTTTTCAGAATTAGAAAAACCAATAAGCAAATTTATCTGGAAGGGCAGGGTGCCCCGAATTGCTAAAAACATCTTGAGGAAAGAAAACGAAGCTGGAGGTCTTGCACTGCCTGACTTTAAGGCATATTATGAAGCCACAGTGGTCAAAACAGCATGGTATTGGCATAAAGATAGATATATCGACCAATGGAATCGAATAGAGTGCTCAGATACAGACCCTCTCATCTATGGACATTTGATCTTTGATAAGGCAGTCAAGCCAACTCACCTGGGACAGAACAGTCTCTTCAACAAATGGTGCCTAGAGAACTGGATATCCATATGCAAAAGAATGAAAGAAGACCCATATCTCACACCCTACACAAAAGTTAACTCAAAATGGATCAAAGATCTAAACATTAGGTCTAAGACCATAGAACAGTTAGAGGAAAATGTAGGGAGATATCTTATGAATCTTACAATTGGAGGCAGTTTTATGGACCTTAAACCTAAAGCAAGAGCACTGAAGAAGGAAATAAATAAATGGGAACTCCTCAAAATTAAACACTTTTGTGCATCAAAGAACTTCATCAAGAAAGTAGAAAGACAGCCTACACAATGGGAATCAATATTTGGAAACGACATATCAGATAAAGGTCTAGTATCCAGAATTTATAAAGAGATTGTTCAATTCAACAACAAAAAGGCAGCCAACCCAATTACAAAATGGGAAAAAGACTTGAACAGACACCTCTCAGAAGAGGAAATACAAATGGCCAAAAGGCACATGAAGAGATGCTCAATGTCCCTGGCCATTAGAGAAATGCAAATCAAAACCACAATGAGATATCATCTCACACCCACCAGAATGGCCATTATCAACAAAACAGAAAATGACAAGTGCTGGAGAGGATGCGGAGAAAGAGGCACACTTATCCACTGTTGGTGGGAATGTCAAATGGTGCAACCACTGTGGAAGGCAGTTTGGCGGTTCCTCAAAAAGCTGAATATAGAATTGCCATACGACCCAGCAATACCATTGCTGGGAATCTACTCAAAGGGATTAAGGGCAAAAACTCAAACGGACATTTGCACACCAATGTTTATAGCAGCGTTATTTACAATTGCAAAGAGATGGAAACAGCCAAAATGTCCATCAACAGACGAGTGGCTAAACAAACTGTGGTATATACATACGATGGAATATTATGCAGCTTTAAGGCAGGATAAACTTATGAAGCATGTAATAACATGGATGGACCTAGAGAACATTATGCTGAGTGAGTCTAGCCAAAAACTAAAAGACAAATACTGTATGGTCCCAATGATGTGAATCGACACTCGAGAATAAACTTGGAATATGTCATTGGCAACAGAGTTCAGCAGGAGTTAGAAACAGGGTAAGATAATGGGTAATTGGAGCTGATGGGATACAGACTGTGCAACAGGACTAGATACAAAAACTCAAAAATGGACAGCACAATAATACCTAATTGTAAAGTAATTATGTTAAAACACTGACTGAAGCTGCATCCGAGCTATAGGTTTTTGTTTTGTTTTGTTTTGTTCTTACTATTATTATTTTATTTTTTTCTCTATATTAACATTCTGTATCTTTTTCGGTTATATTGCTAGTTCTTCTAAACCAATGCAAATGTACTAAGAAACGATGATCATGCATCTATGTGATGATGTTAAGAATTACTGATTGCATATGTAGAATGGTATGATTTCTAAAAAAAATGGACAGCACAATACTACCTAATTGTAATGTAATTATGTTAAAACACTGAATGAAGCTGCATCTCAGCCATAGTTGTTTTTTTATATATTTTTGTATTTTTTATTTTTATTTTTATTTTTTCTCTATATTATCATTTTATTTCTTTTTCTGTTGTCTTGCTATTTCTTTTTCTAAATCGATGTATATGTACTAAGAAATGATGATCATACATCTATGTGATGATATTAAGAATTACTGATTCCATATGTAGAATGGAATGATTTCTAAATGTTGTGTTAGTTAATTTTTTTTAATTAATAAAAAAAAAAGGAAGGCTGATGAAAGAAAAAAAAACTGGAGCTTGCATTATAAGCTTTAATTGTTATCTTAAAATTCTGATATGCTTTGCTCTCTGTATAACCTAGTAGCTCCCTGGAATTATAAGTACGCATGTGACAGCTGAGACATAGATTCATTTCCTAGCTCTGTAAGTCAGCATAAGTCCATACAGCAACTTAAAAAAAAAAACTGTAAAGATCAAACTCTGATTAAAGATGTGACTGAAATTAGTCTGGTTAAAACTAAGGGAAATTAATATACAAAGTAAAAAATATATATTGTCTGTATTTTAAAGCTGTAACTTTTGTGTGAGACAAAAAGAAAAATGTTTATTTTGTCCAAAATTTAAATTTCCTGTAGCATATTATCTAATTTAATATCTAATCAGTTTACTTAAATAACCTAATTCGTCTTTACTTGATATAAAACCTAGATTAAGAAATAAAATCTTAATATTCTATGCAAGCTAATGTTATGCCATGATGCATTTCAGAGTATTTGGGGCAGAAAATAAAGGAGTGCTTGCATGATCCCTCGAGGGACTGAGAAAAATACAACTATTGAACTTTCCCACCTGGGGAGTCCCTGCCATTTTCTTAAGCAAGAGGGCTTCCCAGTTTACTAAACCTTAATCTTGAGGCTTGCCCTTATGAAATTCATTTCCTTAATAGCAAACTGAACCTACTTATAATTAGTGCCTAAGTGTCCTCTCAGAGAACCTCTGCTGTAACTCAAATGTGGCCTCTCTGTAAGCCAAACTCCAACCTCCCCACTAAGTGGGGCATGATTTCAAGGGGTGTAACCCTGGCACCATGGAACATAACTGGCCCTGGCATCAAAGGGCATAACTAACCCTGGCATTGTGAGTCCCAGGGATGAGCCTGGCCCCAACAACATGGATTAACTGACCACAAGGGGGGAAAGAGATAGGGTTTCAATGGCTAAGAAATTTCAAATTGAATTAAGAGTTTATTCTGGAGGTTACTCTTATGCAACTTCCAGCCAGATATGCCACGATATGGTAAACACCAACCAACAGTATTCTTGGAAACCCTAAAAGATATCCTGGGCTCTATAATTATTTTTTTATTTTTTTACTGATATATATATATCAATATATATATACCATATAATTATCCAAAGTGTACAATAAATGATTCACAATATCATCATATAGCTGTGCATTTATCATCACAATCTACCTTTTTTCTTTTCTGTGAAAAATAACATATAAACAAAAAAGCAATAAATTTCCAGACACACCACAACAATTAGCTGTAGAACAGATTTCAGAGTTTGGTATGGGTGACAATTCTACATATTTAAGTTTTTACTACTAGCTGCTCCAAGATACTGGTGATTAAAAATACATCAATATGATTCAGCACTCGTACTCATTTATTAAACCCTACCTTCACTGTTTAATTCCACCATCACCTTTGATCTTTTTCCCACTCTTTAGGGGTATTTGGGCTGTGCCCATTCTAACTTTTTCATGTTTCATATGGGATAGGGGAATGGAACAACTTGATGTTCTGGCGAGGCTGGTGTATTAGTTAGGGTTCTCTAGAGAAACAGAATCAACAGGGAACACTTGCAAATATAAAATTTATGAAAGTGTCTCACGTGACCGTAGGAATGCAGAGTCCAAAATCCACAGGGCAGGCTGCGAAGCCGATGACTCCAATGGATGGCCTGGACGAACTCCACAGGAGAGGCTCACCAGCCAAAGCAGGAATGGAACCTGTCTCCTCTGAGTCCTCCTTAAAAGGCTTCCCATGATTGGATTTAGCATCACTAATTGCAGAAGACACTCCCCTTTGGCTGATTACAAATGGAATCAGCTGTGGATGTAGCTGACGTGATCATGACCTAATCCTATGAAATGTCCTCATTGCAACAGACAGGCCAGCACTTGCCCAATCAGATGAACAGGTACCATAACTTGGCCAAGTTGACACCTGTCCCTAACCATGACAGCTGGCCATTCTGCATTTCAGGATTTATCTGATCTAGGGTCACATCTGGAGGTTGTAGGATTCTGGAAAATATCCTAGTGCATGGAACCTTTGTCGAATCCTCCTTCATGCTGTAGGTATTCTTTAGGATTGGTAGGAATGGTTTTGGCAGACTATGATAGGTAGCAATGTCTAACTGAAGCTTGCATAAGAGTGACCTCCAGAGTAACTTCTTGATTCTATTTGAACTCTCTCAGCAGTTGATTCCTTATTTGTTACACTTTTGGTCAGGATGGTAGTGTTGACCCCATGGTGCCAGGCCAGGCTCATCCATGGGAGTCATCTCCCACCCTGCCAGGGAAACTTTCATCCTGGATGTCATGTCCCACACTATGGAGAGGGCAATGATTTCACTTGGAGAGTTACGCTTAGAGAGAGAGAGGCCACATCTGAGCAATGAAAGAGGTCTTCCAGAAGTAACTTTTAGGCATATCTATAGGCAGGCTAAGCTTCTTCACCACATAAATAAGCTTCACAAGAGCAAGCTTCAAAATTAAGGGCTTGGCCTATTGAATTGGATGTCCCTAATGTTTGACACAGTATCAGGGGTTTCCCTGGTGGTAAAGTTTAATAGTTCCATATTTTTTCTCCTGTCCCTCAAGAGACTTGGCCAATATTTTTTATTATCTGCTTAATATACTCTGAGATTTGCCCAGGCATTACATTAAGCCATACAGGATTAAAGGCCCTCATTCTTGTTCTGGGCTCTTTGTGTTTAGATTGTTTAGATGAACTATTGACAGGTTGAGTTTATGTGTTACAGAAAATTTAGGTTCTGGACAAAATAAACCTTTCTTCCTTTGATCTCAAAGAGCAGGTCGAGTTCTAAAATACAGGTGATGTCTTCCTTACCCCTGTATTCTAAATTACCTTAATTGGGACTTGATCAGCTTCATTCTTATCAGGTTATACATATATAAAACAGCCTCTCCAAGTCCAGAAATAAGAATGACTCCAGACTAAATGTGACTGCTATAAAAGTTTAAAATCTAGGCCCCAATTTTCTTATACTTATTTTCTAAATGAGACCATACAATATTTGCTCTTCTATTTCTGATTTTATTTGACCTCACCAAATGTCCCACAGTTTCATTCACAACACTGCATGCCTTACAACTTTGTGCCTTTTTATAGCAGCACAATATCTGATCACATGTATAGACCATCATTCGCTGACCTACTTCTCAGTCAGTGGATCATTCAGCCACCTCCATCCATTGGGCATCATGTGTAAAGTCCAAAGTCAAGAGTCCATCAACACTCTCAATTTTAGATAATTTCATTGTTCCCAAGAGAAAAACAATAAATAAACATACCCTCACCAAATAGAAAACCCAAACCACCTCTTAACTCTCATCCCATGCCCCATTGTTTACTTCTGGCATTGCTGTGGTACTGTTGATGTTTTCCCATTAAATGTAGCCCATTGTATGCATAGCAGTTTTCCTCTTATACCCCCAAATTATACACTCTTTTTACCAGAGTCACACCTTTGAAGTACTTCATGTAAGAACTTATTTATATTTGTAGTAGTATTAATTGGTGGGACACATGGGTCTGTACAACCCCTTTCAATCATGTTCCCCTTCAATATGGTAATATTATTTACAGACCTACTGGTGAACTGCACTATCACTTCTACTATTCCATTAAATTTAATTTCAACATCATTAGCTAACCATTTGCCCATCTCTAGATTCTGTGTAATGCTAGGTCCCCTGTATTCTGTATTATAAGCTTCTGAGTTTACCTGTATCATGGTCATAAAAGCAGATTTGTACAGTAACTATCCTTTCGTGTCTGGTTTATTTCACTCAGCATTATGTCTGAAAGTTCATCCACCTTGTCATGTGCTTCAGGAGGTCATTTTGTCTTACTGCTGTATAATATTCTATCGTATGTATATCATTTTGCTAATCTGCTTGCCTGTTGATGGACACTTGGATTGTTTTCACCTTTTGGTGATTGTGAATAGTGCTGCTATGAACAGCAGTGTGAAAATAACTGTTTATGCAACTGCTTTCAGCTCTTCTAGGTGTGTACTGAGTAGTGGTATTGCTGGGACATGGGGCAACTCAATATTTAGTTTACTGAGGAACTGACAGTCTTCCACAGCAGTTGTACCATTATACACTCCCAGCAGCAGTGCACAACTGTCCCAACTTCTACGCATCCTCTCCAACATTGGTAGCTGACTGTTTGTTTAATAGCAGCTGTTCTTATAAATGTGAGGTGGCATCTCATTGTAGTCTTGATTTCCATTTCCCTTACAGCTAATGAAAATGAACATCACTTCATTTGCCTTTGAGCAACTGTATTTCTCTTTTTTGAGCTATCTATATTTCTCTTCAGAAAAATGGCTATTCATATCTTTAGCCCATTTTAGAATTGACTGTTCTTTTGTTGTTGAGTTGTATGACTTTTTTATGTATACAGGATATCAAACCTTTTACCTGATGTGTGATTTCCTTCCATTGAGTTGGCTGCCTTCTCACCTTTCTGACAGTCTTCTGAGGCATAAAGGTATTTGATTTTGAGAAGTTCCCATTTATCTATTTTTTCTTGTTGCTTGTGCTTTGGGTGTAAAGTTTAGGAAGCTACCTCCTATTACTAGATCTTGAAGATGTTTCCCCACACTTTCTTCTAGGAGTTTTATGGTACTAGTTCTTATATTTACGTGTTTGATCCACTTTGAGTTAATTTTTGTATAGGGTATAAGGTAAGGATCCTCTTTCATTCTTCTGGCTATTGATATCCAGCTCTCCCGTGCCCATTTATTGAAAAGACTCTTTTGTCCCTGTTGGACTTGGAGGCCTTGTAAGAAGTCAGCTGACCGTAGATTTAGTGGCCTGGTTCTGCACTCCTGATTTTATCCCATTGGTCAGTGCTTCTATATTTGTGCAAGTACCGTGCTGTTTCGACCATTGTGGCTTTGTAATAAGCTTTAAAATCAGGAAGTCTTAATCCTTCCACTTCACTCTTCTTTGTAGGATGCTTTTAGCTATTTGGGTTCTCTTTCCCTTCCAGATGAACTTGGTAACTAGCCTTTCCAAGTCTTCAAAGTAGGTTATTGGAATTTTGATTGGTACTGCTCTGAATCTGTAGATCAATTTGGGTAGAACTGACATCTTTAGTACACTTAACCTTTCTTTCCATGAGCAGGGAATGTCTTTCACCCATTTAGATCTTCTTTGATTTCTTTTAGCAATGTTATGTAGTTTTCTGTGTGTGGGTCCTTTACATTCCTAGGTAAGTTCATTCCTAGATATTCACTCTTTAGTTGCTATTTTGAATGGAATTTTTTCCTTAACTGACTCTTTAGTTAGTTCATTGCTTGTGTATAGAAACATTTCTGATTTTTGCACATTAATTTTATGTTCCACCACCTTGCTGAATTTGTTTATTAGCTCAAGGAACTTTGTTGTTACAGGATTTTCCAAGTACAGTATCATGTCATCTGCAAATAATGAAAGGTATACTTCTTCCTTTCCAATTTGGATGCCTTTTATTTCATTTATGTTTATTTTATTTATGTTCATTAGGGAGATTGGCCTGTAATATTCCTTTCTTATATCATCTTTACCCAGTTTTGTTATTAAAGTGCTGTTAGCTTCATAAAATGAGTTAGGTAGCACTCATTTATCCTTAACTTTTTGGAAAAGTTCGAGCAGGATTGGCATTAGTTCTTTTTGGAATGTTTGATAAAATTTCCCTGTGAAGATATCTGGCCCTGAGCTTTTCTTTGTAGGAAGATTTTTGATGACTGATTTAATCTCTTTACCTGTGATTGGTTTGTTAAGCTCTTCTACTTCTTCTTGAATCAGTGTAGCTTATTTGTGTGTTTCTAGGAATCTATCCATTTCATCTAAGTTGTCTAGTTCATTGGCATTTAGTTGTTCACAGTACCCTATAATGATATTTTTATTTTTTCAGGGTCTGTGATAGTGACCCCCTCTCATTTCTAATTTTGTTTTATTTGCATTCTCTCTCTCTCTTTTTTTTTTTTTTTTTTTGTCAGCCTTGCTAGCGGTCCATTGATTTAGCTGGTTTTCTCAAAGAGCCAACTTTTGGTTTTACTAATTCTTTCTGTTGTTTTTTTGTTCTCCCATTTATTTAACTCTGCTTTAATCTTTGTTATTTTTATTCTTCTGTTTGCTTTGGGATTAGTTTGCTGTTCTTTTTCTAGTTCTTCCAGGTGATCAGTTAAGTCCTCAGTTTTGGCTCTTTCTTCTTTTTTAGTATAGGCATTTAGGGCAATGAATTTCCTTCTCAGCATAGCCTTTGTCACATCCCGTAAGTTCTGATATGCTGTATTCTTGTTTTAATTTGTCTCCAGATAGCTACCAATTTTTCTACCAATTTCTTCTTTGACCCAGTGGTTGTCTAAGAGTTTTGTTATTTAATCTCCAAATATTTGTGAAAGTTCTTCTTCTTTGGTGGTTACTGATTCCCAGCTTCATTCCATTGTGATCAGAGAAAGTACTTTGAATAATTTCAATGTTTTAAAATTTATAAATTCCTATTTTCTGCCCCAGTTTATGATCTATTCTGGAGAATGTTACATTAGCACTAGAAAAAAAATGTATAACCTTCTGTTTTGGGGTGTAATGGCATATATATATATATCTGTTAGGTCTAATTCATTTGTCAAATTGTTTAAGTTTTGTCTCCTTATTGATCCTCTGTCTCGTCGTTCCATCCAAAGAGGAGAGTGGTGTACTGAAGTCTCCTACTATTATTGCTAATACATAAGATTGCTCCCTTCGATTCTGACAATGTCTGTCTCATGTACTTTGGAACGCCTTGGTTGTGAGCATAAACATTTATGGTTGCTATTTCTTCTTAGTGAATTGCCCCTTTTATTAATATGCGGTTTCCCTCTTCATCTCTTATGATTTCTTTACATTTCAAAACTATTTTGTCTGATATTAGTATAGCTACTCCTGCTTTCTTTTGTTTACAGTTTGTGTGGAGCACTTTTTTCCACCTTTTCACTTTCAACCTACTTGAATCCTTGTGTCTAAGATGAGTCTCTTGTAAGCAACTGGATTACCTTTCTTAATCCATTCTGCCAATCTGTATCTTTTAATTGGTAAATTTAATCTATTAACATTCAAATTTATTACTGTAGACATTTCTTGAATCCACCACGTTATCCTTTGGATTTTAGTTGTCAGCTCCAAATATCCTTTTCCCTCTTTCTCTTTCATCCTTCAAGTTCCCCTTGCTGGCGCTCTTCAGTTCTGTGCCCTCTTCCAGATCTCCCGCTCCTGTCTTCTTTGTTTTCAGCTAGCAAAACTCCCCTTAGGATTTCTTATAGGGATAGTCCCTTGTTGACAAATTCTCCTACAGTTTATTTTTCTGGAAAATTTTAATATCTCCCTCAGTTTTTTTCTTAATTAAATTTTTTTTTAAAAAAAAACATAACATATGAACATACCACACAATCATTCCATTCTTGGTATATAATCAATAACTCACACTATCATCACATAATTGTATATTCATCCTCATGATCATTTCTTAGAACATTTGCATCAATTCAGAAAAAGAAATAAAAAGAAGAAAGAAAAAAATTCATACATACCATACTCCTTATCCTTCCCTTTCATTGATCACCAGCATTTCAATTTACTAAATTTATTTCAACATTTTTCCCCCTATTATTTATTTATTTTTAATCCATATGTTTTACTCGTCTGTCGATAAGGTAGATAAAAGGAGCATCAGACACAAGGTTTTCACAATCACCCAGTCACATTGTGAAAGCTATATCATTATACAATCATCTTCAAGAAACATGGCTACTGGAACACAGCTCTACATTTTCAGGCAGTTCCCTCCAGCTTCTCCATTACACCTTAACTAAAAAGGTGATATCAATTTAATGCATAAGAATAACCTCAGGATAACCTCTCGACTCTGTTTAAAATCTCTCAGCCATTGACACTTTATTTTTTCTCATTTCTCTCTTCTCCCTTTTGGACGAGAAGATTTTCTCAATCCCTTGATACTGAGTCCCAGCTCATTCTAGGATTTCTGTCCCATGTTGCCAGGAAGGTTTACACCCCTGGGAGTCATGTCGCATGTACAGAGGGGGAGGGCAGTGAGTTTGTTTGTCATGTTGGTTGAGAGAGAGAGGCCACATCTGAGCAACAAAAGAGGTTCTCTTGGGGGTGACTCTTAGGCCTAATTTTAAGTAGGCTTAGCCCATCCTTTGCAGGGATAAGTTTCATATGAACAAACCCCAAGAGTGAGGGCTTGGCCTATTGCTTTGGTTGTCCCCACTGCTTGTGAGAATATCAGGAATTCTCCACATGGGGAACTTGAATTTCCCCTCTTTCTCACCATTCCCCCAAGGGGACTTTGCAAATACTTTTTAATTCACTGTTCAAATCACTCTGGGATTTATTGGGCTATCACTCTGGACAAACCTACAAAATCTCATACCCTACTCAAGGTTCCATGTACTTATGGTGTTCAATCAAACTGTCCACATAAGTAATATTAGGAAATGCAATAGTCAAAATATAAACTTTGTACCAAATAAACATTTTTTGCTTTAGTCTCACACATAAGTTAAAGTTTTGAAATATGAATTACCATCTATTTTCAACATCCTGCAGTAATGACATTCCTTTGTTTTTCCTCATGCAAAACATTTTTAAATTTGTACATTTAGTCACTATCATTATACACTCTATACACTTTAATCTCTCCCTCAGGTTTGAAGGACAATTTGGCTGGGTACAGAATTCTTGGCTAGAAGTTTTTCTCTTTCAGGATCTTAAATATATTATACTATTGCCTTCTTGCCTCCATAGTGCCAGCTGAGTAATCTGAACTCAGTCTTATGTAGTTTCCTTTGTATGTAGTGGTTCATTTTTCTCTTGCTGCTTTCAGGATTTTCTGCTTCTCTTCAATATTTGACAAACTGATTAGTATATGTCTTGGTGTTGGTCAATTTGGAGTTCATTAGGCTTCTTTGATTTGCATTTTTATGTCTTTTATAAAGGTTGGGAGGTTTCCCCCATTGTATCCTCAACTTGTCTCCCTTGTCCTTTACTATTCTCTTCTTCTGGGACACCAAAGATCTTACATTTTTGTGCTTTGTTTTGTCCATCTATTCTCTGAGATCCAATTCAAATTTTCCCTTCTCTTTTGCCATTTGCTCTTTTTGTGTTCAAAATCAGTTGCACTGTCCTCTGATTTGCCTGTTCTTTCTTCTGCCTCTTCAATTCTGCTGTTGTGTGTCTCTAGTATATTTATTTGGTCTACAGCATCTTTAATCTCTGTGATATCTGCTATTTTTCTATTTATTCTTTCAAATTCTTATGTTCTTCTAGTATGTTCTTGATCTCCTTTATATCATTAGCCAACTCATTAATTTTATTTAGTAGAGTTCTATGAACATATTTGATTAGTTGTCCCAAAGTCTCTTCCCATGCTTTAATTTGTTCATTAGGCTGGCTACATCTGTCTGCATGTTCATATGCTTTGTGATCTTCTATTGCATTTGAGGCATATAAGTATCTTGATAGGGTTACTTTAGAGGTTGATTTCCTTCAGTAGTCTAAAGCTATGTATTTGCAGGATGGGTGTGGAATAAGATGTGGGGTATGGGGTGGGGCAAAACAGTGTGGTTACAGGTTGCAGTGCAAGTATCGCCATGGGTTGGGGATGCTACCCTGGTGCCTGTGAGAATGGGGTGGGGGTACAGGGTTTTGGAGGTGTAGTTGGGGGGCGTGGGAGCCGAGAGCATCTCAGGGAGGCCTTGAAGGGCAGGAGAGGGTGTAACATGGGGGACACAGTGGTAAGGCACAGGTGGAGGCAGATGTTGAGATGCAGGGGGATGGGTGTGTGGGCAGGATATGGATGGTGCATGGAACGTGGGGGTCAAGGGTATCAGGGTGTGGGGTATGGGGCTCAGAGGTCAGGGTGCAAGGAGGCCAGGATGCAGGTGTGTCCTTGCACAGGGGGAGGACCCCACGGGGGCTGGGATCTGGATGCACGAGTGTGCAGGAGTGGGGCACAGGTTACTGGGATTGCTGGACATGGGTCAGGGGCAGGTGTTGGGTGAGCAGGGCCTTGGCATGGGTGCACAGGTGTGGTGGGGGGTGGAGCAGGAGTGCATGCATGAGCAGGGCGGGGGCTATGTGGCACATATGCACACATGAGCACCTGCCAGGTGTAAGAGCAAGGTGTTTGTGCTGGGAGGTGGGGCAAGGGTGGGTACTTGTGCGGGGCAGGGGAAGTGGAACGCAGAGCTCGAGAGGTCAGTGTACAGATGCGTGCGTGCCTGGTGGAGACGATGTCACTGTGCAAGTGCACGGGTCAGTGGGGTGGGATTGCTGCTGCACAGGCTGGGGTCGGGTGTGGCCTGGATGTGCAGGGCAGCTCTTGCTCAGAGCTGGGGGGCTGGGGCGGGCTGCATGCATGGGCGGGGCCATGGTGGCGGGGTGCAGGGTTCGAGAGGGTGGGGCACAGATGTGTGGGAGCTAGGGTGGGCAGGATGTGGTGTGTGGGTGTGTACAGGGCCGGACGCTGATGTAGGCGATTGCAGAGCTCAGCAGGAG
Organism: Tamandua tetradactyla; assembly: GCF_023851605.1. NCBI lineage: Eukaryota > Metazoa > Chordata > Mammalia > Pilosa > Myrmecophagidae > Tamandua > Tamandua tetradactyla. Next base: position 972,717 of record NC_135338.1, read on the forward strand.
TGGGGCAGGGTTGTGCAACTGCGTGGGCTGGGGGCGGGTGTAGCCCAGGTACATAGGTATGTGCCTGCAGCCCAGATGTGCAGGTGAGCACCTGCAGGGGGCAGGGAGGGTGAGGTGGGGGTGGAGGGGCTGGGTGCATGTGCATGGGTCTCAGGAGGGGTGGGGTGAGACCGTGCACTTGCGCGGGAGAGGTGTGTTAAGCTGGGGCAGGCTTGCGCTCCTTCATGGGGCTGGGGTGTGGGGCCGGGTTGCCTAGGTATGTGGGAGGGCGTCGGGGCGTGGGTGCTTTGAGCGTAGTGGGGGAGGCAGGTGGCAGGGTTCAGGTGTGTGGGTGTGTGAGGAGTTGCGGGCTTTGGGGTGGGGCAGCGCACGTGAGTGTAGCAGGTGTACAGAATGCAACTTGGCTTACTGCCTAGACTCCATCACTAAAGACTCTAAAGTTAAAAAACTGGATACATGGGTGCAAAAGAAGATTCATCACAAGGTTTTTGTAATCACAGAGACAGAAGATAAGGGCTATGCAATCATTATCAGAGATCAAAGTAGCTGGGTTACAATTTTGAGATTTCAAGTATTTCCATCTGTCTACTTAACTATACCAGAAAGCAAAAAGGAATATCTCTACAATGATTGAGCAATCAAAATCATCCCTTAAATCCTGAATTCTCAATTACATTAGCTCTGCATCCAACAGAGAAGCTTTCCTCTGATTGCTGGATGAGGAGACTGCACTTGGAAATTTGTTTTTGAAGGGAGCAGCCCCCAGCATAAAGGAAATTTTTTTTTTTCTTAAAATACCACTGAATTTGGTCCCTCAGTTTGGATTTGGTTATTTGGGTGCTCGGTGGCACATAAACTCCCGTCAAAGCTGTTTTTGGAGGGAGGAGCCCTTGGCATCAGAAAAATCTGAGCCATTGAGAATTGGTACCTAGGTTTTAGCTTCCATTCTTGTTTTTCAGTTTTTGGTTTGTGTTTTCTCTCAAAATCTGTCTGAAGAGCATAAAAAAAAAAAAACAGAAAGAGGGCAATAAATAAGATTCCACAAGGATTCCAGGCACTAGAGTAACTTGCCAGAAACCTACAACCTCCAGATGGGTCCCTGGTCCAGATAAGTCCTGAAACCGAGCCCAGCCTCTCCAGAACATCAGATAGTTCCATCTCCCTACCCCATGTTAGTGACAGCCCCTTCCAATATCAAAAATTTAGAATTGCCATAGCCCAAACAACTCCAAAGAGAGGTATGGAAAGATCAAAGGTGATGGTGGAATTATACGTAGAAGATAGGACTTAACAAATGAATGTGAATGCTTAATCATTAAACTGATATCTCTTTAATCTCCAGTATTTTAGAGCAGCTAGAAGTAAAAACCTAAAATTGTGAAATTGTAACCCATGTCAAAGTTTGAAATATGTTCTACAACTAACTGTGGTGCTGTGCTTTGAAATTTATAGCTTTTTTGTACATATGTTATTGTTCACAAAAAAAGAAAGAAAAAACAGTCGATTGTGATGATCAAAAAGTATTTAAGCCCTGTAGCCTCCTATATTTTGGAGCAGCTAGAGGGAAAAATCTGAGAGGATCATATGGTAGCCCACGACAAACTCTGGGATCTATCTGTAGCCACTTTTTGAAGAGTGCTTTGAAAACTATTGCTTTTTTCTTTCTTTGCTTTATATATATGTTATATTATACAATTTAAAAAGTTAAAAAAAAAAGAGAAAGAAAAGAAAAATTAGGAATCAACATGAATGAAAAATATAAGGAAAATAAAAAAGGATGATCCCTTAAATTGCATTCATAAGCACTGAGAACAATTTGCGTATGAATAAAAGCATGAAACATTATGGATTAGAGGATGGTCACAAGAGGCCATGCCAGGGATCAATAGAATATAATGCTGTTTGGCAGCTAAATTCTGTGTGTGCAGTGTTTTATGGCTGTAGCTCAGAATGAAAAGCTGCAGAGAAAATGTTTGGGACATGACATTTTACTTACTAGCCAAGCCACTAGCCTCTTCTCAAAAGCACCTGAATTTTAGGCTGGAGAGGAGATAAAGGAAGCCGCCAGCCCCCAGGTTAGAAAAGTGCAAGTTGAGGTTCCCAGCACTCAGGTAAGTGAGGCTTGAACTCCAGGCTGAGAAAGTAGTGGCCAAGATTTCTATGCCCTCTCCTCTCATGGGGGAACGCCCCAAAGCCCCTGTGCAGATGCTCATGGGTCCAGTGCTCCCCGTCTTCCTCCGCTAGAGCCTGCCATTTTTGCACTCCCCTTCCCCTTCCCTTGTAGTGTACAACTTTGTCACTTGCTCTGCTTCCTCTCCCTCTGGTTCCTTTTCGGAAGGCTGAGGATGAGCCTGATGCCTATGAACTCTCTTGAACGTGTAACTGAGAAGTTAGGATTTAATGGATGGTTATGATTACGGAGTAGTCATTATATAGATACTCTTTTTTACTTTCTGTTATATTAGAGAGAAGGAAATACCTGAAATCTTTGAATTGTAATCCACCTGCCATGATCTCTGATAATGATTGTACAGCTTTTATCTTGTGCCTTGTGATTGTAAAAATCTTGTCATTAGTACCCATTTATCCAGTTTTTCAACTTTAGAGTCTCATGACTACTTGTGATCACAAAGGCAGTCCCTAATGTTTATTACTGAAGGATCTTGGGTCAGTCCAGAACTAATCCAACCCAAGTCCAAAGTTATCTTGATAATGGAGGCTGGATCTAACCAAAATTGGCCTGACAATTTTGTAAAGTAGCTTAGACTTTAACCTATAAGTGACCTGTACCTCACTAAAAAATCACACCCATCTTCATTTTAAGGCGGCCATTTTCTTATATATGTTCTGTGACTAAGCATGTAATCAACCCACACATGCTCAATAATTAGATCACCTATAATTACATCATCTAGAGCCATTGTGTGCATCATCCTAAAACCTGCCCATCTTTTAATATTGTAAAACTATCAGAATTACTGTAATTCAGAGAGACAGATGTTTGAGCTGATAGGTTACCTGATCTCCTGTTACATGCCTAGCAATAAATTTTTTCTCTCTTTGAGACTCCAGTGTCTCAGGAATTGGTCATTTGAGCACATTAGGCAAAACAACCCAACACTTTCTTTAGTAACGGGATTTGCGCAGGAATGCAAAGGTGGTTCAATGCAAAGACTGCTAAAGATGTGTTTCAGTTTGTAAGGTACTGGAATGCAGAATGGTTCTCAAAAGGGGAATTTATTAAGTTCTAAGGCCATGAAAATGGCCAAATTAAGGGAAGTCTATAAAAACTTCCAAACTAAGGCATCAGGGAGATACCTTAGCTCAAGAAGGCTGATGACATTCTGGGTTTCTCTCTCTGTTGGGAAAGCACAGGGTGATGTCTGCCAGCTCTCTTCATTTCACAAGGTGTCGTGGTTAGGGACAGGTGTCAACTTGGTCAAGTTGTGGTACCTGTTTATCTGATTGGGCAAGCGCTGGCCTGTCTGTTGCAATGAGGACATTTAATAGGATTAGGTCATGATCACGTCAGCTACATCCACAGCTGATTCCATTTGTAATCAGCCAAAGGGGAGTGTCTTCTGCAATTGGTGATGCTAAATCTAATCATGGGAAGCCTTTTTGTGTGTGTGTGTGTGTGTGTGTGTGTGTGTGTGTTATTTTTTTTTTATTTTTTTATTAACGGAAAGAAAGAAAAAAAAGGAAAAAAAGAAATTAACACAATATTTAGAAATCATACCGTTCTACATATGCACTCAGTAATTCTTAACATCATCACATAGATGCATGATCATCGTTTCTTAGTACATTTGCATCGGTTTAGAGGAACTAGCAACACAACAGAAAAAGATATAAAATGTTAATATACAGAAAAGAAATAAAAGTAGTAATGATAGTAAAAAACAACAACAAAAAAAACCCTATAGCTCAGATGCAGCTTCATTCAGTGTTTTAACATGATTACTTTACAATTAGGTATTATTGTGCTGTCCATTTTTGAGTTTTTGTATCTAGTCCTGTTGCACAGTCTGTATCCCTTCTGCTCCAATTACCCATTATCTTACCCTGTTTCTAACTCCTGCTGGACTCTGTTACCAATGACATATTTCAAGTTTATTCTCGAATGTCCGTTCACATCAGTGGGACCATACAGTATTTGTCCTTTAATTTTTGGCTGGACTCACTCAGCATAATATTCTCTAGGTCCATCCATGTTATTACATGCCTCATAAGTTTATCTTGTCTTAAAGCTGCATAATTTTCCATCGTACATATATACCACAGTTTATTTAGCCATTCTTCTGTTGATGGACATTTTGGCTGTTTCCATCTCTTTGCAATTGTAAATAACGCTGCTATAAACATTGGTGTGCAAATGTCCGTTTGTGTCTTTGCCCTTAAGTTCTTTGAGTAAATACCTAGCAATGGTATTGCTGGGTCATATGGCAATTCTATATTCAGCTTTTTGAGGAACCGCCAAACTGCCTTCCACAGTGGTTGCACCATTTGACATTCCCACCAACAGTGGATAAGTGTGCCTCTTTCTCCGCATCCTCTCCAGCACTTGTCATTTTCTGTTTTGTTGATAATGGCCATTCTGGTGGGTGTGAGATGATATCTCATTGTGGTTTTGATTTGCATTTCTCTAATGGCCAGGGACATTGAGCATCTCTTCATGTGCCTTTTGGCCATTTGTATTTCCTCTTCTGAGAGGTGTCTGTTCAAGTCTTTTTCCCATTTTGTAATTGGATTGGCTGCCTTTTTGTTGTTGAATTGAACAATCTCTTTATAAATTCTGGATACTAGACCTTTATCTGATATGTCGTTTCCAAATATTGATTCCCATTGTGTAGGCTGTCTTTCTACTTTCTTGATGAAGTTCTTTGATGCACAAAAGTGTTTAATTTTGAGGAGTTCCCATTTATTTATTTCCTTCTTCAGTGCTCTTGCTTTAGGTTTAAGGTCCATAAAACTGCCTCCAATTGTAAGATTCATAAGATATCTCCCTACATTTTCCTCTAACTGTTTTATGGTCTTAGACCTAATGTTTAGATCTTTGATCCATTTTGAGTTAACTTTTGTGTAGGGTGTGAGATATGGGTCTTCTTTCATTCTTTTGCATATGGATATCCAGTTCTCTAGGCACCATTTATTGAAGAGACTGTTCTGTCCCAGGTGAGTTGGCTGACTGCCTTATCAAAGATCAAATGTCCATAGATGAGAGGGTCTATATCTGAGCACTCTATTCGATTCCATTGGTCGATATATCTATCTTTATGCCAATACCATGCTGTTTTGACCACTATGGCTTCATAATATGCCTTAAAGTCCGGCATCGCGAGACCTCTAGCTTCGTTTTTTTCCCTCAAGATGTTTTTAGCAATTCGGGGCACCCTGCCCTTCCAGATAAATTTGCTTATTGGTTTTTCTAATTCTGAAAAATAAGTTGTTGGGATTTTGATTGGTATTGCATTGAATCTGTAGATCAGTTTAGGTAGGATTGACATCTTAATTATACTTAGTCTTCCAATCCATGAACATGGTATGCCCTTCCATCTATTTAGGTCTTCTGTGATTTCTTTTAGCAGTTTTTTGTAGTTTTCTTTATATAGGTTTTTTGTCTCTTTGGTTAAATTTATTCCTAGGTATTTTATTCTTTTAGCTGTGATTGTAAATGGGATTCGTTTCTTGATTTCCCCCTCAGCTTGTTCATTACTAGTGTATAGAAAAGCTACAGATTTTTGAATGTTGATCTTGTAACCTGCTACTTTGCTGTACTCATTTATGAGCTCTAGTAGTTTTGTTGTGGATTTTTCTGGGTTTTCAACATATAGTATCATATCATCTGCAAACGGTGATAGTTTTACTTCTTCCTTTCCAATTTTGATGCCTTGTATTTCCTTTTCTTGTCTAACTGCTTTGGCTAGAACTTCTAACACAATGTTGAATAATAGTGGTGATAGTGGACATCCTTGTCTTGTTCCTGATCTTAGGGGGAAAGTTTTCAATTTTTCCCCATGGAGGATGATATTAGCTGTGGGTTTTTCATATATTCCCTCTATCATTTTAAGGAAGTTCCCTTGTATTCCTATCTTTTGAAGTGTTTTCAACAGGAAAGGATGTTGAATCTTGTCAAATGCCTTCTCTGCATCAATTGAGATGATCATGTGATTTTTCTGCTTTGATTTGTTGATGTGGTGTATTACATTAATTGATTTTCTTATGTTGAACCATCCTTGCATACCTGGGATGAATCCTACTTGGTCATGATGTATAATTCTTTTAATGTGTTGTTGGATACGATTTGCTAGAATTTTATTGAGGATTTTTGCATCTATATTCATTAGAGAGATTGGTCTGTAGTTTTCTTTTTTTGTAATATCTTTGCCTGGTTTTGGTATGAGGGTGATGTTGGCTTCATAGAATGAATTAGGTAGTTTTCCCTCCACTTCGATTATTTTGAAGAGTTTGAGGAGAGTTGGTACTAATTCTTTCTGGAATGTTTGATAGAATTCACATGTGAAGCCGTCTGGTCCTGGACTTTTCTTTTTAGGAAGCTTTTGAATGACTGATTCAATTTCTTTACTTGTGATTGGTTTGTTGAGGTCATCTATTTCTTCTTGAGTCAAAGTTGGTTGTCATGTCTTTCCAGGAACCTGTCCATTTCCTCTAAATTGTTGTATTTATTAGCGTAAAGTTGTTCATAGTATCCTGTTATTACCTCCTTTATTTCTGTGAGGTCAGTAGTTATGTCTCCTCTTCCATTTCTGATCTTATTTATTTGCATCCTCTCTCTTCTTCTTTTTGTCAATCTTGCTAAGGGCCCATCAATCTTATTGATTTTCCCATAGAACCAACTTCTGGTCTTATTGATTTTCTCTATTGTTTTCATGTTTTCAATTTCATTTATTTCTGCTCTAATCTTTGTTATTTCTTTCCTTTTGCTTGCTTTGGGATTCGTTTGCTGTTCTTTCTCCAGTTCTTCCAAGTGGACAGTTAATTCCTGCATTTTTGCCTTTTCTTCTTTTCTGATAAAGGCATGTAGGGCAATAAATTTCCCTCTTAGCACTGCCTTTGCTGCGTCCCATAAGTTTTGATATGTTGTGTTTTCATTTTCAGTTGCCTCTAGGTATTTACTAATTTCCTTTGCAATTTCTTCTTTGACCCACTTGTTGTTTAAGAGTGTGTTGTTGAGCCTCCATGTATTTGTGAGTTTTCTGGCACTCTGCCTATTATTGATTTCCAACTTCATTCCTTTATGATCTGAGAAAGTGTTGTGTATGATTTCAATCTTTTTAAATTTGTTAAGACTTGCTTTGTGACCCAGCATATGGTCTATCTTTGAGAATGATCCATGAGCACTTGAAAAAAAGGTGTATCCTGCTGTTGTGGGATGTAATGTCCTATAAATGTCTGTTAAGTCTAGCTCATTTATAGTAATATTCAGATTCTTTATTTCTTTATTGATCCTCTGTGTAGATGTTCTGTCCACTGATGAGAGTGGTGAATTGAAGTCTCCAACTATTATGGTAGATGTGTCTATTTCCCTTTTCAGTGTTTGCAGTGTATTCCTCACGTATTTTGGGGCATTCTGGTTCGGTGCATAAATATTTATGATTGTTATGTCTTCTTGTTTAATTGTTCCTTTTATTAGTATATAGTGTCCTTCTTTGTCTCTTTTAACTGTTTTACATTTGAATTCTAATTTGTTGGATATTTGTGTAGCCACTCCTGCTCTTTTCTGGTTGTTATTTGCATGAAATATCTTTTCCCAACCTCTCACTTTCAACCTATATTTATCTTTGGGTCTAAGATGCGTTTCCTGTAGACAGCATATAGAAGGATCCTGTTTTTTAATCCATTCTGCCAGTCTATGTCTTTTGATTGGGGAATTCAGTCCATTAACATTTAGTGTTATTACTGTTTGGATAATATTTTCCTCTACCATTTTGTCTTTTGTATTATATATATCATGTCTGACTTTCCTTCTTTCTACACTCTTCTCCATATCTCTCTCTTCTGTCTCTTTATATCTGACTCTAGTGCTCCCTTTAGTATTTCTTGCAGAGCTGGTTTCTTGGTCACAAATTCTCTCAGTGACATTTTGTCTGAGAATGTTTTAATTTCTCCCTCATTTTTGAAGGACAATTTTGCTGGATATAGGAGTCTTGGCTGGCAGTTTTTCTCTTTTAGTAACTTAAATATATCATCCCACTGTCTTCTAGCTTCCATGGTTTCTGCTGAGAAATCTACACATAGTCTTATTGGGTTTCCCTTGTATGTCATGGATTGCTTCTCTCTCACTGCTTTCAAGATCCTCTCTTTCTCTTTGACCTCTGACATTCTAACTAGTAAGTGTCTTGGAGAACACCTATTTGGGTCTAATCTCTTTGGGGTGCGCTGTACTTCTTGGGTCTGTAATTTTAGGTCTTTCATAAGAGTTGGGAAATTTTCATTGATAATTTCTTCCATTAGTTTTTCTCCTCCTTTTCCCTTCTCTTCTCCTTCTGGGACACCCACAACACGTATATTTGTGCGGTTCATATTGTCCTTGAGTACCCTGATACCCTGTTCGAATTTTTCCATTCTTTTCCAGATAGTTTCTGTTTCTTTTTGGAATTCAGATGTTGTATCCTCCAAATCACTAATTCTATCTTCTTTCTCTTTAAATCTATCATTGTAGGTATCCATTGTTTTTTCCATCTTTTCTACTTTATCCTTCACTTCCATAAGTTCTGTGATTTGTTTTTTCAGTTTTTCTATTTCTTCTTTATGTTCAGCCCATGTCTTCTTCATGTCCTCCCTCAATTTATCGATTTCGTTTTTGAAGAGGTTTTCCATTTCTGTTCGTATATTCAACATTAGTTGTTTCAGCTCCTGTATCTCATTTGAACTATTGGTTTGTTCCTTTGACTGGGCCATATTTTCAATTTTCTGAGTGTGATCCGTTATTTTCTGCTGGCGTATGGGCATTTAGTCAGATTTCCCTGAGTGTTGGACCCCACAGGTTGTAAGATTTTTCTGTGAAATCTCTGGGTTCTGTTTTTCTTATCCTGCCCAGTAGGTGGCGCTCGTCGCACACGTTTTTCTACGGGATCCACCAGTAAAAGTTGCTGTGGGTCCTTTAACTCTGGAAAACTCTCTCCGTAGGGGAGGTTTGGCAGCCGAAGCGTCTTGGAAGAGTGCCAGCCGGCCCGGGGGTCCGAACGCGGGGAGGGTCGCCGGCCGCTGCAGCACGTGAGAGCGCCCGACCAAATTACCTACTCGGCCCGGGGCGCCAAGCGTGGCGGAAGGGTGCCAGCTGTCGCAGCCCGGGAGAGTGCACTGTTCCCAGGCGGACCGGGGAGTCACGTGTTTGGAAGGGACCCCCTGGTCACCATTCTCTGCAGTCTGGGGATTTCTGACCCAACTCTTTCAGTTGGTCTGGGGGGCCTCACGTGGTGGGGACGCCAGCCACCGCGGCCTGAGGGGACCGCCTGCCCAATTCTGCCAGATGGCCTGGGAAGGAGGAAGGGAGGGACTCTGGCCGCTTGCCGCCCGCCTGGGAAAGCCCGCGTCCCTCGGTGTTCTCACCGGAGCTGGTTCTCCCAGACAGTCAGCCGTTCCAGGATGGGGTACGCTGTCCCTTTGATCTCCGTCGTGGCTCCGGGAGCTGTTCTGTATTGTCTCCACTCCCCCAGTAGCTGTTCTGCAGGAGGAAAAATGAGGGCAGCAAGGCTGTCGAGGCTGATAGCAGAGGAGCCGGTGAAGGCGGGGGAAGATGGCACCGTGGTGGTTGGAGAGCTGCCGGAGCAGGAGGGGGAAGAGGGGAGAAGGAGGGCAGGCGGGTCGGCTGCAGCGGGGCGTGGGCGCCGCGCGGCGGGCCGGCGGAGAAAGAGAGGGGAGAAGGAGGGCGGGCAGGTCGGCTGCTGCGGGGCGTGGGCATGGGAAGCCTTTTAAGGAGGACTCAGAGGAGACAGATTCCATTCCTGCTTTGGCTGGTGAGCCTCTCCTGTGGAGTTAATCCAGGCCATCCATCGGAGTCATCGGCTTCGCAGCCTGCCCTGTGGATTTTGGACTCTGCGTTCCTACAGTCATGTGAGACACTTTCATAAATTTTATATTTGCAAGTGTTCCCTGTTGATTCTGTTTCTCTAGAGAACCCTAACTAATACCTCTTGGTACCAGGAGTGGTTCTTAAGAAACAGAATCTTAAAAATGGGTTTTTATGAATGGTTTTCTACTCTGACTGGACTCGGAGACATGAAGGACTCTGATTCACATAATCAGAATGACACTCCCAATCCATGGAGTGAGTTGGCAAAGGAGATAGTCAAAATAGCATCATTCGATTCTCCTAATGCTTCACTTGTACGAAGCCAGACTCTGGGGGATAATGTTTTTGACACCTTTACAGAGTTTTGTAGAAATAAAGAGTTATAGAGATGTTGGTTGGTTGTTGTTAGATACACTGTCTACATTAAGGGGAGAAAGGGATGGGCTTAAGGCTTCAAACGAGAAGCTTAAGTGCTGTCTCAAAGATGTAGACGTTTCTATGAGTATGCTGAAGGAAAATCTTATTTCCTGTAGCCGTAGACCTGAGATCGCTGAAAATCAGACTCAAAATTTTATTGTTAGAGTAGAAACATTACAACGTAAACTGAAATCTCAGTCTTGCATGGTGTCTGCCGTTAAAGTGAGGGCATTGATTGGAAAGGAGTTGGACCCTGAAAAATGGGATGGTGACATATGGATTGATAATGATGTTGGGGGTGAGGTTGAAAACCCTAGACCATGCTGAGCCTTCTCTAGATAACCCTGTAATAGTCTGCCCTGAGGACATAACTGCCCCACCTCCAGCCTGCCTTGAGGAGTTGGCCACCCAACCTCCTCCTGAAGGGATTAGCCCTAGAGTTATTAATCCTGTTTCACCAGATGAAACTGCAAATGAAGGCCCTGAAGCAAATGGCTTGGAAGATATTTCTAATTCTTTTCATGACCCACCCCCACCACCCCTCATTTCTTCTAGACCTATAACTAGACTAAAGTCCCAACAGGCCCCTAAAGGTGAGGTACAAAGTATCACACACGAGGAGGTACGTTATATTCCAAAAGAACTGTGTGAGTTTTCCGATTTATATAGACATAAATCAGGGGAATATGTGTGACAATGGATTTTAAGAGTGTGGGATAATGGTGGGAGGAATATAAGGCTGAATCAGGCTGAATTTATTGATATGGGCCCACTAAGCAGAGATTCTGCATTCAATGTTATAGTTTGAGCGGTTAGAAAAGGTGTTAACAGCTTGTTTGGGTGGTTGGTTGAAACATGGATCAAAAGGTGGCCAACATTACCTGAGGTTGAAATGCCAGAACTGCCCTGGTATAATGTAGATGAGGGGATTCAGAGGCTTAGAGAGATTGGAAAGTTAGAGTGGATTTATCATGCAAAGCCTGCTCTTACACCCCAGGAATGTCCAGAGGATGCACCTTTTACCAGAACAATGAGAAATAAGTTTGTGAGACTAGCACCATCATCCCTCAAGAGCTCTGTGGTTGCACTTCTTTGTAGGTCAGATATTTCTGTAGGAACTGCTGTCACTGAGTTGGAATCCTTAAACACAATGGGGATGACAGGATCTCGAGTTGGCAGAAGCCAGGTGGCAGCACTTAATCACCAAAGACAGGGTAGACGCGGCTATTATAATAGACAACAAACTCAAAGGAGGCATCAAAATTATATGACACGCAGAGATTTGTGGCATTGGCTAGTAAATCACGGGGTGCCTAGAAATACAATAGAAGGGCAGTCTACTAAATTCTTGTTGGAGCTGTATGAACGAAAGAGTTCTAGGTCAAGGGAACAGAAGTCTAACCTGAATTACAAAAACACAGAGTCATGGCCCCTTAATCAACTTCCAGACTTGAAACAGTTTACAGACCCTGAACCCCTTGAATGAAGGGGAGGCCAGGTTCCTTTGGGGGAGAAACCTGTTACACTGCCACAAATTTATACTGTTAACCTTCCTCTAAGTCTTCCCCAAGGAGACCGACGGCCTTTTACCAGGGTAACTGTGCACTGGGGAAAAGGAAATGATCAGATATTTCGGGGATTATTAGACACTGGTTCAGAAGTGACATTAATTCCAGGGGACCCAAAACGTCACTCTGGACCACCAGTCAGAGTGGGGGCTTTTGGAGGCCAGGTGATCAGTGGAGTTTTAGCTCAGGTCCGTCTCACAGTGGGTCCAGTGTGTCCCCGGACCCATCCTGTAGTTATTTCCCCAGTTCCGGAATGTATCATTGGAATGACATACTGAGCAACTGGCAGAATCCCCACGTTGGTTCTCTAACTCGTGCAGTGAGGACTATTGTGGTGGGAAAGGCCAAGTGGAAGCCACTAGAACTGCCCCTACCAAGCAAAATAGTAAATCAGAAGCAATACCATATTCCTGGAGGGATTGCAGAGATTACTGCCACTCTTAAGGACTTGAAAGATGCAGGGGTGGTGATTCCCACCACATCCCCGTTCAACTCTCCTATTTGGCCTGTGCAGAAAACAGATGGGTCTTGGAGAATGACAGTGGATTATCGTAAACTCAACCAGGTGGTAACTCCAATTGCAGCTGCTGTTCCAGATGTGGTATCATTGCTTGAGCAAATCAATACATCCCCTGGTACCTGGTATGCAGCTATTGATCTGGAAAATGCTTTTTTCTCAATAGCTATTAGTAAGGACCACCAGAAACAGTCTGCTTTCAGTTGGCAAGGTCAGCAATATACTTTCACTGTCCTACCTCAGGGGTATATCAACTCTCCAGCCCTATGTCATAATCTTGTTCACAGAGACCTTGATCGTTTCTGCCTCCCACAAGACATCACACTGGTCCATTATATTGATGATATCATGTTGATTGGACCTAGTGAGCAAGAAGTAGCAACTACTCTAGATTTACTGGTAAGGCATTTGCATGTCAGAGGATGGGAGAGAAATCCAACAAAAATACAGGGGCCTTCCACCTCAGTAAAATTTCTAGGTGTCCAGTGGTGTGGGGCATGTCGAGATATCCCTTCTAAGGTGAAGGATAAATTGCTGCATCTGGCCCCTCCCACAACCAAAAAAGAGGCACAATGCCTAGTTGGTCTTTTTGGATTTTGGCGATAACATATTTCTCATTTGGGTGTGCTACTCCGGCCCATTTATCGAGTGACCAGAAAAGCTGCTAATTTTGAGTGGGGACCTGAACAAGAGGAGGCTCTGCGACAGGTCCAGGCTGCTGTACAAGCTACTCTGCCACTTGGACCGTATGATCCAGCAGATCCAATGGTGCTGGAAGTGTCAGTGGCAAATAGAGATGCTGTCTGGAGCCTTTGGCAGGCCCCTATAGGAGAATCACAACACAGACCCTTAGGATTTTGGAGCAAAGCCTTACCATCTGCTGCAGATAACTACTCTCCTTTTGAGAAACAGCTTTTGGCCTGCTACTGGGCCTTAGTAGAGACTAAAGGCTTAACCATGGGCCTCCAAGTTACCATGAGACCTGAGTTGCCTACCATGAGCTGGGTGTTGTCTGACCCACCAAGCCATAAAGTTGGGTGTGCACAGTAGCACTCCATTGTAAAATGGAAATGGTATATACGAGATAGAGCCAGAGCAGGTCCTGAAGGCACAAGTAAGTTACATGAAGAAGTGGCACAAATGCCCATGGTTTCCACTCCTGCTGCCACATTACCTTCTCTCTCCCAGACCAGAGCTATGGCCTCTTGGGGAGTTCCTTACAGTGAACTGACTGAGGAAGAGCAAACTCGGGCCTGGTTTACAGATGGTTCAGCACAATATGCAGGCGCCACCCGAAAGTGGACAGCTGCAGCAGTACAACCCCTTTCTGGGGTGTCCTTGAAGGACAGTAGTGAGGGGAAATCCTCCCAGTGGGCAGAACTTTGAGCAGTGCACCTGGTTTTTCATTTTGCTTGGAAGGAAAACTGGCCAGAGGTGTATTTGTATACTGACTCATGGGCTGTTGCTAATGGTTTGGCTGGATGGTCAGGGACTTGGAAAGACCATAATTGGAAAAATTGGTGACAAAGAGGTCTGGGGAAGAAGTATGTGGATAGACCTTTCTGAGTGGGCTAAAAACATGAAGATATTTGTGTCCCATGTGAATGCACACCAGAGGGTGACTTCAGCAGAGGAAGATTTTAATAATCAAGTGGATAAGATGACCCATTCTGTGGATACCAGTCAGTCTCTTTCCCCAGCAACTCCTGCTATTGCCCAATGGGCTCATGAACAAAGTGGTCATGGTGGTAGGGATGGAGGTTATGCATGGGCTCAGCAACATGGACTTCCACTCACCAAGGCTGACCTGGCTACAGCCACTGCTGAGTGCCCAATCTGCCAGCAGCAGAGACCCACACTCAGCCCCCAATATGGCACCATTCCCCGAGGTGACCAGCCAGCTACATGGTGGCAGGTTGATTACATTGGACCACTCCTTTCATGGAAGGGGCAGCGATTTGTTCTAACTGGAATAGACACATACTCTGGATATGGGTTTGCTTTCCCTGCATGCAATGCTTCTGCCAATACTACCATTCGTGGGCTTACAGAATGCCTTATTCATCGTCATGGTATTCCACATAGCATTGCTTTGGATCAAGGAACACACTTCACAGCACATGAAGTGCGGGAATGGGCACATGCTCATGGAATTCTCTGGTCTTACCATGTTCCCCATCATCCAGAAGCAGCTGGATTGATAGAATGGTGGAATGGCCTTTTGAAAACTCAATTACGGTGCCAACTAGGTGGCAAAAACTTGAAAGGCTGGGGTAATCTTCTCCAGGAAGCTGTGTAGGCTCTGAATCAGCGTCCGCTGTATGGTGCTGTTTCTCCCATAGCGAGGATCCATGGGTCCAGGAACCAAGGGGTGGAAATGGGTGTGGTGCCACTCACTATTACCCCTAGTGATCCAGTAGGAAAATTTTTGCTTCCTGTCCCTGCTACCCTGAGTTCTGCTGGTCTACAGGTTTTAGTTCCAAAACGGGGTGTGCTTTCTCCAGGAGAAACAACAGTGATACCACTGAACTGGAAGTTAAGATTGCCACCTGGTCACTTTGGGCTACTTATGCCTCTGGATCAACACGTCAAGAAGGGGATTACATTATTGTCTGGGGTAAGTGACCCTGACTATCAGAAGGAAGTAGGACTGCAACTACATAATGGAGGTAAAGAAGAGTTTTCTTGGAATATAGGAAATCCCCTGGGGCGTCTACTAGTACTACCATGCCCTGTGATTAAAATCAATGGAAAACTGCAACACCACCATCCAGGCAGGACTACTAATGGCTCTGAAACTTCAGGAATGAAGGTTTGGGTCACTCCACCAGGCAAAGAACCACGGCCAGCCGAAGTGCTTGCTGAGGGTAAAGGGAACATGGAATGGGTAGTAGAAGAAGGTAGTGATAAATATGAACTTTGACCACGTGATCAGTTACAGAAATGAGGACTGTAATGTTGTTTTGTTCATGTTATACTGTTTAAGTTGTAAGATATCAAGTTTAAGAATGAATGTTGCCCAAGGGTTTGCACCCTATTCTGGAAAGATTTAATGTGTTTCCAGTTATATGCAGGACAGTTGAGTATTGTCAGGTTAAAGAAAAAATATGTGTGCTTGTTTTCATTTGGAAATAAGGTGATATATATAGGTGCCAAGTTGACAAGGGGTGGACTGTCGTGGTTAGGGACAGGTGTCAACTTCGCCAAGTTGTGGTAGCTGTTTGATTGGGCAAGCGCTGGCCTGTCTGTTGCAATGAGGACATTTCATAGGATTAGGTCATGATCACGTCAGCTACATCCACAGCTGATTCCATCTGTAATCAGCCAAAGGGGAGTGTCTTCTGCAATTAGTGATGGTAAATCTAATCATGGGAAGCCTTTCAAGGAGGACTCAGAGGAGACAGGTTCCATTCCTGCTTTGGCTGGTGAGCCTCTCCTGTGGAGTTCATCCAGGCCATCCACTGGAGTCATCGGCTTCGCAGCCTGCCCTGTGGATTTTGGACTCTGCGTTCCTACGGTCACGTGAGACACTTTTATAAATTTTATATTTGCTAGTGTTCCCTGTTGATTCTGTTTCTCTAGAGAACCCTAACTAATACACAAGGCTTCCCAGGGGGTGTTTTCCTTCAGCATCTCCAAAGGCTATGTGGGCTCTGTCAGCCCTTAAACCTTTCCAAAATGATTCCCTCTTTAAGGGCTCCAGTAAGCAACCCCACCTTGAATGGGTGGAGACACATCTTCATGGAAACCATCTAATAAAAAGAAACCACCCACAACTGGGTGGGTCACATCTCCATGGAAACAATAAAAAGATCCCACCCAGCAATTTTTAAAAATATTTTTATTGACAAATCTTCATACATATACAGTCCATATATGGTGTACAATCAATGGTTCGCAATATCACCACATAGCTGCGATTATTTTTCAGAACATTGGCATCACTCTAAAAAAATAAATAAAAAGAAAAAAGAAAAAACATATACATCCTACACACCTTCCCCCTCCCTCTCATTGACCACTAGTAGTATTTCAATCTACTCAAATTTATTTTACCCCTTATCCACCCTATTATTTTTTTATCCACATTTTTAAAAACTCATCTGCCCATACTCTGGATGAAAAGAGCATCAGACACAAGGTTTTCACAATCACATAGTCCCACTGTAAAAGCTATTTTGTTACACAATCATCTTCAAAAATCAAGACTATTGGAACACAGTTCAACAGTTTCAGGTACTTCCCTCCAGCCACTCCAATACACCATAAACTAAAAAGCCACCCAGCAGTTACTTGGACCAAAATTAATAATTATGCCTCTAATCATCTTAAGTTCCCCAAAGGTACCCCCTTACAACATTACTAATGAATAATGCACTTAGTCAGGCTCAACTAAATCCTAATGAGTTGGCCTTCTTTAGTGTTACTTTTTACTCATTCTTCTCTTAAATTGCAGGGAATAAAGCCCTGGGTTCACCATACCAGTGTGAAGCCACAACTGTTCTGGGTTGGAGACAACCCTCCTGTCCGCGGTGACAGCAGGAACCAGCCCCCCATCCCCTCCAATAATCCAAAATATAAGTATACTTGTAAACCTTTGGAAAGCCTAAAATATTTAAAGATAAATCTTCCGAGTCAGATTGGTTTAGACGGTCCTTGTTTCCTATAACCTTAATGTGCCCTTTAGTAAAATGGGAGAAAGTTATCTCTTCTTGCAATGGGCCCATTCATGTCTTGCTTCTGTGAACCAGTCTAACTGCTAGATTTCTAGTCAGCTACCCATCTCTAGGGTCTCTGGTTTCCCATGATGAATATCTCCCTACAGGGAACATACTAGACAGCTCTCAAGTCGTTAATAATTGAGATGAAAAAAAAAAAAAAGCACCAATAACATCACCAGAGCCAATCTAGTTATTGCCTAGTAAACTTAACCCAGCCAGAACATCTTGTTTTCTCTGTCAAAATCACTAGTAAAATGGTGCTATGTTATTTCTATCCGTTAAATAAAAAGGGAGAGAATTTTATTGAAAGAGTAAAAGATGGGCATGTTCAATCTAGGAAAGAATTGCGGTGTCCGGGCTTGCCTAGCCCGACCGCACTGGGGTCTTGTCCTCGGATGTGGTTCGGCTGGAGAGCGGCGTCAGTCGAGACCACAGGGCTCGAAGGTCTGGAGGGCGCGCGAGCACAATAAACCGAGACTAAAGAATAATAGCAGTAGTTTATTGCATAGGTGGCTCGCGGGACCTAGCTGGCTGGCAAGGCTTACATGCTAGGCTCCCGACAGGAGGAAACACATGGAATATATATGGTGGGTGAGGGGGAGTTAACGGAGATGGAGAAACTTTGATGGGCAGCTGGTATGGTGTCATGTAGGATGTGGATTGGTTAGGGGGTGTGTTAAACAAAAGTGAAGTACTGTAAGTATATAATGGGCGGAGAGATGGGGAGTGTGCCTGGTCCAATGAAGAAGGGGTGAAAGGTTAGTGTGATATATGCTCAGGAGTTGCTAGGCAGAGGACTAGATTGGCAGGGCCTGCAAGATTAAGAGATGTTGGGACATGTCAGGGCATGTTAAGGCAGATAAGAGGAGACAGTTACAAATATATGCAGCAATTCCTCCTTTTTGTTTAATTTAAGAGAGAAGAGAAAGGGACGTAATTTGGTCAATGGCAAGGCTGGTCCGCAAGGCTCCCGAGGGGCTCACGCGGATTAACTAGTATTGCGCCAGCCACGCTCCCAAAGGGTGATCAGTCCTCAGGGTGGGCCACACTTGCTAACCATACCTGTGCCTGTTGGCGATGACCTGCGTCCGCGAAGGGGTTTTGAAGTTCAAGGGCTGCCAGAGCAAGAAGTTTAGTTTGTTGCTTGTGTTGAGAAATTTTTGTACATAAGCATTTAAATAGGAAGAGGGTAATTATTAGAATGAGTAGTAGTATTCCATAGAAGAGAAGGTTAGAGGGCTGGAAGAAGGAGGTGAATTTGTGTAGGAGGTCGGTAAGGATAGAGGCAGATATTTTTGGGACAACTATGTTTTCCATGGCTAAGATTTGTGCTTGGAGATTGTGAGTATAGTTCCAGAAGGAGTCATTATAGGCAGTGAATATCCAATCACGTAAGGTTAGGCGGGGTCGGGAGGTATTAACAAGAACAGGGGTAACACAGAGACGGGAAAATGGGTATCGTCCATCACAAGTAGAGGAAGCTACTTCATATAAGGCTTCAATATCTAGGGCTAGTAAGTCAATTTGTTGCTGTAGATTAAAGACGGCGCGATGCATAAGAAGGCTTATGTTGTCTCGAGTTCTTAGGGTTCCCGCAGCGGTCTGGGTGAGGTTGTTGATGACGTCAGCGGTGGTAGATGTCTGGGTGAGGGCGACGGCAGCTGTGGCAGCGGCGGTCACGGAAGCGACAACGGCTGCAGCGATCGCGGCGGAGATGCCAAAGTCCCTCTTGCGTCGGGAGATTGAGGGTAGATTCTCGGCCTTGATGGAGTAAGGAAGTTGCGGGGCAACCAAGGTGGAGGTATTCAGCGGGATCCACATTAGCCCAGGCTGTAAGACTATAAAGGCATATTGATAAGATGTATTAAGAAAGTTGGAAAGCATGCAATTTCCAAAGTCGGACATGCTATTACAGAGCAAAAGAAGGGAGAGTTAACAAAGACAAAGGCTTGGACAGTAATATTCTCAGAGACAGTGAAGTTTTCTGCCGAGTAGGTTGTGTTGATGAGATTGGGGCAGGAGGCTAAACCGGGGGAGACTGGAAGGAGGCTAAGAAGGGGGTTAAGATAAAGGCAGGAGTATTTTCCGCACAGGTAATGGCGAATTAGCACAGAGAGATGGTTACCATGATTACCGTACCCATTAGCATAAAACGAATAGGATATGTTCTGGAGGGGATAGATGGGTGGGCGGCAGGGCGACCACGCAAAGCGATTAAAGCTTGCGAACTCTTCCGTCCACGGGGTTTGGGTGCAGGGGGGGTCCGGCGGAATGGCATTTGGGGCGTGATGGGGGTGTTAGGGGTGAGGCCGGGGAACCACCAAGCACCTGTCAGCCAATAGGCGGAGATTTTTTTATTATTGAATCCTACAACATCAACGATAGTTTGGTTATGAATGAATAGACAATTTGGGTATTCAGGGTTGCAGGTATGCGTAGTCTGATTAAACAGCTGTGAGAGGTCGAAAACAAGAGCTTCTTTAGGTGGGTGGCGCAGAGAGAGGTTTAGGGGTGCTTGAGATGGTTGAAAGAAAGCATTGCAAGGGAGCTGAAGGGAGCAATTGCTGACTTGAAGCGAAGGGAAAAGGGGGCTGTCCGGGGTGATGAAAAGGATCCCGGGGGGGGTGCTGAACAGCAGCCCACACTTCTCTGGCCGATGCTGTAGGGGCTGTGGAGAGAAGCGTGAGCATTATTAGGAGAATTTGCTTTAAGCTAGGGGAAGGGTTACCACAACGTTCTCGAGCCTCGTCATAGAGGCTGAAGAGAGCTGTCTTTTTTGAGCTCGAGGGCTGTTTTCTGTACTGTCTTTCTCAAGGGCTGCTTGTGTCAGTTGCCAGACCAGGCACCTCGCCCGCCGGCGTAGGCGTCTGGTGGTCGGTGGTGGTGATGACTGTTGTGGGTTTTTTTCTGAAGATTGATCAAGTTGCATTTTCTCCAACTTCTTCTTCAGGGCTCTCAATCTGCGTTGGTAGGTAGCGCCTGCTTGGTCGCCGTGGCCGGATGGATGTTTCTTCCGGGGATCCAGATTGGCTGGGATTCATTTTCTGGAAAGACACAAGCAAACCCACGCCCCTGGGCAAGGAGAGGGGCGGGCCCTTGCCACGTATTGGTGGCTGGATCACGCCAGTGAACTGAAGGGACTAGGGAAGGCCTGTATGAAGGTCCCCAGTGTTTGTGCAGGGGAGATAGTCCTTCTTTATCAAATGTGAGTAAGTTGAGATGTATTAAGGCAGCTGTGATAAGGTCGCCTGGTGAGGCCTGGGGGAGATTATCCCTTTCCTTTTCAATTTGGATTTTTAGCCTGCGATTTAAAGATTTTACCATAGCCTGTCCTTGTGGGTTATAAGGGATTCCAAAATGGTGGGTGATGTTATAGAGACGCAGGAAGGCGGCAAAGGGGGCGCTGCGGTAGGCAGGGCCATTGTCTGTTTTTAAGTCCCATGGAATTCCCATAAAGAGAATTCCCTGGCGAAGTGCCTTGATGCAATGTTTGGCAGTTTCTCCCGGCAGGGGGACAGCATGGCACATGCCTGAACAGGTGTCTATAATGACATGCAGATATTTAAGTCGCCCGAATGAAGAGATATGGGTAACATCCATTTGCCATCTAGCATTGGGTTTGAGGCCACGAGGATTGACTCCTTGTGGCTGTAGGGGTCCAAGTGGCGCAAAGGGCGCGCAAGTGGCGCAGCTGCGAACTATGTGTTTGCAGGTTTCTTTGGGCAGACCACAAAGATGATGTAGGGAGTTGGCTGAAAAGTGGAACCTGGAGTGGAGTTGTTTGGCTGTATTAATGGAGTCACCGAGTGTGTCGGCAGCTGAGACAGAGACTGCTCTATCAGCTGCTTCAATGCCGGCCGCAAGCGGTCCGGGGAGGCCGGAATGGCTGCGGATGTGCGCAATGAACCAGGGTGCCTGGCGGCGCTCTAGTAGGCATTGTAGTCTGAAGATGGCATTGTCAATAGCTAGATTAGTATCTGGAAAGAAGGTGGCCAGTGCAAGGATTTTGCAAAGTTGGAAGGAGTATAAACTATCGGTGAAAAGACTGATTGGCTGGCACGGGTACTGCCGGAATGCTAGTTCTATTGCGAGGATTTCTCCCACTTGTACTGAGAATTGGTGAGTATGAGTGAAGCATTCGGGCTCTCTTTGTCGGGGATGATAGACCACAAGCGCAAATTTCGTTTTGGAGGCATCTGTGAAGATGGTAGTGGAGCTTGGGAATGGGGAGGATGAAGGGAACGGGTGGTATGGACACTGCAGGGGTGAATGGGCGATGCCTTGCAACAGTTTGTGATGGGGGAGGTGGTTATCAAATTCCCCCGAGAACATTTCTAGCAGCACCTGCATTTCCGCGTTGTTTTGTATGAGGAGCCGGGTGCTTTTGGCGTTGAGTGGTCAGACTATTGTGTCAGGTTGGCGGCCAACGAGGTGAATAGCCAAATAGACTAGGTCCATAGCAAGGCTGATCCACAAGTGGACAGCAGGGCAGATTTTTCTGAGTTTACCTTTGGCGGGGTGGGCCCATATTAAGGGGCCTTCTTGCCAGAGCACCCCTGTAGGGGTGAGGTAAGTGTCAAGGACTAATGCCTTTAGAGGGAGGTCAGGTTGGTATCTGTGAAGCTGACATTCTCCCAAAAGCTCGTTGACGGTTTGAATGGCTTGCTTTGCCCCGGAATCTAGCCGGATGGAACGAGTAACGGCCTCTGGGGGCTTGGCTTTGGTTTGCAAGAGTTTAAACAAAGGTTGCAGCTCAGCTGTGGTGACTGGTATGGCCGAGCAGAGCCAATTGATTTGCCCGCACAGTTGTTGCAACTCAGTGAGGGAAACTCGCTCTGGTATGGCTAATTTTGGTGCTGCAGGAGTTACATGCTGACCAACTGTAAACCCCAAGAAAGAAAATGGGGGTTGGAGTTGGATTTTGTCTGTTTGCACATTTAGACCTATTGCAGTGAGGTTAGATTTTAGTGCGTTTAATACCTGAGTAAGTTGTTCAGGCTCCTCTGAGGCTATAAGAATGTCACCCATATAATGGATAAAATAGGCCATGTCGCGCAAGGGAGCTATGGCTGTGTCAACATAAGCCTGGCAAATAGCAGGGCTATTGCGCATGCCTTGGGGAAGCACTTTCCACTGGTAGCGTTTGGCTGCCCCCGCGTGGTTGGGGACAGAAACGGTAAAGGCAAACTTTGGTCGGTCATCCTCATGCAGAGGGATGGAAAAGAAGCAGTCTTTGATGTCTATGGTGGCTACATGTAGATGTGAGGGGATAGCCACCGGGTGTGGAAGCCCACGCTGCGGAGAGCCCATGGGCAATATGTGCTTGTTAATTTCCCTAAGGTCATGAAGGAGTCTAAATTTGTTTGTGGCTTTTTTGTGAATGACAAAAACGGGTGAATTGTAGGGGCTAGTGGAAGGTTCGATATGACCAGCTTCCAGTTGCTCTATGACGAGGGTTTTGAGTATTTCTAGTTTATGGGAAGGTAAAGGCCACTGCTCCACCCAGATGGGCTCCTCTGTGTCCCATTGGAGAGGAGTGGGTGCTGGAGGTATTATGCGAGCAGTGGCGCAAATTATTGGGGGGGGCTGTTTAGTAATATTGGCCCCCGCGTCTGTGGCAATGGCTCGTCCCCAGAGGGCTTGGCCAATGGTGGTTAGGAAACATTCTTGAGGGGGCTGTGTGGTAATATATGCCCCCGAGGCTGCTAGGATATCTCGCCCCCACAAGATTTGGTCGATGGTGCTTAGAAAAAGGGGCCGGAAGGTACCGGAGTGACCTTCATTATCTTCCCATTTAATGGGAGAGGTGGCACGCAGGGAGGGAGCGGAGCCCGTGGCTCCCATGACGGAGGGTCCCTCCTCTGTTTTCCATTGGGCTATAAAGCGAGTAGGCAGACATGAGATTTCTGCCCCAGAATCAACGGTGCCTGTGTACCAGCAATTGTTTATTTTAATGTCGCGGGTAGGCTTGCTGGGTGTTATAGGGATTGTCCACATTATGGCTTGGGGCCGGTTTTGGCCCGGGTCTGTGTCTCTTGGGGGCTGGGCTGAGACATGCCTCCCCTTCAAGTTTAAAGGCTGCGCTTTGTTAGTAGAGCGGCAGTTTCGAGCCCAGTGGTAGCCCTTGTTGCAGCGAGGGCAGGGCGTAGGGGGCTTGCGCTGCTGCCACTGTGGCTTGGTAGGCGGCGGGCTAGGGGTAGTACAGTTTTTTGCAAAATGCCCCGTTTTCCCGCATCTGAAGCAGCCTGATGTCAAGGTCATGGCCGTGACAATGGCTTGGGCTAGTGAGGCGGCACTAGAGTCTATGTTGCTGCATGCGAGGACCCAGTCGTGAATGGTTTTTTCTTTGATGGGTAAAACTGCCTGCTTACAGGCAAGGCCAGCTCCTTCACAAATAAGCTCCTTTGCGAGGGCGGTTTGTGCTTGTTCACCTAGCACTTTTCGTTCGCAGGTTTCTGCAACTCGCGAAACGAAGGAGGCAAAGTCCTCATCTTTCCCTTGTGTGAGTTTGGTAAATTTCTCTGGCTTGGCCGCTGAGCAGGATCGAAAGGCTCGCATGGCCACTTCCCTTAACTGAAGCCAAAACCCAGTGGGGGCCTGTACGTACACCGCAGGAAGCGAGTATTGGCCTGTCCCAGTATAAGCCTCGACTGGGAGGTGGAAGCCCGGGGGCCCATGCATTTGAGAGAGGACAGCCTGCTTTTCGGCTTCTGAATTGAAATGCGCTTTCCAGTCAACATACTGACCTGGGGTAAGGATGGCCTGGGCTAATGAGGTCCAGTCATGAGGAGTGCACAGCTGTTGTGATATTTCATCTAAGAGGTGGGTAGCATAAGGACTGGCAAATCCATCCTCCTTTACCGCTTTGCGGAGCTGTTTGACTTCATCGGCATTAATGGGGTACCACGGGAGGGGACGCTGGGGAGTAGGTTGGACATTCATGGGAAAGCAAGCAACCGGTGGTGGCAAAACAGGTTGAGGGATGGCCGGGCCGCTGGATGCGCCGGCATGGAGCAGCCACAATGGCGCTGCCGATTGAGGGGCGGAGGCGCAAAATAATGGGCCCGGGGAGTGGTCCGCTGCATAAGATGGTGGCCGGGATGGCGCTGCCGGCAGGGAGGCCGGAGCACAAGATGGCGGGCAGGGTGGGCCTATAGCACAAGACGGGGGACAAGGCTCCTCCCTTTGTGGAGGGGGGGCAGTCGGGAGGCACCTCCCCTTTTTGGTTGAAGGAGAAGGAGGAAGTGGCTCGCAAGATGGCGCGAAACCGCCACCTTTAGGAAGGGCGGGATAAAGGCACTTCCTGTTTGCTTTGTCTTTGCTCGAACAAGAAGGAGGAAGTTCACCGCCTTGCTCTGTCGCCAGATTGTTAAGTTTAGGAGGACAGAGCTCGAGCTCATTATTCAGCTGCTGAAATAAGGATTCAGAGTCCGGGTCAGAGTTATTATGAGATTCCTCTGAATTAGCAAAGTTTGTTGCCGATAAGGCTTCTTGGGGGGCGCTATCGGACGGTGGCCGCGAGCCGTGTAGGCAGGAGCGGATGGTAATAAGCGTGGGCAGGAGCCCAGGGGGGAAACGCTTGTTTTCGTGCTCCATTTTTTGGGTGACCCGATCGATAAGCTGGTCATAGGTGGCAGGGTCCCACAGGTGGCAGGTGGTAAGCCACGGGTTGAACGGGAGCAGGACGTCCCAATAAATTTGGAGTTGGCAAACTGAAACCTTGCATTTATGGGCGTCTAACAGGGCCGCCAGCCCACGGACTTGGGGCGCCTGGTGCACCGAAATGTGATTGCCCATAAGAGGTAAGTTGTTGCAATGAGCTGAAGGAGGATGGGGGCTGAGTTCTTCCGATTAAGGGAGAAAAACTAGCAAGGTAGTACACCCTACAGCGCAGAGAAACGTTATGGCAAGCAAAATTCTTTCTATTAGACTCCGATCTTTAGGGGCGATTTGAGCTAATATTACCGCCCACACTAACGCTAGGAGAGATATTAACAAGAGCCAATAATTCATTGATAATACTGAAAGGTTAGAGGGGCTCTCAGCCGGAGAGAGCGGGGGCCCTTACCTTGTCGAGCGGCGGCTGGAGAGGAGGAGACGAAGAGATCCGACCAAGGGTGTGGGGCTCGTCGGGGTCCCTGTTCAGGGGTCCCTGTTCGGGTGCCAAAGAATACTTTAGTTAACCTCAGGAGGCTGAGGCCCTTTATTGGGAACAGAAATATCATTCCCTGCCACACATTCCTTCCTTAGAAAGCAAAATGGGACCGTTATGCCCTGAAAATTGTAAGCAAACCTTTATTAGCTAGTGATTGGTACGGAACTAACTGGAATCTGAGACCTGAAATCTAACAGAACCCAGTGGCTCTGCAGATCCAACTTATGGCCCTAGCTCCCACCTGGATGGATAGGACAATACACTCTAGGGTTACCTTGGGTTCAAGGAATAATTCATAGTAAGTATGTTCATATAGTGACTAACTTACTTATTACAAGCTTGTTGGATTCCCTCTCTTTTCCACTGGTATAATCATGTAGCTGTAATTTTTATCCTATCTATAGGAGTTGAAGATGTAATTGCCAACATAGATGCATTAAACACCTCTAATTTTAGTTTGCAAAAGCTGCTGGAGGGCGGTGCAATGGCGGCTCAATGGCAGAATTCTTGCCTGCTATGCCAGAGACCTGGGTTTGGTCCCTGGAGCCTGCCCACATATAAAAATAAATAAATAAATAAATAAAAATCTGCTGGAATGCAATATACCAGAAACCGAATGGCTTTTGTGGGGGGGGGGGGGATTTATTATTTATTGCAAGTTTACAGTTCCAAGGCCATAGAAATGTGGCATCCATAGAAACAGACCTTAACGCAAAGATAGGGCTGTTAAAATTCAGGGTTTCTGTCTCAGCTGGGAAGGTATATAGCTTTCTGCTGGCTTTTTCTCCTCATTTCACTCCGCTTCGTTTCCTTTCTGCATCTCCAAACGTCTCTGGTTGTATGGGCTCCAAAACTCTTTTAAAAATGGTTCCCTTTTAAAGGGCTCCAGTAAGCAACCCTACCATGAATGGGTGGAAACACATCTCCATGGAAACCATCTAATCAAAAGTCACCACTCACAATTGGGTGAATCACATTTCCAGGGAAACAATAAATAAGATCCCTCCCAGCAATACTGAATGAGAACTAAAGAACATGGCTTTTCTAGGGTACATAACAGATACAAACAGCACAGCTTTGATGCCCAAGCATTAAATGACAGCCATTATAGTGTAATTCTAGTAAATCAGAAATGAGTTTAACGTGCAGAACAGTACTACAAAATACAACGGCCCTAGATATCCTGACTGCCTTACAAGCGGGAGCTTGTGCTATAGTCAAAACAGAACGTTGCACCTATATTCCTGTCAAATCCGGTAACATCTCTTCTCTCTAAATCACCTAAATGATCAAGTTCAGTCTACAACTACTCCAGTTCATAATTTAAATTTCTCTGGTTTATTCAGTTGGCTACCTTCAGGAATAGGGTCATGGTTACCAACTCTTCTTCAAATCATGCTTATAATCATCCTGCTCATTACATCTGTTCTTGTTCTAGTTAACAATTACATGTATTCAAATTATAACTCAAAACATGTATGAAATCCTTTTCATCTTCCAGAATTTCTGCCAAGGGTGCTCCATTCTCCCCCAAAGTAAATCGATAATATCTCCAAATTATAAGTCAGAAATTTCATAAGACCCCTAACTATGTCACTCCGCTTTAGCAGGGAGTAGCCAGATCGAACGACAGCCAAATTCCCATACCAGAAGGATAAAGAGCACGTTAACAATAAAGATGGACTTGTGTAGTAAGAACGATGTTTAAGGACACAGCATTTGAGCGACCTGACTACAAACACGGGAGTTTCCTGGAGATACCCTCCCATTGATAACTTCTTCAGTCAATGACACAGCCAGGCAACTTCTAAGGAACACACAGCCGGACCAACGAGGGCGCGGAGGATTGGCCCCCCACTCCAAGTCCTAAGTCTCAGCAGGTGCGCTGAGCTTGTGTGCCTTCTTTTATTTTTTCTGCAAATGGCTGCCCCCATTCAAACCCAGGGAGGTGGGCACTTTTTGCTGGAGGAAGTTAAGGAGAGTCAAAGAAGCATTTGAGGAAGTAAGATATTTCAGCTCAGTCCAAAACTGGAATTGGAGGAAGAGTAGTGATCATGAGGGGCCCAACTCAAAATGGCCAAGGCTAAGCTTGTCCGTCAGCACTCCAGGCATTCCAGAATTCTGTCTCGGCATCTCCACGAAGCACTGCCGTGCAGATTCCTTAGAGGTGAGTTTCTTCCGGATGAGGAAAACTACCCTCGTGACATCCAAGGTGACTATGCTTCGGAACAATCACAAGAAGTCACAAGAACGGGTACAAGAAGAGCTAAGTACAAAAGGCGGAAGACATTTTCAGTGTTTTCTAAGTGCTGTTCAGAGTTAATAGAGAGTAAAACCTGACCCGAAGGAGGAAGCAACTGAGGCTGTGACCCAGATCCCAAAAGCAAGAGAGGCGGGATGGGTCAGCAGTAGGGGATTTCTGCCCGCTGACGCAGCCGGATTCACCCAAGCTAGAAGCAGAAGCCTCGCAAACCCTTCATTCGCCCTGCTGAATACTGACTCTCCCAAAAGGAAGGAAAGCAGGTGACAGAAACGTCTTTCCTGAATCAATTATGGAAAACAAGGGAAGCAGGGATGAACTGAAAGGGAGAGCGGGAGAGACAACGAGAAAAGGAGCAAGCATTCCTATGCTCCTGAGAATCCAGCACGCACCAGCGAGCACGGCGGCGGTGAGCAGACCCACAGCTCCCCGAGGCCTGGGGTCACCCCCACCAGCCTCGAGACAGCGCGCAGGGGCGACGCCCACCCGGCTAGTCAGAGCACGGGCAGCGCTCCGTCCAGCCTTCCAGCACCGCATCGCCTCCTCGACACCGCAGGGAAAGACACCGTGTCTCCCGACCCACGCCCGACACTTACACCAGATCCGGGGACACCTCCCAGAACGCCCAGTCCGGCCTGGCGTCAGGCCCCGACTTCCGCGGCGGAGGGACGGCTAAGGGGCGTGGGAGGGTTACGGGTGTCTGCGAACCACCAAACCTCAGCACAGCCGGAGACGGGGCCTAGGAAGCTCACTCAGGACCCGGGAAGGGTCGGAAGGCTCCTCGTTACGAAGCAGGACGAAAGCGAGACGACCTCCAGGCTCTGCAAAGCTGAGCTTCGGGAGGAACGAGGCCTGTGCACAGGGCTCGGGGGAAAGCGGGGAATTCGGGGTGTGCTCAAAGCGCGTTTCTCAGCTCCCGAGTTCACGACTGTTCTCACCCGCAGAGGAGGCCGGCTGGTCAGCACAGCACTTCTCTGCGCGAGTCTGGCCCGCGGGAAACCGAGCGTCTAAAACGGAAGGGGGAAAAAAGAAAAGAAGAGTAAAAGAACCCAACCTTCTCCAGGGCCCCCAAAACGCCGTCGTCGGAGGACAGCGCGCACCTCTATCCGGGCCTGTGATTGGCCACGCAGTCGGAAGGCTCATGCCTCATCACAACCAATGACGCCTGGGAACTTCCGCAAACGTAGCGTCAGTGCTCAGGGCGTAAGCTGGGACATGCAAACTTGGTGTGCGCAGGCGCGCACGTTCTGCTTCCGTCCAATCGGGAGCAGATGAGAGAACACTTCCTGGCGCCGTATTCGCGCCTCTATTTCCCGCCTCCTTCGCCTCGTCCGTCTGTTGCTGGCCAATCCCCTGCATTGTACTTTGCTCGTCCACCCAATCAGAGACGTAGAGGGTGGAGTTCCGGTCTCCGGCTCGGCTCGGCGGGTGACTTGGGACCGCTTCTCGCGCCAGCGTTGGGCTGGTTCTGGAGGTACGCTGCGGGGCCGTGAGGCGCGGTACCCGGGGATGGAAGCTCGTTCGCTGGGCAGCGGCGGTTCGTTGAATCCAGAAAGTCGGAGGCGCTGAGCCTCTCTCCCGGCGGGCACCGAAGGAAATAGGGAGGTCCCGGGAGGAGGAGGAGGAGGCAGCCACGCTTGGGGCCTCTCACTCCGGGGTCCCTGGGATAAATCCGGGCCGTCCCTGCCCCTGGGCCTTTTATGCCTCCCCTGAAAGCACTCTGTGGGTCGCTCTGCGGAAGGAGCACAGTGCCCTGCTCTGAAGTACTCGGGGAACAGTTCCCAGTACCTGCACCCACCTCGGCTCCCACCCCGCCCTCTCCCCGCCCGCCGCCTGTGTCCGGTATTTTTCAAGATGAGAAATAAATTTTCTCTTAACGAGAGACGCCAGTGTAGTGCAGCGCTTGCTGTGACACCAGCGACCGTATTTAAAGCTCACGGGTGTGACCCGGTGCGGTCCTCGTGGCGGTCCGCAGGCTGTTTGTGCTGTGGCTCGCGTTCAGTCACGCGTGCACGTGTTCGCTTTAGCTCGTCTCTGACGGCTGTGAATGAGTACGCATTCCATTTCCATAGCTGTAAACCTAAAAAAACTTAAAGATGACGTGCCTTGTAAATGTTGCTCCTGTGTTCTTTCCTAACTTAAAATTATTTTTAAATTCCATGCAAAATCTCTGGAAGTGAATTGGTTTTTATCGAGGTGAAATGATCTGGTAGAAAGACACCAGAGTAGAAGCAGTTTACTGGCTTACTGTGAAAGTCAGCGTCTCAGCTTCTTCAACTGCAGAATTGAAATCAATACCAGACTTCTCTGCTTCCTAGAATTGTGAGGATCGAATGAGATAGAGGATATACAATATAAACTACTGATGTTATCCACGTGTGACTCTTTCTTCTTGAACACCTTTGATCTTTTGAAGTTTGGACTGAAAAAAGAAAAAAAAGAAGAGGAAAAACTTTGTTGAATCAACTATCCTAGTCCCAATCCAGAAAAGGAGGGGAGAAAACAGTCTGATGGTGGCACATTTCCCTCATATAGTTTTATATATAGATTTTGCTTGAGTTCCAAGTTCTTTTTGTAGGGTTAACTTCATTATTCCAGCTAGATGATTTGGACATCATACAAGAATGTGATTTTTTTAGCAAAGCTCTCTTAATTGTTTTTTTTTTTAACATTGGCAGGCACCGGTACTGAACCCGGGTCTCTGACATGACAGGCGAGAACTCTGCCACTGATCCACCATTGCCTACCCTTTTTTTTTTTTTAATTAAAAGATATATATAACACCAAACAAACGCAAACATTCTTAACTTTTGATCATTCCGTTGTACATATATAATCAGTAATTCAAAATATCATCACATAGTTGCATGTTCATCATCATGATCATTTCTCAGAATATTTGCATCAATTCAAAAAAAGAAATAGACAACAGAAAAAAATTCATACATACCATACCCCTTTCCCCTCCCTTTCATTGATCACTAGCATTTCAGTCTAAGGTTAACATTTGTTCCCCCTGTTATTTATTTTTATTCCATATGTTTTATTTGTCTGTTGATAAGGTAGATAAAAGGAGCATCAGATACAAGGTTTTCACAATCACACAGTCACATTGTGAAAGCTATATCATACAATTGTCTTCAAGAAACATGGCTACTGGAACACAGCTCCACATTTTCAGGCAGTTCCCTCCAGCCTCTCCATTACATTTTTTTAAAAATTTATTTATTAATTTAAAAAAATTAAGAACAACAAACAAAAACATTAAACAGCATATAATTCTGTTCTACATATCTATTCAGTAATTCTCAATATCATCACATAGTTGCATATTCATCATTTCTTAGAAGATTTTCATCAATTCAGAAAAAGCAATAAAAAGACAACAGAAAAAAAAACAATAACAGAAAAAAGTGATTATACATACCATATCCCTTACTCCTCACTTTAATTTATCACTAGCATTTCAAACTAAATTTATTTTAACATTTGTTCCCCCTATTATTTATTTTTATTCCATATATTCTACTCGTTTCTTGACAAGGTAGATAAAAGGAGCATCAGAGAAAAGGTTTTCGATCACACAGTCACATTGTGACAGCTATATCATTGTTCAGTCATCCTGGAGAAACATGGCTACTGGAACACAGCTGTACATTTTCAGGCAGTTCCCTCCAGCTTCTCCATTACATCTTGAATAACAGGTGATATCTACTTAATGCATAAGAATAACCTCCAGGACAACCTCTCGGCTGTTTGGAATCTCTCAGCCATTGACACTTTATTTTGTCTCATTTTGCTCCTCCCCCTTTTGGTGGAGAAGGTTTTCTCAATCCCTTGATGCTGAGTCTCAGCTCATTCTAAGATTTGTTGCCAGGAAGATCCACACCCCTAGGAGTCATGTCCCACATACAGAGGGGGAGGGCTTGCCCTCTCTTAACATTTTAAAGATCATAAAACTCCACTATGTGTTCTACTGAATTGTATTCCAAATTTTCTTGGCAGTAATCATTATGAAACCATTTGAAACGTATAAAGTATAAAATTGTTGGCTGTGTGGTATGATAGAAGGAGCATTTAGAGTCAGAAGATATATCTAGACCATCAAAATATTTAACCTTTCTGAGCTGTGGCTTATGCGTTTGTAAAATTAAATAGTGCTTGTCTTAAACTCAGGAGTTCTGGTGAGACTCAGATGAAATGATAAATACTGTAATCCTTTCCAAACTGCAATACTCTTTTATGAAAAAAGAAAAGGTTTTATTAACTATCAATTATACTTTTAAAAGGTTCCAATTTAGCATTAAGTCTTGTGAATTCCACAAGTCCATGTGATTTCTTTAAAATCTCTTAAATTTTTTTTTTAACCTCTTCATAGTTTTAGTGGACCCAAAAAAATCCCCCTATCTACCAAGTCTTTTGATTTAGTATTAGTGTGCCCCCAAATTTCAGTTTGCTTTAGTAACACTATGGTTTCTTAGGAAAATTAAAAGAAACCTCTTCCAAAGAATAATTAAGTTTAATATACCATGTGTTCTAGTTTGCTAGCTGCTGGAATGCAATATACCAGAAACGGAATGGCTTTTAAAAAGGGGGAATTTAGTGAGTTGCTGGTTTACAGTTCTAAGTCTGGGAAAATGTCCCAGTTAAAACAAGTCTACAGAAATGTCCAATCTAAGGCATCCAGGGAAAGATCTAAGGCATCTTAGAGTCAGAAGATATATCTAGACCATCAAAATGTTTAACCTTTCTGAGCTGTGGCTTATGCGTTTGTAAAATTAAATAGTGCTTGTCTTAACTCAGGAGTTCTGGTGAGACTCAGATGAAATGATAAATACTGTAATCCTTTCCAAACTGCAATACTCTTTTATGAAAAAAAGAGTACAAACTTCTTTGTTCAAGAAGGCCGATGAAGTTCAGGGTTTCTCTCTCATCTGGGAGGGCACAAACTTCTTTGTTTAAGAAGGCCGATGAAGTTCAGGGTTTCTCTCTCATCTGGGAGGGCACAAACTTCTTTGTTCAAGAAAGCCGATGAAGTTCAGGGTTTCTCTCTCATCTGGAAGGGCACATGGCGAATACAGCATCATCTGCTAGTGTCTTCTGGCTTCCTGTTTCATGAAGCTCCCCGGGAGGCATTTTCCTTCTTCATCTTCAAAGGTCGCTGGCTGGTGGACTCTGCTTCTCATGGGTATGTCATTCTGCTCTCTCTGAATCTCTCATTTTCCAAAATATTTCCTTTTATAGGACTTCACAAACTAATCAAGACCCACCCAAATGGGTGGAGACATGTCATCCCCTAATCCAGTTTAACAACCACTCTTGACTAAATCACATCATCCAGGGAGATGATCTCATTACAGTTTCAAACATACAGTATTGAACAGGGATTATTCAACCTTTATGAAATGGGATTTATATTAAAGCATGGCTTTTCTTAGGGGACGTACTTCCTTTCAAACCAGCACACCATGTAAAATTTTAAATATTTTCCTGATAATTTAGTCTATATGTCATGTAAGTTAAGATAGTTCTTTTATACGTCCTTAGTGTTAGTATGTCCATAATGAGGTAAGTGATGGCCCATTCTCTTTGTGGACATTCATTCTGATCATTATTACTTTTTATTGGCTTTAAAAAAAATGTCATCATCCCATGAATTACAACAGAGCTGGTGCTTAAGCACAAATTCTAAAATCAAGTTGCCTGGTTTGAATCCTGGCTTCAGTTACTGGGTATAATCTTGGGCTGTTTTCTTGTACCTGCTCTGTGCCTCAGTTAATAAAGACCTTATGTGATTGTTTTAAGGATTAGATGTGTGAATATTTGTAAAGTGCTTAAAACAGTGACTGACACTTTAGTCTGTTAAATTCTTTCTTCGTTAATTCTATTCAGTATTACCCATCATATATTAGTGTGAAATAATAATGAAGAGAGATAGCCTCTGGTGGTGGCTTTATTTTTAGTTTATTATATTTTACAATTGATGTTATTTTTAATCATTCTTTAAGCCTGTAAGTACTTGGAAATTTGCATGTTTGCCCTAAGCAACCAAAATTTGCATTGGATTTCACAACAGGAATATTGTCATAATCTCAAAAACAGTATCAAGGCTTATCACAGGTATGTACATTAAATATTCAACTGTATATTGCTTAGCTTTTTGAATTGTGATGAATAATTTCAGTCAGTATAAATAAGAGTTCTAATAACACCATCTTACCTTTGAATACCCATTTACAAATGCTTTGTAAAGTATGCCCTTTTTATCCTTTGCAAGTTACTGTAAGAAAGCATTTAAGAATGGGGCTCTGGAATAGACCTGAATTCCAGTCCCTGCAGTTTGTCAGTTGAATGTGCTTTGGCAAGTCACCTTTCTAAGCCTCACTTTCCTTTCCCTGCCTCATGGAGCTGTCTGGGAGGTTAATGAAACATAATGCATAAAAATGCACTTAGAATCGTCTTGGCCTGTTGCAGAAGTGCAACCATCCTAGTTACTGTTCAGCCACTGATGCAAAAGAACCAGTAGATAGGACCAGTGGTCATGTGAGGAAACCAGGTTTCTTATAGGATCTTTGATGTGCTGAAGGTCACACACAAGATAAGTAAGGCTCCTGGTTCCTAGGGTGTATCTTTTCCCAAACTACTGTCCCCTTTCCATTATAACAGCTCTTTATCTCACTCATGGATTAGATATATTCCAGAGACAGGTTCCTTCATTTCCCATTGTTTCCAATTCTTGAAAGCTGCCAGAGTATGTTTTTCTGATATTATCAGGGCTATTCACTTTCTTATAGATCTTCTAGCCTATCCTACTCTAACCCAAAGCTGTTAGCACATGACAGACATCTATTTTTTTCAAGAAGGGAAAAAATAGTTATTGAAGTCACATGTTTCATATTGATTAATTTTTTCACATGTGATTCTACTAGCCTGTCATTAATTTGTGTTTAATATAATACTGAATTATTTTTTGAAGCCATTTTACTCCCCAAATTTTCCTCTCTTTTTCCCTGAGATTGTAAAACCCAAGTTATTCTTAGGAAGTAAGAAAGCAGTTTCAGACTCACACAAATCCCCTGAGCCATTCTAAAAATAGGAGGAGTACAATTTATGAATCATGAGGTTATTTTTGAAAATCTCGGCACAGTAAAATGTTGATGTATTTCTTTTGTATCCAAAACATACAAAACATGTTTATGTCATATAAACAAAGCATATAGTTCTTATTGCATCATTCTGCAAATTTGAGATGGTTGATCCTGTGAAGTATTTTGAAAAAAAAAAGTAACATTTTGAACATACTGTTTCAATCCAAAATTTGGGTTTATAAATGCATTCAAACCAGCAGGTATTTCTTGGCCCCTAATTTTTTCTGCACATAGGGCACTGTGTAAATTTACAAGGTAATGCTCCTAAATCCCAACCACTTCCTTGGCTTGCTCATGCTTTGTGGTGCTTCCTTCAGGAGATTAGAGTGAATTGACCTCAAAGCTGTGATTAAGGATATTTTTCAGTATTGTTACTACCAAGATATACTTTTTATACAGTAGCCCTAGCTTTCTCTGTAAAAGGAGCTGCCTCTGAGGCTTGAGGTGTTTTGGGTCAACTTTCCCGTCTTTTCCTGTTAAGATCGTTATTGTTTTGCATATATGTGAAGGGATTTATCCTTTCTCTTTGTTTTCCTCGGTTGGGTTGTGTTACCCTCCTCCCACAGAATGTAGGATTTAGTGGGGTAGCCTACGGCGTTAGGCCAGGCTGCTAGAGGAGTGATATTAGAGAATAGGGAAAACAGGGGCCTTGTCCTTAAGAAGTTCATATTCTGTAGTGGATGGAGAGAAACAAAGTATGTAAAATGAACATAACTAAAGATAATTAAAACTTTAATGAAATAGCATAACATTTCGTAGATGATTACTGCTAAATAATACATTACTTTGGCATTTAAAGGAAGTAGAAATTCACTTTAGACTGGATTAAGAAAGATGTAGCAATCTTAAACAGAATAGCAGCTCTCTTTATAGTTCTATTGTGGGGAAAAATATTTTACCAGCTAAAGTAACATATTTTATCCATGAAAATATTAATGAGTCAGACATTGCTCTGAAATAGTGTGTGACATATCCAGATGTCCAGTCAATACCGGCAGGCCATGCAGAAACAAGAAAAGAATGTATGGATGTATTTTTATTAAGTATTTACTTTTGTGTCCTTAAGAAATGTTTGTGAAATCATATATTTGCTTTCATTTCCATTTAGAGTCAGGCCAAATTTCAATATTTTTTTGACTGTATGAAATTAGTTTCTAAAAATTCTTTTATATAATATTTCTCCTGTAGAATGTAAGAGTTTGTACTGTTCTTGTCATCTTTGTCCAGAAACCAGTTATATATTAATCTAGTATTTCAGCCACATTCTGTGGCAGGCACCTAGGAGGTTATTGTAGTTGCGTATGAGAAACTGGAGGGAAAAGTGGCAGGACAGACGGATGGATGTGAACAAAGATTTTGAAGGTAGGATTTATTAGCTAGTTGACTCTTGTCCCTTGCTTTCCATAATCAAAGATTATTCTGAGATTTTAAGCCTAGATGAATTAGAAAAAGAGTGTGCAGTTAACAGTTAAGGAATACAGGTATACAAGTTATATTTTGGACGTATTTGAAGTTTTGGCAACATGTTCAGGTGTAAGAGTCTAGGCAGACATTAGAAATATAGGAGTGGAACTTTGGAGAGAGATTAGAGTTGAGGATAAAATCTAGACGTTCACACAGAGGTAATAATTTATCTTGCCTGGAGAAGAAAAGAAAAACTACTAAGAAAAATTCTGTTCATTCTGTTATCATGATTAGCAGTGGAAATCAAAATAATAATTAATGTGTTAAAACATCTATCTGTTTGGAGACTTTGGAGTTATGTCCTGAATGAATTTTGTCATTCTCTAATTTTTGGACTTGCTGCTAGATGGCAGTAGTAATAAGTGCCAAAGGCAAGGGAGGCAAGTATTTAACAGAGCTTGATAACTTAAATCTAATTAATATGTTTAGTAAAGTTACAATCAGCAGTACATTCTTTTCAGTCCTTTTTATCCTTCACATCAGATCTATGAGGAAAGTCTATCACCCCCCCTTAATATCCACCTTTTAAGGATCATGCCTTTTGTTGGTTATACCTTTGATACCAGGATTTTTTACTGTGTTCAAAAGAGGAAATGAGTTTAGAATTTACTAGATTATGATCTCCTCACGATATGGCACAGAGTAGTTAGAGATGGTCTACCCTACTGTATCTTTACACAAGTTAAATATTTATAAAATATTGCCTTAGTGTATGAAAGATGTGTCAACGTGATTATAAACTATCCATTGTCTGGAAACCTCCTTCTGGCTTACTATAATTTCAGTCATTGGTTAGCAGTGGGAATTTAAATAAGTATGAGTATGTTAAAGCATCTTTCTGTTTGGAAATTTTTTTTTGTTGAGAGGAGAGCATCTTGGGGGGAACATTTCACACTGAATTACTTCAGTAGTATCTAGTCCATGTGTATGTGTGTGTGTGTGTAAATATATATATATTTAGTATCTAGATCACACGTATACATACAATATTATATATAGAATAATAGAAGGTAGAATTCACATCTAATAGTTTATTCTGGGAATTTGCTCACACGCCACATTTATTTCCCATTTTTGCTTCTCTTCTTTTGTTTGTTCAACTTCAGTATCATCTATTTCATCATCGATTCGTTTGTCAGCGTCCGGGGCCGGTCTCCTGCCGAGGGCCGGGTTGGGGGGTTTTCTAATAGTTTATTCTGTAAGTTACTAGTATAAGTTGTTGCATTTGTTTGAAACACTCTGCGCTGATACTGGCATCTGAGTACTTTGTGCCAGGCGCCATTCTGCACACTTAGCATGTAGCGATTAATTTATTCCTTATAACAACTCTGTGAGGCTCGTACTGTTCACAGAATAGGAAACCAAAGCACATAACCCTTGAAGCTGGGATTTAAGCCCCGGCAAGCTGACTGTACACTCATTCTCTTAACCACTGTGCAGTACCTATCTAAGCGTCAGTGTCCTCATAATTCAGTGTCCCCATGATTCAGTGTCCTTATAATTCAGTGCCCTCATAATTCAGTGTCCTCATGATAAGACATCATAGGATCATTGGGAGGGTTAAATGAAGTAATGCATGTGAGTAGATTAATACAGTAACCTAGAATTTTAAAGACCAGTTAAAATTAGCAAATGTTTGGCCGCTTTTCTGATTTTGTTCCAGTTCTTTTTTTCTGTCTCCTTTATACTGTATTTCTTACTCTACTCATTCCTTAAACAGTGGTGTTCCAAGGTTCCATTCTTGGCCTGCCATTTTATGTCATTCTTTATAATTCTCCTTCATCAGGACCATCCACCTTCCTGGTTTGTTTGTTTTTGCATGGGCAGGTACGGGGAATCAGTCGAACCTGGGTCTCTGGCATGATAGGCGAGAACTCTGTCACTGAGCCACCATCGCACCACCCATACCTCCCTAGCTTTAACTGCATGTTTCCTATAATCTGATAAACCCATGCTTTCCTCTTGAACTTTAAGCTGATGTATCTAAATGTCTGACCTGCATATCTGCCCTTGTATATACCCTATGTTCTCCTCAGGCTTATTGGGCTAAAACTAAAGACATTTCTCCATTTTTCTCTCATTTTGTTGATTTTAGGATTCTCCTTCTGACTTTACTCCACTTAATTATTCAACCCAGGCGTCAACCTAGATTTCTTGTCCTCCTCCCTTGCTTCCTGCAGCTCATCAGTGCCAGATTTCACCAATTTTATCTCCTGAATATTTCTTAAATTTGCTTTTTTCCCCCTTCATCCCTACCCTAGTTCAGAGCTCATCTATCTCTTTTCTGGACTTTTCAATAGCCTTTATGTTCTTCCAACCTCCAGCCTAATGTTTCTACACCTTAATCTATTTTCTGCATTTAAAAATCCGGCCATTGTAAAATGTGACTCTGACCATGGTGTTTTTTTTTAACTTTTTATTTTAAAATAATTTCAGAATTACAGTACAATTGCAAAAATAATATAAACCCCACACAAAGAACTCTGACATACCCCCCACCCAACTCCCAGATACCCAGAGCCACTAATTTTAACATTTTGCCACATTTGCCATATCATTCTCTCCGTTCCCTCCCCTCATTTCTCTACCTATTTCTTTCCTGACCGTTTGAGACACATGATCCTTGAACACATAATACTTCCATGTACATTTCCTATAGCCAGGGTTATTTACTTGAAAAGTACTGTTATCACGTTCAAAAAATTTAACACTGCTGTACAGCTTACAGTCTATATTCAATTTTTTCTTGTGTCCTGATAATGTCCTTTAGAGCCTTTTCTCCTCCATTCTTAGATCTCATTTAGTATCATGTATTGCATTGGATTGTCATTATCTCTCTAGTTTTTCTTTTTTTTTAATGGTGGAAACACCTAATAGAATATAAATCTTCTCATCCCAACCCCTTCCCAAGCACACTATTCAGTGGGATTAATGCACTGTTGTAGTACCATCACCACCATCCATTGCTAGAACTTTCCCTTCACCACCAACAGAAACCCTACACATTTTGCATTAACTCCCTAGTGCCCCTGCCCCCCACCCCCACCCCCTGGTAACCTGTACTCTACTTTCTTTCTCTGTGAATTTGCATATACTCTGATAGTTTCTTTAGGGTTAGCATGGGGCTTAAATTTAACATCCTAAATCTATAACAGTCTTTGCTTTAATACCATCTTAACTTCAATAATTTAACATAAACTATGCTTCTATACCCCTCCCTCACCTTTTTGTAGCTCTCATCACAAATTACATATTTATACATTATAAGTCCAAAACCATTGATTTGTCATTATATTTTATATATTTGTCTTTTAGACCCTGTAGGAAGTAAAAAGTAGAGTTGCAAATTAAAAATACAATAGTACTATATACACGAAGATCTTTATTTCTTCATGTGACTTCAGTCAGTTGTCTAGTATTTGCTTTCAATCTGCAGAACTCCCTTTAGCATTTCTCTCAGGGCCATTCTATTGGTGACAAAGTCACATAGCTTTTGTTTATCTGGGAATGTTTTAATTCCTCCGTCATTCTTTTAAAAGACAATTTTGCTGCATATAGAATTCCTATATGTTGACAATGTTTTGCTTTCAGCAAAGTAGGTCTTCCCACTGCATTCTTGCCTCCGTGGGTTCTGTTGAGAAATGAGCAGATAATCTTACTGAGGCTTCCTTGTATGTGACATGTTGCTTCTCTCTGACATTTGGTGGTTTGATTATTACATGTTGCAGTGTGTTTACATTTAGGTTTATTCCGTTTGGAGTTCATTGAGCACCATGGATATGTAGTATATTCATGTCTTTTCTTAAATTTGGGAAGTTTTCAGCCATTATTTCTTTGAATATTCTCTCTGTCCCCTTCTCTCTTTCTTCTCCTTCTGGGATGCCCACAGATTGTATATTGATACACATGATGGTGTCCCACAGTTTTCTCAGGCTTTGTTCACTTTTCTTCATTCTTGCCTCCTTCTGTTTCTCAGACTGGATGATTTCAATTGTCTTATTTTCACATTCACTGATTCTTTCTTTTGCCAGTTCCAAAGTTCCATTGAATCCCTCCAGGGAATTTTTAATTTCTGTTTTTGTGGTCTTCAGCTCCATTGGATTCCATTTCATAATTTCTGTCTCTTTTTATTGAAAGTCTTTGTGTTCCTCTGTCGTTTTCTTGATTTCCATTAGTTCTTTGTCCATATTTTCATTTAGCGCTTTTAGCATTTTTAGGAGCATTTTTTAAGTCTTTGTCTAGAATGTCCCAGGGCTGAGCCTCCTCTTTGATGGTTTTTAGTGCTTTAATCTTCTCCTTTCCCTGGGGCAGGAGCTAACAAAAAGAAAATAATAAAAGAAGGAAAAAAAGTACTTTTCATTGCAGGTTGACCTTCAGAGCTTGTCTATACAGTGCATTCAGCGGATAGCTCCTGGGTCTTCCCTGGTCCTTTCTGTGCATGCTTGTCTTGAGCAGGAGTATTTGACCCTAGGAATTTCCCTGTTTACATGGTTCTGAATGTTCCCTCTCCTCTAGGAGACTGTTTCTTCACAGTCCCAGGACTACACTGTATGCCCTACAGCCAGCAGTCCCTTGCCCTGCGTTCTGTAGGATAGTTCTGTAACCTGCCTTGTACATGCAGGGCAAGTTCTTGGATGGCAAGTTCCTCAGCCTGCCATTAGGCAGGTTGGATGAGAATACATGTCCCCAGCGTGTGCACAGGGGTCACTCAGCCAGGGGTCTGCACTGGGCATGTAAGCTGACTCTACACTGAGGTAGTGAGAGGTGGGGAGTACCCAGCCAGGGCCCCACAAGACCTTAATTTCTTTTAAGTAGCGTTTTTCTTGATTTGGCATTCATTTTGTTACTGCAGTCCTTTAACTTTTCTGGAGTTTTGAGTAAGGTGTGTCAATGAGTTCTGGCTAGTTGTTGAAATCTTCTGTTGGGGCCTAGAGCCAGCTCCCTTTGGCATCTTGATCAGAGCAGAGCCTGACGTGTCATTTTCCTGCTTCAGACCTCTTTCGGTTCTTTTGTTTATTGAAACAGTTGGATCTGGCTAGAAACACTTCATTATCAACAGAATAAACATTTCTTTTAACTACTAGTAAGATTGAACATCTTTTTGTGTCTATTGTCAACTTTTGAGACTTACTGATTCTTTTAGCTATTGTCTATTTTGATGAAATCATTGCATATTAAGCACATTAACCTTTTATCAATCATGTATTCTAAAGATTTTCTTCAAATTTTAGTTGCATTTCAACTATATTTTCAACATCTCTTTCCATATTTAAGTTACGCTTTTGTCTAATCAGATCTTTTGCCTTTTTTCTTCTTAGCATCTGGGTTTCCTATTTTGCTTTAAAAGACTTCTACTACTCCAATATTGTATTTTCTGCCTGTTCTATATGTCTGTGTGTGTTTTGGTTTCCTGTTGTTGCTCAAGCAAATGCCATTCACTTAAACAGTGGGAATTTATTAGTTTAGTTTTGAGGCTAGGAAAAAATCCAGATCACAGCATCGTCAAGGCAATGCTTTCTTCCTGAAAACTGGTGTTCTGGAGCTGGCTACTGGTGATTCTAGGTCTTGGACTCCTCTGTCACATTGCAGTGTGACATGTGGCCTCTCCTGGCCACTCCCTTCTCTTCTAGGTTCTGTTGACCTTCAGCTTCTTGCTTCCCGTGCCTTTTTTCTCTCTCTGAATTTCATTCTGCTTATAGAGTACTCCATTAATACATTAACCCATCCTAAGTCCACATCTAAACTTAAGTGACCTCATCAAAAGCTCCTACTTCCAGATAGTTTGTCGGTTCCTCAGGAAGCTAAGTATAGAACTACCAAATGATCCGGCAATCCTGCTGCTAGTGAGTACTCAGAAGAACTGAAAGCAAGTATGTGAACAGATATTTTCACACCAGTGTCCTTAGTGGCACTATTCACAATTTCCAAAAGATAGGAACAGTCACGGTGTCTGTAGCGGAGAAATGTCTAACCAAGATGTGGCATACACGCACAATGGGATGTTTATGCAGCAGTAAGAGGTAGTGAGGTCCTGAAGCTGTGACAACATGGATGACTGTTGAGGACGCAATGCTGAGTGAAATAAGCCAGATACAAAAGGACAGCTATTGGATGATTTCACTACTACGAACCACCCAGAAAATGCAAACTCCGAGCCTTAAAGTGTAGATTATAGGGGACCTAGAGATAGTTACCTAATATGTACAGAATTGTTGATGAGGTTGAACTTAAATGTTTAGAAATGAATAGAGGGGATTGAGGTTGTTCATTATTTGAAATTATAAGTAATAGTGCTATATTCAAGGTGAATATGATTGAAAGGGGTTGCTTAATGTTATGTATCTCACTGATTAACATTACAACTATAAATATGTCATTGTGTGGGCTACTTCAAAGGTATGAATCTTATATAAAGAGTCAATAATAG
This sequence comes from Tamandua tetradactyla, assembly GCF_023851605.1. NCBI lineage: Eukaryota > Metazoa > Chordata > Mammalia > Pilosa > Myrmecophagidae > Tamandua > Tamandua tetradactyla. The sequence continues at coordinate 1,015,430 of NC_135338.1, forward strand.
AGGATCTGGGGAAAAACTACTGTTGCATACTGTGGCCTATAGTTAACAGGAAGTTAACAACAGTACCATAGCAGTACTGGGGTAAATAATTGGGGGGGTATAGGGATATGGGGTGTTCTGGATTTTCTGTGTGTGTGTGTGCCATTTTTCTCTTTGGAGCAATGAAAATTGTTTAAAATTGAGGGTGTTGATTGTACAACTAAGTGAGAATACTGTGAGACATTGTTTCGATACTTTGGATAGAATATATACTATGTGAACATATCTCAATAAAATCTGCAGATTAAAATTAATTAATTAGTAAACAGAGATACAGGTGCTGGAGAAGAAGTGGAGAGAGAGGTATACCTAGTCGATGTTGATAGGGAAATAGAATGATGCAGCTCCTCTGGAGGGTAGTGTGACTGGTCCACAGGAAGCTAAATATAGGGTCGCCATGTGATCAGGCAATCCCATTAGTTCCCATTATTAGGAATATACTCAGAAGAACTGAAAGCAGGGACATGAATGGACATTTGCACACTTATGTTTATGGCGTAATTGTACCTGATTGCCAATGGACGGAGGTGGCCATAGGGTCCATCAACTGATCAGTGGAGGGGTGAACTGTGGTGTATACAAATGGTGGAATGTTGTGTAGCTACAGAAAGGAATGAAGTCATGAGGCTTGCAACAAGGTGAATGAATCTTGAGAGGACATTATGTTGAGTGAAATAAGCCAGAAATAAAAGGACAAATATATGGTCTCATTTTAAAAATATTTATGAGAAAATTAGGGCCTAGATTGTAAGCTCTTGTAGAATTCACATTTGTTCTTTTTTTTTTTTTTTTTTTTTTTTAAAGGAAAGACAGAGAGAAGGAAGGAAGGAAGGAAGAAAGGGAAACATTTTTAAACATTTTCTTGTTTTATTGTATTCTGTTTCTCCGTTTTTGTTACATGGGCTGGGGCCGGGAATCGAACCGAGGTCCTCCGGCATAGCAGGCAAGCACTTTGCCCGCTGAGCCACCGCGGCCTGCCCCACATTTGTTCTTGAGTTTTAATGTTACTTCTAAATTCTGAGATGCTGTGCTCTTTATGTATAACCTGGTAATTTTCTGGAACTTTTGGTGCCTGTGTGTCACCTAAGGCTTAGAGTTCTGCAGCTCTGAAAGTCAGCGTTATCCCATAAAGCAACTGTTTAAAAGAAAAGCTGAAAAAAGATCAGACTTCAATTATAGATATGAATGAAGCAAATCTGGTTGGGACTAATGTAACTCAGAATGCATGGTAAAGGATGATATCTGTATTTTAAAATTCCAACTTCTGCGTGAGACCAAAGGAAGAGATATTTATTTTATCCAAAATTTAAATTTTCTGTAGCACACTGTCTAACTTAACCTGTCTGGCCAGTTTATTTAAACAACCTAATTACATGGAACCTAGAATAGGGAATGAGATCTTGTTATTCTGTATAGCTTAATATAATACCCTGGTACATTACAGAGTATTTTGGGCAGAAGATTTAAAACGCATTTGCAGAATCCTTTGAGGAACTGGATAATAAATATGAAACTATTAAATTTCCCTACTTGGGAAATTCCTGATATTCTCTCAAGCATTAGGGGCTCCCAATTTAATAAGCCAAACCCTCAGTCATAAGCCTTGCCCTGATAGAAGCTTAATTCTCTAATGATGAAGCTAAGCCTACTTGTAACTGTGCGTAAGAGTCATCTCCAGAAAACCTCTTTTGTTGCTCTGATGTGGTCTCTCTCTTAGGTCAGACTCTGCAAATAAACTCATTACCCTCCCCCCTACATGGGACGTGACTTCCGGAGAAATTAGTCTCCCTGGCAATGTGGGACATGACTCCCAGGGAGAGCCTGGCCCTGGCATCATGGGATTGAGAAAGCCTTCTTAACCAAAAGGGGGAAAAGAAATGAAACAAATGAAGTTTCAATCACTAAGAGATTTCAGGTAGTGTTAAGAGGTCACTATGGAGGTTGCTCTTATGCAAGCTTCAGCCAGATACTATGAATTGCCACGGTATGCCATGCCCCACCCAACTGTATTCCTGGGAACCCTAAAGAATACCCAAGGCTCTATGTGAGACTATAAAGTTTGACTTACTAAGTTTATTTTTTCAGAAACTTAAAACCTCCAGATTGTTCCTATGCCGGATAAGTCCTGAAACCCAGAGTTCCATGTCAGATAAGTCCTGAAACCAAGACCACCAACCACTGCATTACCCTACCCCGTAATGTCAACACCCCATTTTGGCATGAAGAGGTTAGAAGTACATTACCCAACTATCCCTGACAATTAATTGAAAGAATGATCAAATGAGATGGGGGATAGTAACTGAGAAGTTAGGATTTAACAAATGATTATGACTCCTGAATCATTATATAGATATTTCTTTTTAGTCTGCTGTGCTTGAATAGTAGAAAGAAACACTTGAAATTGTTGAACTGTAACCCTAACTGTACTTTGAGAGTTACTGCTTTTCTACATGTTATATTTCACAATTTGGAAATGTAAAATAACAACAATAACCAAAAAAGGTCCTACTTCCGATTCCAACCCACAGAAATGGATTAAGTTTGTTTATGAACATGTTTTTCTGGGGTAATTCAGCTCTAAAGCACCGCAGTATACAATTCTGAAAAGCAACAATTAATATTTATTTTTACTTCATTAAAATATAACATAGCTACTGTAAGGTGCATAAATCTCAGGTACAGCTCAATGAACATTTCCAAAGTGAATGTGTCTCTGCCACTACCGCTCAGATCATTACCAGCACCTCAGAAGCTCCCCTGTTATTGAGGTACACTCTCAAAATCCAAGCAATGACATCTTTAAAAAATTATATTTTCTTCAATTACAGGAAAGGCTTTACTTATAGTTTGTAAGATTAATATTCTGGGGAGAAAGGCGCCACAGTTACCACTGTGACAGCTTTTTACGATGGCATAAAGGAGGTACTCAGAGTCCCCGCAGTGGAGTTGTGGGGCCTTCCATCTCGCGGGGGTGGGTCTTGGTGGGGGGTCTGCAACTCAGAGCTTAAAGCCTTTCTCGCTGTACTGTGGATCGTGACGCGGCTGTGATAGGACACCAGCCTCGGCATCACAGCTGCCCCCAGTGGTGATGCTGGTCCCAGGATAGTAACAGATAATAGTATCTGTGGCTTCGCTGTTCTCCCATCTTCCACCCAGGATGTATATTTTACCATTACATGCAGACATGCCACAGTTTTCCTGTCAGTTGAAGGTACTCTACATGTGCATCCAATAACCTTCAACGGGGTCATAGCAGTAAGTAGCCTTGGTCAGCCCACCAGCATCAAGTTGTTCAAGGACACGGCTGTTATACATCTCTTGGTGATTGGATAGCTGCACGCAGGAGCCAGGACTGAACCTTACCAGAACGAGTATTATCATCAGGTCCTCTGCTGATCAAACAATTTACCCACGCAGCTAGTCACTGCAGAAGAACTCACTGCTTCCTTAAGGGGAGCAAGTTCAGTCCATTGATTTGAAAGAGAATCATAACATTTTATGCTGCTAAGTCCTTTTTGCCCATCATAACCTCCAACAACATTACCAAGGAGAAAAGCCATTTTGTGACTCCATGTGCCTTTACTTAGAGAAGCAACTCTTCCAAATATTCAACTGTGTGATGAAAGAATGTCATTTCTTAGAGCACAGACCACATACTTAGATTTGGTGAATTCTGGGAGCTTAGCCAAAGACTTCCATTCTCCTTTTACAGGGTCCTAGCACTCGGTGTATGGAAGAGTGAATCCTCAAACAACTCGTTCACAGCCTGCAGTGACAACTATAACTTCAGAATAGCCAGCTGACTTATGAGGCCTACTCCTTGAGGACATCGTTTCATTCCCAGGTGTGTGGTACCGTCTTGCTTCGTGCAATAACTGGAGAACTCAGGAGAGTTCTGGATCAGTTGATCCACCTGAGCTGTTTGAATGAAGTAGCTGAAATGCAGCAGAAGGCGTCTCACATGTGTCAGGAGCTCATGTAGCGGTGGTCTTCTCAGATCCAGAGCACGATGTACCCAAAGCATGACAGCTTCAAAAACCAGTGACAAGTTCATTGCTACAAATATAATCAGTAAGTTCATCTCTGTCAATCTTAAGACATTCTTCATGCTGAGACACAGCCTCAAAAGTTTGCAATGCAAAATTTTGCATTTTTGTGAAGAGTGTTTTTGAGTGAATGTGTATGAGCAAAGTACTGGATTCCTAAGCAGTTACAGGGATCAATCTGCTCCTCCAAGAGCTTGGCACATGCGTCACAAAGAACACTAATTTGAGAGAGACTTGCTATTTCCAAGAGATATTGTACATTTTCTGTAGTGAGCTTCATCTTTCCAGTACAAACATACTGCAAAAACACTCCATAGCTTCCAGCTGAAACACCATTGATCTCAACCAACGTTTCTTGACTTTCCCTGTGATCATTGCAAAACATAGCCCTGAAGTAGCTGCTGCAGGCTGAGAGAACAGCTCTATGTTCTCTCTTATCATATCATCACAAATGATAACATCTGTAAATAAGCACTGTCTCGGAATTCATTAAATAACCGGAATATGTTTTCCGCATGGGATGATCCTGAAGACAAGTGAAAAAACTTGTGGCTTGTCAGAGATTTATGGTCCATTTCAAATACTTGAGGCTTGGCTGCTGGGGAATCACACACCCTGAGATCCTCTCTGTTTAGTCTTCATCCCAGTATTAGCACCGTTCTTACATCGGCTGACTAATTGTTGAGAAATGACTGTTAGAGATCTTCTTTATGTTGCTTTTTTCTTTTTTAGCATTTGCTTGATCAAAGCCCCAGTCAAAAATTGGGGTTATTTTCCACATCCGGTGAAGTGGGCAGTCTGACCACCACAGGTGCGAGTGTGCGGTTTCTGCAGGGCTGCTCCCGAGGGCAGGTCACCAGCTTGAGCCCCCAGGGACTGTCGTGCCTCCAGCCGTTGGCAACCTGCCACATGGCCTCATGTCCCACCCTTCACGAGTGCACCTCGGCCACGGGCAGCAGGAGCATGCGGGGAGGCTCCCACTGGGGGGTGTGGGGGGCGGCCACAACTGCCGGGCCCACCTAGCCACAGCCTAGCCTTGCTGGTTTTCTACCTGGAGGCCCCATCAGTTACTGCTAGAGGGTGTGGGAGGCCCCAACTGCAAGAGTGGATTGGGCTGTTCTCCTTGTAGTTCCATTTTTCCTGGGTGTGTTTTGCTATTCTTGTTGTTGGCAGTACACACTAAGGATTGTTATGTCTTCTTGGAGAATTGACCCCTTTATTATTGTGTTAATTAGATTCAGTTGTCAACTTGGCCAGGTGAGCATACCTAGTCTTGTTGCTGCGCACATAAGCCAATGGCACGTGAACCTCATCTGTTGCTGATTACATCTGCAGTTGGCTAGGAGGCGTGTCTGCTGCAGTGAATGATGTTTGATTTAATTGGCTGGTGCTTAAATGAGAGATCGCAATGTAGCATAGCCCAAGCAGCTCAGCATACCTCATCTCAGCACTTGCAGCTCAGCCCAGGCCTTTGGAGATGCAGAAAGAAGTCACCCTGGGGAAAGTTGTTGGAACCCAGGGGCCTGGAGAGAAGGCCAGCAGAGACCATCCTGTGCCTTCCACGTAAGAAAGAACCTCAGTGGAAAGTTAGCTGCCTTTCCTCTGAAGAACTAACAAAATAAATCCCCTTTTATTAAAAGCCAATCCATCTCTCGTGTGTTGCATTCCGGCAGCTAGCAAACTAGAACAATTAATTAATATCTTTATCTCTAATAATTTTCCTTGTTTTGAAGAATGCTTTGTATAAAATTAATATTGTTAATCCAGCTTTCTTTTGATTAGTGTTAGCATGGTATTTATTTTTCTATTCCTTCACTCTTAATCTCTGTCTGTCCGTAATAGCTGGTGATATTAAGCATCTTTTCATGTGTATTTTAGCCATTTGTATTTCCTCTTTGGAAAAATGTCTATTTAAGTCTTTTGCCCATTTTTCTTTTGATTGGGTTATTTGTCCTTTTATTGTTGAATTGTAGGATTTCTTTATATATTCTGGATATTAAACCATTATTGAATTTTTGGTTTACAAATATTTTTTCCAATTGAGTAGGTTGTCTTTTGACTTTCTTGACAAAACCTTTTAAGTACAAAAGTTTTAAATTTTGAGATGGTCTCATTTATCTATTTTTTCTTTTGTTGCTTGTGCTTAGGGTGTAAAGTCTAAGAAACCATTGCCTACCACAAGGTTTCTTCTAGGAGTTTTATGGTAGTGACTCTTATATTTACATCTTTAATCTATTTTGAGTTAATTTTTGTATAAGGTGTGAGATGGGGTCTTCTTTCCATCTTTTGGATAAGGATGTCCAGTTCTCCCAGCACCATTTGTTGAAGAGACTGTTCTGTCCCATTTGAGTGGATTTGACAGCCTTCTCAAGTATCAACTGGCTGTAAGTGTGAGGTTCTATTTCTGAACTCTGAAAATTGATTCCATTGGTCAGTGTATTTATCTTTATGCCAGTATTATGCTGTTTTGACCACTGTAGCTTCGTAGTATGCTTCAAAGTCAGGAAGTGTGAGTCTTCCAACTTTGTTCCTCTTTGTTGAGATGTTTTTTACTTCAGGGCCACTTACCTTTCTTAAAATTTTGATAATTGGCTTTTCCATTTCTGAAGAGTAGGCTGTAGGGATTTTAATTGAGATTGCATTGAATCTGTAAATTAATTTGGGTAGAATTGATATCTTAAAAACATTTAGTCTTCCAGTCCATTAACACAGAATATCCTTTTATTTAGATCTTGTTTGATTTCTTTAAGCAAGATTTTGTAGTCTTCGGTGTACAAGTCCTTTACATTTTTGGTTAAATTTATTCCTGGATATTTGATTATCTTAGTTGCTGTCATAAATGAATTTTTTTCTTGGATAACATTCTATTAGACACCATAGTTCCTTTTTTTCCTCATTTATTTTTGCAGTTATTAAAGAAAGAGATGAGAGCATTTGCTTAACTTTTAGACACATCCTTCAGAAGTAAAAAAAGAAGAAATAGTAAATATGTAGTACCATTTTGAACATTGGATAATTCCACATTGTTACTAACTGTTCCAAATAAAGACATCTGGTGACTGGGGAAGTTTGATTTCTCTCTGTATTTGGTTAATCTGCTGGTTGTTCTGGAAGGGAAAAGGCATTTAATTGTTCTGTTGAAAGAAGCTGGGTATTCATAGACTTAGTATAAAGGGTGAATTTAGGATGAGAGATTTACTTTAGAAACTGGACATCTTTTGATGTTATTGAGAAAAATATCTTTTTTAAACAGATGCTGTGAATATCTGGAACCTGAGAGAAGTCTCATATTGCATGAGAAAGTATGTGTCATTCTATCCCGCCTGACACCCCCCGCCCCCTTTTTCCTTGGTAACAGATTCCTGTGCTTTAAAAATTGTGCTTTCCCTAAGAATTTTATTGTGTTTAGCACGTGGACTACCATATGTTGCTGTGAGCAGTATCTTGAACATTCATGTGAAGAAGAGCATATTCAGACTCACTAGTGTGCAAAGACGTTGTCTCGGTTATTAATGTGCAAAGACATTGACTCGGTCATTAGTTAATGTGTTTAACTTTTATTGGAATGGTAGCAGATTGCGGTGTAGCATTCCTTTCACTAAATATTCAGCACTTCTTCCCAATCTAAAACAAATGGTTCTTTGGCAAATTGTTTTAAAGCCAATTCTGTGTTATTTTTAAACATACATACAAATTTCCCTAAACCGTCTATATAAAACTTTTCTGGGAAAGGGTCTGCTGAAGTTAAACCATTATATATGCCTCTTAATCCCAAGGCATTGTTTCCTATAGGAAAAACTGGTCATGCTTATGAGCAACTGTTCCTGTTTCATTCTTCCTAGTTTTCCCAAAATTTTAATAACCAGATTCTTAAGCTTAATCTTTTCAGTTTTACATCAAATAAACTAATAGTAGGTATGTTTGATAAATAATAAGCCTTTTTAATGTCCAGCATGGAGTTTTAGGGGCGACCAGTAGGTTTTTCCAGTTTGCCACTGGCACATGACATTAGCAGCTACTGCTTCCAGGTATTCTGCCAATATCACCCATTTGAAAAAAAAAAAGAATATGATATGTGCTTGTTATGGAGGCAATTTAAAAAGAATAAATTTGATATATACAGAGGAGTATAGTACAGGGATTAACAGTATGAATTCTGGGGAACCTTTACTCTTTTCTCTCTTCTAAGATCTCATTAAATGTTCTGTATCAAGTCACACTCCACCAAGCCTGATGTGTATCCCAATTCTATGGACTGCTTCTCATTTCCAAAGGATATTGGGCACTTTGGAAAAAATAGCAAGCCCCTTAGTTTTGATAAGATATTTGGTGACACTGTGTTTGTCAATTCCTTGTAACTATGGACCAAAGAAAATCGTCTAAAATTGAGATTGCTGCTTCTTGTACAACCAAGTGAGGATACTGTAAGACATGGTTTGTTTATTTTAGTCATTATCTGTGATGCCCAACAGGTAGAGGGAGCCAAAGGATACGACTACTGAGAAACAGAATGATGAACTGATTTATTTATATGATGGAATATGTGCAGCTTCAGAAAGGAAGGACAGCAGTAGGCACATGACAAGCTGAATAAACCTTAGGGACAATGTGTCGTGCAAAATAAGCCAGAAGCAAAAGAGCAAATATGCTCAGGTCTCTTTCAGAGAATACTTATAAGAAAATTGGAGACTAGATTGTAAGCCCTTATAGCACCCACACTTAGCCTGAAGTTATAAGTTTATTTCTAGATTCTAAGACATTGAGCTATATGTTTATCAACTGATATTTCCCTGGAACTTTGAGTAACTCTCTGACATTTAAGACCCAGGTAGATAGCATAGCTATATATAGTAACAGTTAAAATAACTGAAAATATCAGGCCTCAATTAGAAATAAAAATGAAGCCAATCTGGCTGGGACTAAGGTAAATCAGAATAGAGGGTAAAAGATGATATTGTATGTACCCTAAACCTTCACCTGCTATATGAGACCAAAGGCAGAGAGGTTTATTATGTTAGAATCTAAATTTTCTGTAACACACACTCTAAATCACCCTGCCTGGACAGTTCATTGAAACAACTCAGACTGCTGGAGTCCTGAATGGGAGCAAGACCTCGTGATTCTGCAGAGCTTAGTGTGACACCTGGATACGTCTCCGACCATGGTGGGCTGATAATTAAGAAGTACTGGGAGAGTCCTCTGAAGGTCTGAAAGGGGGGAATACATATATGAGGCCTAAGAGTTGCTTCCACGGAACCTCTTATGTTGCTCAGATGTGGCCTCTCTCTTTCTCTCAGCTCAACTCAGTAAGGAAAATCATTATTCAACCCCCTACGAGGGACATGACTTCAGGGGTGAAAGTCTCCCTGACAATGTGGGGCGTGGCTCCTGGAGATGAGTCTGGCCCTGGCACCATGAGATACACAATGCCTTCCTGACCAAAAGGGAGAAAAGATGTGTATTAAAATAAGGCATCACTAAATAAATAAATAAATAAAAGTAAGGCATCAGTGGCTAAGAGAGATCAAATAGAGTCAAGAAGCTATTAAGTTTGCTGTCGTGGAGCCTAAAATTTCCAGTGGGTTCTCAAGCCAGATAAATCCTGAAACCCAGAAGGACTAGCCTCTCTAAGATGATCAATTTCATCCCCCTATCCTTTAATGTTGACACCCCTTCTCAACATGGAAGTGTCAGAACAGGCCTTGCCTAAAGGTCCCTATAGATTGGGGGAAGGATCAAAGGAGGAGGAGTTATAATGGAGAAAATAGGATTTAATAAATGAGTGTAACTGTTGAATCACTATGTTACTATCTGTTCTAGCTCCAGTGTTTTGGAACAGCTAGAAGGAAAAATTTGAAATAGTGGAATGGTAACCCATAACAGACTCTGAAATCTATAACTACTTGTTGAAGTGTACTTTGAAAATTATTACTCCTTCTTTCTCTTCTTTCTATATATGTTATATTTCACAACAACAACAAAAAACATCTTTTTAAAAATAGCAAGTCCTTTTTAGGCTTCTTGCCTTGATGAGTTCCTAGAGTGTGAGAAAGAGCATTTACTTCTGAGTTTTTCTGAGGTTGCCAACCTACTGTCTTAGATTCTCTCCAGATTTGGTGATATTAGTGACAATTTTTGAGATTTTATTTTCTCTTTTCCTCAATACTGCTCCAGGGAAGGGGGTCTTTATATGGCAAAGGAGATTCTGTTGGGCTGTGCTATATAATTTCCATATTATAATGTGTGGTGGTTGTCATATCTGGGCTGCCAAAGCCATCCTAGGTCTGGAATTGAGATTTACTTAAGAACTTTTTGGCATAACACTCTTAATTTTTAAGTTCATGAAATCCTTTTCTATCTAGAGTTTTCAAACATCCATGGTACATATCAAGGGGCTTGTTAAAAAAACAAAACTTTATTTTGGAATAATATTAGATTTATAGAAAAGTTGCAAAGATAATACAGAGTTCCTGTATACCTTCACACGGCTTCCCAAAATGTTAACATAACTATAGTCCATTAGTCAAAACTAAAAAAATCAACATTGATATTATACTATTAACTGAACTGCAGAATTCATTAAGATTTCATCTGTTTTTCCACTGAAGTCCTTTTTCTATTCCAGGGTCCAGTCAAGGACACATTGCATTTAGTCATCATGTCCCTGAGTCTCCTCCAATGGGACAGTTCCTTAGGCTTTCGTTCTTTTTTTTTTTTTTTTTTATGACTTGGAAACTTTTGAAGTACGCTAAGAAGGTATTTTGTAGAATGCCCTTCATTTTGGGTGTTTCTTGGTTTTTTCTCGTGACGAGCCTGGGGTTGTGAATTCTCTGGAAGCATACCACAGAGGTGAAGTGCCTTCTCATGACATCACAGCAAGGGCACTTGGTGTCAACATGACTTATCCCTGGAGAGGTTAATCTTGGTCACTTGGTTCAGGTGGTGTCTTCCAGGTTTCTACACAGAAAAGTTACTTTTATTTTTCACCCTTTCCATACTTTGTTCTTTGGAATCTCGTCACTAGGCGCAGCCCACATTCAAGGAGAGAATTAAGCTCTGCCTCTTAGAGGGAGTATCTACGTATTCTTTTTCGAAGAGCATACTGAAGTTCTTATGCTCTTTAGAGGTGGCCATACAAACTGAAAAATAAAATCTGAAAAGGAAAATACCAGTTCTATTTGGTGTTTCAATAGTTTATTCAGATTTGAGAATTGTTTGATTTTATATTCATGAAATTTTGCATTTCATGATTTTATTCATTTTTTATTTCAATCAAGTTGATTCAGTTTTTTGAATGTTATAAATATAAAAGTAACAGGTTGCTTAAGCTTTTTAAGCTGTAAGAATTGTAGTTTTTAAAAATGTAAAAAAAAAGTTAAGGTATATAGAATGCAAATTAATTAGAAAGGAAATTATTATTTATTAATTATTTTTTATGTCAAGAATTACTGCTCTGCTTTGTGTTCCTGTATTATCCTGTAATTAATTCTGTCCTGGCACCTTCACCTGATATTGTAATTTTTCCCTTGTCTGTCTTCCTGCTTCTTAAGAAAGCAAGCGTGTTTTTTTCATCTGAATCTCCAGCACTTAGCATAGAACTTGGCCATGCTAGACGTTCATTGAGAACATCGGTGTTTATCCCCATTTTATAGTTGAGGTATCTGAGACTTAGAAGAGATTAGGTAATATGTATCAATATGAGTTTGCTAGTTAGTGATAAGAACAAGTGTTTGAAATTGGGGATTTTGTTTCTGAAGCCTATTGCTTTTTTTTTTTTTCTTCAAATTATACCATGTTCTAGTTTCCTAGCTGCCAGAATGCAATATACCAGAAACAGAATGGCTTTTAAAAAGGGGAATTTAATAAGTTGCTAGTTTACAGTTCTAAGGCCGAGAAAATGTCCTGATTACAACAAGTCTATAGAAATGTTCAATCTAAGGCATCCAGGGAAAGATACCTTGGTTCAAGAAGGCCGATGAAGTTCAGGGTTTCTCTCTCAAATGAGAAGGCACATGGTGAACACAGTCAGGGTTCCTCTCTCATCTGGAAGGGCACATGGTGAACACGGCATCATGTGCTAGCTTCTCCTTCTCCTAGCTTCCTGTTTCATGAAGCTCCCTGGGAGGTATTTTCCTTCTTCATCTCCAAAGCACTGGCTGTGGACTCTCTGCTTCGTGGTGCTGCAGCATTCTCTGCTCTCTTGAATCTCTTTCATTCTCCAAAATGTTTCCTCTTTTATAGGACTCCAGAAACTTATCAAGACCCACCCAAATGGGTGGAGACATGCCATCTAATCCAGTTTAACAATTACTCTTGATTAAATCACATCTCCATGGAGATGATCTCATTACAGATTCAAACATAAAGTATTGAATAAGGATTATTCTGCCTTTATGAAATGGAATTTAGATTAAAACATGGCTTTTCTAGGGGACATACATCCTTTCAAACCAGCACATACCACATAGGCAGTTTTTAATAAGCCAGGAATACCTCACTGCATTATTTATGTTAGACCCCAAATTGGCAGTCTCTGTATCTGTAAGAACCTGGTAACACTGGTTGTCTCCTGGAAGAGGAAAGGGACTTGAGGAGAACATTTTTCTAAGACAGTAGTTTTGGAAACTTTTGTGATGGTATGAGATAATCAAATATATAAATGAATTTTTTAAATGTACAGAAATTTACCAAAAGGAGCTACTTACTAAGTTTCTCAATATTATAGCACTACAATAGTTAGTTTTATTTTGTTGATGTTTTTAGAAGCAGGGATCCTTCCATTATCTCTAAGCATAGATTTTTTGACAACAAGCCTTGAGAGTTCCTGTGCATATCACATTTTCCCATTTATTTTTGAACAAAAACAGCAATGAAGTGCAGGGATTGGATATGACTTTTTAAAAGGAAGAAAGATCAAAGTCTTTCTCTTTGTATGAATGAAATTTGTATTTTTAAACTATTTTCCCCTAAATCTTTTCTTGTAGAGGCCTTTTGTATTAGGTCAGTACTCCATGATATATCCAAGACTTTATTTGATTGTTTCTGGTTAGTTAGGATTCTTCTGGCTGCCTTAGCAAAAACTCTGCTACAAACTTATATAAATAATCAGGGGAATGTAGAATCTCATAAATAAAAGTTCTTTCTATCTACTGGATTAATAGGTCCACTTTAGGGTTATTGTTCCACATCTGGGCAAATTGTAGTTGGTAGGTGAATGCATGCATGGACAGGCAAAAATTTAGGTTCCTGAATCATGAACTGATAAGAAGGCTGGGACCACCATGATTGGATTAGGTGGTCAGGATCCACCCCTGTAACTGGGTCATGTTCTAAAACCGTATTCCTGTCACATGGGAGTGGGGAGAGGGGATGAATTCAAGGGATTCAGTCACACTGTTCAGGGAGTTTCTTAATTGTCCTCCAAATAAAATAGGATGTACAACTGTTCCTATTAAAAACTTTTGGGAAAAATAATTGTTCCTACTGGATGATGGTTCCTTTCAGTATTCTTTACTCCATACAAATTACATAATGAGAAGTAAAAAAAGAAAAACGGAACACAGAAAAGTAAAAAGTAAATGATGATTGTTTACTATAACCTTTACTTAGGTTGTTGTGAGTTTTTTTTTCAATCAGTCAAGTCCCTTTCTTTCTTTTCTTGTAACATGTAGAGTTAATTAACATTTAATTCCTCCCCTCAAAGCCTAATGAGCATATTCTTTAAAGTATATACCTGTACGTCAGGACTTAAATAGAAAAGCAATAGTTTAGTACTGGAATGAGCACCATTTCACATGTTTTGGATTTACAACTTAGGTTTCAACCCAAACTCCTCAGACTCCCATTTAGTAGCTATAAGAACTTGGGCAGATTATTCAGTGTCTCTGAGCTTCCTCTAAAATCGGGATAATAATAATACCTATCTCCGGATTAAATGATTAAGGGTTAAAAGACTGTATATAAGTTTCTGGTACATAGCCTGCCATTTATTGAGCTGTGATTATGATCGTTTCCTTCTCTGTGAAGCTCAGTTACCTGCCCAGTCTGATAGATGTGGTAGCATTATTGTAGTTAAATTATACATGTGGGTTGTGAAGTTATTAGAGCCCATTCCTGAATAACCTGTCCCATTAAGCTCCTCATCACACTTGGGACATTTGCTGGACCTCTGCGTTTCACAACCACTCTAGGCTAGTTCTTTATCGTCAACAGGTAATTGTGAGTTGCGGTTGTAGGAACTAGATTTTTCAGACCCAAGTCCAAGTCCTGATAAATTGTCTAAAAAGACAATAGTCCTTTATCCAACATGTACTTCAAAGGCATTTGTTACTCTTCAGTGGTAAAATGTTACAGTCTGTGATGCGTTTGTGTCAAATCTTTATAAAGTATGATGAAGATTGCATCATACCTGAAAAACAGAAATAACGTCTATTTCTAAGACTTTTATTTCTGATTTTATTCAAAATAATATGCAGAAGACTTTTAGTATACTGCCTTTTGTATTTAAAGTACCTAATCTCTAAATAGTTGTTAAAATATATCATTTTCTTTTAATACTTTTTTTTTGTTCCCCTGTTTAAATAAATAATAATAGGTATCACTTCCATTATGGAATTATTTAAGCTAGGCTCTCCTTCAAATTTCATGTTCAAACTCTGAGTCATTATAGGAATAAGAGCAGCCCAGTTGCAGCTAGGTGTATTTAGGAGATACCTTATATACAAAAAGAACATTTTATTGGTTTATTTTAAAAGAAAACAAAATGGAATATAACATTTAATTGATAGAATCATTTAAATTTTAAGGGAAAAGCCACAAGAGGAGTTCATGCTTATGTTTGGGGATTGTTATTAAGTAGTCAACTCTTAATTATCTAAGGACAGATTATCCAGATCAGAGATTAGTCAGCATTTTCCATCCTAGTGTGTTGTAGGATGGCAGTTCATTAGGATAGGATTTTTTTACGTGGGCAGGCACCGGGAAACGAACCTGGGTCTCTGGCATGGCAGATGAGAACTCTGCCTGCTGTACCACCGTGGCCCTCATTAAGATTTTAATATCTTGCTCCTACATGAAGCTTACCCTGCTATTGGGATGTCTCTCTAACATAGCTTCCAGCTACTATGTTATATTCAGACATGAGAATTCTGAATCCAATAAGAGTCACAACAGCCGTGATGACTAAATGCCAGAACACTACTGGGTTTTTGCTATGCCCAGATCTGCATTAGGGTGACTCCTTGAAGGAGTTGTGGGTCAAGATGAAAGTGATTATTCTGCATTTCCCAGAACAGTTAGATCCATATTTAATCTGGTCATGGTTGCTTGCTACACCCTATAACTCAAGGATAAGGAATTTTTCTAATTGAAGAAAAATTCCTTTTCTCCAAGTAAACTATCGTAGCATTAGACTTTCCTAAACTTTTCCTTTATCTGGACATCTTTTTTTCTCTCCTTGTCTCATCTCAGTGTTGGGAATTGTAAGGACTACACTGTTTCACCTGTGTATGATTTAAGAACTAGCAGTGATAAATACCCTTTCTTTTATCCCTTCCTTTTTCTATTCTCTACTGTTCTCTTCTGGCTTGTCTCCATTTCTTTTCTTTTCTCCCCACTACCCTTTGCTTTAGTACTCTTTTTTTATCCCTCTTTTTTGTACTCTCTTCATTTGCTTTTTGATGGTTATAAGAAAAGCTTACTTTACTTCCTCAGCTCTTACTATATCATTCCTTAGACTGGTTGAGATATAGAATGATAAGGCTTCTTTTATGCATCTAACAGAAGCAGAGAACACATGAAAAATATGGCTAATAATCTTTGCTCTCTTCATATGTATTTTTAATGCGATTTTATTAAGATATATATTTACATATAATCATCCAAATTGTACAATCAGTGGTTCACAGTATCATCATGTAGTTGTACATTTATCATCAAAATTGATTTTTGAACATTTTCATTACTCAAAAAATTAAAATAAGGTCTTCATATATTTTTGTAAGGTTGAACAATATGAAATTGAAAATATCATTTTGATCTACAGAAATAGCAGTATCATAAGATTTAACGTAATACTTCACTATGTAGTGTGCAGACCAAAATAGGATTTAAAGATTGATTGGATGGGAGCCTGACTAGAAGAGTTGTTTATTTCCCAGGGCTTCTGGCTTGAATAACTGGGATAGATCAGAGTGCCAATGTCACTAATCAAAACGGAGAAAATTGAGAGGTGTAAGTGTTGTTTTTTAAAGGGGAAGGGTTATAGGGTGGGGGTGGCGCTAATAAAGAATCCTTTTTATTTCAGGGCACAGTAGAACATATCAAGAAGAAATGACCAGTAGGCAGTTGGAAATGTGGATTTGTAAAATAGAGAGGTGGGATCATCGGCATATAGGCAGCACTTGAAACATGAAATGTGAACGGCATTGCCCTACGAGAGTGAAGAGTGAGAGGGAAAGAGGGCTTATGGCTGCTCTCGAGGACTGGGGTAGCAAGTCATGCAAACAAAATTCATATTGGGTTTATACTCATATGGAGGTTTATCATGGAAGTATGAGTATAGTCACCATTTTGGAATGATTCTTTGTATGTAAAATTTATTAGTATGTAAAAGTGCATGTGTTAAATTAACAATTAGCCACATAACCTGTATATTTCATATATACTCAATGAATATTAAGGTGTTAAAACATAAACTAGGGTTATTCGTGTTTCCCCACAAGAGATTAAGCTATTTGTATTAAAACATTTGGGCTTAAGAGTATTGTGGGGTAAAACTTCCTTACCTCTATTTGTTGATGCTTGTTTTTTCTTTGTTTTTCAAAGTACTGTACTGCTTTTAAAAAGTTTTCCAAATGGGTGGCTATTGTGGTTGATACTGTCCTGAAGAGTAATTTTGCTACGTTGTTTCATATGGGGCTCACTCTGCCTGCCTCATCACTGTAGTCCCTAATTTCTTTGAATTGAAGCTTTTCAGGGGACTATTCCAAAGTGAAACAGACTCTGAAGGATAAAGGTACAGTGTTACAGTCCCGCTTGGCGTAGCTGTGGAGAGCCAGCCTTGTAAATTACTATTCACTTAAAAGCCACGTTAAATTTTCTTCTTTAAAATTGGCATCAGTCTGATCTTCCTTATGCAAAGATCAGTACCAAGAAGGAGAAAAACCTGTTCCTTTTATAAGCTTGTATTAATACTTAAAATATTTCAAGAATGGGCTTTTTCTTGTTTCCATCTGAAATTGAAAGGTTTTCTTCCTTGTAGTATATAAGCAGTACACTCATATGTTAAATATGCATTTTAGGGTACATTTGAATAGCTTGTAATGAAAATTATGTTAATGTGTTTTTCTTCACAAATATAAAATCTTTCTTTGTATTTCCCTTTTGTTTTTATTTAAATACTGTTTTATAGAATACCATTATTTTACCTAGTTCTTAAGAGCAAAGCTCTGCAAACATACAGACACATGCAACATCCTTTTAGGTTTATTCTGTTTTCCTAGAGTTCTTAAGCACTTCATGCATGAAAGTAAAACCAATTTTTCATTCATTTATTCAACCATTTATTGGATAACAAATAAGTAAGCAGGAAAAGCTCAGATAATAAGTTTTACAATAAAATAGGGTTTTTCAAAAATTGTGTTGAGATTAGTAAAGGAGCAAATTGCAAAAAGATACATATAAAAGGATACTATGTTAATTAGTCTGTAATCATATGAGTAGTTTTAGTTGTCGGTAATATCTCATTTCTTTAAATAAAAAATTCTGAAGCAAATATGGCAAAATGTTAACATCTGCTAAATCTGGTTGTTTGGTGTGTACATGGGTGTCTGTTATACCATATTTCTGTAATTCTTTGTACAGCTGAAATATTTCATAATTAAGCATTTTTGATTTATAAATAAGTAAAACAGTAATGCTTTAGAGAATGGCAGGGGCTACTTTAGGTTGGCTGCTCAGGGGAGGTCTCTGCGGGGAGACCTGAATACTGGAAGAAGCTATTCATGCAAAAATGTAGAGAAGGAGTATTCAAAGTCGGGAAACAACTATTGTTATGGGTCTGAGGCAGGAGCAAGCTTGACATGTTCCAGAAGGAAGGCCATTTGAGGCTGTCCTGGTTGAAAAATCAACTTTGCTTTGTGGAAGTAATTGCTGCAGCATAAGTGATAAATGGTCATTGAGTATTTAAATACTTATGATGAAGGAACTTACCATTTACAGACTTAGTGATTCTTAGAGTTTTTCCATGCAGGACTTAAACTCAAATGAGGTCACGTCAAAAGGACGCAGAAACTGGCTAGAAGGGCCTTTCAGTGGCTAAGTCAGAGATACTTTGAGCATCAGGAGGAGCAGGAAAGTGATGGATTGATTACAATGCAGCAATTCTTCTTGTTTGTTTTGAAGGAGCAATTGTGGGTTTACAGGAAAATAATGCAGGAGGTACCGAGTTCTCATATACCCTCCACAAACTCAGTTTTTCTTATTAACAGTTTACATTAATATAGCACGTTTGTTAAAATTGATAAACCAATGCAATCATAGTTATATTATTCATAAAAGCCTATTGGGGTTCACTCTTTATGTTTTACAGTTCTGAGATACTTTTTAAAAATATTTTTATTGTGATAATGTACATAAGAGATAAGATTTCCTATTTTAACCGCTTTCAAGTACGTAATTCAGTGGTCTTAGTTGAATTCACAATGTTGTGCTATCATCGACACCATCTACCCCCACCCCTGCCCCTGGTAACCTATATTCTAACTTATGGCTATGAATTTTCATTTTCTGTTTTATTTCATCTCAGTTAGATATTTGTCCTTTTGTATCTAGTGTATTTCACTTGACATGATGTCTTTAAGGTTGTAGCCTGTAACAAATTAGTTGTAGCCTGTAACAGGACTTCATTCCTTTTTATGGCTGCATAATGTGCCATTGTATGTAATATTTCTCATTTTGTTTAGCCATTCATCCACTGATGGACATTTGCTTCCATCTTTTGCTATTGTAAATAATGCTGCTATGAATATTAGTGTGCAAATATCTGTTCAAGTCCCTACTTTCAACTCTTGGATAAATACTTAGAAGCAGAATTAGTGGGGTCATTTAGAATTCTACGTTTAACTTTCTGAGAAATTGCCAAACTGTTTTCCATAGTGGCTGCACCATTTTATATTCCTGTAAACAATACAGGAGGTTCCTATTTCTCCAGATCCTTACCAACACTTGTTATTGTACATTTTTTTAAATAGTCATCATTCCAGTGGTTGTGAAGTGGTATCTCCTTGTGGTTTTGATTTGTATTTCCTTAATGGCTAATGATGTTTAGCATCTTATTGACCATATGTAGTCTTCTTTGGAGAAATATCTATTCAAGTCCTATGCCCATTTTTAACTTAGTTGTTTGTCTTTTTGTTTTTAAGTTGTAGGAATTCTTTATATATTCTGGATGTTAAGCCCTATTCAGATACATGTGGTTTTCAAATCTCACATTCTGTAGGTTGTCTTTTACTTTCTCGGAAAAGTACTGTGTTGCACACAAGTTTTTAATTTTAATCAAAGTCCAATTGATCTTTTTTTTTTGCTCATGCTTTATGTAAAGGCTAAGAATCAGTTATCAAATACAAGGTCCTGAAGTGTTTCTTTTAGGAGTTTAATAGTTTTAGTTTTTATATTTAGGTTTCTGATCTATTTGAGTGAATTTTTGTTCATGGTTTGAAGTAGGGGCCACCTTCATCCTTTTGCATGGGGATATCCAGTTTCCCCATTGAGTGGACTTAGCCCCTTTGTCAAAAAGTTAGTTGTAAACATAAGGGTTTCTCTTTGAACTCTCACTTTGGTTCCATTGATCTATGTTTCTGTCCTTGTGTCTGTACCATGCTGTTTTGATTACTATAGTTTTGTAATAAGTTTTAATTTGGGAAGTATGACTCCTCCAAATTTGTTCTTCTTTTTCAAGATGGTTTTGGCTAGTCAGAGCCTTTTACTCTTCCATATAAACTTGATAAGTTTTTTCTACTTCTGCCAAGAAGCCTATTGGACTTTTGACTGGGATTGCATCTTCTTCAGATTGTCCATTACTAGTATATAGAAACTCCGTTGATTTTTTGTGTGTTAATCTTTTACGCTTCCACTCTGTTGAATTCATTTATTAATTCTCCAGTAGCTTTTTGTGTGCGTGGATTTTTCAATATATAGGATTATGTCACCTGCACATAGAGTTCCATGTCTTCCTTCCCAATTTGGATGGCTTTTATTTCTTTTTCTTGCTTAAACACAACAGTTTTTAAAAATCATACTTTTTTTTAGTGATACACTGTTTTGGTTTGCTAGCTGCCAGAATGCAGTATACCAGGAATGGAATGGCTTTTTAAAAAGGGGAATTTAATAAGTTGCTTGTTTACAGTTCTAAGGCCAAGAAAATGTCCCAATTAAAATAAGTCTATAGAAATGTCCAATCTAAGGCATCCAGGGAAAGACATCTTTTTTTTTTTTCTACATGGGCAGGCACCGGGAATCGAACCCAAGTCCTTTGGCATGGCAGGCATGCATTCTTGCCTGCTGAGCCATCGTGGCCTGCCCTCCAGGGAAAGACATCTTGATTCAGGAAGGCTGATAAAGTTGAGGGTTTCTGTCTCAAATGGAAAGGCACATGGCAAACACTGTCAGGGTTTCTCTCTTGGCTGGAAAGGCACATGGTGAACATGGTGTCATCTGCTAGCTTCCTCTCCAGCTCCCCGGGAGGCATTTTCCTTCTTCATCTCCAAAAGTCGCTGGCTGGTGGACTCTCTGCTTCGTGGTTCTGTGGCGTTCTCTGTTGCGGCTTTCTCGTGGCTCTGTCGTTCTTCTCTGCTCTCTCCTGCTTTCTCCAAAATGTTTCCTCTTTTATAGGATTCCAGTAAACTAATCTAGACCCACCTGGAATGGGTGGAGACAGGTCTCCACCTAATCCCAGTTTAACAGCCACTCTTGATTGAGTCACATCTCCAGGGAGATGATCTAATTACAGTTTCAAACATACAGTGCTGAAAAGGGATTAGAAGAAACGGCTGCCTTTACAAAATGGGATTAGGATTAAAACATGGCTTTTATAGGGTACATATATCCTTTCAAGCCGGCATATATGCAAAGAAAGAAAGGAAAAAACTCACCTTCCAAGAAAGTAGAGTGATAAAATTATAAAATGAACATTTACAGACTTAATATAATAATTGGGCTTTAGTATTATTGAAGTGTCACTCCATGATTACTTACCTTTTCAGTGGTACATTGTACCATCTAGCAGTTACTACATTGAACAAGTGATTAGACTTGGCATTATGTCCCTACCTGATGAGATACTGTAAGAAGTACCAACATCACTTAAATAGTATCCCCATCAAAAGTGTTAACTGAAATCTAATCATGAGGAAACAGACAGTTCACAATGTGGTACTTTTTGTGGACAACTGGTCTGCACTTAAAAAGAGAAAAATCATTGTTACAAAAAACAAGAAAGGGGGAGGTGCTCTTGTCCTGGCGTATTTAGGTATGAAGTAATACCATGTCTACAGCTGATATTCAGATGGTTCCTCAAAAAACACCCACAAACAAAAAAAATACGTGTGTGTATGTGTGTGTAGAAAGACTGAAAAGTAAATGTGGCAAGAAATTATTGTTGAATCTAGATGGTTAAGAGCTGTGAGTGTGTGTGTGTGTGTGTGTGTGTGTGTGTGTGTTCACAGTACTGCTCTTTCAGCTTCTTTAGTAAGTTATGTGGGGGGTTTTGGTGTTTTTAAATAATGAAAATTCAGATTTTTTTTTTTTGGCATGGACAGGTTCCAGGAATCAAATAAATAATGAAAATTTAAAGTTGGGAGTCTTGGATATGTGCTGGTATTTTTGTGTTAAACACAATCCATCTTTTTATATATTTTTGGCTGTTGGCTTAATTGTGCTGTTTGGAGCTAATCTGAATAAATCCAAATCCTCCCCCATATAGTATAAGTGGTATTAGTAATGGCGATGCTAGTAGTTTTCATGTAACATTTATTGAATATGAACTATGATATTCCGGATGATATGGATTGAATTTTGTCCCCCTAAAGGATATGTTCAAGTCGTAGCCTCCTGTGAGTGTGATTTATTTGGAAATAGGATCTTTGAAAATGTTGTCAGCTGGGATGAGCCCAAACTGGATTAGGGTGATGTCCTTATAAGAAGAGGAATTTTGCACACAGAGAAGAAGGCCATATGATGGAGGCAGGGATTGAGTTTATACCACAAGCCAGCAATGCTGTGAATTGCCACATCAAGCCAATGCTGGAACCCTACACACTTCTGAGGAAGCATGGCCCTGCTGACACATAGATTTTAGGTTTCTGTCTCTAGCATTGTGAAATAGTAAATTAATCCCCATTGTTTTAAGCTGCCTAGTTTGTGGTACTTTGTTACAGCAGCCCAAGGGAGCTAAGACACCAGACATTGTACTGAACATATTACATGCTTTATTTCAGTTAATCCTTCTAGCAACTCTTGAATTGGTATTCATTTCTCATTTTAAAGATGAACAGAAAGAAACACAAAAACATGTCACTAAAACCACATTTGGAGTTGTTCTGTGCGTCTCTCGCTTCGTGCACAGGAGGCCGTCTAGTGTGGGGGTCAAGAGCATGCCCCCTGAAGCTGCGAGCCTGGGCTTCAACCTCAGCTCCCCCATTGCAAGCTGCTCCTGCCTGAGAAGCACTTCTCTAGAATTTTGTCCTGGGGCCTCTATTTATATTAGTGCTCTATTGCTGCTGTGACAAATTACTATGAACTTGGTGCCTTAAAATAATGCGCATTTAGTATCTTAGAGTTCTGGAGGTCAGAAGTCCTAAGTGGGTCCCAGTGGACTGAAATCGGGGTGTGGGCAGAGCTGTGGTCCTTTCTTGGAGGCTCTAGGGAAGAATCTGTTTCCTTGCCTTTTACAGTTTCTAGATGCCACCCAAAAGAAAGCTCATGGCTTTTCTTTTTCCATTTTCAAAGTCAGCAACATTCCATCTTTCTGTGTTTTTCTTCCAGAGTAAGCTCCCCCTCTGGCTTACTCTTCTGCCTTCCCCTTCGCTTTTTTTTTTTTTTTTTTCACTACCAAACTACTATAACAGGCAATCATCATTTAATTCTTTATTTTTATTTTTATTTTTATTTTTATATTTTTTAAATAATTTTTTATTAATTAAAAAGAAATTACAAGAAAGAAACACAAACATCCGTAATATATGCTCATTCCGTTCTACATATACAATCAGTAATTCACAATATCATCACATAGTTGCATATTCATCATCATGATCATTTCTGAGAACATTTGCATCAATTCAGAAAAAGAAATAAAAAGACAACAGAAAAATAAAACAAAAACAGAAAAAGAAAAAAAATTTTTACATACCATATTCCTTATCCCTCCCTTTCATTGATCACTAGTATTTCAAACTGAATTTATTTTAACATTTTTCCTCTATTATTTATTTATTTTTTTATTTTTTTCCTGAATCTACTGTGCTTTTATTTTTTATCCAATTTTTAAAATTTTTTTAATTAATCAAAAAAAAGAAAAGAAATTAACACAACATTTAGAAATCATTCCATTCTACACATGCACTCAGTAATTCTTAGTATCATCACATAGATGTATGATCATCATTTCTTAGTACATTTGCATCGATTTAGGAAAAGAACTAGCAAAACAGCAGAAAAAGATATAGAATGTTAATATAGAGAAGAGAATTAAAATAATAATACTAATAAAAAAATATATATATAAAAAAAGGAAAAAGAAAAAAACAAAAAAAAGATACAAACAAACAAACAAAAAACCATATTTCAGGTGCAGCTTCATTCAGTGTTCCAACATAGTTACATTACACTTAGGTATTATTGTGCTGTCCATTTTTGAGTTTTTGTATCTAGTCCTGTTGCACAGTCTGTATCCCTTCAGCTCCAATTACCCATTATCTTACCCTGTTTCTAACTCCTGCTGGTCTCTGTTACCAATGATATATTCCAAGCTGATTCTCAAATGTCGGTTCACATCAGTGGGACCATACAGTATTTGTCCTTTAGTTTTTGGCTAGACTCACTCAGCATAATATTCTCTAGGTCCATCCATGTTATTACATGCTTCATAAGTTTAGTCTGTCTTAAAGCTGCATAATATTCCATCGTAGGTATACGCCACAGTTTGTTTAGCCACTCTTCTGTTGATGGAGATTTTGGCTGTTTCCATCTCTTTGCAATTGTAGATAATGCTGCTATAAACACTGGTGTGCAAATGTCTGTCTGTGTCTTTGCCCTTAAGTCCTTTGAGTAGATACCTAGCAGTGGTATTGCTGGTTCGTAATCCATTCTGCCATTCTATGTCTTTTGATTGGGAAATTCAGTCCATTAACTTTTAGTGTTATTACTGTTTGGATAATATTTTCCTCTACCATTTTGGCTTTTGTATTATATATATCATATCTGATTTTCCTTCTTTCTACACTTTACTCCATACCTCTCTCTTCTGTCTTTTTGTATCTGCCTCTAGTGCTCCCTTTAGTATTTCTTGCAGAGCTGGTCTCTTGGTCACAAATTCTCTCAGTGACTTTTTGTCTATAAATGTTTTAATTTCTCCTTCATTTTTGAAGGACAATTTTGCTGGATATAGAAGTCTTGGTTGGCAGTTTTTCTCTTTTAGTAATTTAAATATATCATCCCACTGTCTTCTAGCTTCCATGGTTTCTGCTGAGAAATCTACACATAGTCTTATTGGGTTTCCCTTGTATGTGACAGATTGTTTTTCTCTTGCTGCTTTCAAGATCCTCTCTTTCTCTTTGACCTCTGACATTCTAACTAGTAAGTGTCTTGGAGAATGCCTATTTGGGTCTATTCTCTTTGGGGTGCGCTGCACTTCTTGGATCTGTAAATTTAGGTCTTTCATAAGAGTTGGGAAATTTCCAGTGATGATTTCTTCCATTAGTTTTTCTCCTCCTTTTCCCTTCTCTTCTCCTTCTGGGACACCCACAACACGTATATTTGTGCGCTTCATATTGTCCTTGAGTTCCCTGATCCCCTGTTCAAGTTTTTCC
Organism: Tamandua tetradactyla; assembly: GCF_023851605.1. Classification (NCBI taxonomy): domain Eukaryota; kingdom Metazoa; phylum Chordata; class Mammalia; order Pilosa; family Myrmecophagidae; genus Tamandua; species Tamandua tetradactyla. The sequence goes on from NC_135338.1 coordinate 1,040,601, forward strand.
TTTCTTTTCCCTATAGTTTCTGTTTCTTTTTGGAATTCAGATGTTCCATCCTCCAGTTCACTAATTGTAGCTTCTGTCTCTTTAGATCTACCATTGTAGGTATCCATTGTTTTTTCCATTTTTTCTTCTTTGTCCTTCACTCCCATAAGTTCTGTGATTTGTTTTTTCAGATTTTCTATTTCTTCTTTTTGTTCAGCCCATGTCTTCTTCATGTCCTCCCTCAATTTATTGATTTGGTTTTTGAAGAGTTTTTCCATTTCTGTTCGTATATTCAGCATTAGTTGTCTCAGCTCCTGTATCTCATTTGAACTATTGGTTTGTTCCTTTGACTGGGCCATATCTTCAATTTTCCGAGCGTGATCCGTTATTTTCTGCTGGTGTCTGGCCATTTGATCAGATTTCCCTGGGTGTGGGACCCAGCTGGTTGAAAGGTTTTTCTGTGAAATCTCTGGGCTGTTGTTCTTTTCCTGCCCAGTAGGTGGCACTTGTGGCGGTCGTCTGTCGGCCCAGGAAACCGCGCGTGGAGGGGGGGTTGCCGGCTGCCGCAGCTTGGGGGAGTGCCGGTCCAAATTGCCCAGCTGGCCCGAGACGCCAAGCGTGGCGGGAGGGCCCCACTATCCAACGTTCCCAGTCAGACCGGGGAGCCACGTGTGTGGAGGGGACCCCAGTCGCCAGCCACCCCGGCCGGGAAAACGCGCGCCCCTCAGGTATCTCACCACAGCGGATTCTCCCTGCCCATTCAGCCGTTCCAGAATGGGGTATGCTGTCTTTTTGGTCTCTGTCGTGGCTCCGGGAGCTGTTTCGTATTGTTTCTGTTTCTTTAGTTGCTTTTCTGGAGGAGGAACTAAGACCCGCGCATCTTACTAAGCCGCCATCTTCTCTGGAAGTCTCCCCTTCGCTTTTAAAGACCCTCAGGATTACATTGTAACCACCTAGATGATCTCACTATTTTAATGTCTGCCAATTAGTACCCTTAATTAGTACCCTTTGTCATGTAACCTAACGTAGTCACAGATTTCAGGGACTAAGACAAGAGCATCTTGGGGGAGGGGGTGGGGGATGCATTTTTCTGCCTCCACAATTATGTTTAACTTCTAAAGGTACAGTAGTCAGTTGGGGCCGGAACACTATTCCAAACTAGAATCCTGGGCAATGCTGAGAACTGTGTGTAGGAGCAAGAGAAGAAACTACTGAGGGTCGTGTATATATAGTATTTAATTATCTTTCGGGCATAAAATACACCTGCTAAATTCCGTGTTAAAGATGAATTAGGAGACAACAGTTATAGTTAGAGCATGGTAAGGAAATGATCAGAATATTATAATAGATAATATTTCTTGTGTTCATGTCAGTTCTCGGACATAATTTTAAATGTTCTTGATTTAGTTACAATTTTAGAGAAGTTTTGAGTTTAATTTGAATTTCTACACTTTTATTTCAGATTTCACTACTCTTTGATGCTACTGTTGGTATGGAGAAGATTGAGGAGCAATTTGCCGATCTATACATTGTTAAAAGTTCTGCAGGAACTGAAGAGTCCACTTACCTGCTAGGTATAGACACATCAAAGACTCTACAGGCATCAAAAGGAAGCTTGGTTGCTGTTTTATGTTCTAATGGATCAATCAGAATATATAATAAAGAAAGATTAAGCATACTACGAGAATTTAGTGGACATCCTGGTCTTCTTAATGGAGTCAGATTTGCAAATTCCTGTGACAGTGTATACTCGGCATGTACTGATGGCACTGTAAAATGTTGGGATGCTCGACTGGCCAGTGAAAAACCTGTCCAGCTATTCAAGGGCTACCCTTCCAATATTTTTATCAGTTTCGATATCAGCAATAATGATCATGTCATTTGTGCTGGTACAGAAAAAGTTGATGATGATGCATTGTTGATATTTTGGGATGCAAGAATTAATTCTCAGGATTTGTCTACTGCTAAAGACCCACTTGGTGCATATTCAGAGGCACATAGTGATGATATCACTCAAGTGTGTTTCCATCCCAGCAATCCTAACATGGTAGTGTCAGGTTCAACTGATGGCCTGGTAAATGTGTTTGATATTAGTGTTGATAATGAGGAGGACGCACTGGTTACAACCTGTAATTCAGTTTCATCAATAAGTTATATTGGTTGGTCTGGGAAAGATTATAAACAGATTTACTGTATGACGCACGATGAAGGGTTTTGTTGGTGGGATCTTAATCATCTGAACACTGATGAGCCAATCACACGTTTGAACATCCAGGATGTTAGAGAAGTGATTAACATTAAAGAAGGTCCTTTGGACTATTTGATTGGTGGTCTGTATCATGAAAAGATGGACAAGTTGTTTGTGGTTGGAGGAACACACACAGGAAGGATTCACTTGATGAGCTGTACCCCATCAGGATTGAGCCATGTGACCAGCCTTCTGGGAGGTCATGCTGCCACAGTCCGTTCTTTCTGTTGGAATACTCAGGATGATTCTTTGCTGACTGGGGGAGAAGATGCACAGTTGTTGCTCTGGAAATCTAGAGCTTTAGAGAAGACCTTTACAAAGAAAGATAGCATGAAAATAGCATCCTCTGTGCACCAAAGAGTTCGAGTTCATAGTAATGATTCTTACAAGAGGAGGAAAAAAACAGTGATGTTAAAATAGGAGTTAACTTGATAGATTTGATAGTTTCAAGTCATTATTTCTTGTACTGCCTGTGGTGGGCATGTTGAAAGCTTATAACGAGCCAAGTTAGCATACAGTCCTGGAAAAATGTTGAGAATGGTTTAATTCAGGTCTTAACATATTCTAAACTTGCTTTTTTCAAGCTACCAGCTGAGTATGAAATCAGCAAGTTGGAAGTAAAATTATGTTCTTCATTTTTAAAATCCATCTGTTGAGTTAGTAAATGTTAGATTTAAAGAAATAGCTTTGATAAGGACTTTTTAAGAAGTAGATTGCTTGGAGGGATAATAAAACATGTGGTTTGGGCAATGTTTTTTTAAAATTATCTTCACTGTTTATAAAGCCAAATAAGACTGTTTTCTTTATTTAAGCAGCTCCCTAATATACATGGATTACATTGGAGTATTTAAATGTAAATGTTCTAATAAATCCAGAATTAATTTTTTTAGGGATAAAGTGATAGGCTTCTATCTAAAATGAGAAAAATATTTTAGTAAATACTTACATCTATATTTTAATATTGGTTAAACATTAAACAGATGTTTAGCTGATGAAAAAGAATTATCTTGCAAAATTCATGGTTGAGACTCAAAATATATAAAATTGAAAATATTGATAATAGTAGAATGACTATTTTTATTTCAAAATATCTTTAACAATATTGTGATAAAATTTTCCTTCATGGTCATTGATCCATAATTTTGAAACTTGAATTATTCTTCACTGCTAATTTTTTCATCTTTGCTTTTAAATATTACTCTAAAGAATCCTAATAAAAGAAGTTATGAATATAAAGGTTTGCTTTTTTTCTTATACTTCACTAAAGATGAAAACATCTTTGAATTATGAATATTGTCATGGAAAACACAAATGTTGCTTTAGAACCTTTTACACTTCCCTTTAAAGATTAATAATGACTTCTCTTTGAGGCTATAATGCTGGGGGAAAAAATTATTTTTCTCCAGAACAGTGCAGCTTATATTAAAGTATGATCTAGCTTAACTCACCTGAGACTGAACAGTACTAGGTGAGTCACTTTTTAACATATTCAAAATATATAATTCTAATTTGGAGAAATTCAATTATCAATTCTTTCATTTGTCCAGACCAAAAAACTGCAGATAATTCTGGACTTCTGTTCCCGTTTCTCTTCTACAGTCGAATCACCAAGTCCTACCTCATTCCATCCAGATCTGTTAGCGGTCCTTCTGGCTTCACTCCACCACTACTTCCTTAGGAAGACTTTGTTCATCTCTCCTCTCCTCCTCGCTGAGCATCAGAGACATAGGTCAGTCATGCTTCATGCTGCCAAAAATCTTTGGTAAATTTTCATCTTTTGATGGAGTACTATAGAAATATTACAATTATTTTTTTCAACATCTTTTGGATTTGAGACAATACTGACTATATCGTAAGTTTTTTTAAAAAGCTGCTTGAAAGAGTTCTGGAGACATTCGTAAGACAAGAAGAAATGAAGTAGGAGTTATCAAAACGAGAGTTTTTAGAAATTAAGAATATTAAAAAATTAAAACTAAGTAATAGGAGTAGAAGATGCAGGTGAGTAAATATCCCTGAATATAGAACAGACAGAAAAAAGGCAGAAAGTGAGAAAAAAGATAAAATTCACAGATGATCAGTAAAGGGGTCTAATATCAGACTAACAGTGTTAGAAAGTGAAAACAGTACCAAAAAAGGGGGTGGGGAGAGTGGGTGTATCTTAAACATAAGAGGCTATAGAATCTCAGTCTTCAGATTGAAAGGACCAAGAGTGTCAAATGTAATGAATGAAGACGACCTGCACCAAGGCATAACACTGAAATGTGAGAACATTCTTTAAATGAGAGCATTTAAAGAACCCTTACAACTGAACAATTTCAAAAAGCTTTTTAAATGGGCAAAGGATCTGAATAGATATTTCTGCAAAGAAGGTATATAAATGGCCAATAAGCATCTGAAAAGATGTTCACCATCATTAGTCATCAAGGAAATGCAAATCAAAACCACAGCGAGCTACCACTTCACACCCACTAGATGGCTACCATCGAAAGGACAGGTAAGCTCTGGAGGATGGTGGAGGTAGAGAAGGACTCCATGAATCCTGAATTGAAGAAAAAGAAGGGTATCAGGTAGGATATTTTCGTCTTAGACCCTTTAGGTCCCTCCCACTGCAGTGACAAATTATAGAGCCACTCATCACAGTGAGTTAGAACCCCATGTGCATCCAGGCACAGGCATGTACGTAACCAAATGAATGGGTAGACGTTTTTACAGCTAATGAAAACAAGTCAACTAAAGGAAAATTGAGCATTGATTGCGTATTACATGATATTAAGACATATTTATTAATTTTAGATGTGGTAATGATCTGGTGGCTATTTTAAGCTATCTTTATCAGAGATACATTCCAATTAATTTACAGGTGAAATGATATGATGGTTTGGAGTTTCTTTAAAATTGCCCAAAGGCAAGTGAACAACTAAAAGTGTAAGAGGATTCATGAAAGCAAGAATAGCAAATTATTGGTAATTTTTGAAGCTGGGTAATTGGTCTATGCAGAGATTATTATATTCTTGTCTCAATTTTTATGCATATTTCCAAGTTTTCCTAATTTAAAAAAATATGAAATTAAGAAAAAAACAGGTAATTGTTGGCAAGTACAGAGGAATCTAAACCCTCATACACTGCTGATGGGAAGGTAAAATGGTATAGCCACTTTGGAAAATAGCCAGACAGTTTCTCATAAAGTTAAACAGAGTGGCAGTTTCACCCAGCCATTCTGAAAAGTGAATCACTGTACCTGAGTGTTCACTGCAGCATTCATAATAATCAAAAGGTAGAAACAACCCACATGTCCATCAACTGATAAATGGGAAAAAGCAAGTAGTGTATTCATACAATGGAATATTATTCGGCAATAAAAAGGAATGAAGTTCTGATTATACACTTTAACATGGATGAACCTTGAAAACATGCTAAATGAGAACAGCCAGTCACAAAAGACTTCATATTACATGATTCCACTTATATTAGATAGTCAATATATCAAATACATAAAGACAGAAAATAGATGAGTGGTTACCTAGGGCTGGAGGGGATAGGAGAATTGGTGGGTGTTAGCTAAGAAGAAAAGGATTTCTTTTGAGGGTGATGAAAATTTTCTAAAATTGATTTTTTCATAAAATCGATAGTTGCACAACTGAATATATTAATAACCACTGAATTTTATACTTTGATGAATAAAGCTATTACAAAAAATTTTAAAGCTATACCAGACAAATCTGAATAAAAAATCCATCAAAACAATCTTAATAGCTGACAAAATGGAAAATTCCAAAACCAGGTGAAAATGAAAAATAAAATTTTAGGTTCATTTTGCTTATAAGTATATATTTCATAGTTAAAAGTCCTAGTTAAACAATTCCAATGGTGTATTTTAAAAATACGTTATGACTGGGTGGGTCACGGTGGCTCAGCAGGCAGAGTTCTCACCTGCCCTGCTGGAGACTTGGGTTCGATTCCCGGTGCTGCCTGTGTAAAAAAAAAAGAAGTACGTTATGACAACATGACTTTATCTCTGGAATTCCAGGATGATTCAACACCAGAAAAATCACAGTGATGGACCAAAAAAGAAAGGAGAGAGAGAGGGAGGGAAGAAGGGAGAGAAGAAAGTCGTGATTATTTTAACTGCTATGGAAGATCATGTGGTAATTTTTCATACCTGATTAAGAGCAATACAAGCAAACTAGCAACAGAATAATTTTAACTTGCTAAAGGTTTATATATGAAAAATGTACATTAAATATTATACTTAATGGAGAAAGTTTAGATTAAATGCATTCTCTTTACGACCAGGACTCAAATGAGGAGACTCACTACCACAGTACTTTGGATCCTGACTAAAGAACGGTAAAATAGCTTAATATGCAAGAATTGGAAGAGGAGGGAAAAAAAATCTCTGCTTTGTAAATGATACCTACCTAGAAATACCAACAATCAACAAATATTTAAACTATTGAGAGATTCAGCAAGGTTGCCAGTATGAGATCAGCCTGTGAAAGTCCAAAGCATGCCATTTCACTGTAGCCAACAAGAAATATGAAGTACCAAGAAATTAACCAAGAATGCACAAGATCCATTTTGGAAAAAACTTTAAAACTCTAATATTAAAGACATAGAAATTGATCTAAGAAACATTCCATACTGCCAGTGCGACGATAACATTATAATGGTGAACATTCTAAATTTAAATCTGAAAATTTAATGTAATCCCAATCATAATTCCCGTTGGATTTTATGAGGAACTCAAACTTACTTTAATTTTTGTATGGAAGAATAAGGTCCACAAATAGCAAAGTGAACAAAAAAGAAAAGGAGGAATTTTCCCTACCAGATATTAAGATATTCTACAAATTTTTTATAATAGTAAAACTTGTGAAATGGCCTAAGAAAAAAACAATAGAACAGTGTAAATGAATAGGTAATACAGAAAGAGAATCACGGTTATGTGGCAACTTAGTATTTATAAAGGTGATAGAATGGAGAAAGGGAGGATTTTTTATTCGATGATATTGGAGATACTGACTCTATATAGAGAAAAATGAAAAAGATTCCTACTTATTACAAATATATACTCCAATGTGTTAAGGACTTAAATGATAAAAGGACAAAACTATAAATTTAACCCAAGAAAATGTAAGAGATTATCTCTGACCCACAGGTGGAAAATGGCTTCTTAAGTAAAAAAAAAAGGAGCATAAAGCAAAAAGATAAATTTGATGACATATATAAGCATTTCTGCTCAACAAAAGGCACTATAGACAAAGTTAATAATCAAATGACAGAATGGGAGGGAAGATATTTGAAATATCTAAAACCAAGACGGGATTAAATTAAGTAACACAAATCAATGAGAAAAAATGTCAATAGAAAAATGAGCAAAGCCTATGAAACGGCAGATTTTTGGTCAAATTCCCTAGTAATCGGAGGAATGAAAACTTTAAACAATCACTTTATACCTGTTAGGATGGAAAAAATTAGAAAACTGAATAATGTCAAATGTTGGAGGCATATAGGAGTGTAGACAGGTGCACAAAAATATATTTAAGTATGTATGTGCTCTCTGCCCTGAAAATTACCCTTCCTGGTGTGATATGCCAAAGATATTTTAATGCAGGCCCAATTACTGGGCATGAGTTGTGATGACAGGGAGTTGGAGTCAACCTGGAAGAAATTTGTTCCTAGAAGACAGAATAGGTAGAAATGTGGTCGATACACAATGGAGCATGCCGCAGACTTAGCCATATGACTTCATCATAAAAATATAGTACCTGAGGAAAATAGCAAGTAATAGAATGTGTGTGCATGTCAGTGATTTGTATAAGTTTAAAAAGTGCACATCGTGCTAAAGAACACCTAGGGCAATATATAGGATTCTTCAGGAGTTCCAGGCACTAGGGTAACTTTCCAGAAACCTACAACCTCCAGATGGGCCCCTGGACCAGAAAAGCTCTGAAACCTAGAGGCCCCAGCCTCTCCAGAACTTCGGCTAGTTCCATCTTCCTACCTCATGTTACTGACAGCCCCTTCCAGCATGGGGCTGGGATGGCCCTAGCCCACACACCCCTAGGGAGAGGGATAGGAAGATCAGGGATGATGGTGGAGCTGGACAGAGAGAGTGGGCTCTGACAGATGAGGATGATGCTGAATCACTGAGCTGATACTCCTTCTGGTCTCCAGTGTCTTGGCACAGCTGGAGGACAGATGAGGATGATGCTGAATCACTGGACTGATACTCCTTCTGGTCTCCAGTGTCTTGGCACAGCTGGAGGTGAAGACGTAAGGCTGTGGCACTGTAGCCCATGCTAAACTCGGGGGTCTGTTCTACAACTGGTTGTGGTGCTGTGCTTTGAAATTTATTGCTCTTTTTGTATTTATGTTGTTTTTCATGAAGGAGAAGGAAGGGATTGATCGTAATGATAAAAAAAATTATTCCTTCTAGCTTCCTATATTCTGGAGCAGCTAGAAGGGAAGAACTGAGAGGATGACATGGCTGTCCAGAACAAACTTAAGGATTTGTCCTGTAACTACTTGTTGAAGAGGACTTTGAAAACTGTTGCTTTTTTTTCTTTCTTTGCTTTGTATATATGTTATATTATACAGTTGAAAAAGTTTAAAAATGTACACAAAACAATTCACATTTTGTAAGAACACAAAACCATTATACACATAAGGCACTATAGAAGGTTGTCTAATATGGAGGGAGAAGGGAATGGAAGTGGATAGAGAAATAAGAGGAGAGGGGAGTAATAGGGAGGTTATAAAGAGAAGAGAAAAATTTTTAAGGAAGGAAAAAAATCACTTTGAAAGGATTTTACAGCTCTTTTGGAGAGTTTGGAAACTAATAAAAAGATACACAGACTCCTCTCTCCTCTCTCCTCTCTCCTCTCTCCTCTCTCCTCTCTCCTCTCTCCTCTCTCCTCTCTCCTCTCTCCTCTCTCCTCTCTCCTCTCACCTCTCTCCTCTCTTTCTGTCTTCCTCTCTGTCTCTCTGTCTCTTTCTTTCTGTCTCTCTATATTGCTCACTCTTTCTTTCTCTCTGTCTCTATCTCTTTCCCCATTGCTCTCTCTCTCTGCCTCTGCCTCTCTGTCTCTGTCTCTCTCTCTGTGTCAGTCTCTGTGTTACCTCTCTCTCTCTCTATCTCTCCATCGCTCTGTCTCTCTCTCTCTCTGTCCC